>NC_140938.1:36053046-36675546 GCF_014529385.1 Adiantum capillus-veneris | reverse complement strand
AAAACTAAGAATTGTAGGTGAATTTATAGGTATTCTATCGGAGTGTATCCCAAGGTAGTAGCTAGCACCCCCTCTTTGCATGGAATAGTTTCCCAGCTTTTGGAACTTTGCTAAAAAGAAGCCTTTGCTTTTGGTGGTCAATTCTCACCTCTTTTTTTTTTCAATTTTTATAGCCAAATTGATTAATTGGACAATATCCTGGCAACTAATGTGACCGTGACTAAACTATGCTGCACCATGATGTCCCGACATAATTATGACTCTCTCCTACTATTTCAACGTATTTACAGTACCGCTTTTCATAAAAATAATTTTTGTAAAAATTTCATTTAATCCCGTTTCATGGGATGATCGTTTTTATACCCAACGGTGGCTAAAAATATTATTTTTATATTAGGTCATTCTAAAATGCACGTTGCTTTTCCAAAAAATCAAAAAGCACTAAAAGCTAAAAATAACATAAAAGGTAATTTTTTTTTTTTTTTGAATCACTGTTACCCTTTCCACCCAAACAAGAAATCAAACTTGCTTTTCACTAAAAAACAACATAAATCATAAAAGGCTAAAAATAGTGTGAAAAGCAAATTTTAACAAAATTGGACCATAGCATTCTTGAGACTCATAGATTAAGGATCCAGTTGTAAAAAAGCTAAGAAAACCAAAAAAAAATTCAAAATTGAACCAAAAGTCCATTTGACCTACTGGAATATGAAAACGGCCTTGCTTTTCATTTCAAAACATTACAACATTGTCAAACGAGCGTTCTGAACTAAAAATTCATGAAGTGGACATTGGGATTTATTTTTTACTTTTAAAAGAGACCCAAAAATTGGGGATCTTACACTTATAAGTACTATTCACTTCCAAGGCAACACATAATGTCTCTTCTACCAAAATAGGTGCACACTTGATGTACTAAAGATGAGTTTTATCGATGGTATTGCTAAAACTGCTATGTGAAGGTAGCGACTAGCTTGACACAACGCGGGCAACAAATTACTTGAAATAGGGTTTCATGAATGCACACAAAGATGGAAAAGATAATAGAGAAGTTCAAGGGCACATAATACTAGAGTATTTACACTAAATGTGCTAATCTGAATAATTCTCCTAGAATGATGGGATTGTGTACAACGTGGGGGAAAATACTTTCCTATTGAGGCGACAAAGTACCTCCACACTCCTAAGTATGCTCACATGAATCACTATCGTAATATAGTAGCAAATCCCCCTTGAGAGTGATGCCATGAACATGACCTAGCGCTCTTGTATAGGAAAGTGTTTGATCCTAATGTGATCAGTCCACAGAGGGGTGTAAACATAATGCGATCAATCCACAAAGGGGAGTACCCAAAGATTTGTAAAAAGCTTCAAACTTCTCACAAGATAAAGTCTTTGTGAAAATATTTGGATGGTTTACATATGCCAAGCAAACCTCTCCTTCATAGAGCTCACTCTCAGACATGATGATAAAGCACCTTAATGTGGTTTTGGCCATGGAATGTTAGCTAAATTCCTGCAACTACTAATGTGCATTGACTATCACTGAAAACAGTGGTGGAAAAAGGCTACCTAGCACTCAACTTAGTCATAAGGCATATGAGCCAAATACACTAAACCATAGCTATGAAAGCTATCCTCTAGTCAACCTCACAACTAAAATGGCCGTTGAAGGTAGCTTTTTGCTCAACCTAGGTATACATGAGATATCAAGCACAAAAAAAAGACAACCAACGGACACTTGTGTGTGTCATGGAAACCAACCAATTCTTGTCCATGAAGTACAAATGGTTCCCAAAAGAGGAAGAATGCATTGGACCAGACACTATGGACAAACTATACCTTGTGAGTAGCCCACATAGTATCATCCCCTTAGGAAACTTAGAATGAGCATTTTACTACTTTCACAAGGTACCAATTAAAGCAGCTATAGTAGCAAGGTAGCCCTTACACTCTATCTTAAAAGAAATCAGGGCACTCCATAGATTGTGTATAGCTCGAAGCTTATGGATGCAATGACAACATTGCACAAATGTCTAGTGGGGTGCAATAAAATTTTAGCAAAAACATATGTCAATTTCATGAAACAACAAACACAACATGATTAACAATGTAGAGAACAAAGCCATGATAATTTCTTGAGCATGCCATCTCAAAACTAAAAATAGAGTCATGCAGTTATCATGCACATTGAAGCATAATCATTTCATCATCGTCCCCTTGATAGCTATGGTGAGCAAATTAATGAGCCACTCATTGATTGATGGTAATTAGAATAGACTTAAACTTGTACATGGATGCAAAATAAGCGTGATTCAATAAGAATAAAGTGCCTCTATATAGGCATATACGAAGAGGTAACCTATTGACCATAAGGCATGCCTGCGACTACCCATGCACAATTCAAAGGTTAAGCTTTACACAAAATAAGCTTGATTCATTAAGCATAAAAATGCCTCTATATACATAAGTCATGGATGTGGTTGCCCAATCACAATTCAAAAGGTATGCTTTACACATGGCTTATCTTCACACACAATGGGCTAAATCTATAATTGCTTCCACATGTCGAACGCCACAATCCTTGATTGCTCCGTGAATAGAAATCCCCCACCACCTTTTCCTCTCTTCCCAAAAAACGGCTAGCATAGTTGGCACCTCCAGAGAGAAAATCAAAAGTTAAAGAGAGAGACAAGGTCAGCGATTTGAGTGCAGTTGGAAGAATTTAGAGCTCTTTGCTTTTGTGGGATATATACATACTCCCGATGAGCATCGTAGAAGATTCTTTTTGGTACTCTTTTTGGACATGTGGAGCACGTCGTTTACTTATTTAGGTGAATGTAAAAAAATGTGGAGAGTATCATTACAAGGGCTGATGAGCGCTTGATGCAGAAGATACAGACGCACATGACCACCACAACTAAGACGAACACGATGGCTGCCAGCAAGCCCAGCCCTATGTCGCCTCCTCGCGCGTGGAATGCTCCACTCCTCACCTCCGCTCTTCGCATGTAACAGGTCAGGCTCATCAACATCACTGTCAAGCCCACCTCTCCCTTGGTCTGCATGTATGCGTGCATGGTTGGGGAGAGAGAGAGAGAGAGAGAGAGAGAGAGAGAGAGAGAGAGAGAGAGAGAGAGTTAGTGAGTCTTGATGAGTCTTGTGTATGTATGTCTGTGTGTGGGCGTGCAATCTTCTCAAACAGATTCGAGTTCTTCTACACACACACACAGAGAGAGAGAGAGAGAGAGAGAGAGAGAGAGAGAGAGAGAGAGAGAGAGAGAGAGAGAGAGAGAGAGAGAGAGAGAGAGAGAGAGAGAGAGAGAGAGAGAGAGAGAGAGAGAGAGAGAGAGAGAGAGAGAGAGAGAGAGAGGCTCTATGCGGTCCCGGGCTTTCTTGAGAGGGTTACATTCTGTGGAGTCTCCTCGACTACTTGTTCAAAGACGTGTGCCGCACATGGGTCGCCTCCCAACCTCTATTTCATAAGTATAATTGCTCTCCCTAGCTCTCCATTTTTCCTTGCCCCTTTTTTTCCTTGCCCCTTTTTTGAGTTTAGGCTTCTTACCGTACTTGAGAAGTTATTATTGGATGTCAAAATGATTCTTTATTTGTCATAAGAGAGCAATGATGACCCACAAAGTTGTTGAAGAATGCGCACATTGTGAAAAGAGAAGAAAAGATATTAAGTAAATACAGAGAGAGCATTCTTCTTCTTCTACTACTACATGTTGTTGAGATGTAGAGAGAAAGAGAGAGAGACGAGACAAGAGACACACCATATACGCTCCCAAAGACTGATTCATATTGAGGACAAGATACAAATATATAGGTGAGACCAAGTTCAGTAGAGTGAGCCATATATAGCTCCAACACCCCCACTCAAACAAAGGTCTCTAGCTTTGGATGAAAAAAACCCTTGGGGAGTTCAAGGGAAAAACCCAAGCCCCTATACAATGTGAAATATGAACCAGTGGTGATGATGTGAAAGTGAATTGTGCATCTATGTACAAATATTCAAGTGACTTAGATATCACAAGGTGCAAATGTGGAGTGTGCATAGTGCATGGTACCTAAAAGATTACAATGTCATATGTACAAAGCTATTACAATAGAAAAGAAGCTAATCTAGAAAGAGTGAGGCCGAAGCAACTCCAAGCTCCGAGCGCAAGAGGATGAAACATGACTCATTGAGGCCTTTGGTCAAAATGTCTACAATCATCTGGTCACTTGGACAGTGTTCAACCATAATGGTTCCCTTGCGTACTTCATACCTGACATAATGATAATGGACAGCAATGTGCTTTGACTTATTATGTTGAACATAGTCTTTTGCAAGACTAATAGCACTTTGGTTGTCACACCGCAAGGGTGTGCTAGAAAGAGGAGAGTGACCAATATCAACCAGCATTTGTCGAGGCCAAATCAACTCACGAGCTGCAAGTGATGCCGCAACATATTCTGACTCAGTCGTAGAAACTGCAACACAACGTTGTTTCTTGCTGGTCCAAGAAACAAGAAAACCATTTATAAAGAAGCAATTTCCACTAGTAGATCGCATAGATAAATGTGAGCTTGCCCAGTCTACATCTGTGTAACCCAAAAGAGAAAGAGATTTCATAGAATCCGATGTGAGTTGTCGTCGATAGACTAAACCAAAATCTGTAGTGCCTTTCAAGTATTTCAATACACGCTTTGCAGCAGACCAATGCTTAAGAGAAGGACATGCAAGATGTTGTCCAAGATAGTTAGCAGCGAACAGAATATCAGGACGAGTGTTCATGCCAACAAACTGAAGACATCCAATCAAGTTAGCATAAGGTTGATTTGTGACAAGTTGACCGCCATTGTCAGAAGTATTCTTCGTAGAGCTCGCAAGACAAGGTGTGTTGGCTGAATGTGCAAATTCCATACCAAATTTTTGAATAGTATCTGCAATAAACTTTGACTGTCGAAGGAATAAAATACCTTTTGTACGGTTCCGTTGGATTTGAATGCCAAGACAAGAGTGAATCTCTCCAAGATCCACCATATCGAATGCAGAAGACAATAAATTTTTCACTTGCTGAAGAAATCCCAAATCATTGGAAACAAGGATGGTATCATCCACATAAAGAGCAAGAATCACAAAACTGCTACCTTGGCGTTTTATGTATAAGTTGGGGTCTGACGAGCAAGAGATGAATCCTTTAGAGGTGAGAAAAAGATCAAATTTTGTATACCAGGCTCGCGAAGCTTGTTTGAGACCATATAGTGCCTTATGGAGTTGAGCAACAAGGTCTTCTTTACCTGGAATAACAAACCCTTCTGGTTGTTCCATATAAATTTCCTCTTCCAAGTCACCATTAAGAAAAGCAGTTCGCACATCCATTTGATGAGCTTCTAAATCAAATTGAACAGCAAATGCCAATAAAACTCGAACACTTGTAATGCGAACAACTGGTGAAAAAGTCTTTTGATAATCAACACCAGCTACTTGGGAGTAACCTTTTGCAACTAAACGCGCCTTGAACTTGTCAAAAGATCCCTCTGCTTTTACTTTTGTTTTATACACCCACTTACATTTAATAGCTGTACGACCAGGAGGTAATTCAGTTAGTATCCATGTACCTTTAGAGATAAGAGAATCGTACTCTGCTTCCATAGCCTCTTGCCATTGATCCTTTTGTGGTGAAGAGATAGCTTCATCATAAGTAACGGGATCTTCAGAAGTAGAAAAAGCATTATCAGCAATATCGTCATCATAAACATGACATGAGCCATGTTCAAAATCAATAGGCAGATCAACAAAAA
Source organism: Adiantum capillus-veneris (assembly GCF_014529385.1). Lineage (NCBI taxonomy): Eukaryota > Viridiplantae > Streptophyta > Polypodiopsida > Polypodiales > Pteridaceae > Adiantum > Adiantum capillus-veneris. The sequence continues at coordinate 36,669,756 of NC_140938.1, read as the reverse complement.
TATCAATATCATCATTGGCAACATTTGGAATGGATGGTTGTGAGGAGGAAAGTTGCTCTATAGGAAGTGTTTCATCTTCTGAAAGAAATGGAAAAGCCTGAAGCACTGATTTAGTATCATCAGAATCATCCATGGACCATAAGCCTCCCATAAGCTGTTCGTTAAAAGTAGCATCACGATTCACAGTTACTTTCTTGGAGGAAGGGTCATAGAATTTGTAGCCTTTGGAAGTGTCAGAATATCCAATAAAAATAACTTTAAGACCAGGAGCATCAAGCTTTGTTCGTGTTTCTTTGGGAACATGAATATAAGCAATACATCCAAAGGTTCGAAAATGAGATACAGAAGGAATGTCACCTGTCCATGCTGTGATGGGTATCTTACCAGAGGGTGCAGTAGTAGGAAGATGATTCTGAATAAATGTTGCTGTCAAAGTAGCTTTAGCCCAGAAAACACGAGATAAGCCAGAATGAATCAGCATACATCTTACAGCATTGAGAATAGTGCGATTCTTTCGTTCAGCAACACCATTCTGTTGAGGCGAATATGGAATAGTGTGTTCATGATGAATTCCAGTGTCAGCACAGTAACTCACAAACTCTCGAGAAACATATTCGCCTCCATTGTCACTACGAAGCTTCTTAAGGCGACGACCAATTTGAAGTTCCGCAGCCTTGTGGAATTGTTTGAAAACAGATAAGGCTTCAGATTTTTGTCTAAGTAGAAATACAGTCGTATACCTTGAGAAATCATCAATGAAAGTAATGAAGTAGCGATATTGTGATCTCGAAGAAGGTAGAGGTCCACATATATCAGTATGAACAAGATCCAAGATGTCATGAGAATGAGTTGTATTTGAAAGAGGAAAGGGTTTACGATTGTGTTTCCCAAGAGCACAAAATTCACAAATTCCCATATGGGAATGGGCTTTAAGATCCATGCCATGAACAAGATCACGACGTTGAAGATCAAGGAGTTTTGAGAAATCAGCATGAACAAAACGGTGATGCCATACTTTGCAATCATGATCACCTAGAGCAGTGACAATATTTGCTACAGCATCGTTGAGAGAGAGTTCAAATAAATTACCGTTTCGAGGAGCAGTGGCTATAGTCTGTCCATCTTTCTCAATTCGGCATTTGGTATAATCAAATCCAACAAACAGACCAAGATCAACAAGTCTAGCAACTGAAAGAAGATTACGTTGAAGATCTGGTACATGTAATGCTCCTCGCAAAATTCGAGTGGAAGAAGATAAGGTACCAAGATATAAGTCTCCAATACCCTTTACTTGACAAGTAGTATCATCAGCAAGATAAACAACACGTTGAACTGGCAGTGGATGATAGTTATGGAGCCACTTAGACTGATATGTCATATTTCCTGTAGCACCAGAATCGACAATAAAAAGTGATCCATCACGTATATGAAGTATTCTGTCTGGAGCAACTGAACATAGAACGCAGCTTGTTTCTGGTACAATGTTGTTTCGATGTTCAGTAGCATATGCTCTATTCGGATCTGTGTCGAATCGACGCTTATAGCACATATGAGTGGGATGATCAGATCGTCCACAATATTCACAAGAAGAAGAAGAAGAGTCTCGAGATAAACGTGGTTGTTTTGTGGTAATATTGTGTTCTTCATCATATTGACGTGCCCAACAATCATCTTTAGTATGGCCATTTCTGTTGCAGTAAGAACATTGCTTATTAGGAAATTTGAGACGAGAGAAAATATTACCGCGACGGCCACCTCTGCGGTTTCCTCGTTGAAATGGACGCCTTCGAGCATAAAAAGCACGTTCCATCTGTTGTGACTCAGTCTCCTCTTGTGAAATCATAGCTGTATCGTGACCAGCATTCTGACGTTCTTGACGTTGAGAGTATTCAATTAAAGACATGCAAGCTTGGTCGAAATCAAGACCATCTTTATTAGAGAGAATAGTAACAATGTTATCATAAGAAGAGTCCTTCACCGTATCAAGGAGAAGTGTAATCAGTTGCTTTTGTGGAACAGGATCACCGGCAGCAGCAAGTTGATTAATAATAGATTTGAAAGACTCAATATGTCCCGTCATGGCAGTACCAACTTCATATTGTAACTTGTTAACCAACCCTCTCAAATAAAGTATTTCTGTAACAGATTTCTTCTGAAAGTTTGCAATAAGGTACTTCCATACGTCATGGGAAGTAGGCAGTTCATACATATCAAGCAAAAGGGAATCAGTAAGAGCAGAAAGAATATACCAACGAGCTGCTTTATCACGTCGTTGCCAATCCGTATAGGCAACATTCCAATCTTCAAATATAGGTCCTTCAGTGATAAGCACGTTATCATTATCCGTATCAACAGGCTGAGGCGGACAAACACGATTTCCAAGAACAACATCGGAGAGTTCATCGCCTTCAAGAATTAACAACATCTTTGCTTTCCAGCCTGGAAATCCTTGACCTTGGAAAGGAGGAACAGAACGTTGGCCAGAAGGAAAGCCATTGACGAGAATATTCATAGCCATATCTTGTTGCGAGAAGACGTATAAGATAAGATCGCAGAATCTGCACACCATTTATGGTGAAGGCCGCAATTGAGAATGAGAGAGATATGAGTACTGCGTTCTTTCAACGATAAACGTAAGAAGGATGCTCAAGGAACGTCCAAAGATGTGAGAGACGTCACCCAAAAAAGACAGGGTAAAGGAGACGTTAATAATAAACGAGTCCTCATAATAGAGTGGCGTGAGACGCAAGATTGACGGCCACAATACGAATAGAAAAAAGCTAAATCTTCTCGAAAAAGTTAACGCCAAAATAAGAAAAACGATCGCGGACGCTTCACGAAGAAGTAGGACGAAGAAAGCTGCGTCAAGCTCTATTGCAGTAAAAACAGCATAACTTTCTGCTGCGAACTCCGATTGATGCAAACCTAGAACTCAAATCGAAGAGCTCGAGGAGACGAACAAGTTTTGGATGAAAAGTGCCATTGCGCTACGCTCCATCGCGCTTTTCCCATTTCTCCAAATTTTGAGCAGAACAGCAAGAAAAATTGAGATGAAGTTCAGGGTGTCCTTAACAAGAAAACGTAATCAACGATTAGATTGATTATAAATAAACGCCACATAAAACACTAATCATATTCTTCTTAACACAAAACAACCACAGTTAACAAGAATCAACGCTCAAAAATAAAATTTTTAACAATTTTGAATCTTACATGTGAATCGCATACACATATTGTTGTCACCATGAATTGAATCGGCGCGTGATCGTTACCGCTCTAATACCATGTTGAGATGTAGAGAGAAAGAGAGAGAGACAAGACAAGAGACACACCATATACGCTCCCAAAGACTGATTCATATTGAGGACAAGATACAAATATATAGGTGAGACCAAGTTCAGTAGAGTGAGCCATATATAGCTCCAACACATGTGATGTGATTTCCATTTTTCTCTCACCTAGAGAAAAGCGCATTAGTGATGCATGGCAAATGCACCACTCTGTATAATATGTACGTATAGTCGTGTGGTAGTAGCGCAACTATCAACACTAAAAACTAAGAATTGTAGGTGAATTTATAGGTATTCTGTCGGAGTGTATCCCAAGGTAGTAGCTAGCACCCCCTCTTTGCATGGAATAGTTTCCCAACTTTTGGAACTTTGCTAAAAAGAAGCCTTTGCTTTTGGTGGTCAATCCTCACCTCGTTTTTTTTCAATTTTTATAGCCAAATTGATTAATTGGACAATATCCTGGCAACTAATGTGACCGTGACTAAACTATGCTGCACCGTGATGTCCTCACATAATTATGACTGTCTCCTACTATTTCAACGTATTTACAGTACCGCTTTTCATAAAAATAATTTTTGTGAAAAAATTTCATTTAATCCCGTTTCATGGGATGATCGTTTTTATATCCAACGGTGGCTAAAAATATTATTTTTATATTAGGTCATTCTAAAATGCACGTTGCATTAAAAAGCACTAAAAGCTAAAAATAACATAAAAAGTTTTTTTTTTTTTTTTTGAATCACTGTTACCCTTTCCACCCAAACAAGAAATCAAACTTGCTTTTCACTAAAAAACAACATAAATCATAAAAGGCTAAAAATAGTGTGAAAAGCAGATTTTAACAAAATTGGACCATAGCATACTTGAGACTCATAGATTAAGGATCTAGCTGTAAAAAAGCTAAGAAAACAAAAAAAAAAATCAAAATTGAACCAAAAGTCCATTTGACCTACTGGAATATGAAAACGGCCTTGCTTTTCATTTCAAAACATTACAACATTGTCAAACGAGCGTTCGAAACTAAAAATGCATGAAGTGGACATTGGGATTTATTTTTTACTTTTAAAAGAGACCCAAAAATTGGGGATCTTACACTTATAAGTACTATTCACTTCCAAGGCAACACATAATGTCTCTTCTACCAAAATAGGTGCACACTTGATGTACTAAAGATGAGTTTTATCGATGGTATTGCTAAAACTGCTATGTGAAGGTAGCGACTAGCTTGACACAACGGGGGCAACAAATTACTTGAAATAGGGTTTCATGAATGCACACAAAGATGGAAAAGATAATAGAGAAGTTCAAGGGCACATAATACTAGAGTATTAACACTAAATGTGCTAATCTGAATAATTCTCCTAGAATGATGGGATTGTGTACAACGTGGGGGAAAATACTTTCCTATTGAGGCGACAAAGTACCTCCACACTCCTAAGTATGCTCACATGAATCACTATCGTAATATACTTAGTCATAAGGCATGTGAGCCAAATACACTAAACCATAGCTATGAAAGCTATCCTCTAGTCAACCTCACAACTAAAATGGCCGTTGAAGGTAGCTTCTTGCTCAACCTAGGTATACATGAGATATCAAGCACAAAAAAAAAGACAACCAACGGACACGTGTGTGTCATGGAAACCAACCAATTCTTGTCCATGAAGTACAAATGGTTCCCAAAAGAGGAAGAATGCATTGGACCAGACACTATGGACAAACTATACCTTGTGAGTAGCCCACATAGGATCATCCCCTTAGGAAACTTAGAATGAGCATTTTACTGCTTTCACAAGGTACCAATTAAAGCATCTATAGTAGCAAGGTAGCCCTTACACTCTATCTTAAAAGAAATCAGGGCACTCCATAGATTGTGTATAGCTCGAAGGTTATGGATGCAATGACAACATTGCACAAATGTCTAGTGGGGTGCAATAAACTTTTAGCAAAAACTTATGTCAATTTCATGAAACAACAAACACAACATGCTTAACAACGTAGAGAAAAAAGCCATGATAATTTCTTGAGCATACCATCTCAAAACTAAAAATAGAGTCATGCAATTATCATGCACATTGAAGCATAATCATTTCATCATCGTCCCCTTGATAGCTATGGTGAGAAAATTAATGAGCCACTCATTGATTGATCGTAATTAGAATAGACTTAAACTTGTACATGGATGCAACATAAGTGTGATTCAATAAGAATAAAGTGCCTCTATATAGGCATATAGGAAGAGGCAACCTATTGACCATAAGGCATGCATGCGACTACCCATGCACAATTCAAAGGTTAAGCTTTACACAAAATAAGCTTGATTCATTAAGCATAAAAGTGCCTCTATATACATAAGGCATGCATGTGGTTGCCCAATCACAATTCAAAAGGTATGCTTTACACATGGTTTATCTTCACACACAATGGGCTAAATCTATAATTGCTTCCACATGTCGAACGCCACAATCCTTGATTGCTCCGTGAATAGAAATCCCCCACCACCTTTTGCTCTCTTCCTGAAAAACGGCTAGCATAGTTGGCACCTCCAGAGAGAAAATCAAAAGGTAAAGAGAGAGACAAGGTCAGCGATTTGAGTGCAGTTGGAAGAATTTAGAGCTCTTTGCTTTTGTGGGATATATACATACTCCCGATGAGCATCGTAGAAGATTCTTTTTGGTACTCTTTTTGGACATGTGGAGCGCGTCGTTTACTTATTTAGGTGAATGTAAAAAAATGTGGAGAGTATCATTACAAGGGCTCATGAGCGCTTGATGCAGAAGATACAGACGCACATGACCACCACAACTAAGACGAACACAATGGCTGCCAGCAAGCCCAGCCCTATGTCGCCTCCTCCCGCGTGGAATGCTCCACTCCTCGCCTTTGCTCTTCGCATGTAACAGGTCAGGCTCATCAACATCACTGTCCAGCCCACCTCTCCCTTGGTCTGCATGTATGCGTGCATGGTTGTGGAGAGAGAGAGAGAGAGAGAGAGAGAGAGAGAGAGAGAGAGAGAGAGAGAGAGAGAGAGAGAGAGAGAGAGAGAGAGAGAGAGAGAGAGAGAGAGAGTTAGTCAGTCTTGATGGGTCTTGTGTCTGTATGTCTCTGTGTGGGCATGCAATCTTCTGAAACAGATTCGAGTTCTTCTACACAGAGAGAGAGAGAGAGAGAGAGAGAGAGAGAGAGAGAGAGAGAGAGAGAGAGAGAGAGAGAGAGAGAGAGAGAGAGAGAGAGAGACAGAGAGAGAGAGAGAGAGAGAGGCTCTATGCGGTCCCGGGCTTTCTTGAGAGGGTTACATTCTGTGGAGTCTCCTCAACTACTTGTTCAAAGACGTGTGGCGCACATGGGTCGCCTCCCAACCTCTATTTCATAAGTATAATTGCTCTCCCTAGAAATTTTTTAATTTGCAAGAGATTCCAAAGCCTTACCGTTAGACCAACTCTTTGAGGACATGCGGTTTGGAGTTTAGAGCTACCTCCTAAGGTTCCGTCATTTAGCCTTAGCAAAAGACAATATCTTGATTAAACACACTTTCCTTCTAAACCATGTCCAACTAGGAAATCCAAATATTTGTAAATTTATCCCTTTTCCAAAATGTACATGGAACGTATTATTTCTTGCAAATTAAAAAAATTCTACTAGTATTTCCAGTTTGCAAGGAGGAAACTGAGCTATCCAAGAAAAAATACTTCTTCGAATCTTGACCCAGCGAAGGTGAAAAGTCACAATGGGCTACATAAGAGGAAGAGACAGAGAGTGTATGATCAACTACTCAATAGGAAGGAAGGAAGACAAGGTGAAGACTTCACGATGGCCTCAAGAAGGCAACAATTTTCGCTGCAATAAATTGAGCGATTATTAAAACACATTTGACATGTTGAGAGAGAGAGAGAGAGAGAGAGAGAGAGAGAGATGCACATAATTGCCAACACATTTGTAAGATTCTTTCTCATATATATATATATATACATATATATATATATATATATATATATATATATACATATATATATACATATACATACACACACACACACACACACACACACACACATATATATATATATATACACACACATATACATATACATACATACATATATATATGTATATATATATATATACACACACATATACATATATATATATATATATATATATACACATATACATATACATATATACACACACACACACAAATATACACACACACACACACACACACACACACATATATATATATGTGTGTGTGTGTGTGTGTGTGTGTGTGTGTGTGTGAAATAACATTTAACATTGCATTATTCATTATAATTTATTAAGCAAGTCAGATGTGAACAATCAATTTCTAAAATTATATGGCGTGATTTTTTTGAAATAACTTGAAATGTCAACAATCAATCAACTTTTAAAACTATATGGTGTGATTTTTAAAAAGAAATGTCTTGAAATGTAAACACTCAAAGTTAATGTGATGACGACCATTGGATGGTGAGAGGTGCAAAGATAATTTGCACGTTTTTTCTATCACTCCCCTATGGCCTTCTTGACAAAAAATGTCTTTTCAACCTATAACAATTGAAATCTTTCTTTCTTTTTAGTTAGTCAATAGATCCGTTGTCACTCCTTTCTTTTTAGAGCTTAACATGCCTTGACTTTTTTTCTATTTTATTGTTTCTTCATATTTCTAGTAAGAGTCATTAATATAATTATGGGATGATTTGCTTTAATAGAATCTAAGAATATGTCATATGGTTTGAAAACCGAAAGTCGAAGGAGATAAGGATAGGCAACAACTATGGGTGGGGTGCGTGTTAGCGCAGGGCGAGGACAAGAGGCAACACGATGGATAGGGAGAGTTCGAATTTGACATGCAATCCACTGTTGTTTTTTAATCTAATTTTATCTACAATAGCTATACTTGTAGTGGATTCAACCTCTTTCTTTTTGGTCTCTATTGACTTCAACTTAGGGTATTTCTTTATCAAGTGATCATTAGCCTTGCAATAATGGCAACACATCTACTTCTTGTTCTTTTCACGAGAATTTTCAAACGAGATATCCCAACAGAATTATTAGAAACATGTGATTTTTCACTCACTAAAGAACCATGAGAAGTGGAAACATTGTTATTACCACCTTTTCTTTGAGCAACAACAAAAGCCTGTTTAATTGCAAGTTGTTGAGAAGTTGGTGTGCTTGCCAGGAAGGTACCGAACCTTTGGCTGTGAGAGCTTGTGAGGAGGTAGCAAAGGATTCACTCAATAAAGTGTGGAATGTGGTGGTGAACACTTAAAGTGAAACCATAGAAGACTCTCTCTCTTACCCACTTACGTACACAAAGAACTCTCAAAATAAAACAAAGATGAAAATATCCAAACTTAGATTATATCAAATCAAGGGTAAGATGAAATAATTTATTGATGCATTTATAGCAGCTAACCTTTGTTTCTCAAATAACCTCTGAATTGTTCTTTGAAACTGTAATTTCGTGCTCACCATGTTGTATATATTTTGCCTATCAATTGGAATGAGTTGTCTCCTTGTTCATAACCAAGCAAAACTCACTCTCAAAATCAAATAAATATGTACACATCGAAAGAGTTAGAATAATCTAGGAGTGATAGAATAATGGGGAGCGAAGAGAGGATAATTTCTTGTAGTGTTTTAAGTCCAAAAATAAATACAATTCTTTGTTGGAAGTAAATTTTACGATTTAAACATACCTTAACCATAAGAGATTTGCACAAAATGAATAAGTTTGTGTGGGTTATTTATTTAGAACGATATAAGCATAAAGAAAAAGTATTTAGTTATGGCCTGTAGTTAGGATGTGAGGAAGATAGAGATAAAGATAGAGGCTTATGTAGAGATAAATATGTGGTTATAGAGTGAGATAGTTGGAGAGATAGAATAACAAAGAATGTAAGGGAGAGAGATAGATTTGGTTAGAGAAGGATATAGATGGAGAGATAGAAAAACAATAGATATAAAGAGTAACATGTTACAAAATACATCCACAAGTATGTTGTTGATTTGTTGAAGAAACAAATGATTTATAGCCTTTGTCACCTTCTTAGAGCAATCAAAATCCTTTGTTGAATGAGTGAAAGATGTGTTCATTAGATGATCATAGGCTTGTCAAAATGTGTGTGTGCTTGTAAATTTAGCTAGAGCTTCCCCAAGGCGTACATAGAAGTTGGTCCTCTCTATTTTTACTCCCTCCTACTAACATCACTCTTGATTACTTTACAAGAGAAGAGAGGTCTTTATATAGATGGGAGAGAACCTTCAAGAGCTCCGCTTGATTCAATGTGAACAGGGGATGATGAGCGTAAAAAATGATTTGTTCTTTTGTGGTGTGGACAATACAAAAATTCCACAAAAACATGTCTTTTTTCTCTCTGCAAAAGTCTTCAGATGGATCCCTTTGCATTGAACTTCCTTACGGCTAAGTATGATCATGATGTCACGGGGACAAGCACCACGTGCCAATGAAAAATAATAGACTGAACAACTTTATGCACTTCAATCAAATAACAACTGAACTGAAAGAGATACACAACACACAAGACGTGGAGTGGCGGAGTTCCATCCCAAAAGAGCATTGGTCCCAAACCTTGGTGCACCTTTTTGTATTTCTTTATACTTCTTGAACAAGGTATACTCTATGGCTCTTGCTCTACATTTATCCATGGTAGAATGCCAGAGTAAGAGCCCACAGTTCATATTTAAAGGTCCTTGGTCATTCATTCAAAATCAGTTACATGAAAAGCTTCAAGTTCTAGGGCACCACATGCTAACAGAAAAGAACAGACTCAACAACTTTATACACTTCAAATAACAACTAAACTGAAAGAGATACATGATGCACGAGATGGCGAGTGACAGACTTCCATCCCAAAAGAGCACTAGCCCTAAACCTTGGCGTCCCTTTTGGTATTTCTTTATATTGCTTCAACACGGTACACTCTCTGGCTCTTGCTCTACATCTAGCCGCAATAGAATGCCATAGTGAGAGCCCACAATGTGAAACTCTAAAAACCTTACAGTTGCCATGTCAACACAATTAGTGCCAAACAAGCGAATCAATAATATTTTTGCGTCAGCTATCACAGCAAAATCCAAAAATCCATTAAGATTCCGCTTTATTTGATCTCTTTTGGTCACTTGGGCCACATCGGATGGGGTCTCAATCAGGATCTGTAGATTGGTTTCATTCTTCAGTGTCTTGACACGTCAATAGTTTGTGACATCCCCTCTTCTTGAACGGAAGTAATCGTCTGCGATTGCAACATATCTGCAAAACAACTCAAGTTAGCTCAAAAATTTTCGAGGGTCATTCTGAGAGACAATCAATGTTCTCATTCCAGATTGGATTTCTTGATATCGGGGTCGTTGGATTCCGAGAAAAATCTCATCCAATAAGAAGTCTCATTCTAGATTGAAGCTCTTGATAACCTCGGTCGTTGGTTTTCTAGAGGTATCTCATCTAATAAGGAATACGCACATCACAATGCAATAGAAATGCTCACATATGTATATTACATGACACAATGAATATCCTCGTTGAGCACTCCCTCGAGACAAACGATTTGTGGTATGAAGCTACTCAATGACTACCTCGTCACTCACCCCGCAAATAACCTAAAAAGGCCTTATCCATGAGCTCAGAGGATTGGTACAGCCAAACGATCCCTAGACCGTAGCCTGCGTCGCTTAGAGGTTCAAGCATACAACAAAATGCTCCCTTGACATCCCGTCTGCGTCCTTTGGATGTTTTCTAGCCTATAACTAAACGGTCGTTGGACATCCCGTCTGCTTCATTTCGAGGTTTTCAAGAATACAACAAAATGCTTCCTAGACATCTCGTCTACATCATTTCGAGGTTTTCAAGTATACAACAAAACGCTCCCCAAACATCCCGTCTGCATGGTTTCGAGGTTCAGATAATACTAGAACAACATTTCTCACTACTCCACCCGAGAGTAAACCACCAATCATTGAAACCAATATCAAAACCTGAGTCAAACAATTCAAATCAGCACCAAGACAGGTTCAAAACCAATACCATCCATTTCAAACAAATTCTAAATAGGATTACTAAACATGTTCCTCAAACAGAACTCAAACTTAAAAAGCAATCCTCAACATCTGTCAAGCTCAAAAAATGATTTTCTTTCCATTTTGAAACCTGCATCAAAATTAGGTTTAGATTTCTTCCATAAGGTTCTAGCCAACCGCAACATGGTTCATAAGCTCTTGAATAGCCAAAATAAGCCTCCACGAGCAATGTTTTTGTGGCGGTGATGGTGGCCTCAAGATATAGCAATCACAATGGGCCTCGAAGGTTATTAGCTCGGGAAGAGACACCGGATAAAAGATGTTCAAAAATTCCAATTTGTAATCTGCTAGGTTCCATGGCAAGCATTTCAGGATACCCCACTTTGCTAGAAGCTACACTCCAAAGAAATATGGTTGAAAGCATATAACTTCCGACAAAAATTTTCTTCAAAGTTTACCAAGTCCTTGGAGTGTGCGACTTGGTAGCTATAAGCATCTACCATTGCATGGCACTGCCTCTGAGAAAAACAATGGCTTGAGAAAAAAATCCTTGATCCTTTTCTTGTAAGTGATCTTTATGGCTTATACCCTATAAGACAGAGCGATGAAGACGGGAGAGTGCCCGATGCGCGATGAAGTAAGGGTGGAGTCTCTAATAATTTCGAGGTTGGGACCCCATATTCTTTGATAAACTTGGAAGCGTCATCTTTCTCTACTTGTTCTTTGGTAGGACCGATATAATTTCATAAAAGCACACGCCTGAAGCTTTGATACCCTGTCAGGGGGACGGGAACCACGTGCCAATGGAAAAGAATAGATTGAATAATTGTATACACTTCAAATAAGAGCTGAATTGAAAGAGATACATGACACGCAATATGGGAAGTGGTGGAGTTTCATCCCAAGAGAGCACTAGCTTCAAACCATGGCTCCCCTTTCGATATTTCTTTGTATTGCTTGAACAAGGTACGCTCTGTCGCTCTTGCTCTGCATCCTCCCATAGTAGAATGCCAGAGCGAGAGTCCACAATTCACATTTGAAGGCCCTTGACCATTCAAAAGCAATTACACGAAAAGCTTCGAGTTCTAAAAGCATTTGCTGTCCAAAAGCTGCTAGCCCAAAAAGCACAAAAATCCATACAGTTGCCACGTCATAACAATCAACGCCAAACATGAAAATCTGTACTACTGTGATGTCAGCTATCAACGTGAAATCCAAAAATTTATACAACTACTACCACATTATCATTCTCCATGCTTTGTGTGTGTATATAGGAAGGTCCCGCTTTTATTTGATCTCTTTTGGTCACTTGGGTCCCATCTAACGGGGTCTCGTAAGTTGGTGGGAAATCTTTAAAAAAATAGGCCTCTCGGTGAGACTTTGCAAGTTGATGTAAACTTCTTCTTGTTCTTCTTCTTCTTAGGTTTTAGGCCTCTTGATCGAGATTTGCAGGTTAGCTCCGTTCTTTAGTGGCTTGACACATCAGCAGTTTGACACATGATCTTTGAAAAGAGTGTCAAAGAGTTTATATACATGTCAATAGAAAATCAATATTAATTTAAAATAGAAAATAAAATATAATAAAAATAAAAAATAAGATAAATATAGTATACTCGTGATAGCTATAAGATCTAGATAATCATGATGGCTATATGGTCTAGATATGAGATAAAAGTGAATAAATAAAACGCACAATCATTAAGGCTTGTTATCCTTGTAAATCTCAAAAATAAATTTTAGAAAGTTACTATGAAGATTATTTAGATAAAGAACATATACATACTTATATATATTATTAGAAATGCTATAATGTATGTAAAATGGAGTCATAGTATTTATTCGCATGATGTTCGTGCCATGACGCGACATCCATCCCCTCTAAACCTGCATATCCTCCGGTATGTTTTTGATTCTTGCAGGTTCAATCTTTGTTCATGTATTCTCACTTTCTTCTTCTCTAAGATCATCTAACATATTGTCTGAATCTTCTTCTTCACCGTCCTCCGTAACAATAACTGGATCACTTTCACCTCTTCTTTTAACACTTTGATTCTTTTCCCAACAATAGGAACCTTCAACTCTATCCCATCTAGATCACACAAAGTGTCAGTAGAATTTTCATTGACATGCTTTACTACATATGGTCCAAACCATATTTTTGAGAGCTTTTGCATGACAATATATTGGTTGTCAAAACTACTATCATACATCAAAACCCAATCACCCTTTTCAATTTTCTTTCTTCTAAGTCCATGTGTCTTATCAAAGTATTCTTTGTTCTTCATTCTTGTATTCTTCAAGTGAAATTTTGCAGCCTCAATGTTTTCAGGCCTCCTTTCTAGTTTCCTTATACGTAAGGCAAGAAGCTCTTTCGTGCTAATATTATTATGCCAAGGTAGCACATTCTATGTGGGAATTGCATCTTCTATTGGTATGACAAATTTTTGACCATATATAAACTCCGTAGCCATATAACTAGTTACAGAGGTATGTGTTGTATGATCAGCCCATAAAGCATATGGCAACAATCTTGGCCACTAACCAAGTTTTCCCTTTCAAGCCTTAGTAAATCTTTGATGATTGGAGGATGCCCAGCCTCTTTCACTTTTTTCATTGCCTTCAGAGTTGTAAGGTGTAGTAAGGCAAATCTTGATTCCTTATATGGAAAAAAATTCCTTTGCTTTCTCGACATCTAGCTCACCTCTGCCTGCATTAATTTTTTCCACATAACCATAACAAAAAACCACATTATCAAGAAGGAATTTGCATACAGCTTCTATGGTTTTCGTCCTTAACGTCGGTCCTTCAACCTGGTTCGTTAGGTCCTCTCATGCAAGAACTAAGTATCTCATCTGCTAGAGTCCTAAGGTCATTGTGACTATATCCACAACCCTTTTATAGACATGGATAGTAGATATATAGGGTGCAAGCCATCACGATATTGTATATTTGAATATGTTTGACAAGTTATACATGACTCTACATATTGAGATACATCTTTATACATACCCTTCCACCAATATTTTTCTTTCAACTTAGAGAAAGTTGACCACATATCTCTGTGTCCAACCCATAGACTCTCATGAAACTCTTGCATGAGCTTTTCTTGTATCCTTTTATTGTTGAGCTTATATGTGAAGCTACTCAATATATGGCTTCTCTATATATGGCACCCAGGTCCCCTCTATATATACATCATCTCATGTGTGTATTCTACACACTTTGGGGTTCTATTTCTGTGCTCTCTCCTTCTCTCTTAACATGGTATCAGAGCAGTACGTTTTTGTTTTCGATTTTTCTCCTGATAAAAATCGATTTTGCAGAAACTACCTGCTTGAGGGATCGAAATCGATGTGGTCTACAACTTTGCAGAAGGAAGTTTCTTCAAATTCTGCACCGATTTTGAGTTATCGTACGCGGACTGCGTACATACCTGAAAAACAGCCTCCGCGTTTTGTTTTTGATTTTTCTGCTAATTGGAAACGATTTTGCAGAAACTACTTGCGTGAGAGACCGGAATTGATGTGGTCTACAACTTTGCAGAAGGAAGTTTTTTCAAATTCTGCACCGATTTTGAGGTATCGTTCGCGGACTGCGTACATACCTGAAAAGAAACTTCCGCTTTTTGTTTTCGATTTTTCTCCTGATCAAAATCGATTTTGCGGAAACTACCCGCCTAAGTGAGACCGGAATCGATGTGGTCTACAACTTTGCAGAAGAAAGTGTTTTCAAGTTCTGCACCGATTTTGAGTTATCGTTCGCGGACTGCGTACATACCTAAAAAACAACTTTCTCTTTTTGTTCTTGATTTTTCTGCTAATTAGAAAGGATTTTGCAGAAACTACCCGTGAAAGAGATCCGAATCGATGTGCTCTACAACTTTGCAGAATGAAGTGTTTTCAAATTCTGCACCGATTTTGAGTTATCATTCGCGGACTGCGTACATACCTGAAAAGCAACTTTCGCTTTTTGATTTTGATTTTTCTGCTAATTGAAAACGATTTTGCAGAAACTACCCGCTAAAAAGACCGGAATTGATGTGGTCTACAACTTTGCAGAAGCAAGTGTTTTCAAATTCTGCACCGATTTTAAGTTATCGTTCGCGGACTGCGTACATACTTGAAAAGCAATTTTCGCTTTTTGTTTTTTATTTTTCCGCTTATTGAAAACGATTTTGCAGAAACTACCCGCTATAGAGACTAGAATCGATGTTGTTTACAACTTTGCAGAAGAAAGTGTTTTCAAATTCTGCACCGATTTTGAGTTATTAATCGCGGACTGCGTACATATTTAAAAAGCAATTTCCGTTTTTTTTGTTTTTTATTTTTCTGCTTATTGAAAACGATTTTGCAGAAACTACCCGCTAGAGTGACCGGAATCAATGTGGTCTACAACTTTGCAGAAGGAAGTTTTTTCAAATTCTGCACCGATTTTGAGGTATCGTTCGCGGACTGCGTACATACCTGAAAAGAAACTTCCGCTTTTTGTTTTCGATTTTTCTCCTGATCAAAATCGATTTTGCGGAAACTACCTATCTAAAGGGACCGGAATCGATGTGGTCTACAACTTTGCAGAAGAAAGTGTTTTTAAGTTCTGCACCGATTTTGAGTTATCGTTCGCGGACTGCGTACATACCTGAAAAACAACTTCCGCTTTTTGTTTTTGATTTTTCTGCTAATTAGAAACGATTTTGCAGAAACTACCCGCTGGAAAGATCGGAATTGATGTGGTCTACAACTTTGCAGAAGCAAGTGTTTTCAAATTCTGTACCGATTTTGAGTTATCGTTCGCGGACTGCGTACATACCTGAAAAGCAAATTTCGCTTTTTGTTTTTTATTTTTCCGCTTATTGAAAACGATTTTGCAGAAACTACCCGCCAAAGAGACTAGAATCGATGTTGTCTACAACTTTGCAGAAGAAAGTGTTTTCAAATTCTGCACCGATTTTGGACTGCGTACATACCTAAAAAGCAATTTCTGTTTTTTTTTGTTTTTTATTTTTCTGCTTATTGAAAACGATTTTGCAGAAACTACCCACGTGAGCGACCGGAATCGATGTGTTCTACAACTTTGCAGAAGAAACTACCCGCGATGGGGATTGGAATCGATGTGGTCTATAACTTTGCAGAAGAAAGTTTCTCTAAATTCTACACCGATTTTGGGTTATCGTCTCGGACTGCGAATATGTTTGAAAATCAAAATTTTACTTTTTTGCTTTTGATTTTTCTCATAATTGAAAACTTCTCAATTATATTTTTCTTCATCAATCATATATTTGTTACTGACGTAACTTTGCTGCAGAAGCCAGTTACACATTGTTCCAATTCAGTCGAGCCGTTGATGATCGTCCAAATTCTATCGAGCTACAGTTGGTACATGATCTTTTGTTATATGATATACTCGTTCATTGATTCTCGTATAATTATTCTTTTAGAGATATAGTTTACGTCGTTTTATTGATAATTTCTCATTGATACCATAGTGATTTTGATGGTACCATGATGATGTTTTGTTAATACTTTGGTCATGGTGATTTTCGTTGATACCATGATGATATGTCATTG
Organism: Adiantum capillus-veneris; assembly: GCF_014529385.1. Taxonomy (NCBI): domain Eukaryota; kingdom Viridiplantae; phylum Streptophyta; class Polypodiopsida; order Polypodiales; family Pteridaceae; genus Adiantum; species Adiantum capillus-veneris. Next base: position 36,652,841 of record NC_140938.1, on the reverse strand, counting down.
ATACCATGGTTATTCTCGGTGGTGCCATGATGATATTTCGTTGATACCATGGTTATTCTCGGTGATTCCATGATGATATTTCGTTGATTCCATGGTGATTTTTGTTGATACCATGATGATGTTTTGTTGATACCATGGTTATTCTCGGTGATACCATGATGTTGTTTCGTTGATACCATGGTTATTCTCGGTGATGCCATGATGATGTTTCGTTGATACCATGGTTATTCTCGGTGATGCCATGATGTTGTTTCGTTGATACAATGATTATTCTCGGTGATATCATGATGCTTTTCGTTGATACCATGATCATTTATTCATTTTTATTGATATAATGATGATATTTTGTTAATACTTTGATGGTATTCATTGATCACTACATTGATAAATGTTGTTTTATGTAGTATATACACATATCATTTGTATCACGTAATTACACATTTTGTACTTTTACGTTTATACTTTATGTACCATATGTTGTCGTGCGTATATATGTCGTCAAAAGAGTGGCGTCGCGAACCATCTCTTATGGCATTGTGAACGTAATTATTTCATTAACGATGCTAATAATTTTCATGACATGTTTTTTTTGGAGTCTATGATCTATGTAGGATTGATCAAAGAATTGATTTTATGAAGACAAACTTGGTGACAATAAAAGATTTATGAAGATATGTTTGGTGATGCCATATTGATGACAACATGAAGACATGTTTGGTGATGCGATATTGATGACACGCTACACAACAGATTCACGGAGACACTTTTGATTACAAGCTAATCGATAGCTTTTACACCTCTTTATTGAACCTTTGTATTCATTATTGTATTTGATAGGATAGGAGTAATGTAACTCCTCATAAAACATTCATTGTAAAAGGAGTGATGTAGCTCCTCGTAAACATTTGTATATTCAATGATTTTTATAATATAACGGTGGGTGTATATAGAGCTGTGGGTTTTTCCCTTGATCCCCCAAGGGTTTTTTCATCCACAGTTAGGGACCCTTATTTGAGCGGGGGTGTTGAGCTTATATGTGAAGCTACTCAATATATGGCTTCTCTATATATGGCACCCAGGTCCCCTCTATATATACATCATCTCATGTGTGTATTCTACACACTTTGGGGTTCTATTTATGTGCTCTCTCCTTCTCTGTCAACATTTATTACATATAACCCTTTGTGGTGTAGCACCCTTTTGTTTAGAATGCCTCCATAAGTAACCATCCCTCAGAAAGTACCCATATGCTTTCTTGTATATTTTCTTGAACTCTTGTTCACACCAATCATTTTGTTTTGTTAGTGTATCAAGTAGCTTCCAATATATTAGCTATATGTTCATAATGTGGAATCCAAATAACATAAATACACATGCTCTCAAAAACTTTTTAATCTTAGTGATGCTGGTCCATGTTTCCGTCATTCTTTGGATGACATCTATCTTTGTTAGACAAGGTTTACTACTATATGGCCCGCACATGTACCTCAGAATAAGCCCTTCATTGACACCAAACATATAATTTTTCATTGACAAATTAAGATTCACTTCTTTTAGCCTATACAAAATTTTATCACAATCATTCATGTGATTTTTCACAAACTTGCGGCACCTCCCAAAATCCAAAGCTTCATCTTCTTCACATCCTTTGATAAGCAAATCATGAATGAAAGACATTTTGGTTTGAGGAATAAAGTCTTGTAAGACCTTATTCACATCATTGATCATATATTCAAACGAGTTGGTTGTTCTTTGCGATAAGGTACACATTCCTACCAAGCCCAAAGGTGTACTCATGCTTGTTAAGTCCCTACTTTTAATAGCTAGTTAGAATTGATCATACCCTAAGTAGAGATTCCCCATTAAATAGATGGCCTTTCATACAAATGCCTCTACAAACTCATCAACAATTGATTCTATACCCACATTCTTGATTGTGACCTTGTTTACATGTTGTATGTTTTGGATAAAACGCAAAGCACCATTCTTCTTTGGGATTGTGAATTACCTATTGGAGTATGGAGCATAAGAAGACTTCAAAATCCTCATTTTAGTTTTCTCATTTAACAATTCTACTAGCTTTGAAAAATGAACCTTTGGAATTGGAATAGGCCGTAGAGTCTAAGGTACATGAGGTATCGCAAAAATTACCATAGGACTTATAATAAAAGGATTAACACATCCTATCTCATGTGGCTAAAATGCAAAATCCTTACCATGTTTTGAAAGCATTTCTTTGAAGCACTTTGTCTCCTCCTTTGTTCGAAGGAATAGTTCACATACTTTCAAAAGTAAATGTAGCCTTTGATGTGCTATGTGTGGTCTAGATATCAGCTCGTCAAATACTCTGATTGTAGGAAACCCAACAAGAGTACGCAACACCAGGAAGCTTTGGAAAATTTTAATATATGCACAACAAGAATTCCTTTGTAAATGATGACACTTACTATTGAGATATTCTCCTGCAATAATAATCTTGTAAAATTTGCTTCTTCAAGTAAGAACTACTTCAAAATTTCTTCTTGACATGCTTTTATATATGATTAATACAAATGAAGCTCCCTTGAGATTTGAGTCTACTCAAAAGTTTTGAAAGTTTTTAAAATAATCTAGGGCTTTTTGAAATTTTGGATTAAAATTTTCTAAATTTAAGAGGTATTCAAAAAAGGTTTGAGATTTTCAGATTTCTCCTCTTCCTCCTTTCCTCCCTCTGTCTCTACCTACAATAGACATCAAGAAATAAGTAGGGGTTACCCCTATTGTATACGTTTATGGCACCTCTATTTAAAACCCCCCTTCCTTACACTCACATGTGATATCATACAAAACTATATAGTGAATCCCCCGGGGTAACTTGAGGCATCATGTAGTAAGTGTAATGCATCCCATCTTCCAAACCACTTATGTATGTCTTGCATCCATCCCATGCTTAAGATCGTGCTTTTATACGTCTTTTGAACTTTTTGGCTTGCTTCCCATGCAATTGTAAGAAGTCTATCTAAGGGGTTTTGATGCATTTTTATCATGTAATCCACAATCCTTTCCATGCCCATAACCTCAATTGAAGAGATCCTGACTCAAGAAGTAGGAGCATATATGGTGATTAACTTGAAGAAAGTTTGTAAGAAAACGCTTTTGGACATTCTCAAACTCTTTTTAAGCAATGTTTGAGATGCTCCCGTCCCACACTTCAACTCCATAAAGAAGAACCGGTGTCACCAATGTGCCAAAAAAGTACTTCTTGAGGACCAACAATTGATGTTTTCGTTTTTCACATTACATATGTTCTCAAATGCATAGTACTCTCTCTTTTTTGCTTCCAAACGATTCATATCACATTCATGTCACTTGTGATTGCCTGAAATCTCAAGGCCAAGGTACTTAAAGCTCCCAACAACTTCAAGTGTCTCATTGTTGTACATAATGCATGGCTTCTCCTTATGGTTGATTTTCACAAGCATAACCTTTGTTTTGGATTCATTAACAATTAGTCCACTATGCAAGAAAATGTTCTCAAGGACAACCATAAACTTTTGTGCGTCCTCTAAAGTGTATGCTAGAAATGCTACATCATCCGCATATAACAAAAGCATGATTATTGCATTGCAAATAGTGACCTCTTCAACGCCTTCTTCGTGCATAAAGTCAAGTACCATTTGTTCCAATTGATTGATTTATAGACCAAAGAGAGTAAGAAACAACGGATATTCTTGTTTAACTTCAATAGTCCTTGCAAATGTTTTTGAAATTCCTCTCCCCGTGTGCAATTAACACATCACATTCTCATAGATTATGGAAGTTTCAGAGTGAGTGAAAAAAAAAAACACTTTTGAAATGGATAGCCAAGCCAAAATAGGGATTCTCTCCATCAGAGTTGTTTAGGGAATTTAAGCAATGATATACTCAACTAACAAGGATAGAGAAGGTCACATTGGACTCAAATTAGACACAGTACAAGCAGCAAGAAAAGAACTTCAAGAAAACTTGGAGCTGCTACTTGAGGACAAAGATGCTGACCAAGGACTAAAGACTAATTGGAATGATGTTGAAGATGTTATCCCACTGCTTGTAAAGCGATAAAGAAGAAGAGACAAGTGATAGTCAACACTTCTACTCTGATCTCCTTGGCTGTCGAAAAGATGATAAAATCTTCTACTATAGCTCCAAAAGTTGATGAATTTGTGGTAGATGAGATTCTAAAAGGCATGCGAGAATTAAAGCTAGTGTTCTTTAAGGATGGTACGATCCACTCAAAAAAGATAGGTCTACCCTTGAGAACTAACTATGGAAAGAGAGGAATACAAAATTTAGTAGAGGATATGGCTTCTAACCATGCTATATCTGCAATTGAGGCTACTACTTATGGAGAAAAGATCGAGCACTCCAATGATTCTATGAGTAATGATGATGGTAAGCTGTGGCCAAATGTTGTGGAACTTTCTAGAAAAGTAAAGCTTACAAAGGAGATCCTACATGAGGCACGGGACTGCACACACCTAGAAACAAGATAGAATGATAGGACTAACACGTGCTATATAGCAAAAACATGAGAGGACTGTAAGAAACCTGTTCTGCAAAAAAATTGCACTGACAGAATATTTTCACAAAAGGATGAATTTTACTGAAAATGAAGGGTAAAATGAATTTGAATCAAAATTTTAAGAAAACCAAGCTCTTATAGCTCTCTCACAATATTAAATTGACATGCTGATGCTCACTGAATCTCACATAAGAAAAAGTGAGCAGACGGGTATTGGTGACACTAATGACTATGCCCAGGAGGATGCAACTTGCTTTTATACCAATTGTTGGCAATAGGGTTGCAAGGAAATACACATATCTTGGAGAATATAAAGATTCTCAAGGAACACAACAGAGAATGTATTGCTTTTTAGTGCACAATAGAAAGATAAGCTAGCACTAGAAAGATAAACGTATTTAAAATGCACGAGTAAGAAAACCTCCTAGTGAGAGAAAAAATGCTTCGACGGTCCTAAGTGTGTTGACACATATCACTACTATATATATGTTAATAATAGTTCAATGATTTGGTTCAAAAAGCTTTGAAAACCACGTGCAAAGAAAGAAAAGCTTTAAAGAGCCAAATCTGGCTCCAATTTCAATACAAGTTCTTTAGAAGCAACACCATCAACTTCTAATTCATAAGAAACTAAGAGCTCTAGAGTTGAAGGACAACTCACAGAAAATAAGAAAGGGACTTGGAACAAAAAGCTTGAAAAATTGTCCCAGCAATGTGATATTTTTCAAAGGATGGGTAGACCTCTTGCAGTAGATATGACACACTTAACTACCATCCAACCCCTTGAAGTATTCATAAAGTGGAGATTAGACTTCATGGACCCTTCAAGAAGATAATACCCAATAAGAATAAGTACATAATAATGGCAACATGCTATATATGAGCAAGTGGATTGAAGCCAAACAACTTTCAAATAACACAACAAAATCCACAACTTGGTTCATTTATGAATATATCATTTGTTTATATAGTTGTCCTCTTGAAATAGTTCTAGATTAGGGAAGTTACTTCATCAATGAAACTATTTATTTTGGTAAAAATAATTTTCATAAAGCATCACAAGTGAACAACTTATTATTCTAAATGTAATGGTTGGACTAAAAGAAATAATTAAGACCATGAAGACAATTCTAAATAAAATTGTGACACAACATGGGAGAGAGAAATAGATTGATAAATAGAAAATATGGAGTAAGAAAAATAGACAAATGAAATAGAGAATTTGTATTGGTGTAAGATAATGATTACAGAAAGAGCATAGCTCGTTTCATAACCTCTTGACCACTCTCGAGCTATCTCACTCTCAATCACAATCACAGAATAAATAGAGAGTCTGTATTAATGTAAGATAATGATTAGCTCGTCTCATAACCTCTTGACCATCCTTGAACTATTGCACTCTCAATCACAATCCAATCACGCTTGCAATTTCAATCACAATCACAATCACAATCACAATCACAATCATAATCACACTCTCAGTCACAATCATGCTCACAATATCAATCACAATCACAATCATGTAGCCTCTCCGATTATAGAGATCATCTCTTAGAATAGGTAGCTGAAAATAGGCTTTTTTTATCACTGAACTTCTGTCTTTAGCAAAGTGAAAAAAAATAGACCCAAAAAGAGACCTTATTAGGCTATTTTTATCACCGAACTTCTGTCTTTAACAAAGTGGAAAAAAATAGACCCGAAAAGAGACCTTATTTACATGAACACAAAAAAGGTACTAAAAATTATCTCCCAATAAAAATTAGAGAACCTTTTTAGTCCTAAAATTTTGGCCATTTTCATTGGCACGTATCTCCCAAATTGCTCCGAATCTTTCTGGGACTGTCTCATATGAAATTGTTTCTCATTGACTGTAACAAACTTGGACACCCCAAGTGAGGATTCTACCGCGACACAACAGAGATTCGTTTCAAAAAACTTCACAAATTTAAGAGAGAGTCGACACGGCCCGTCATAGTTCGTGTCAAGAGATATTGGCCCCAGAGACTGGTGCCCCTTTTGACATTTCTTTTTATATTAATCTTTGAGCAAAGTACAACCGGCCTGTAGGTGCTCGCTCTCAGACTCTGCGTCTAGATGCTCTGCAGAGTGAGCCCCCTTGGGTTTAATTTAAAGGTTACAAGGGATGCTAAAAGCAGAGCCCCAAAAGCATTAAACTTAAAGCAGTTTGTCTCAAAAGCATCTTTGGCTAAAATCTTCCAAGACTAGCAATCAACGCCAATTGCAAAAATTTGTACAACCATGCCACCTCAGCACCAATACAAAGTTCCATACATTCTGCCATGTCAGTAGGACTAGCATTAAACTTAAAGTAGTTTGGCTCAAAAGCATCTTTGACTAAAATCTGCCAGGACTAGCAATCAGCGCCAATTGCAAAAATTTGTACAGCCATGCCATCTTAGCACCAACACAAAAGGTGGAGTTCCATACATTCTGCCATGTCAGTAGGACTAGCATTAAACTTAAAGCAGTTTGGCTCAAAAGCATCTTTGGCTAAAATCTGCCAGGACTAGCAATCAACGCCAATTGCAAAAATTTGTACAGCCATGCCACCTCAACACCAACACAAAAGGTGGAGTTCCATACATTCTGCCATGTCAGTAGGCCAATGCAAATCACGGGGTTCCGTACAGGTGCCACATCAAGTTCTTGAATTTAACCAAAAACCACCGAATCACTTTACCTTTCGTCTTTCTTTCCTTGTGTGCCAAGATCTTCTCTAGAATGAGTATCTTCTTGCTTTCCTCTCCACTTCAATTTCCTCATTAGGCTCCCCATCAATTGGCACATCACCTTAAAAAGGCTTCAAGAGACTTACATGTATGCATTGTGAAACTTCCAAGTATCGGGTAGCTTGAGTCAAAAGGAGACATCATTTATATTTTGTTTAATCTTGAAAGGGCCATAATACCTCAAGTTGAGCTTTGGAAAAAGCCACTCCTTTCCGTTTTGTTTTCTTAGGCGTGATTTGTCAAAACATAAGAGCACCCAATCGTCTTCCTTTAATTTCAAATCTCGTCGATGTCGATCTACTACCTTCTTATGTCGTTATTGAGATTTTGCTAAAGCCTCTCGAACCTTGGCAAAAGCAATGTTTAAGTCCCTCGTGTACTGCTTCAAAAATCTTGTCCTTAGTGCTTTTTAAATTTGTTAATGACAATCCCAATGCCATCGTGCCCACTATGTGTCTTCGAGAGATCAAAGATGAAATCCATTGCAATACTTTCCCAGGGCGGGTGGGAATGGGTAAAGGCTGTAGTAATCCCTGTGGCTTATGCCTGTCAAACTTGACCTTTTGACATACTAGAAAATTGCGAACAAACTCGTCCACACCCTTCTTGAGTTTTGACCAAAATAAATAACGCTCCACACCTTTCAAGGTGGTGTCAATGCCGGGGTGACGCGTAAAAGGTGGTCAATGGCACTCAATCACAATAAACTTTGAATGGCTTTTGCAAGTCTGGCAAAGCCAACACTGGTCCAGTAGTCAGTTTTCCCTTAAGTGTCTGAAGGCAGTCACCTTTGTCGATCCCCACGAGAAAGGGACTCCTTTCTGAGTCAAAATGTGCAAAGGGGAAGCTACCTCTGCAAACTTCCAAATCTCACCAATCGCGGATAGTCTCAATCTTGGCCAGGTCCATCTGTACTCCTGCTGCTGAGACGATGTGTCCTAGAAAGTGCATTGATAACTAATATGTGATCACGCAATGCCTGAAAGACCTGTAGAAAATGTTGTCAATGTTCTACTTCATCCCTGGAGAAAACTATAATATCATCAAACAAAGTACCAAAAAAAGATCGATGCTCTCCAAAAATCATATCCATCATTCGGTTGAATTTCGTTAGAGCATTAATAAGTCCAAAAGGCATCACCAAAAATTCTTATGAACCAAAGCTTGTTTGAAAGGTTGTCTTGTAAACACCTCCCAGAGAAATTCTAATGTGATGATATCCGCTTTTCAAATCAATCCTGTTGAAACAAGAGGATCCCTGAAGTCGGTCAAGAATATCATCAATCCTTAGAATCGGAAATCTATTCTTGATAGTGATTTTATTGAGAGATCTATAATCAATGCACATTCTCCAAGATCCATATTTATTTAATACCAACAAAACCGGAGAGCAGTAGGGTGAAATAATTTATCCAAGTAGGGTGAAATAATTTATTGGATAAGAATCTTTTCAAGAAGGTCTTTCACTTGATTCATGATTTCTTCATTGTGGGCTCAGTTAACACGATAAGGTGGTCGCTTCGGTGGTGTGCTTCCAGGAATCAAATCAATAGTATGATTCTCAAGAAGAGATGGGGATAACTTGCTTGGAAGGCCTTTAGAGAAACAATCAACATGTGTGGAGAAAATCTTGGTATTCTTTGTCAAGTTCAGACATGTCTTTGTTGTGTTCATCATTCAAATCTTTCAAATAGATTGAGTAAACAAAAACAGTGGATTTCATTAATTTTGAAATGGAAAAAGCCAATACAATAGGGACGGACTTGCCCTTCAATTTTACATCTAGTACAATTTTCCCCCCCTTTTCATTTGTCAAAGACATTTTCTTGGCCTGATAGTCGACCATGGCGTTGGGATGGGGGAAAAGGGAACAACACCCTGCACACAATACACTGCCTCTCTATAGCCCAAAGCAATAGTCCGCACCCCTACCCACACAGAATCGCACAATCTGCAAACGACTGCTGCATACTCCTAGACTCAGACCACCAAGAATGTCCACATGACATCACCCTCTTGGGAGCACCCTTATTGAAAGGAGAGCAATCTCAATAACCTTGAGCACCCTAAGATTATTGACACATATGATACGTTTGGCTACAAGCTAGTGGATATCCTCTTGCACACATAATGTTGTCGCACATCTGCCATTCACATTCATGAAACACCATTGGACACTCAAGTCGAAGAGACTCTAGATACATATTTTTGAGCAGAGCAAACAAAAAAACCATGTCATGTTCAGATCCTTCAGAGGAACACATGCAATGATGGAACGGTGTTGAACATCCTCTAGTGCTGAGGCGTGATATCTTGAAGCCCTAACTTGTATAATTCATCTCTTTCAGGCACCGCACACAACCTCTGTTCACGATCCACCATGCTCGACGATGACCTTTGCTCATAGCCTTCAATCCATATACGTGCTTGGCATCCCTCGGACATCCTCATCATATGACCAGCCCCCGACCCTCTTCTCCTGCAATGGCGGCCCTTCCTCAAGCTCTCCAAAAACTGCCGCCCTCAGGCCTTTCCTCCCCTTCTTCATGAACTGCATCCGGTTGCCCTCAACCCCTGGCTGCCTTCCTCTCGCTCAGGGCCGAACCCACCTTGCCATGCAATTGGTGCCACTCCTCGGCCCCTCCTTCTGCAACTCTCCTGGCTACCCTTGCCCTGCAATTGACGGCCTTTCCGAGTGGCGCCACTTCTGGCTGCGGCACCTCTTCGCCTTCCAAGACCAGCCCCTGGCGGCCTTTCCTCTCCTATACCTCCTCCTCCGACTGGATGCTTCCCCGCCCTTCACAGATGGCGGCCCCTCTTGATCACGACCTGGCTTGACTGCAATAGCGCCCTCCAATGGGCTGCTGCCCCTCCTTCTCCCTGCACAGCCTCTCGGCTTCTGCTAGCCTGCCACCTCTGGAAAGCGACCTTTTTTTTGGTCCCGAGCCGGTCCCATCCTCCCTTGGTCACGGCCTCTCAACCTTATGGCCTCATGGATCTGCACCCGATGCATGCAATGGCGGCCCTCCTTTTACGTTCCATGCAGCCCGTCCCTTTTCCTCCTCAGGAGCTCCTCCCTTTTCTGCAAGTGGCCGCTCCCCCTTGTTCATGCAAGCTGATGGCACGCAGATGCCGTTACTTTCTCCCTCGGCTACTCCAGATAGCGACCTCAACCCCATGCAGTCCTGGCGACTTTCCTCCTGAGTCCTGCCCTTGCTCGTTACTGCATGCCCACCAAAATTTGAGAAAAAGCTTTTTTTTTTTTTCCTTAAAAAAAAAAACTCTCCAACTTGGCAAGCATTCCCATGCGAAGAAATTGATGTCATGTCAAGCTCGGCATTCCCTTGCCCAAATCACAGGCTCGTGCATGGTCATGATTCCGTCCCTAGCAAAAGCCAACCACCGCAATGATTCTCGGCAGAGGATATTTCTGCTGAAAAATGGTGAACGTCATGGCCGTGCCGCTTCAAACTTGCTAGGAAGCTCGACCCTCAATGTAATCATGGTAGATGGACTCGTCCTAGCTTTAATCGTGAAATGGATCTGCAAAAATCTTCAAGTGACAAGCCAATGGTCGAACCATAGAGGAGCTGAAGACCATGTTCATGCATCTGCAAGCACTTGGACCATTAGCGACCAAAAATCGATACTTGACCTGCTAATTGCCACATCTGGCATACACATCATGATCAAGCTTTCCGCTATCCGCATCTGGCACCGACTCCCCCGCTTTGACCTGTATGTGCATGATTCCATATCGAGGCTATAGCCATTATTCTGGACCGACATAACTCAGCTGTACCAGCGTTGTTGTTATGGTATGAAGGGACTCCTAGGAGGATGTCACACCCTTCCAAAGGCACAATGTAAAAGTCCTCATGCCCTAAATACCCTTGACAATGCAAACAAAGTTTGCCAATGAGAGGCGTAATGGTTATATCCTGTCCGGGCGCCGCTAGAACTACCTTTACTGGTGGCCCCATCCTGCCAGGTGTAATCTTGAGTCGCACTGCCAATTTAGGTGAAATGAAGTTGGCCTTGGATCCTCCATCAAAAAAGATAAGGGCTTCCTAATCTTTCACTTTGCACCAAGCTCGACAAAGTTCTGTACTTTCATCTATCTGGCTTGAGTCACCGGTTCCCATGCAATCCGGTACCAGCCCTGCTTTCATCTTGCCTTTTGTGCCACTTTCCTTTGCTGCTATAGAACATTTCTGGTCTATCTTCATTCTGTCCTTATTGTGCCTTTTTGGGGCACTTTGCAGAGACATGCCCTTGTTCCCCGCAACCAAAACACTTCCCCTCTTTGAGATAGTTAGCCCCTTCTCTAAGAGTTAGTCGGGGTAGTGTATCTTTATTTTCCTGGGGACTCTTTTTCTTTGTACTTTCATTGTTGGAGGTTTGTCTGGTCCTTTGAGTTAAGATTTCATCAGTGGGGTAAGTCAAATTCCATGAATGCATCAAGAAACCCCATTTTGCATGACCCATTATTTCTTGAAAAGAGTTCGACTTTTGTTCAAGGCAGTAATCTTGGATCCCTATAGGGAGTCCACAACAAAACCACTAAATTTGTTCCTTAATGGTGACCTTCTTAAATGAAGAGGTCGATAGAAAAGAGTCCAAAACCTGTTGCAATAAGCATCCAAAGAATCTCCCTTGGTCATCCGAAGATGGTTCCAAGCGATTCTTACATCCCGTTCGTACTCTCCAATCAGCCAAGAAGAAATAAAGCCATCCGTTTGAATTTCAACCACTTGAATGGAGCTTCTTTCCTCAGAAGAAGAGTGGGCCACCATGTTCAAGCATTTCCGTTTAGAAAAGATGCAGCCCTCCTGATCTTGGAGTGCTCTTAGTAATGCCCTCTAGAGAAGGCTATGTCAAACTACTGACTGAAGGTCAAATCCCTCGGAGCATCTTGGAATCCAGAAAAGGATTCAACTTTTATTGATTGTCCATCGCCTTTAAATTCCTTAGTCTTCTTGCTCTTGTGTTTGAGGAAGTCGTATTGGTTGGCTCTATAAAAGTGCTTCTTCTTCGCACAAAAGATGTGGTCGTCGGAGTCCGAACTATTGGAGGACAACTCCTTCGTAGAGCTATCAAAAACTGCTCAAAATTTGAGTTTCTTTGCCTTTTTCTTGCTCTTTCCAAAGCTTTGTGTTTTGCTTTGCTTCTTGCCTTTTCTGTCCTCCTCACTCAAGTCGGAAGAGCTAGAAGAACTGTTAGAAGAAGAGGAAGAAGAAGTGGGTAGTCCTTCAAAATGCACATGCTTCTTCTGGTTTCTTGCAGATGTAAAAGAAGATTGACAGCCCAAGTAACCAGGGTAGTCAATCCCCTTCTTGTGCTTTTTCAATTGATTCTTTGTGTCCAAAAGGTGACTGGTCTGGGTTTGAACCACCTCTTGAAGTTCTTGTTCAACAAACATTCTTGGAGTAGGAGGTTTCTTGATTTCCGGTTTAATTGGTGGTTTGATGGCTTTCTACCACTGAGTATGCACTTCAGCCATGGACTACTGAGACAAAATTTTTGCAAACTGGGGATCTTAAGCAAACTGAAGGATCTGCTTTGTGCAGTTGTCAACCTGTTGTCGACGTTGCATCTCCAAAAGTTCATACTATGTAGGCAGAGGTGCACATACTCATCTTCTGGTAATTCATTTAAATCTTTTGTGTTGCCTCCTCCCACCTCTGCGGTTGCAGAACAGGTCGATTGATTCTTTTTGAAATCCATAAGTGTTGCGAGAAAAGAGATCGAATTTCCCGATAGAAGAGAAATCGGTTGTGCTCTGATACCACTGTAACAACCTTGGACACCCCAAGTCAAGATTCTACTGCAACACAATAAATATTTGCTTCAAAACACTTCACAGATTTAAGAGAGAGTCAACACAACCCGGCGTAGTTCCGTGCCAAGAGATATTGGCCCCAAAGACTTGTGCCCCTTTTGGTATTTCTTTTTATATTAAACTTTGAGCAAAGTACAATCGGTTTGCGGGTGCTCGCTTTCAAACTCTGCATCCAGATTCTCTGCAAAGTGAGCCCTCTTGGGTTTAATTTAAAGTTTACAAGGGATGCAAAACTCAGAGCCCTAGAAGCATTAAACTTAAAACCAATTTGGCCAAAAATCATCTTTGAATAAAAATTTCTAGGAAAAGCAGTCAGTGCCAATTGCAAAAATTGGTACAACCAAGGCCACGTAGCACCAATGCAAATCGCAGGGTTTTGTACATTCTGCCACATCAGTAGGCCAACACAAATTGCATGTATTTGTACAACTGCCACATCATACTTTGTGGACGTGTGTGTGTGTGTGTCCAAGTTGCCTTGCCACGTCATCAATTTGTGATATTGAGCTCTTCAATAGTCGTGTGATGCAAAAAAGTCATATCTTGATTGGATTATCCCAAATTAACTTGCACATTGGCAAATTCTACAAAAACGACCTAAAAAAAACATTTTCTTACTTTTTCCTAATCTATGGATTGAAACAAATAGAAAACAAAGAAATTTTAAAAAAATCAAAGAAGCAATATGTTTCCTAGTGTTTAGGGTTACGTTTTCTATGTCCACAACTTTTCCAAATTTTAAATCTATCATCCTCAAAATTGGCTCCCAAAATGTGCCCTAGGTCAAAATTTAAAACTTTATGAAAAAAATTAGAATAAATTTATAGACTGTGGGAAAACTCTAAAATGATTGAATTTTGATCCAAACAAAAATTTTTGGTAAAAATTTGAAAAATAGGTCCTACTAAATTCTCCCCTTATCAAAATTAACTATGTTCTCAAAGTTGGAAGGAGGGGTATTCGACATGCAATACATCCAAATTAATCTAGGAGAGGTATCTTCTATAGGATATATATCCCACTTAACCAAAACTTCAACAAGAGTTCTAGTCCTAAGTTGCATAACTCTATGACCAAGAATGGTTTTTGATTCTATCTTAAGTGACATATCATCACGAAGATATAATGGTCTTGCAAGACATGTCAAGGATTAGCCACATACTTATCTAAGAAACTTAGATAGAAAAATGGGTGTACTTTCACATGAGTAGGCAATTCAATTTTATAACCAAGTGATCCAACTCTCTTTAAAATGTTAAAAGGCCCATAAAACCTTGGAGATACTCGCCTATCTTTGCAAAAAATCAAACAGCATGCTTAGAAACGACCATTAAGAAAACCAAATCTTCTAAATCAAAGGACAATAGTCTCTTATGCTTATCAAAATACAAAAAAAAAAATGGTCTTCCATAACGTGACTCCTAATCTTAGAAATGTAAGGTGTGACATTTGCCCTAGAGTCCTAGAGTATGAGTCAAGGAGAGAAAAGGTGGAATTATCCCACATGTATTGGTGCAAGGCTGTAGAGCTACTTAAATTTTATTTCATGAATAAGAAAACTCAATTCCATTTTGCATTACATCTCTCTTGTTTATGGTGAGCTTGTGATGGCTTAGCGACTAGTCAAGATCGTGTTTATGAGTCCAAGTTAATTCATCTTGGAACCTAATTTTCTTGAGTGATAATCTAGCCTACACACTCTCACTTGTGTGCACGATGTTTCTCTTTTATCCACCCTAGCTAGAACGATCCCATTTCCAGCAAGTGGTATCAAATCTCGAGGTTATGCTAGCTAGGTTTGTCATTATGTAATAGTGATTAACATCTCCACTAGATTGATTTGCATTTATTAATTATCACTATGGTCCATTGTTATTTTCCATCACTAGTTGCATCTCTCACTAATTAAGCCCTAATCTAGCTATGTGTGGGCATGTCCTTGACATGCCACTACCCTCCATGGCTAGATAGGCTTGATCAGGGAGAGGATTAGTATCCAATTTTTGCATAAATTTTTTTTAGTCATTTTTGGTGTTGATTTTCTCCTAGTTCACATCTTCAATTAATTTCTCCGCCTTTTCAGTCACCTAACAATATTCACCTCATCTTGAAGTGCTCAACGCAAGATCTCCGTAGAGCCTTCAAACTCTGCAAACTGAGCCCGGGAGCCCTCCTCATCTCCATCCCCAAAATATCACTAAAATTAGGTGCTTGTAGTCCATTTTGTGTGCGTGAAGCTATGCGAAGCCAAGATTCTGTTGTTTATTTTGGGCTTGTCTCACAACTTCTTCACGTGGATGTGGTGGCTAGCACTCTATATATAGGATATGTTGACTTTGTGGGGTTGAGGGCCCAAATCAGATCATGTTTGATGAGGGAAGGTGAATGGATTTGAAATCTGAATTTCAAAAGGCTTTTAACATCAATTGGGGGTCCGAAGCTCGTGTTCCCACTATCGACGGACGTCTCAACCACATTGGGCCTTTTTGCTTTATGAATGGATGTCACTACAGCGGTAATCTCTACTGCAAATCATTTTCGGGTCCACAAAAGCAGATTCATGCATCCCTCTCTCCCCTGATCTCCATCCCGAAGCCACTTTTAAAGGGGGTTCTCCCACTACCCATAAGCAGCACCTCAAGCTCCGAGGCAAACCCCAAACTAAGGGCGTATTCCTGCTTGATGCTATACCTTGAGCCATAGGGTCCTGCTCTCACAAGCTCTACAACATTTGTACACTTATAATAAGCACCAAAAGTAGAATAACCCTAAGGATTCTCTCCATCAAAGCTATTCAAGAACTTCTTTTGAGCTTACAAAGGAAAATAATCCAAAGCCTTTAGAGCTTCAAAAGGAATCCACAAGGAGGTTCGAGCACCTAAGCAAGAAGGATCCAAAGTTTCAAAGCTCCATAAGCTTTGACATTCAAGGGAACTTCTTCCAAGCATCAAAGAAGAATTTCAAGCATTGCAGAAGGACTCAAGGTATTCAACACAGACAGTTCTTTTGTGAAGGGTGACATCACTTACATGAAGAGGTACTTCACATTGAAGGGATATTTTAAAGAACACATTAAAATTGAAAATTCACATCCATCATTGAGGAGGATAATGTCATTGTACTATCATACGGAGTCCAAAAACTGGCTTTGGAGAGTCTCCAAAGCTAGACACTGTTGGATTAGAGCGTTGTTTTGCTCCTGGATTGGAGCGTTATGCTATTTGTCTCCTGGATGAGGGCAAGTAGTCTATCCAATTAGTTTTCCTCCCTCACATATATTGTAAGCATGTCTTACAATACCTGGTTTACCCGCTCAATTTTCCCATCTGTTTAAGAATGAAAAGAAATGCTCATTTTTAGTTCTATTCCTATGGCATGAAAAGTAGCCTTCCAAAAGCTAGAGGTGAATTTAGAGTCACGGTCAGACACTATGCTTTTCGACATATCATGCAATGGAAAAATTTTCTTAACAAATAATTTAGCCACATGCAAGTCAATATCAAATCTTGTTCATTGGAAAGAAATGTGCCATTTTTGTTAAGTTATCCAATCACAATAAAAATAGTGGCAAATTTTTCCTTTGATTGTAGATAATGTAGTGATGAAATCCAGTGATATGGATTTGCACTTTACACAAGTACATCTAAAGTCTCTAACTTGCCTAGGCAAGCATTTTTTCTCAACCTTTAGCTGTTGATATTCTAAACATTCACGCACATACAACAAGTTATCAGATCGCATGCTTGGCCAAAAAAAAAATCTCTTCACTTTAGCATATGTATTATTAAAACCACGATGTCCTACAAATGAAGTGTTGTGACTTTCCCACAACATGTTTCAAAGAGGAATTTGCAAATACATAGAAGCAATCATGATATTACAAGTTACCCATATACAAATACCTCAAACATCTCTCCCATATGAGAATTCAAAAAAGAGAGAATGTTAGAGTAGAAATGATTATTATTCACTACAGTTTGAACTTAATCAATCAAATCACTCGCACCATAGAAATTAAATTACACATAGGCCTTCTACTCAGAGAATCAATGACCATTTTCTCTTGTCTAGCAAAATATTTAAGATCAAAATCATACTCACACAATAGTTAAAGCCATCTCTCATGCCTAATATTGAGTAGGAATGGCTGAGTGAAATTATATTTTGAACTTCGATGTTCAATCCGTAATTCAAATTTCACACCAAGAAACAAATGATTGCCAATGTTTCAAAGCATGAATAACAGCTCCTAATTCCAAATCATACATATGATAATTCACTTCATGTCTTCTTAACTTCTAAGGTTCATATGGAACAACTCTTCCCTCTTGAAATAGAACACATCCATTTGTTCCCTGCTTGCATCACATGTAACCACAAAAGGTTTTCCTAATTCTGGAATCTTGCAAATACAATTCTTAGCCATCTTTTCTTTCACTATTTCAAATGTAGCTTGACATGCTTCACACCATACATGACCCTTTTTTTCTCTTTATTAGTTTAGTTAGAGTACTCATAATCTTAGAAAAATTCCACCACTTGTGGTGCGAGAAGAGAGAGAGAGAGAGAGAGAGAGAGAGAGAGAGAGAGAGAGAGAGAGAAAGAGAGATATGGAATATGCAAAATAAAAATAAAAATTAGAGAATCTATTCATGTAAGATAATAATTATAGAAAGAGCATAACTCTTGTCTTTACCTTGTTGACCAGACATGTTCTCATGGTTTTGAGTTCCTAGAAATAGTCTATATTCTGAGTTAATATGACAAAGCTATAACAAAAACAAGTTGAATCAACAATGGCTTGATCCAGAAGCATATATATATATATGTGTGTGTGTGTGTGTGTGTGTGTGTGTGTGTAAGTAACATCTCTTTTGCTTGACCCAACCAAGAAGTGATTGTCATTAGTAGAAATTAAGTTTTTTTTTTTCCTTTTAATGTTTAGGGAGAGAGTGCTCTAAGCCAATGAGGGGAGGCCTTCCGTTACAAAATTTTCTTTTTGAAAATTATATTTGATTTTCTAAAATGATTTTTTTTGTAGCCACAATCTGAGACAACTTGCAAGTATGTGTGCTTTTTACCTCAAAAGGTCTCTTTCTTTTGATTTTCTAAAATGAATTTTTTTGGAGCCACGGTCTAAGGTAACTTGCAAGTACATGTGCCTTTTACCTCAAAGATTTTTTGAATCTTCACGGTCTTTTTTTCTCTCCTTTTCCCACCCCTCGTTGTCTCACCTCCTCTTCTCTTCTCTTCTTGTTGTCCTTTCTTCACCATCAAATGCTCTACATCATATTATCCTTAAGCAATGGATTCCACACGATCCAAACACCCTATCATTGAATCTATCACCGCTTATACCACATTAGATGAGCACAACCAATGGATCCTAATATTTATAACCAAGGGTAGACGGATTATAATACAATATAGCTGGAGAAGAAAAGTCTCATCCAAAAGAAACCATTATTTTCTTGCGGGACAAGGAGAGTGAATAAATTTTGACTTGTTAGAGCCAAGGAGATAGTGAAAGATATTTTGGTGCAACTTTTTTACATACACAAGGAGATTCACCTACAATCCAAAAGCTCAAATCTACCTCTACATAGAGATAATTGTAGTGTTTCATACTTCTCTTCTTGTTTGTGTTTGGTTCTCTTCTTGTTGTTCATATTTACATAGTAGATTGTTATAATTTTGGTTTGTGGTTCTCTACTATGCTCATTATAGACATGTATCCCTCAAGCATATTGGAATGGAAACCAATGGAGTGTGTCATAGATATCTTAGATGTCTAGCATGGATCCATTGGTGAAGAGATTTACAAAAGGAGAACACATAGTTCTTTGGAAGAAAATGGAATATTCTTTTATGATCATTTTTATATCCCACAAAAATCTATGAAGGATTGGGGCACTATCACCAAGGTTGCACTGATTAGTTTTAAAAGTGGAGAGTGGCCATTGCCAAGCTCAATAACAAGTGAAAGCTTTAGGTACAAGATATTTTATGAGATCCGAAAATGTCTAAAGGCTAACATTGCAAGTAAACTGAGGATAAGTTCAATGTTTATGTCCATCGTGATATTTGTGGATTTGTTTGTAAAGCTTGATTTGAAAGTCTCTAGAACAATGATGTCTCTAGAACAATGTTTATGTCCATCGTGATATTCGTGGATTTCTTTGTAAAGCTTGATTTCTTTGTAAAGCTTGATATGAAAGTCTCTAGAACAATGATGTCGGTTAAGTGCTTGGACAATGAAGATGTGTTAGAATTTGTGGATGAGCTTTGAGTCAAAAATCAGTGAATGGGATCCTTTGCAAAGTGAAATATGGCTCCATTACCTGTAAATACATGATAAATATCAAGAATTCATTATTATTATTATTTTTAGTCGATGGCATCATTGGGGGGGGGGGGGGGGGGGCAGGACTTTGTTTCCTTTAGATGAAAACATGGATGATTTCAATGAGAACCCCATTTGGGACATTGATGTATGTATACATAATGAACACTAGGCAACATTGAAGATAAGAACCAAATGCTCATTGTACCAAGTGAGACAAAACTTACACCATGAGGAGATAGATTTACCTTCAACTTTTACGTTTTCGATAACTGGAAAGAGGGTATGTAGGAAATAGTTTCTTTTCTGATGCAATTTTTTTTGTGTGAACAGAATTTACTTTTCCTATTTTTCAATATGGATTGCAACTCCTCTCAAGGAGGATTGAGATGAAATTTTTATACCAAGAAGTACCAGAAGGAATAGTACATCTTCTTCCAAGATAAAGCCTGATAAAGCCTATGCAAATTGTATCAAACTGGCATTTGTACAAATGCTCCTTGTCTCTTCTTGTAGCAGACTGACATTTTTTTAATTTCCATATCAATAACAAATGACATTTTGGTTTAGATGTCTTATCTTGTTTGATTTATTGTTTAGATGTTTTGTTTTATATCTTATTTTTTTAAAATTGTTTAGATGTCTTGTTTAATGTCAATGTCATCAATATTATATGCCTTTACAACACTATAAATAGGCCAACCTGGTTATCACCCTTTCTCCTCTTCCTTTTTCTATGAGCAATAGGTCAAGATATATGGGTAAGGATTATTACTCCTTTTCTTCATTTTCTATGATCAAGAAGGCGAAGAGAAAAGCCCATGATAAGCAAGAGGTGGAAGAGAAGGAGACCCTGAGCCACTTTTCACTCTCTCCACCTACTTGAAAGAACTCCCATCATGATTGGAATATTTCCTATGCCCTTCTAGGGTGGGGTTGGAGGATGACATGGATTATGGATTGGGCCTTGACATGTTGCTGTCAACACAATTGGACTATGAAAAACATGCAGAGACAAATGCAAGGGCTGCCACAATTGTAGAAAAAACTGAAATACTTTATTGTGACATACACGAGAAATGGAACCAATGAAAGTTGTAAAATTTACATCATACTTGTAAGGAGAGAATTGGTAATGTCTCTTAACATCATATTTTCAAGGAGAGAATTGGTAATGTTGTCTCTTTACGAGAAATGGAGCCAACAAAAGCTATTCTCAAGGAGAGAAATGGTAATGTTGTCTCTTTACAAAAAAATATAAGCGTGTAATGTTTTCTCTTTATAAAATGCTCTCAAGTAGAGAGTATGTCATGTTTTCTCTTTATAAAATATTATGTAGAGAGTATGTCAGGTAGAATATGTACTGCTTTTACAAAACACTTTTGGGGGTCGTGGGAGTCCTATGACTCTTTCTTGTGCTAGCTTTATCTATTTTGATTGGTGTTTTGGGATCTTCTTCTGTCTACTTTCCCTCCTTAGGCTCAGTCTCCTTGGGCTTCTTCTTATGCTCCTCCTTAGCCTCTTCCTCCTTGGGCTTCTTCTGCTCCTCTTATTCCAATTGATCTAGCAAAGAAATATTAGTGTGTTAGCCTAACCTAGTAGCAATAGCTTTCCCTATTTATATTGTCAAATGCTTACCCTAATAGTCTTTTTTGGATTGCAATAGGTATAGTCAGCCACTAGCTTTTCATTTGTTATCACTCTCCATCTACATGAGAAAGACTCCTCCTGCAATGGTGGCTACACAAATAGAAGAGACAAAATAGATACAAAATTTTAAGCTCAAACTACTAACCTATCAGTTCATGTCATCCATGAGCTTTGTGATAGGAGGAAATTTCTCAATTGTCTCTATTTGCCTTGAGGCAGCCCTATTTAGAAATATTCAAAGCATTGTCACAAAATAATTGAAAGTGGGAGCACTGGGTAAATTATTGGACAATTACACTTATAGCCTAGCCATTCCATAGTGGCCCTCAAGAGAGTTCAATATGAAACATGTTTTATTAGTGATATCATTTTCTATAAGACTCCAGTGAGAGCTATGGCAAGACCATTGTACATTGTCAAAAGCTTCCAAGATGAAAATTTGAAAATGACCTAGGGTTGCAGTAGAAGATACCTCTCATAGTAGGGACAGAGAAGGAGTTCACAAGTTTCAAAATCTATATTGGATAGTCAATTCCTTATGTCAAAAACAGTTCTCAAATAATGAGAGATGGTTGGGTCAACCATATCCACTTTTTGTTGGACATCTAACTTATAGTCATGCATCAATAATCTACAAAGAAATTCAAAGAAAATTTTATAATTACAAATAATCTACAAAAACACATATAAAATGTTGATCGATTAGGCAAACCTTAAGGATGCAATAATAATATATTCATTGATTTCTCTTTGCAAACTTTAAGGATTTCAACACACGCAGCACCCAAGGTAATATTCAAGAAGGTCATCCTCTAAGAAAGCAACAACCAAGAACCCTCTGGATTTGACATATCCCAATGATTAAGGGAATTGAGCTCCAATCTCCCAGAGTACATTTGTTTCTAGCTCCTCCCTATCAACTTTGGGCTCTTCCAAAGCGACTACTCTGTTTTTGCATAGCAACAACAACACGTTGTGAGTTTGTCAAATTTTCTACTAAAAGAATCTATATTACAATGGATTACCTTATAATGATAATCCAACTATTCCAATTGAAGAACCGAGGAGAAATATAAAGAGAAAAATGAAGGCTCGATTGAAATTGAATATGTGAAGCGAGAGAAGAAGAACCGCGATGTAAAACGACCTTGAGTCAACTTTGTGGATCAATGTGGAGTCTGCATCTATATACATGAGTGCAAAATTACCAAGGTAAAATTTGAACTTACACGATTTACGATGCATGGATTTAACCGTGGGGCACGTATCCCAAGATGCATGATTGACATGATGACATTCTATTTGAATCTCTACAAGGGGCTATATATAAAATTTTAAGATCAATCCATCGTATTTTGTGAAAGTCTTTTGTACACATTTCAAAGCTAAAGAGCTCAAAAAATTCCTAAGAAAACATAAAGGTAACCATTTTAATGAGGAATTTTTTGGTAACATTTTTTCTTGTGTTTATGTCATCTCTATGTAAAAATAGAATATACAAACAGCCATCTGAATGCTCTATTTACACATAGCAAAGATACAAAGTCATGTTATCATGTGTATGTGGAAATAGAGCACTCGGATGGCCTCCGAGTGCTCTATTTATGCAGAGCGAAGACACAAAGTCATGATGTCACCTTTATGAAAACTTGAGCACCTAGACGGTCATCCAAGTGCTCTATTTTTTCATTGTGAAGACACAAAGTCATGTTGTTGCCCATTTGCAAAAATCTAGCACTCGAACGGTCGTTCGAGTGCTCTGACCTCATGCAAAAATAGAGCACTCGGACGACCGTTCAAGTGCTCTATACGAAATGTTAGAAATAAGAAGTATATTCTTTTAAAGAATGTGTTGTTGCTCATATGTGAAACTAGAGCACCCAGATAGTCGTCCCAGTGGTATGCAAAAATAAAGCACCCGGTTAGTGCTCTATTTTTGCATAGCAAACACACAATGATAGAAATAAGAAGTATATATTTTTTAAGATGTGGTGTCGCCCATATGAAAAAATAAAACACTCATATAGCCTTCCATGTATCCTATTTTTGCATAGGGACGATATATGACTATAGTTATTTAAGGATGAGTATGACCAATAATGTTTTCAAGTGTATTAAATTTTTTACTTATAAAAAAAAGGCTACTAGAAAGATTTTGAAGGGTTGTGATATTGAAGAGGTTGAGGAGACATGTGATGACAAGTTAATGGAGCTACTATACCAAGTCAAGCAATTGTCTAAGTTTTTCTATGTTAAAGAAATTTTTAATGTTCCTTTTGATTTGGAGAGTTTTGGAATTCTTGACTATCAGAAGGTTTTTTTAAACCTTACCAGGGAGCACAAGCTTGACAACTTTGTACATTTTATTGATAATTTTAAAGCAAGCAATTTAACACTAAGCACAAGCTTCAAGAAGTTGGCATTACTCCAAGATGATTGGAAGAAGGTACATAACCCCTGTCAATGGAATGGAAGTCATGATTGCAAGCTTGTGATTGAACATATATCATTTTTGTTTTGTTTGACTCTTATTCCAATAGAAGGGAGAGCCCAAATGTCTACAACATACAACAGCTGTGAATGTCTAAGATGTGGATGAAAAACCTGAATCTTTCAGAGAGGAAATAAAGAGGCTTGAAAGTAAATATATCTTGGATGTTGTAGAGTTCAAGGTAAGGAACATCACCAAAGTGGAGGAGCCAATCCATATTTCAAAGGACGAGCTTGATCCCTTGATGAGAACAACAACCATGTCCACCTACAAGATAAAGAATAAGGAGTATTTACTACTATAGGATATACAAAACCTCTTTGATCTAAGAGAGGACTACTGTTGGAATTAGGGTTGCAGAGAAACACACACAGCTTGGAGAAGACGAAGGAAGCTCAAGGCACACAATAGAGAGTGTGTTACTTAGTGTGAAATGGAAAGATAGATAGCCCTAGAGTGATGGGAGTATATACAATGCATGGGGGGGAAAACCTCCTAAAAAGGGAAAAAATGCCCCGACAGTCCTAGTGTGTTCAGACACATCACTACCACATGCATATGGTAACAAATCCCCCCTGGAGTGATGCGGTGAACGAGAGCTGGAACATGAGTAAAGGGAAGTGCGATGCCCTGATGACAGGATCAGTCCACAAAGGGGAGTAAGCCCAAAGCTTTGCGGAAAGCTTCAAGCTTCTCACGAGACAATGCCTTTGTGAAAATATCTGCAAGGTTGTCTTGTGTTGGCACATAATCCAAGATGATCTCTCCTGCTGAGAACCTCTCCCTAACATAGTGGTAATGCACCTCAATGTGCTTTGTGCGAGCATGAAAAACTGGGTTCCTCGCAACTGCCAATGCGCTCTGACTATCAGTGTAGATAGTGTTGGCAGTGTCCTGTCCAACACCTAAATCAGCCATAAGGTGTCTGAGCCATACACACTCAACCATAGCTGTGAATACTGCCTTGTACTCAGCCTCACAACTCGAAGTGGCCACAATAGGTTGCTTCTTGCTCAACCATGATATACATGAACTGCCAAGCATGAAGCAAAAACCACTTGTGGACACTCGCGTGTCAAAACAACCAGCCCAATCTAAGTCCGAAAAAGCATGTAAGTCTGGCGGTAATGACCCCCCCTTGGGATAAAACAAGCCAAGATGTAAAGTGCCACTAAGGTACCGGAAAATCCTCTGGACTGCCTGCCAATGCTTAGACCCTGGGCTATGCATAAATCTACTGACCTGTGAGAGTGAAAACTGAATATCTGGCCTCGTGTTGCATACATAAATGAGGCAGCCAACAACAGTTTGGTAAAGAGTGACATCAACAGGATCACCAGCATCATGTAGACTCAACTTCAAACCTGTTTCCATGGGAGTGGCAATAGGTTTGCAATCCTCAAGTCCAAACTTACATAGCAATGTCTCTATGTAACTTTTCTGACACAAGGCAATACCACCATCACACTGCTTAAACTGTATACCCAAGTAATGATGCAACAATCCCAAATCTTTCATCTTGAAAGTAGCATTCAAATCAGCCTTAAATTCAGCAATATGTCTCTCATTTGTTCCATTGATCAGCAAATCATCAACATAAAGAACCACAATGAGAAGTACATCACCCTCACGCTTTACATACAATGTGCTTTCTGTTGGACTGTTACGAAAGCCTTGTTTGACCAAATGAGTGTCAGCTTTCTCATACCAAGCACGAGGAGATTGCTTCAACCCATACAAAGCCTTGTTACATTTGCACACTTTGTCCTCTTGTCCTTTTATGACAAAAATGCGAGGCTGCGTTACATAAACTTCCTCAAATATGTCACCATTCAAGAAAGCAGTAACAATGTCTGATTGATGTACATCCCAACCAAAATGAGTTGCCAATGCACATAGAAAACTCACAGTAGTCATACGACAAGTGGGAGCAAAAGTCTCTTCATAATCTATGCCTTTTTGCTGTGCATAACCTTCTGCAACAAGTCGAGCCTTATGGAGATCGATCTCACCATCCGGCTTGCGTTTCAACTTGTAAACCCACTTCGTACCAATGGCCTTTTTGCCAGGAGGCAAATCACATAAAGTCCATGTGTCATTTTCTATAAGTGCATCATATTCTGATTGGATGGCAGCCATCCAATTTTTTGAATTTTGTGCTTCATCAAAAGACAGAGGCTCCTCAACATCATGTAAGCTAGACACAGCCAAAGAATAACAATCTGATGCATTAGATGCATGGCGAGAGCCTGAACAAGTACTACTAGACAAAGGTCATTTTCAGCCCTTTCCTCATCAAGTACATCATGTACATCTGCATCAGTAATAGGCTGATCTAAAACATTTTCAGAAACCCCCATAGGCTGTACATTTGCCTCATTGGAACTTACATTCGTATTTCCACCACTGAAAAGAGGCAACAAAGTGTCATAAATGTCTTGTGAGCTTACATTACTGTCTCTAGTACATGACAGCAAGGGCTGAACAGAATCTTCCACAAACACTACATCTCGAGAAACCAGAATACGTTTTGTTTGCGGATGATACAACCTGTAACCTTTTCTTTCTGCACTATAACCAACAAAAATACATTTGACAGCCTTATCATCCAATTTTCTGCGCTGCACTTGTGGCACTAAAGCATATGCCAAACAGCCAAAAACACGCATGTGCTCAATAGAAGGTTTTCTATCATGCCATGCTTCATATGGAGTAATAGACTGCAAAGCTTTTGTAGGACACCTGTTAAGTACATAAGTGGCACACATGATGGCCTCAAACCAAAAAGAATGCGGCAAAGCTTGACTTTTGACCATACATCGTGCCATTTCTGTAATTGACCTATTTTTCCTCTCAGCAACACCATTTTGCTGAGGTGTATAAGGCACTGTACATTGGTGTTTTATCCCACGACTAGCCAGAAATGCATTAAATTCATGAGACATATACTCCCCCCCTGGATCGGAACGGAGGGTGCCCATAGTACATTTCGAGACATTTTTAGCCATAGCCAGAAATTGTTTGAAGCACATAAAAACTTCGGACTTCACTTTAAGCCAAAATACCCATGCATGCCTGGAGTAATCATCAATGAAAGTCAGGAAGTACAGGTAATTGCCCAAGGACGAAGTTTGCATGGGCCTACAAACATCACTGTGCACAAGCTGCAACCTGCATGTAGTCCGAACTGAACCATCCTTTGGAAATTTAGAACACTGCATCTTACCCAAAATACAACCTTCACAAACATGTTTGACAGGTGCTTCAAGAGGCGGCAAAGAAGTAACCATATCAGATTTCTGCAAACGCAGCAAACTGGCAAAATTCAGATGACCAAGACGTGCATGCAAAAGTTTTGCATCTGAAATAGCCCTTGAATCTACAACAGCATTTGCAAAATTTTATCCACACTTGTCATACAAAGTGAGCTTATACAACCCATGTCATAAAAGCCTAGATGCAACAATCACCAAAACTGAGATCATGAACTGTACATCTGTCATCCACAAATTTGACTACAAGTCCAAGTCTAGCAAGTGCGGATACAAACAAGAGATTTTTCTTGATCCCAGGTACATAAAGTGCATCAACAAGTGTGAAGGAAATGCCATTAGCAGTAGTGAGCACAATCTTTCCAACTCCCTGAACTGGATAAGAGGCATTGTTGGCACAAGTGACTGAATTCCCATGAGGGACAGACTCGAGAGAGGTAAACAATTCACGATGTGAGGTAATGTGCTTTGTAGCACCACTGTCAAAATACCACACATGTGAATCTGTAGCAATTGACAAGCATGCATCATGGACAGCAGGATTATAAGTGCACTCTGCGCTAAACGCCCATTCTGCATCAACATCAGCATTACAGTCTCCTTTCACAGAAGACTCAACAATGGTTGCATTTGTAGTGGAACCAGCATTTGCAGTGGAACCACCCTCTTTCTTCTTAGCCTCTTTGGCCTTCAACTTAGGACACGACTTGATGAAGTGATCATTGGCTTTACAATAATGGAAACGCATCTTCTTTTTGCCCTTATCACCAGAATTGCCAGATGAAGTGCTGCCAACAGAAGCATTAGGAACAGAATTTTTGCCACTTGCAGCAGAACCATAAGAAGTGGTTGCATTGTTGCTACCACCCTTTCTTTGAGAAGCAATAAAAGCCTGTTCAACTGCACGCTGCCTAGTCCTGTTTTTTCTAGAAAGTGACTCTTGCAATAGCAATGTGCATAATGCATCAAACTTGACAACTTCAGGATTTCCTTGGGTCATCAGTCTCCAAGTACTAGCAAAAGTCTGGTAGGAATCTGGTAAGACATCAAGAACAGTCTGCACAAGGGAACTGTTTGAAATGACTTCACCTGCAGAAATAAGCTGCTCATTGATATCCTTGACACTAGCAAGGAAAGTGTCCATATCATCTTCCTCATGCATAATCTTCGACTCCAGATCTTTACGCAGCAAAGCAATTTTAGCCTCATTGTGGCTTGCATAAAGACCTGCTAGAATATCCCAAGCCTGTTTTGCAGATTTTGCTGAACGGATGTGAGGAACAATGGTGCGCTTCATAGACAATGCAATAAATGCATGAGTGTGCGCATCCTTAACATCCCAACGAGCTTGTTCTGCCGTAGGCAAAACAACTCTAACAGCTGCAATCCTTGCAGCAAGACCTGCAACATCCTCAACATCGCCTACATCCTCTGAACCAAGACGTACATCAATGCCCTGCACAATGTTCCAGACACCCTTTGACACAAGAACATGTTGTATCATATAAGCCCACATAGGGTAGTTGTCCCCATCCAGCCTGTCCTCAACAACAAATATCTTGAACACATCTGTGTTGTTGTTGTCAGCTATGGTAACCTAGTCATATAGTCTACAGCCACTAGAATGTAGAGTTTACCATTTTTTGTCCTAGGAGGAGGACCCATAGCATCAATGCCCCACTTTTCAAAGGGTCCATTTGCAAGCACTATTTGCCTCGAGCCATGCACCAACCTTCTATTTCCATTTATTTGACAATTGTGACAGCTTTTACACCAATGTTGAACATCCACATGCAAACTTGGCCAAACATACCCCGCAAGCGAAATCTTCTTCACAGTTAGTTCTTGGGCAAAATGACCACCACATGTTTCTTCATGCAAACCTTTTAGAATGGCTGGAATTTCCTCGATAGTTGGTACTCTTCTGCACACTTGATCCTTCCTTCTTTGATAGAGGGAACCTTCTAGGAAGAGATAGAAACTTGCCTTCTTCATGAGTCTCTTCTTCTGAGCTTTAGTAAAGTCTTGTGGAAACTCGCCCTCCAAGATGTAGCCAATAATGGGAGCCGATGACTCCAACCCCTGCTATCTTGGTTGCTTGACAACTGCTGCCACCATGATGACCTGCACTTCTTTCTCAACACATGTAACTGCTTGTTGTGCAAGTAAATCGGCATCTTCATTTTGTTTCCTAGGAATATGATATAGTTGCACTTCTTCAAACTGATTAAACAACCTACGAATGGCATGAACCTTTGTCTTCAGGCTTTCATTCTTGCATGCCCAAATGCCTAAAATTTGTTTAACAATGAGAAGTGCATCTCCCTTTACCATGAGACGTTGTATCCCTTGGCCAATGCACATCTTCAAACCATGAAGTAGTGTGTCTTAATCTGCTTCATTGTTGCTAGTTGAACCTGGTAGATTGACCTTCTCTTTCATGACCACCTCTCCACTTGGGTTGAGCAATACTAGCCCTCCCCATGATTTTCCTGTGACTCGTCTAAAAGCTCCATCAAAGAACAAGGTAAAAGCATCAGGAATACTTTTAGGTGGTGGCAATGGTAGGGTCTTTACTTCAGGCACCTTAATCTCCTTCTCATGTACCCTATAAGTAAGGATCCCTGCCAATTGTGCATGCACACTATCTTCTACCTTGAAAGAGTATTGAAACTCTTGCAATTCCATAATCCACTTTGAGATTCTACTGCTAAGATTCATTTGAGATGACACCCAAGGAAACAAATTTTTTGCAGTGAGAATTACAAAAGGTTTTGGTAGCAGGTAGGATCTAAACTTTCTCACCGCAAACATGAGAGAAAGCATCATGAGTTCTGCTTCTATGTAGCCTCTCTCCAAAGTACTCATGACCCTACTAGAAAAGTAGATGGGTCGCATCCTGGTACTGTGGGGATCTTGTTGTAATAAAACTGCACCAATTGTTTCCTTCCCAACACTAGAGCTAGCAAAGAATGTGTACTCCCAACAAGGAGGCATGAGTGTTGGTAGCTCTGACAAAATGACTTTAATGTTACAAAAATATTCTTCAAGCTCATCAAAACAAACAAACTCAACTTGTTGTGTCAACTTTTGCGAAGGGTGAAGTAACTCCGAGGCTAAGTGAATGAAGCGTGACATATACTTCACCTTCTGAATGAAAGAGATGGCCTCCTTAAAACTTTTCGGTGATGGGAGCTCAATAAGAGCCTTTGCCTTTAAAGGATCCACCTCAATTCCTTTATAGGAAACCTTGTGACCGAGCAAGATCACTTCATCCTCTCCTATGTGGCACTTGTCCGGGTTGAGTTGACCTCCCATGTCATAAAGCTTCTTCAATCCTTCTTCTACCCTTTGTAGATGCAATGATTTTGAGCTATAAATGCACAAATCATCAATGAACACCCTAATTGACTTTCCAAAGAATGCTTGAAACACCATGTTCATGAAACGTTGGAAAGTTTCAGGAGCATTTGTCAGGCCCAAATGGCATGACTCTAAAAGCATAACAACCCCAAGGAGTGATGAAGGTTGTTTTCAGTTGGTCCTCCAATGAAATCCCTATTTGAAAGTAACCTGAGTAGCCATCACACACAGTGTACTTCTCATGACCAGCTACCTCATTTATTATCTCATCCTGAAATGGGAGGGGAAAGTGATCTCTTTTTGTTGCCTCATTGAGTGGACGGTAATCCACACACACCCTCCACTTCCCGTTTTTCTTGGGAGTGACAACAACGGGAGAGACCCACTCTGAATTCTCTACTGGATAAATAAAACCTGTTGCTAGAAGCTTTCTTACCTCCTTGAGTAGAGCCTGCTCCTTGATGACTCCTAGCATTCGTAGCTTTTGAGCTTTAAGTTTTGCCTCTGGCTTTAGCTCAATCTTGTGTTGAACATCATCTACTCCACGCACGTCGGTGTAGTCTTTAGAAAAAAGCTTGGGAAATTTCCTTAACACACCTTTGAACTCCTCTCTTTCATCCTTTGTAAGTGTTGTAGACAACATACCTTCTAACATTCCTTCATCTTCCACATTTTGGTTCTCTTGGGAACCTACCTCCTCCAAACCTTGACAAGAGGTCTCTTGGTTGGTTGGCTAAAACCTTACCCCCATGACTTCGATGGGAGACTCCTCTTCAGTAATGTTGCCGCTACTTTCTTCTTCTGAAGTGTTATCAGTCCAATCTTCTTCCATCTCACTTTGAGATGATTCTTCATGGAGCTCCTCTTGCCGTTGCTCCTTCATGTCAAAGACAACCTTCTTATGATTGTCGTTCCTGCAAATTAATTTTCCACTCTCCCAATCCTGCAAAGATCGCATTTTCATTGGCCATGGTCTTCCTAGGATAAATGGATAACCACTTCCCTTGGTCGACATAACATAAAAATCCACGGCCTTCTTAATGCCAAAGGCCTCTACAAAGACATTTTTACAAATTCCTACACACCTAGCCTTGCTATTGTTTGCCATCTTGACTTTGATTTCAGGTGTCTCATGGATGTGCATACCTAGTCTTTGCATGAGTCCCTCTGTCATGATGCAAATTTGTGCACCCCCATCCACTAGACCTTTCCTAACCAATCTCCCTTTTATGTAACAATCTAGCACATGTGTAATGTCCTCATTCATTTCAACTTGTGCAATTTTTACAATAGGCACACTCTCTTTGACCTTTCTCCTAGTGCTAACTGCCCTTGTTAAATCCCTCCGAACTTGTGGACATAATGCAAGAAATTGAGGCCATGAGATATCAGGACCCTTACCTCTCATGTCTTCCAACAAGTTGTACGGAGCCATACCATGTCCAAGAGGAAAGTCTTGGAGGTTAAGACGACGCTGCGTCCTCTTGGTTTCCTTGGTCTCCTTTGCCTTCTTTTCTCATCCATGGTCACTTTGTGATGTAACCCCGTCTTTCTCCTTACCTTTCCCTCGGCCACACTTAATGCCATTTGCTTCCATGTCCACCTCATTGGAATTTGTCACCTCTACCACATGCACATTTGGATCTGGCAAAGGTGGAACTCCTTCCACTCCTCGTGGAGGTGGTCTTGCTCCATTTGGCCTTTGTAGAAGCCGTGGTTGTTGAATAGTTCGATCACCTACACTCATCACTGGGTAATTCAAGTTAGGTCTTCCTGGCTCCCCACGGGGCCAAGGACAATTATACATCCCATGTCCAGACTCTCCATAATTCCAACATTGCAAGAATCTCCTAGGTCGTGGTGGATCTCGCTCTTCTGACTTCTTTGCTTGCCCCTTAGGACCTACAGCTTGTGCAAGGTGAATTGACAGGTTACTTAAGGATTTATTTAACTTTTCAATTACCTCTGTTGTTACCTCTGGAATCTCTCTGGATGTTGATGCTTGTAATTTTCCCTTAGGTCTAGGATCCTCTATTGGAACCTCTCCTCTTAGGCACTTGAGTTTCCTATACTTCTCAACAACTCTAGTTTCAGCTGCGTCAAAGGTAGCAGGTGCACCCGCCTCAACTTTAATCTTGAGTGTGGGAAAGAGACCGGCTATGAATCTCTCCTTCTTTAGGAACTCTGCACCATCACCAAGGTTAGCAACATTTCTCACCCATACAGCCCAAAGACGTAGAAACTCTTGTTTGTACAAGTAGTAGTCATCTAAGTCTTTTTGCTTATGAGAAACAATGTCATGCCATAGTTTTTGAGTGTTTTGGGGATCAAAGAAGTATTTCATGAAACGATTCAAAACTTCTATGTAATTCCCCTTAACTTCTTCAGGCAAAGAGTCAAACCAAGTTTGGTACTCTTTTTGGACATGTGGGGTGCGTCGTTTACTTATTTAGGTGAATGTAAAAAAATGTGGAGAGTATCATTACAAGGGCTCATGAGCGCTTGATGCAGAAGATACAGACGCACATGACCACCACAACTAAGACGAAGACGATGGCTGCCAGCAAGCCCAGCCCTATGTCGCCTCCTCCCGCGTGGAATGCTCCACTCCTCGCCTCCGCTCTTCGCATGTAACGGGTCAGGCTCATCAACATCACTGTCAAGCCCACCTCTCCCTTGGTCTGCATGTATGCGTGCAGAGAGAGAGAGAGAGAGAGAGAGAGAGAGAGAGAGAGAGGCTCTAAGCGGTCCCGGGCTTTCTTGAGAGGGTTACATTCTGTGGAGTCTCCTTGACTACTTGTTCAAAGACGTGTGCCGCACATGGGTCGCCTCCCAACCTCTATTTCATAAGTATAATTGCTCTCCCTAGGTCTCCATTTTTCCTTGCCCCTTTTTTGAATAGACCTCATCTTCTCTTTTTAAAATGCATTTGTCTAAGGCATGAAAACCTCCCGAAAAGAGTGTATTGACTTACAATTTCTCTTTAGAGTTTTGAAACACAAAGAGAGAAGAAATAATACGTTCCATGTACATTTTGGAAAAGGGATAAATTTACAAATATTTGGATTTCCTAGTTGGACATGGTTTAGAAGGAAAGTGTGTTTAGTCAAGATATTGTCTTTTGCTAAGGCTAAACGACGGAACCTTAGGAGGTAGCTCTAAACTCCAAACCGCATGTCCTCAAAGAGTTGGTCTAACGGTAAGGCTTTGGAATCTCAACCTATGGGTTGTGGGTTCAAATCCCATGTTGGGTCCTTGCCTACGCCTAGCTCTTGCTTGATGGTAAGCTGCCCTTGCCTGACATGTTACATGGCTAATATTTCAAAGGGATAAACACCTCCCCTTGTGGGCCCTCTAGTGTGTAAAAAAAAAATTCAAAACCCCACCGTTCCGAAAGTAATATGATTTCTTTTTATTTTATCCTCAATATATTGAAGCCCTAGTTGAGGGACACATGTCTAACATGAAGATATGCACACAACGTGCTACCTTTCATACTTCTCACTTTGTTTTGACAAGCCAACCGGCAATGTTTGAGAAAGGTTTGCCTCAACTTAGCCTTGAGCTGGTTATAGAATAGCCAGTTGCAAATTAAGGTAAAGAGAAGAAAAATCAACAAAATTTACAAGAAAATAGTTCAAAAGTCTTGCAAATTAAAAAAATTCTACTAGTATTTCCAGTTTGCATCTTGGCAAGGAGGAAATTGAGCTATCCAAGAAAAAATACTTTCGCGAATCTTGACCCAGCGAAGGTGAAAAGTCACAATGGGCTACATAAGAGGAAGAGACAGAGAGTGTATGATCAACTACTCAATAGGAAGGAAGGAAGACAAGGTGAAGACTTCACGATGGCCTCAAGAAGGCAACAATTTTCGCTGCAATAAATTGAGCGATTATTAAAACACATTTGACATGTTGAGAGAGAGAGAGAGAGAGAGAGAGAGAGAGAGAGAGAGAGAGAGAGAGAGATGCACATAGATGCCAACACATTTGTAAGATTCTTTCTCATATATATATATATATATATATATATATATATATATATATATATATATACATATACATATACATATACACACACACACACACACACATATATATATATGTGTGTGTGTGTGTGAAATAACATTTAACATTGCATTATTCATTATAATTTATTAAGCAAGTCAGATGTGAACAATCAATTTTTAAAATTATATGGCGTTATTTTTTTGAAATGACTTGAAATGTCAACAATCAATCAACTTTTAAAACTTTATGGTGTGATTTTTTTTAAAAAATGTCTTGAAATATAAACACTCAAAGTTAATGTGATGACGACCATTGGATGGTGAGAGGTGCAAAGATAATTTGCACGTTTTTTCTATCACTCCCCTATGGCCTTCTTGACAAAAAATGTCTTTTCGACCTATAACAATTGAAATCTTCCTTTCTTTTTAGTTAGTCAATAGGTCCGTTGTCACTCCTTTCATTTTAGAGCTTAACATGCCTTGACTTTTTTTCTATTTTATTGTTTCTTCATATTTCTAGTAAGAGGCATTAATATAATTATGGGATGATTTGCATTAATAGAATCTAAGAAGATGTCATATGGTTTGAAAAGCGAAAGTCGAAGGAGATAAGGATAGGCAACAACTATGGGTGGGGTGTGTGTTAGCGCAGGGCGTGGACAAGAGGCAACGCGATGGATAGGGGGAGTTCGAATTTGACGTGCGATCAACTGTTGTTTTTTAATCTAATTTTATCTACAATAGCTATACTTGTAGTGGATTCAACCTCTTTCTTTTTGGTCTCTATTGACTTCAACTTAGGGTATTTCTTTATCAAGTGATCATTAGCCTTGCAATAATGGCAACACATCTACTTCTTGTTCTTTTCACGAGAATTTTCAAACGAGATATCCCAACAGAAGTATTAGAAACATGTGATTTTTCACTCACTAAAGAACCATGAGAAGTGGAAACATTGTTATTACCACCTTTTCTTTGAGCAACAACAAAAGCCTGTTTAATTGCAAGTTGTTGAGAAGTTGGTGTGCGTGCCAGGAAGGTACCGAACCTTTGGCTGTGAGAGCTTGTGAGGAGGTAGAAAAGGATTCACTCAATAAAGTGTGGAATGTGGTGGTGAACACTTAAAGTGCAACCATAGAAGACTCTCTCTCTCACCCATTTACGTACACAAAGAACTCTCAAAATAAAACAAAGATGAAAATATCCAAACTTAGATTATATCAAATCAAGGGTAAGATGAAATAATTTATTGATGCATTTATAGCAGCTAACCTTTGTTTCTCAAATAACCTCTGAATTGTTATTGGAAACTGTAATTTCGTGCTCACCATGTTGTATATATTTTGCCTATCAATTGGAATGAGTTGTCTTCTTGTTCATAACCAAGCAAAACTCACTCTCGAAAGCAAATAAATATGTACACATCGAAAGAGTTAGAATAATCTAGGAGTGATAGAATAATGGGGAGCGAAGAGAGGATAATTTCTTGTAGTGTTTTAAGTCCAAAAATAAATACAATTCTTTGTTGGAAGTAAATTTTACGATTTAAACATACCTTAACCATAAGAGATTTGCACAAAATGAATAAGTTTGTGTGGGTTATTTATTTAGAGCGATATAAGCATAAAGAAAAAGGATTTAGTTATGGCCGGTAGTTAGGATGTGAGGAAGATAGAGGCTTATGTAGAGATAAATATGTGGTTATAGAGTGAGATAGTTGGAGAGATAGAATAACAAAGAATCTAAGGGAGAGAGATAGATTTGGTTAGAGAAGGATATAGATGGAGAGATAGAAAAACAATAGATATAAAGAGTAACATCTTACAGAATACATCCACAAGTATGTTGTTGATTTGTTGAAGAAACAAATGATTTATAGCCTTTGTCACCTTCTTAGAGCAATCAAAATCCTTTGTTGAACGAGTGATCGAAAGATGTGTTCAATAGATGATCATAGGCTTGTCAAAATGTGTGTGTGCTTGTAAATTTAGCTAGAGCTTCCCCAAGGCGTACATAGAAGTTGGTCCTCTCTATTTTTACTCCCTTCTACTAACATTACTTTATTCATTACTCTTGATTTCTTTACAAGAGAAGAGAGGTCTTTATATAGATGGGAGAGAACCTTCAAGAGCTCCGCGTGATTCAATGTGAACAGGGGATGATGAGCGTAAAAAAATGATTTGTTCTTTTGTGGTGTGGACAAGACAAAAATTCCACAAAAACATGTATTTTTTCTCTCTGCAAAAGTCTTCAGATGGATCCCTTTGCATTGAACTTCCTTATGGCTAAGTATGATCATTATGTCACGGGGATAAGCACCACATGCAATGAAAAATAACAGACTGAACAACTTTATGCACTTCAATCAAATAACAACTAAACTGAAAGAGATACACAACACACAAGACGTGGAGTGGCGGAGTTCCATCCCAAGAGAGCATTGGTCCCAAACCTTGGTGCACCTTTTGGTATTTCTTTATATTGCTTGAACAAGGTATACTCTATGGCTCTTGCTCTGCATTTATCCACGGTAGAATGCCAGAGTTCTTGGTCATTCATTCAAAATCAGTTACATGAAAAGCTTCAAGTTCTAGGGCACCACATGCCAACAGAAAAGAACAGACTCAACAACTTTATACACTTCAAATAACAACTAAACTGAAAGAGATACATGATACACGAGATGGCGAGTGACAGACTTCCATCCCAAGAGAGCACTGGCCTTAAACCTTGGCATCCCTTTCGGTATTTCTTTATATTGCTTCAACACGGTACACTCTCTGGCTCTTGCTC
Organism: Adiantum capillus-veneris; assembly: GCF_014529385.1. Lineage (NCBI taxonomy): Eukaryota > Viridiplantae > Streptophyta > Polypodiopsida > Polypodiales > Pteridaceae > Adiantum > Adiantum capillus-veneris. The sequence continues at coordinate 36,615,788 of NC_140938.1, read as the reverse complement.
TGCATCTAGCCACGATAGAATGCCAGAGTGAGAGCCCACAATGCGAAACTCAAAAAACCTTACAGTTGCCACGTCAACATAATTAGTGCCAAAAAACGGAATCAATAATATTTTTGCGTCAGCTATCACAGCAAAATCCAAAAATCACAACAAATCACAGCGTCGTTGGTTTTCTAGAGGTATCTCATCTAATAAGGAATACGCACATCACAATGCAATAGAAATGCTCACATATGTATATTACATGACACAATGAATATCCTCGTTGAGCACTCCCCCGAGACAAACGATTTGTGGTATGAAGCTACTCAATGACTACCTCATCACTCACCCCACAAATAACCTGAAAAGGCCTGATCCATGAGCTCAGAGGATTGGTACAGCCAAACGCTCCCCAGACCGTAGCCTACCTCACTTAGAGGTTCAAGCATACAACAAAACGCTCCCTTGACATCCCGTCTGCGTCGTTTGGATGTTTTCTAGCCTATAACGAAATGGTTGCTGGACATCCCGTCTGCTTCATTCCGAGGTTTTCAAGCATACAACAAAATGCTTCCTAGACGTCTCGTCTACGTCATTTCGAGGTTTTCAAGTATACAACAAAACGCTCCCCAAACATCCCGTCTGCATTGTTTCGAGGTTCAGACAATACTAGAACAACATTTCTCACTACTCCACCCGAGAGTAAACCACCAATCATTGAAACCAATATCAAAACCTGAGTCAAACAATTCAAATCAACACCAAGATAGGTTCAAAACCAATACCATCCATTTCAAACAAATTCTAAACAGGATTAATAAACATGTTCCTCAAACAGAACTCAATTAAACATAAAAAGCAATCCTCAACATCAGTCAAGCTCAAAAAATGATTTTCTTTCCATTTTGAAACCTGCATCAAAATTAGGTTTAGATTTCTTCCATAAGGTTGTAGCCAACCGCAACATGGTTCATAAGCTCTTGAATAGCCAAAATAAGCCTCCACGAGCAATGTTTTTGTGGCGGTGATGGTGGCCTCAAGATATAGCAATCACAATGGGCCTCGAAGGTTATTAGCTCGGGAAGAGACACCGGATAAAAGATGTCCAAAAATTCCAATTTGTAATCTGCTAGGTTCCATGGCAAGCATTTCAGGCTACCCCACTTTGCTAGAAGCTACACTCCAAAGAAAGATGGTTGAAAGCATATAACTTCGGACAAAAATTTTCTTCAAAGTTTACCAAGTCCTTGGTGTGTGCGACTTGGTAGCTATAAGCATCTACCATTGCATGGCACTGCCTCTGAGAAAAACAATGGCTTGAGAAAAAAATCCTTGATCCTTTTCTTGCAAGTGATCTTTATGGCTTATACCCTATAAGAGAGAGCGATGAAGACGGGAGCGTGCCCGATGCGCGATGAAGTAAGGGTGGAGTCGCTAATAATTTCGAGGTTGGGACAGCATATTCTTTGATAAACTTGGAAGCGCCATCTTTCTCTACTTGTTCTTTGGTAGGACCGATATGATTTCATAAAAGCACACGCCTGAAGCTCTAATACCCTGTCAGGGGGATGGGAACCACGTGCCAATGGAAAAGAATAGATTGAATAATAGTATACACTTCAAATAAGAGCTGAATCGAAAGAGATACATGACACGCAAGATGGGAAGTGGTGGAGTCTCATCCCAAGAGAGCACTAGATTCAAACCATGGCACCCCTTTCGATATTTCTTTGTATTGCTTGAACAAGGTACATTATGTCGCTCTTGCTCTGCATCCTCCCATAGTAGAATGCCAGAGAAAGAGTCCACAATTCACATTTGAAGGCCCTTCACCATTCAAAAGCAATTACACGAAAAGCTTCGAGTTCTAAAAGAATTTGCTGTCCAAAAGCTGCTAGCCCAAAAAGCACAAAAATCCATACAGCTGCCACATCAGAACAATCAACGCCAAACATGGAAATCTGTACTACTGTGATGTCAGCTATCAACGTGAAATCCAAAAATTTATACAGCTGCTACCACATTATCATTCTCCATGCTTTGTGTGTGTATATAGGAAGGTCCCGCTTTTATTTGATCTCTTTTGGTCACTTGGGTCCCATCTAACGGGGTCTCGTAAGTTGGTGGGAACTCTTTTAAAAAATAGGCCTCTCGGTGAGACTTTGAAAGTTGATGTAAACTTCTTCTTAGGTTTTAGGCCTCTTGATCGAGATCTGCAGGTTAGCTCCGTTCTTTAGTGGCTGGACACATCAGCAGTTTGACACATGATCTTTGAAAAGAGTGTCAAAGAGTTTATATACATCTCAATAGAAAATCAATATTAATTTAAAATAGAAAATAAAATATAATAAAAATAAAAAATAAGATAAATATAGTATACTCGTGATAGCTATAGGATCTAGATAATCATGATGGCTATAGGGTCTAGATATGAGATAAAAGTGAATAAATAAAACGCACAATCATTAAGGCTTGTTATCCTTGTAAATTTCAAAAATAAAGTTTAGAAAGTTACTATGAAGATTATTTAGATAAAGAACATATACATACTTATATATATTATTAGAAATGCTATAATGTATGTAAAATGGAGTCATAGTATTTATTCTCATGATGTTCGTGCCATGACATGACATCCATCCCCTCTAAACCTGCATATCCTCCGGTATGTTTTTGATTCTTGCAGGTTCAATCTTTGTTCATGTATTCTCACTTTCTTCTTCTCTAAGATCATTTAACATATTGTCTGAATCTTCTTCTTCACCGTCCTCCGTAACAATAACTGGATCACTTTCACCTCTTCTTTTAACACTTTGATTCTTTTCCCAACAATAGGAACCTTCAACTCTATCCCATCTAGATCACACAAAGTGTCAGTAGAATTTTCATTGACATGCTTTACTACATATGGTCCAAACCATATTTTTGAGAGCTTTTGCATGACAATATATTGGTTGTCAAAACTACTATCATACATCAAAACCCAATCACCCTTTTCAATTTTCTTTCTTCTAAGTCCATGTGTCTTATCAAAGTATTCTTTGTTCTTCATTCTTGTATTCTTCAAGTGAAATTTTGCAGCCTCAATGTTTTCAGGCCTCCTTTCTAGTTTCCTTATACGTAAGGCAAGAAGCTCTTTCGTGCTAATATTATTATGCCAAGGTAGCACATTCTATGTGGGAATTGCATCTTCTATTGGTATGACAAATTTTTGACCATATATAAACTCCGTAGCCATATAACTAGTTACAAGGTATGTGTTGTACGATCAGCCCATAAAGCACATGGCAACAATCTTGGCCACTAACCAAGTTTTCCCTTGCAAGCCTTAGTAAATCTTTGATGATTGGAGGATGCCCGGCCTCTTTCACTTTTTTCATTGCCTTCAGAGTTGTAAGGTGTAGTAAGGCAAATCTTGATTCCTTATATGGAAAAAAATTCCTTTGCTTTCTCGACATCTAGCTCACCTCTGCCTGCATTAATCTTTTCCACATAACCATAACAAAAAACCACATTATCAAGAAGGAATTTGCATACAGCTTCTATGGTTTTTGTCCTTAACGTTGGTCCTTCAACCTGGTTCGTTAGGTCCTCTCGTGCAAAAACTAAGTATCTCATCTGCTAGAGTCCTAAGGTCATTGTGACTATATACACAACCCTTTTATAGACATGGATAGTAGATATATAGGGTGCAAGTCATCACGATATTGTATATTTGAATACATTTGACAAGTTATACATGACTCTACATATTGAGATACATCTTTATACATACCCTTCCACCAATATTTTTCTTTCAACTTACAGAAGGTTGCCCACATATCTCTGTGTCCAACCCATAGACTCTCATGAAACTCTTGCATGAGCTTTTCTTGTATCTTTTTATTACATATAACCCTTTGTGGTGTAGCACCCTTTTGTTTAGAATGCCTCCATAAGTAACCATCCTTCAGAAAGTACCCATATGCTTTCTTGCATATTTTCTTGAACTCTTGTTCACACCAATCATTTTGTTTTGTTGGTGTATCAAGTAGCTTCCAATATATCAACTATATGTTCAGAATGTGGAATCCAAATAACATAAATACACATGCTCTCAAAAACCTTTTAATCTTAGTGATGCTAGTCCATGTTTCCATCATTCTTTAGATGACATCTATCTTTGTTGGACAAGGTTTACTACTATATGGACCGCACATGTACCTCAGAATAAGCCCTTCATTGACACCAAACATATAATTTTTCATTGACAAATCAAGATTCACTTCTTTCAGCCTATACTAAATTTTATCACAATCATTCATGTGATTTTTCACAAACTTGCGGCACCTCCCAAAATCCAAAGCTTCATCTTCTTCACATCCTTTGATAAGCAAATCATGAATGAAAGACATTTTGGTTTGAGGAATAAAGTCTTGTAAGACCTTATTCACATCATTGATCATATATGCAAACGAGTTGGTTGTTCTTTGCGATAAGGTACACATTCCTACCAAGTCCAAAGGTGTCCTCATGCTTGTTAAGTCCCTACTTTTAATAGCTAGTTAGAATTGATCATACCCTAAGTAGAGATTCCCTATTAAATAAATGGCCTTTCATGCAAATGCCTCTACAAACTCATCAACAATTGATTCTGTACCCACATTCTTGATTGTGACCTTGTTTACATGTTGTATGTCTTGGATAAAACGCAAAGCACCATTCTTCTTTGGGATTGTGAATTACCTATTTGAGTATGGAGCATAAGAAGACTTCAAAATCCTCATTTTAGTTTTCTCATTTAACAATTCTACTAGCTTTGAAAAATGAACCTTTGGAATTGGAATAGGCCGTAGAGTCTAAGGTACATGAGGTATCGCAAAAATTACCATAGGACTTATAATAAAAGGATTAACACATCCTATCTCATGTGGCTAAAATGCAAAATCCTTACCATGTTTTGAAAGCATTTCTTTGAAGCACTTTGTCTCCTCCTTTGTTAGAAGGAATAGTTCACATACTTTCAAAAGTAAATGTAGCCTTTGATGTGCTATGTGTGGTCTAGATATCAGCTCGTCAAATACTCTAATTGTAGGAAACCCAACAAGGGTACGCAACACCAGGAAGCTTTGGAAAATTTTAATATATGCACAACAAGAATTCCTTTGTAAATGATGACACTTACTATTGAGATATTCTCTTGCAATAATAATCTTGTAAAATTTGTTTCTTCAAGTAAGAACTACTTCAAAATTTCTTCTTGACATGCTTTTATATATGATTAATACAAATGAAGCCCCCTTGAGATTTGAGTCTACTCAAAAGTTTTGAAAGTTTTTAAAATAATTTAGGGCTTTTTGAAATTTTGGATTAAAATTTTCTAAATTTAAGAGGTATTCAAAAAAGGTTTGAGATTTTCAGATTTGTCCTCTTCCTCCTTTCCCCCCTCTGTCTCTACCTACAATAGACATCAAGAAATAAGTAGGGGTTACCCCTATTGTATACGTTTATGGCACCTCTATTTAAAACCCCCCTTCCTTACACTCACATGTGATGTCATACAAAACTATATAGTGAATCCCCCGGGGTAACTTGAGGCATCATGTAGCAAGTGTAATGCATCCCATCTTCCAAACCACTTATGTATGTCCTGCATCCATCCCATGCTTAAGATCTTGCTTTTATACGTCTTTTGAACTTTTTGGCTTGCTTCCCATGCAATTGTACGAAGTCTATCTAAGGGGTTTTGATGCATTTTTATCATGTAATCCACAATCCTTTCCATGCCCATAACCTCAATTGAAGAGATCCTGACTCAAGAAGTATGAGAATATATGGTGATTAACTTGAAGAAAGTTTGTAAGAAAACGCTTTTGGACATTCTCAAACTCTTTGTAAGCAATTTTTGAGATGCTCCTGTCCCACACTTCAACTCCATAAAGAAGAACCGGTGTCACCAATGTGCCAAAAAAGTACTTCTTGAGGACCAACAATTGATGTTTTCGTTTTTCACATTACATATGTTCTCAAATGCATAGTACTCTCTCTTTTTCGCTTCCAAATGATTCATATCACATTCATGTCACTTGTGATTGCCTGAAATCTCAAGGCCAAGGTACCTAAAGCTCTCAACAACTTCAAGTGTCTCATTGTTGTACATAATGCATGGCTTCTCCTTATGGTTGATTTTCACAAGCATAACCTTTGTTTTGGATTCATTAACAATTAGTCCACTATGCAAGCAAAAGTTCTCAAGGACAACCATAAACTTTTGTGCATCCTCTAAAGTGTATGCTAGAAGCACTACATCATCCGCATATAACAGAAGCATGATTATTACATTGCAAATAGTGACCTCTTCAACACCTTCTTCTTGCATAAAGTCAAGTACCATTTGTTCCAATTGATTGATTTATAGACCAAAGAGAGTAATCAACAACGGATATTCTTGTTTAACTTCAATAGTCCTTGCAAATGTTTTTGAAATTCCTCTCCCCGTGTGCAATTAACACATCACCTTCTCATAGATTATGGAAGTTTCAGAGTGAGTGAAAAAAAAAACACTTTTGAAATGGATAGCCAAGACAAAATAGGGATTCTCTCCATCAGATTTGTTTAGGGATTTTAAGCAATGATATACTCAACTAACAAGGATAGAGAAGGTCACATTGGACTCAAATTAGACACAGTACAAGCAGCAAGAAAATAACTTCAAGAAAACTTAGAGCTGCTACTTGAGGACAAAGATGCTGAGCAAGGACTAAAGACTAATTGTAATGATGTTGAAGATGTTATCCCACTACTTGTAAAGCGATAAAGAAGAAGAGACAAGTGATAGTCCACTCTTCTACTCTGATTTCCTTGGCTATCGAAAAGATGATAAAATCTTCTACTATAGCTCCAAAAGTTGATGAATTTGTGGTAGATGAGATTCTAAAAGGCATGCGAGAATTAAAGCTAGTGTTCTTTAACACTAGAATGGTAACAGGACACTTTTATGTCCTTGGACACTTTTGTGTCTTGTTAAGTGACCATTTTGCTTGAATTATTTGAAGAGTATGAAAATGAATTTCTAGGTGCTATATATCCACAAAGTTGCCTTATGAGCTGAAAAAAACTTAGCATTTTTTTTGGAGTATCGATCTCACCATTAACCTTACTCTTGCACAACATTTTTGAACCTAAACTGTGTGAAAAAATGGGTCCTGTTTTTGGCTTTTTTTCAATTTTTGGAAACTATACCACTCTAAACTTCATGTTTGTGAGGTTTAGATGGCTAGAGGTTAGGCCTTCATAGTTCTCAACATGTTTTGATGCTTGTAGGGAGAGCTAATTGTTAAAATTGAAAGTTATGACCAATTTACAAGAATTGCATAATCCTGTTTTTTTGCCAAAATTAGCACTTTTATGATTTTTTTGGGGGCTTTCTTGATATCCAAATTCAATTTTGATTTGATTGTGTAAGTGTAATGTATAACATAAAGCTAATCTTCCTTGAGTTTTGGGGGACCTAATATGCTATATAGCATAGTATATGATGATGGTTGAGTTTTTTGGTTGCTAAAGAATACGATACATTTTAGAGTAGCAAGTATAACTTTCTCAATATTGCTAGTTTCTTAGGCCAATTGTGTGTATTTTGTAGGTAGTAACCATATCTAATCATAGACTACAAACTTGGCTAGATATTGAGTATGGGTTTCTAGAGGTCATAATGCTAAACCCAATTTTTTCATGTTTGCTGTATTTAGCACTTTATCATTGCCCCCAAGGTTCAAATTTTAAGAGATCCATTATCCTTTTGACATGCTCCATGGCTCCACCTATTTTTTTTGCCACCATATGTTTTGGTCACCAACCCATTGAAGTTAACAGGGCATTTTATCTCATGTCCTACAAAAATCCCCACTCTTATTTATATGCAATCAACCATAAGAAATTGTTGTTTTGGTCAAAATGCAATGGTCCATCAACTTTGGAGGCTTGTAGTGACCAAGGGATGAGAAAAAATACAAGTTTCTCATTTTTTCCATATGTAGTAGTTATTGAACTATAAGCTTATGAAAGGATTTTTCTAAATGAGTGGATCTACTATGGTTTTGGAATTTTTTCCCAAAACCCTGAAAGGACACTTTTATGTCCTGTTAGGTTACCATTCTAGTGTTAAGGATGGTACGATCCACTCAAAAAAGATAGGTCTACCCTTGAGAACTAACTATGGAAAGAGAGGAATACAAAATTTAGTAGAGTATATGGCTTCTAACCATGCTATATCTGCAATTGAGGCTACTACTTATGGAGCAAAGATCGAGCACTCCAATGATTCTATGAGTAATGATGATAATAAAATGTGGCCAAATGTTGTGGAACTTTCTAGAAAAGTAAAGCTTACAAAGGAGATCCTACATGAGGCACGGGATTGCACACACCTAGAAACAAGATAGAATGATAGGACTAACACGTGCTATATAGCAAAAACATGAGAGGACTGTAAGAAACCTGTTCTGCAAAAAAATTGCACTGATAGAATTTTTTCACAAAAGAATGAAATTGTACTGAAAATGAAGGGTAAAATGAATTTGAATCAAAATTTTAAGAAAATGAAGCTCTTATAGCTCTCTCACAATATTAAATTGACATGCTGATGCTCACCGAATCTCACATAAGAAAAAGTGAGCAGACGGGTATTGGTGACACTAATGACTATGCCCAGGAGGATGCAACTTGCTCTTATACCAATTGTTGGCAATAGGGTTGCAAGGAAATACACATAGCTTGGAGAAGATAAAGAAGCTCAAGGCACACAACAGAGAATGTGTTTCTTTTTAGTGCACAATAGAAAGATAAGCTAGCACTAGAAAGATAAACGTATTTAAAATGCACGAGTAAAAAAACCTCCTAGTGAGAGAAAAAATGCTTCGACGTTCCTAAGTGTGTTGACACATATCACTACTATATATATGTTAATAATAGTTCAATGATTTGGTTCAAAAATCTTTGAAAACCACATGCAAAGAAAGAAAAGCTCTAAAGAGCCAAATCTAGCTCCAATTTCAATACAAGTTCTTTAGAAGCAACACCATCAACTTCTAATTCATAAGAAACTAAGAGCTCTAGAGTTGAAGGACAACTCACAGAAAATAAGAAAGGGACTTGGAACAAAAAGCTTGAAAAATTGTCCAAGCAATGTGATATTTTCCGAAGGATGGGTAGACCTCTTGCAGTAGATATGACACACTTAATTACCATCCAACCCTTTGAAGTATTCATAAAGTGGAGATTAGACTTCATGGACCCTTCAAGAAGATAATACCCAATAAGAATAAGTACATAATAATGGCAACATGCTATATATGAGCAAGTGGATTGAAGCCAAACAACTTTCAAATTAAATAACACAACAAAATCCACAACTTGGTTCATTTATGAATATATCATTTGTTTATATAGTTGTCCTCTTGAAATAGTTCTAGATTAGGGAAGTTACTTCATCAATGAAACTATTTATTTTGGTAAAAATAATTTTCATAAAGCATCACAAGTGAACAACTTATTATTCTAAATGTAATGGTTGGACTAAAAGAAATAATTAAGACCATGAAGACAGTTCTAAATAAAATTGTGACACAACATGGGAGAGAGAAATAGATTGATAAATAGAAAATATGGAGTAAGAAAAATAGACAAATGAAATAGAGAATTTGTATTGGTGTAAGATAATGATTACAGAAAGAGCATAGCTCGTTTCATAACCTCTTGACCACTCTCGAGCTATCTCACTCTCAATCACAATCACAGACTAAATAGAGAGTTTGTATTAATGTAAGATAGTGATTAGCTCGTCTCATAACCTCTTGACCATCCTTGAACTATTGCACTCTCAATCACAATCCAATCACGCTTGCAATTTCAATCACAATCACAATCACAATCACAATCACAATCATAATCACATTCTCAATCAAAATCATGCTCACAATATCAATCACAATCACAATCATGTAGTCTCTCCGATTATAGAGATCATCTCTTAGAATAGGTAGCTGAAAATAGGCTTTTTTTATCACCGAACTTTTATCTTTAGCAAAGTGAAAAAAAATAGACCCAAAAAGAGACCTTATTAGGCTATTTTTATCACCGAACTTCTGTCTTTAACAAAGTGGAAAAAAATAGACCCGAAAAGAGACCTTATTTTCATGAACACTAAGGACTGTCTCATATGAAATTGTTTCTCATTGCGTGTAACAAACTTGGACACCCCAAGTCAGGATTCTACCGCGACACAACAGAGATTCGCTTCAAAAAACTTCACAAATTTAAGAGAGAGTCGAAACAGCCCGTCATAGTTCGTGTCAAGAGATATTGGCCCCAGAGACTGGTGCCCCTTTTGACATTTCTTTTTATATTAATCTTTTGAGCAAAGTACAGCCGTCGTGCAGGTGCTCGCTCTCAGACTCTGCGTCTAGATGCTCTGCAGAGTGAGCCCCCTTGGGTTTAATTTAAAGGTTACAAGGGATGCTAAAAGCAGAGCCCCAAAAGAATTAAACTTAAAGCAGTTTGGCCCAAAAGCATCTTTGGCTAAAATCTGCCAAGACAAGCAATCAGCGCCAATTGAAAAAATTTGTACAACCATGCCACCTCAGGACCAACACAAAGTTCCATACATTCAGCCATGTCAGTAGGACTAGCATTAAACTTAAAGCAGTTTGGCTCAAAAGCATCTTTGACTAAAATCTGCCAGGACTAGCAATCAGCGCCAATTGCAAAAATTTATACAGCCATGCCATCTCAGCACCAACACAAAAGGTGGAGTTCCATACATTCTGCCATGTCAGTAGGACTAGCATTAAACTTAAAGCAGTTTGGCTCAAAAGCATCTTTGGCTAAAATCTACCAGGACTAGCAATCAACGCCAATTGAAAAAATTTGTACAGCCATGCCACCTAAGCACCAACACAAAAGGTGGATTTCCATACATTCTGCCATGTCAGTAGGCCAATGCAAATCACGGGGTTCCGTACAGGTGCCACATCAAGTTCTTGAATTTAACCAAGAACCACCGAATCAGTTTACCTTTCGTCTTTCTTTCCTTGTGTGCCAAGATCTTCTCTAGAATGAGTATCTTCTTGCTTTCCTCTCCACTTTAATTTTCTCATTAGGCTCCCCATCAATTGGCACATCACCTTAAAAAGGCTTCAAGAGACTCACATGTATGCATTGTGAAACTTCCAAGTATCGGGTAGCTTGAGTCAAAAGGAGACATCATTTATATTTTGTTTAATCTTGAAAGGGCCATAATACCTCAAGTTGAGCTTTGGAAAAAGCCACTCCTTTCCGTTTTGTTTTCTTAGGCATGATTTCTCAAAACATAAGAGCACCCAATCGTCTTCCTTTAATTTCAAATCTCGTCGATGTCTATCTACTACCTTCTTATGTCGTTATTGAGATTTTGCTAAAGCCTCTTGAACCTTGGAAAAAGAAATGTTTAAGTCCCTCGTGTACTGCTTCAAAAATCTTATCCTTAGTGCTGAGAAAGGGTGGAACCTTTGGAGCACCTTCAATTATCTCGAATGGCGTCTTCCTTGTCGAAGAGTGAACAGTGTTGTAGGCAAATTCCACCAAAGAAAAATCTTTTTCCCATTGAGTCTTTTGATCAGAGATGTAAGACTTCAATAAATCTAGAACAACTGAATTTTCAATCTCAGATTTTCCATTTGTCTATGGGTGGAATGATGACAAGAACTGCAACCATGTGCCAATGTTCTCCGAAATAGCCCTCCAAAACAAACTCGTGAATTAGGGATCTTTGTCAAAAACTATTGTCTCAAACATGCTATGTAATTGCAATATTTATGCAACGAACAATCTCGCTAAATGGTTTGGCTTGACTGTTTTCTTTACTAGAATGAAGTGAGCTTACTTTTTAAATTTGTTAATGACAATCCCAATGCCATCGTGCCCACTATGTGTCTTCGAGAGATAAAAGATGAAATCCATTGCAATACTTTCCTAGGGCGGGTGGGAATGGGTAAAGGCTGTAGTAATCCCTGTGGCTTATGCCTGTCAAACTTGACCTTTTGACATACTAGAAAATTGCGAACAAACTCGTCCACACCCTTCTTGAGTTTTGACCAAAATAAATAACGCTCCATACCTTTCAAGGTGGTGTCAATGCCGGGGTGCCCCGTAAAAGGTGGTCAATGGCACTCAATCACAATAAAATTCGAATGGCTTTTGCAAGTCTGGCAAAGCCAACACTGGTCCAGTAGTCAGTTTTTCCTTGAGTGTCTGAAGGCAGTCACCTTTGTCCATCCCCACGAGAAAGGGACTCCTTTCTGAGTCAAAATGTGCAAAGGGGAAGCTACCTCTGCAAACTTCCAAATCTCACCAATCGCGGATAGTCTCAATCTTGGCCGGGTCCATCTGTACTCTTGCTGCTGAGACGATGTGTCCTAGAAAGTGTATTTCCGACAAGAAAAATTTACTTTTTTTTGGCATTGATAACTAATATGTGATCACGCAATGCCTGAAAGACCTGTAGCAAATGTTGTCAATGTTCTACTTCATCCCTAGAGAAAACTATAATATCATCAAACAAAGTACCAACAAAAGATCGATGCTCTCCAAAAATCATATCCATCATTCGGTTGAAATTCGTTAGAGCATTAATAAGTCCAAAAGGCATCACCAAAAACTCTTATGAACCAAAGCTTGTTTGAAAGGTTGTCTTGTAAACACCTCCCAGAGAAATTCTAATGTGATGATATCCGCTTTTCAAATCAATCCTGTTGAAACAAGAGGATCCCTGAAGTCGGTCAAGAATATCATCGATCCTTGGAGTCGGAAATCTATTCTTGATAGTGATTTTATTGAGAGATCTATAATCAATGCACATTCTCCAAGATCCATATTTATTTAATACCAACAAAACCGGAGAGCAATAGGGTGAAATAATTTATTGGATAAGACCCTTTTCAAGAAGGTCTTTCACTTGATTCATGATTTCTTCATTGTGGGCTCAGTTAACACGATAAGGTGGCCGCTTCGGTGGTGTGCTTCCAGGAATCAAATCAATAGTATGATTCTCAAGAAGAGATGGGGATAACTTGCTTGGAAGGCCTTTAGAGAAACAATCAACATGTGTGGAGAAAATCTTGGTATTCTTTGTCATGTTCAGACATGTCTTTGTTGTGTTCATCATTCTAACTCTTTCAAATAGATTGAGTAAACAAAAAGAGTGGATTTCATTAATTTTGAAATGGAAAAAGCCGATACAATAGGGACGGACTTGCCCTTCAATTTTACATCTAGTACAATTTTTCCCCCCTTTTCATGTGTCAAAAGACATTTTCTTGGCCTGATAGTCGACCATGGCGTTGGGATGGGGGAAAAGGGAACAACACCCTGTACACAATACACTGCCTCTCTATAGCCCAAAGTAATAGTCCGCACCCCTACTCACACAGAATCACACAATCTGCAAACGACAACTGCATACTCCCAGACTCAGACAACCTAGCCCGCATTCAATCCACCACCAAGAATGTCCACATGACATCACCCTTAGACTCTTGGGAGCACCCTTATTGAAAGGAGAGCAATCTCAATAACCTTGAGCACCCTAAGATTATTGACACATATGATACGTTTGGCTACAAGCTAGTGGATATCCTCTTGCACACATAATGTTGTCGCACATCTGCCATTCACATTCATGAAACACCATTGGACACTCAAGTCGAAGAGACTCTAGATACATATTTTTGAGCAGAGCAAACAAAAAAACCATGTCATGTTCAGATCCTTCAGAGGAACACATGCAATGATGGAACGGTGTTGAACATCCTCTAGTGCTGAGGCATGATATCTTGAAGCCTTCACTTGTATAAGTCACCTCTTTCAGGCACCGCACACAACCTCTGTTCACGATCCACCATGCTCGACGATAACCTTTGCCTTCACGATCCACCATGCCTTCAATCCATACACGTGCTTGGCATCCCTCGGACATCCTCAGCATATGACCAGCCCCCGACCCTCTTCTCCTACAATGGCGGCCCTTCCTCAAACTCTCCAAAAACTGCCGCCCTCAGGCCTTTCCTCACCCCCTGCAGATAGTGTCCCCTTCTTCATGAACTGCATCCGGTTGCCCTCAGCCCCTGGCTGCCTTCCTCTCGCTCAGGGCCGAACCCACCTTGCCATGCAATTGGTGCCACTCCTCGGCCCCTCCTTCTGCAACTCTCCACGTTCACCCTCCTGGCTACCCTTGCCCTGCAATTGACGGCCTTTCTGAGTGGCGCCACTTCTAGCTGCGGCACCTCTTCGCCTTCCGAGACCAGCCCCTGGCGGCCCTTCCTCTCGTATACCTCCTCCTCCGACTGGATGCTTCCCCGCGCTTCACAGATGGCGGCCCCTCTTGATCACGAGCTGGCTTGACTGCAACAGCGCCCTCCAATGGGCTGCTGCCCCTCCTTCTCCCTGCAGTACAGCCTGCCACCTCTGGAAGGCGACCTTTTTTTTGGTCCCGAGCCGGTCCTAGCCTCCCTTGGTCACGGCCTCTCAACCTTATGGCCTCATGGATCTGCACTCCATGCATGCAATGGCGGCCCTCCTTTTACGTGCCATGCAGCCCGTCCCTTTTCCTCCTCAGGAGCTCCTCCCTTTTCTGCAAGTGGCCGCTCCCCCTTGTTCATGCAAGCTGATGGCGCCCAGATGGCGTTACTTTCTCCCTCGGCTACTCCAGATAGCGACCTTCAACCCCATGCAGTCCTGGCGACTTTCCTCCTGAGTCCTGCCCTTGCTCGTTATTGCATGCCCACCAAAATTTGAGAAAAAGTTTTTTTTTTTCCTTAAAAAAAAAACTCTCCAACTTGGCAAGCATTCCCATGCGAAGAAATTGATGTCATGTCAAGCTCGGCATTCCCTTGCCCAAATCACAGGCTCGTGCATGGTCATGATTCTATCCCTAGCAAAAGCCAACCACCGCAATGATTCTCGGCCGAGGATATTTCCGCTGAAAAATGGTGAACGTCATGGCCGTGCCGCTTCAAACTTGCTAGGAAGCTCGACCCTCAATGTATTCATGGTAGATGGACTAGTCCTAGCTTTAATCGTGAAATGGATCTGCAAAAACCTTCAAGTGACAAGCCAATGGTCGAACCATAGAGGAGCTGAAGACCATGTTCATGCATCTGCAAGCACTTGGACCATTATCGACCAAAAATTGATACGTGACCTGCTAATTGCCACATCTGGCATACACATCATGATCAAGCTTGCCGCAATCCGCATCTAGCACCGACTCCCCCGCTTTGACCTGTATCTGCATGATTCCATATCGAGGCTATAGCCATTATTCTGGACCGACATAACTCAAATGTACCAGCGTTGTTGTTATGGTATGAAGGGACTCCTAGGACGATGTCACACCCTTCCAAAGGCACAATGTAAAAGTCCTCATGCCCTAAATACCCTTGACAATGCAAACAAAGTTTGCCAATGAGAGGCGTAATGGTTATATCCCGTCCGGGCACCGCTAGAACTACCTTTACTGGTGGCCCCATCCTGTCGGGTGTAATCTTGAGTCGCACCACCAATTTAGGTGAAATGAAATTGGCCTTGGATCCTCCATCAAAAAAGATAAGGGCTTCCTGATCTTTCACTTTGCACTAAGCTCGACAAAGTTCTGTACTTTCATCTATTCGGCTTGAGTCACCGGTTCCCATGCAATCCGGTACCAGCCCTGCTTTCATCCTGCCTTTTGTGCCACTTTCCTTTGCTGCTATAGAACTCTCTGGTCTATCTTCATTTTGTCCTTATTGTGCCTTTTTGGGGCACTTTGCAGAGATGTGCCCTTGTTCCCCGCAACCAAAACACTTCCCCTCTTTGAGATAGTTAGCCCCTTCTCTAAGAGTTAGTCGGGGGAGTGTATCTTTATTTTCCTGGGGACTCTTTTTCTTTGTACTTTCATTGTTGGAGGTTTGTCTGGTCCTTTGAGTTAAGATTTCATCAGTGGGGTAAGTCAAATTCCATGAATGCATCAAGAAACCCCATTTTGCATGACCCATTATTTATTGAAAAGAGTTCGACTTTTGTTCAAGGCAATAATCTTGGATCCCTATAGGGAGTCCACAACAAAACCACTCAATTTGTTCCTTAAAGGTGACCTTCTTAAATGAAGAGGTCGACAGAAAAGAGTCCCAAAACCTGTCGCAATAAGCATCCAAAGAATCTCCCTTGGTCATCCGAAGATGGTTCCAAGCGATTCTTACATCCCATTCGTACTCTCCAATCAGCCAAGAAGAAATAAAGCTAGCCGTTTGAATTTCAACCACTTGAATGGAGCTTCTTTCCTCAGAAGAAGAGTGGGCCACCATGTTCAAGCATTTCCGTTTAGAAAAGATGCAGCCCTCCTGATCTTGGAGTGCTCTAAGTAATGCCCTCCAGAGAAGGCTATGTCAAACTACTGACTGAAGGCCAAACCCCTCGGAGCATCTTGGAATCCAGAAAAGGATTCAACTTTTATTGATTGTCCATCGCCTTTAAATTCCTTAGTCTTCTTGCTCTTGTGTTCGAGGAAGTCGTATTGGTTGGCTCTATAAAAGTGCTTCTTCTTTGCACAAAAGATGTGGTCGTCGGAGTCCGAACTATCGGAGGACGACTCCTTCGAAGAGCTATCAAAAACTGCTCAAAATTTGAGTTTCTTTGCCTTTTTCTTGCTCTTTCCAAAGCTTTGTGTTTTGCTTTGCTTCTTGCCTTTTCTGTCCTCCTCACTCAAGTCGGAAGAGCTAGAAGAACTGTTAGAAGAAGAGGAAGAAGAACTGGGTAGTCCTTCAAAATGCACATGCTTCTTCTGCTTTCTTGCAGATGTAAAAGAAGATTGACAGCCCAAGTAACCAGGGTAGTCAATCCCCTTCTTGTGCTTCTTCAATTGCTTTTTCAATTGATTCTTTGTGTCCAAAAGCTGACTGGTCTAGGTTTGAACCACCTCTTGAAGTTCTTGTTCAACAAACATTCTCGGAGTAGGAGGTTTCTTGATTTCCGGTTTAATTGGTGTTTTGATGGCTTTCTACCACTGAGTATGCACTTCAGCCATGGACTACTTAGACAAAATTTTTGCAAACTGGGGATCTTAAGCAACTGAAGCATCTACTTTGTGCAGTTGTCAACCTCTTGTCGACGTTGCATCTCCAAAAAGTTTATACTATGTAGGCAGAGGTGCACATACTCATCTTCTAGTAAGTCATTTAAATCTTTTGTGTTGCGTCCTCCCACCTCTGCGGTTGCAGAAGAGGTCGATTGATTCTTTTTGGAATCCATAAGTGTTTCGAGAAAAGAGATCGAATTTCCCGATAGAAGAGAAATCGGTTGTGCTCTGATACCATTGTAACAACCTTGGACACCCCAAGTCAAGATTCTACTGCAACACAATAAATATTTGCTTCAAAACACTTCACAGATTTAAGAGAGAGTCAACACAACCCGGCGTAGTTCCGTGCCAAGAGATATTGGCCCCAAAGACTTGTGCCCATTTTGGTATTTCTTTTTATATTAAACTTTGAGCAAAGTACAATCGGTCTGCGGGTGCTCTCTTTCAAACTCTGCATCCAGATTCTCTGCAAAGTGAGCCCTCTTGGGTTTAATTTAAAGTTTACAAGGGATGCAAAACTCAGAGCCCCAAAAGCATTAAACTTAAAACCAATTTGGCCAAAAATCATCTTTGACTAAAATTTTTTAGGAAAAGCAGTCAGTGCCAATTGCAAAAATTGGTACAACCAAGGCCACGTAGCACCAATGCAAATCGCAGGGTTTTGTACATTCTGCCACATCAGTAGGCCAACGCAAATTGCATGTTTTTGTACAACTGCCACATCATACTTTGTGGACGTGTGTGTGTGTCCGAGTTGCCTTGCCACGTCATCAATTTGTGATATTGAGCTCTTCAATAGTCGTGTGATGCAAAAAAGGCATATCTTGATTGGATTATCCCAAATTAACTTGCACATTGGCAAATTCTACAAAAACGACCTAAAAACAACATTTTCTTACTTTTTCCTAATCTATGGATTGAAACAAATATCAAAACAAAGAAATTTAAAAAAAATCAAAGAAGCAATATTTTTCCTAGTGTTTAGGGTTACGTTTTCTATGTCCACAACTTTTCCAAATTTTACATCTATCATCCTCAAAATTGGCTCCCAAAATGTGCCCTAGGTCAAAATTTAAAACTTTATGAAAAAAATTAGAATAAATTTCTAGACTGTGGGAAAACTCTAAAATGATTGAATTTTGATCCAAACAAAAATTTTTGGTAAAAATTTGAAAAATAGGTCCTACTAAATTCTCCCCTTATCAAAATTAACTATGTTCTCAAAGTTGGAAGGAGGGGTATTCGACATGCAATACATCCAAATCAATCCAGGAGAGGTATCTTCTATAGGATATATATCCCACATAACCAAAACTTCAACAAGAGTTCTACTCCTAAGTTGCATAACTCTATGACCAAGAATGGTTTTTGATTCTATCTTAAGTGACATATCATCACGAAGATATAATGGTCCTGCAAGACATGTCAAGGATTAGCCACATACTTATCTAAGAAACTTAGATAGAAAAATGGGTGTACTTTCACATGCGTAGGCAATTCAATTTTATAACCAAGTGATCCATCTCTCTTTAAAATGTTAAAAGGCCCAGAAAACCTTGGAGATACTCGCCTATCTTTGCAAAAAATCAAATAGCATGCTTAGAAACGACCATTAAGAAAGCCAAATCTTCTAAATCAAAGGACAATAGTCTCTTATGCTTATCAAAATACAATTTTTTTTTTGGTCTTCCATAACGTGACTCCTAATCTCAGAAATGTAAGGTGTGAGATTTGCCCTAGAGTCCTAGAGTATGAGTCAAGGAGAGAAAAGGTGGAATTATCCCACATGTATTGGTGCAAGGCTGTAGAGCTACTTAAATTTTATTTCATGAATAAGAAAACTCAATTCCATTTTGCATTACATCTCTCTTGTTTATGGTGAGCTTGTGATGGCTTAGCGACTAGTCAAGATCATGTTTATGAGTCCAAGTTAATTCATCTTGGAACCTAATTTGCTTGAGTGATAATCTAGCCTACACACTCTCACTTGTGTGCACGATGTTTCTCTTTCATCCACCCTAGCTAGAACGATCCCATTTCCATCAAGTGGTATCAAATCTCCAGGTTATGCTAGCTAGGTTTGTCGTTATGTAATAGTGATTAACATCTCCACTAGATTGATTTGCATTTATTAATTATCACTACGGTCCATTGTTATTTTCCATAACTAGTTGCATCTCTCACTAATTAAGCCCTAATCTAGCTATGTGTGGGCTTGTTCTTGACACGCCACTACCCTCCATGGCTAGATAGGCTTGATTAGGGAGAGGATTAGTATCCAATTTTTGCATAATTTTTTTTTAGTCATTTTTGGTGTTGATTTTCTCCTAGTTCACATCTTCAATTAATTTCTCCGCCTTTTCATTCACCTAACAATATTCACCTCATCTTGAAGTGCTCAACGTAAGCTCTCCGTAGAGCCTTCAAACTCTGCAAACTAAGCCCGGGAGCCCTCCTCATCTCCATCCCCAAAATATCACTAAAATTAGGTGCTTGTAGTCCATTTTGTGTGCGTGAAGCTATGCGAAGCCAACCTTCTGTTGTTTGTTTTGGGCTTGTCTCACAACTTCTTCACGTGGATGTGGTGGCTAGCACTCTATATATAGGATATGTTGACTTTGTGGGGTTGAGGGCCAAAATCAGATCATGTTTGATGAGGGAAGGTGAATGGATCTGAAATCCGAATTTCAAAAGGCTTTTAACATCAATTGGGGGTCCGAAGCTCGTGTTCCCACTGTCGACGGACGTCTCAACCACATTGGGCATTTTTGCTTTACGAATGGATGTCACTACAACGGTAATCTCTACTGCAAAGCATTTTCGGGTCCACAAAAGCAGATTCATGCATCCCTTTCTCCCTTGATCTCCATCCCGAGGCCACTTTTAAAGGGGGTTCTCCCACTACCCATAATCAACACCTCAAGCTCCGAGGCAAACCCCAAACTAAGGGCTTATTCCTGCTTGATACTATACCTTAAGCCATAGGGTCCTGCTCTCACGAGCTCTACAACATTTGTACACTTATAATAAGCACCAAAAGTAGAATAACCCTAAGGATTCTCTCCATCAAAGCTATTCAAGAACTTCTTTTGAGCTTACAAAGGTAAATAATCCAAAGCCTTTAGAGCTTCAAAAGGAATCCACAAGGAGGTTCGAGCACCTAAGTAAGCAGGATCCAAAGTTTCAAAGCTCCATAAGCTTTGACATTCAAGGGAACTTCTTCCAAGCATCAAAGAAGAATTTCAAGCATTGCAGAAGGACTCAAGGTATTCAACACAGACAATTCTTTTGTGAAGGGTGGCATCACTTACATGAAGAGGTACTTCACATTGAAAGGATATTTTAAAGAACACATTAAAATTGAAAATCTTGTAGGCAAGCACAATTGTTTGCAATGTATGTCACTACATCCATCATTGAGGAGGATAATGTCATTGTACTATCATACGGAGTCCAGAAACTAGCTTTGGAGAGTCTCCAAAGCTAGACATTGTTGGATTAGAGCGTCGTTTTTGCTCCTGGATTGGAGCGTTATGCTATTTGTCTCCTGGATGAGGGCAAGTAGTCTACCCAATTAGTTTTCCTCCCTCACATATATTCTAAGCATGTCTTGCAATACCTGGTTTACCCGCTCAATTTTGCCATCTGTTTAAGAATGAAAAGCAATGCTCATTTTTAGTTCTTTTCCTATGGCATGAAAAGTAGCCTTCCAAAAGCTAGAGGTGAATTTAGAGTCACGGTCAGACACTATGCTTTTGAACATATCATGCAATGGAAAAATTTTCTTAACAAATAATTTAGCCACATGCAAGTCAATATCAAATCTTGTTCATTGGAAATAAATGTGCCATTTTTGTTAAGTTATCCAATCACAATAAAAATAGTGGAAAATGTTTCCTTTGATTGTAGATAATGTAGTGATGAAATCCATTGATATGGATTTGCACTTTACACAAGTACATCTAAAGTCTCTAACTTGCCTAGGCAAGCATTTTTTCTCAACCTTTAGTTGTTGATATTCTAAACATTCACGCACATACAACAAGTTATCAGATCGCATGCTTGGCCAAAAAAAAAAATCTCTTCACTTTAGCATATGTATTATTAAAACCACGATGTCCTGCAAATGAAGTGTTGTGACTTTCCCACAACATGTTTCAAAGAGGAATTTGCAAATACATAGAAGCAATCATGATATTACAAGTTACCCATATACAAATACCTCAAACATCTCTCCCATATGAGAATTCAAAAAAGAGAGAATGTTAGAGTAGAAATTATTATTATTCACTACATTTTGATCGTAATCAATCAAATCACTCACACCATAGAAATTAAATTACACATAGGCCTTCTACTCAGAGAATCAATGACCATTTTCTCTTGTCTAGCAAAATATTTAAGATCAAAATCATACTCACACAATAGTTAAAGCCATCTCTCATGCCTAATATTGAGTAGGAATGGCTGAGTGAAATTATATTTTGAACTTCAATGATCAATCCGTAATTCAAATTTCACACCAAGAAACAAATGATTGCCAATGTTTCAAAAAAATGAATAAAAGCTCCTAATTCCAAATCATACATATGATAATTCACTTCATGTCTTCTTAACTTCTAAGATTCATATGGAACAACTCTTCCCTCTTGAAATAGAACACATCCATTTGTTCCCTGCTTGCATCACATGTAACCACAAAAGGTTTTCCTAATTCTAGAATCTTGCAAATACAATTCTTAGCCATCTTTTCTTTCACTGTTTCAAATGTAGCTTGACATGCTTCACACCATACATGACCCTTTTTTTCTCTTTATTAGTTTAGTTAGAGCACTCATAATCTTAGAAAAATTCCACCACTTGTGGTGCGACGAGAGAGAGAGAGAGAGAGAGAGAGAGAGAGATATGGAATATGCAAAATAAGAAAACAAATTAGAGAATCTATTCATGTAAGATAATAATTATAGAAAGAGCATAACTCTTGTCTTTACCTTGTTGACCAGACATGTTCTCATGGTTTTGAGTTCGTAGAAGTAGTCTATATTTTGAGTTCATATGACAAAGCTATAACAAAAACAAATTGAATCAACAATGGCTTGATCCATAAGCATATTTATATATATATATATATATGTGTGTGTGTGTGTGTGTGTGTGTGTGTGTGTGTGTGTAGGTAACATCTCTTTTGCTTGACCCAACCAAGAAGTAATTGTCATTAGTAGAAATTAAGTTTTTTTTTTTTTTTTCCCTTTTAATGTTTAGGGAGAGAGTGCTCTAAGCCAATGAGGGGAGGCCTTCCGTTACAAAATTTTCTTTTTGAAAATTATATTTGATTTTCTAAAATGATTTTTTTTTGTAGCCACAATCTGAGACAACTTGCAAGTACATGTGCTTTTTACCTCAAAAGGTATCTTTCTTTTGATTTTCTAAAATGAATTTTTTTGGAGCCACGGTCTAAGGTAACTTGCAAGTACATGTGCCTTTTACCTCAAAGATTTTTTGAATCTTCACGGTCTTTTTTTCCCTCCTTTTCCCACCCCTCGTTGTCTCACCTCCTCTTCTCTTCTCTTCTTGTTGTCCTTTCTTCACCATCAAATGCTCTACATCATATTATCCTTAAGCAATGGAGTCCACACGATCCAAACACCCTATCATTGAATCTATCACCGCTTATACCACATTAGATGAGCACAACCAATGGATCCTAATATTTATAACCAAGGGTAGACGAATTATAATACAATATAGCAGGAGAAGAAAAGTCTCATCCAAAAGAAACCATTATTTTCTTGCGGGAAAAGGAGAGTGAATAAATTTTGACTTGTTAGAGCCAAGGAGACAGTGAAAGATATTTTGGTGTAACTTTTTTACATACACAAGGAGATTCACCTACAATCCAAAAGCTCAAATCTACCTTTGCATAGAGCTAATTGTAGATACTTACATAGTAGATTGTTATAATTTTGGTTTGTGGTTCTCTACTATGCTCATTATAGACATGTATCCCTCAAGCATATTGGAATGGAAACCAATGGAGTGTGTCATAGATATGTTAGATGTCTAGCATGGATCCATTGGTGAAGAGATTTACAAAAGGAGAACACATAGTTCTTTGGAAGAAAATGGAATATTCTTTTATGATCATTTTTATATCCCACAAAACTCTATGAAGGATTGGGGCACTATCACCAAGGTTGCACTGATTAGTTTTAAAAGTGGAGAGTGGCCATTGCCAAGCTCAATAACAAGTGAAAGCTTTAGGTACAAGATCTTTTATGAGATCCGAAAATGTCTAAAGGCTAACATTGCAAGTAAACCGAGGATAAGTTCAATGTTTATGTCCATCGTGATATTCGTGGATTTCTTTGTAAAGCTTGATTTGAAAGTCTCTAGAACAATGTTTATGTCCATCGTGATATTCGTGGATTTCTTTGTAAAGCTTGATTTGAAAGTCTCTAGAACAATGATATCGGTTAAGTGCTTGGACAATGAAGATGTGTTAGAATTTGTGAATGAGCTTTGAGTCAAAAATCAGTGAATGGGATCCTTTGCAAAGTGAAATTATATGTCTCCATTACCTGTAAATACATGATAAATATCAAGAATTCATTATTATTATTTTTTTTAGTCGATGGCATCATTGGGGTAGCTTGTGCTAGCTTTATCTATTTTGCTTGGTGTTTTGGGATCTTCTTCTGTCTGCTTTCACTCCTTGGGCTTCTTCGTATGCTCCTCCTTAGCCTCTTCCTCCTTGGGCTTCTTCTACTCCTCTTATTCCAATTGATCTAGAAAAGAAATATTAGTGTGTTAGCCTAACCTAGTAGTAATAGCTTTCCCTATTTATATTGTCAAATGATTACCCTAATAGTCTTTTTTGGATTGCAATAGGTATAGTCAGCCACTAGCTTTTCATTTGTTATCACTCTCCATCTACATGAGAAAGACTCCTCCTGCAATGGTGGCTACACAAATAGAAGAGACAAAATAGATACAAAATTTTAAGCTCAAACTACTTCTAACCTATCAGTTCATGTCATCCATGAGCTTTGTGATAGGAGGAAATTTCTCAATTGTCTCTATCAGCCTTGAGGCAACCCTATTTAGAAATATTCAAAGCATTGTCACAAAATAATTGAAAGTGGGAGCACTAGGTAAATTATTGGACAATTACACTTATAGCCTAGCCATTCCATAGTGGCCCTCAAGAGAGTTCAATATGAAACATGTTTTATCACTGATATCATTTTCTATAAGACTCCAGTGAGAGCTATGGCAAGACCGTTGTACATTGTCAAAAGCTTCCAAGATGAAAATTTGAAAATGTCCTAGGGTTGCAGTAGAAGATACCTCTCATGGTAGGGACAGAGGAGTTCACAAGTTTCAAAATCTATATTGGATAGTCAATTCCTTATGTCAAAAATAGTTCTCAAATAATGAGAGATGGTTGGGTCAACAATGTCCTCTTTTTGTTGGACATCTAACTTATAGTCATGCATCAATAATCTACAAAGAAATTCAAAGAAAATTTTATAATTACAAATAATATACAAAAACACATATAAAATGTTGATCGATTAGGCAAACCTTAAGGATGCAATAATAATATATTCATTGATTTCTCTTTGCAAACTTTAAGGATTTCAACACACGCAGCACCCAAGGTAATATTCAAGAAGGTCATCCTCTAAGAAAGCAACAACCAAGAACCCTCTAGATTTGACATATCCCAATGATTAAGGGAATTGAGCTCCAATCTCCCAGAGTACATTTGTTTCTAGCTCCTCCCTATCAACTTTGGGCTCTTCCAAAGCGACTACTCTGTTTTTGCATAGCAACAACAACACGGTGTGAGTTTGTCAAATTTTATACTAAAAGAATCTATATTACAATAGATTACCTTATAATGATAATCCAACTACTCCAATTGAAGAACCGAGGAGAAATATAAAGAGAAAAAGGAAGGCTCGATTGAACTTGAATATGTGAAGCGAGAGAAGAACCACGATGTAAAACGACCTTGAGTCAACTTTGTGGATCAATGTGGAGTCTGCATCTATATACAGGAGTGGAAAATTACCAAGGTAAAATTTGAACTCACACGATTTACGATGCATGGATTTGACCGTTGGGCACGTATCCCAAGATGCATGATTAACATGATGACATTCTATTTAAAGCTCTACAAGGGGCTATATATAAAATTTTAAGATCAATCCATCATATTTTGTGAAAGTCTTTTGTACACATTTCAAAGCTAAAGAGCTCAAAAAATTCCTAAGAAAACATAAAGGTAACCATTTTAATGAGGAATTTTTTGGTAGCTTTTTTTCTTGTGTTTATGTCATCTCTATGTAAAAATAGAATATACAAACAGCCATCTGAATGCTCTATTTCTACTTAGCAAAGATACAAAGTCATGTGATCATGTGTATGTGGAAATAGAGCACTCGGACGGCCTCCGAGTGCTCTATTTTTGCAGAGCGAAGACAAAAAGTCATGATGTCACCTTTATGAAAAATTGAGCACCAAGACGGTCATCCAAGTGCTCTATTTTTTCATTGTGAAGACAAAAAGTCATGTTGTTGCCCATTTGCAAAAATCTAGCACTCGAACGGTCGTTTGAGTGCTCTATTTTTCCATAGCAAAGACACAAAGTCATGTTGTCGCCCTCATGCAAAAATAGAGCACTCGGACGACCGTTCAAGTGCTCTATTTTTTCATAGCACAAACGAAATGTTAGAAATAAGAAGTATATTCTTTTAAAGAATGTGTTGTTGCTCGTATGTGAAACTAGAGCACCCAGATAGTCGTCCCAGTGGTATGCAAAAATAAAGCACCCGGTTAGTGCTCTATTTTTGCATAGCAAACACACAATGATAGAAATAAGAAGTATATATTTTTTAAGATGTGGTGTCGCCCATATGAAAAAATAAAACACTCATATAGCCTTCCATGTATCCTATTTTTGCATAGGGACGACATATGACTATAGTTATTTAAGGATGAGTATGACCAATTATGTTTTCAAGTGTATGACATTTTTTATTTTTTATTTATAAAAAAAAGGCTACTAGAAAGATTTTGAAGGGTTGTGATATTGAAGAGGTTGAGGAGACATGTGATGACAGGTTAATGGAGCTACTATACCAAGTCAAGCAATTGTCTATGTTTTTCTATGTTAAAGAAATTTTTAATGTTCCTTTTGATTTGGAGAGTTTTGAAATTCTTGACTATCAGAAGGTTTTTTTTAACCTTACCAGGGAGCACAAGCTTGACAACTTTGTACATTTTATTGATAATTTTAAAGCAAGCAATTTAACACTAAGCACATGCTTCAAGAAGTTGGCATTACTCCAAGATGATTGGAAGAAGGTTCATAACCCCTGTTAGTGGAATGGAAGTCATGATTGCAAGCTTGTGATTGAACATATATCATTTTTGTTTTGTTTGACTCTTATTCCAATAGAAGGGAGAGCCCAAATCTCTACAGCATACAACAGCTGTGAATGTCTAAGATGTGGATGAAAAACCTGAATATTTCAGAGAGGAAATTAAGAGGCTTGAAAGTAAATATATCTTGGATATTGTAGAGTTCAAGGTAAGGAACATCACCAAAGTGGAGGAGCCAATCCATATTTCAAAGGACGAGCTTGATCCCTTGATGAGAACAACAACCATGTCCACCTACAAGATAAAGAATAAGGAGTATTTACTACTACAGGATATACAAAACCTCTTTGATCTAAGAGAGGACTACTGTTGGAATTAGGGTTGCAGAGAAACACACACAACTTGGAGAAGATGAAGGAAGCTCAAGGCACACAATAGAGAGTTTGTTACTTAGTGTGCAATGGAAAGATAGATGCACGGGGGGAAAAACCTCCTAAAGAGGGAAAAAATGCCCCGGCGGTCCTAGTGTGTTCAGACACATCACTACCACATGTATATGGTAACAAATCCCCCTTGGAGTGATGCGGTGAATGAGAGCTGGCACATGAGTAAAGGGAAGTGCCATGCCCTGAGGACAGAATCAGTCCACAAAGGGGAGTACGCCCAAAGCTTTGCGGAAAGCTTCAAGCTTCTCACGAGACAATGCCTTTGTGAAAAGATCTGCAAGGTTGTCGTGTGTTGGCACATAAGCCAAGATGATCTCTCCTGCTAAGAGCCTCTCCCTGACATAGTGGTAATGCACCTCAATGTGCTTTGTGCGAGCATGAAAAACTAGGTTCCTTGCAACTGCCAATGCATTCTGACTGTCAGTGTAGATAGTGTTGGCAGTGTCCTGTCCAACACCCAAATCAGCCATAAGGCGTCTGAGCCATACACACTCAACCGTAGCTGAGAAGACTGCCCTGTACTTAGCCTCACAACTCGAAGTGGCCACAGTAGGTTGCTTCTTGCTCAACTATGATATACATGAACTGCCAAGCATGAAGCAAAAACCACTTGTGGACACTCGTGTGTCAAAACAACCAGCCCAGTCTGGCGGCAATGATCCCGCCTTGGGATAAAACAATCCAAGATGTAAAGTGCCACTAAGGTAGCGGAAAATCCTCTTGACTGCCTGCCAATGCTTAGACCCTGGGCTATGCATAAATCTGTTGATCTGTGAGACAGCAAATTGAATATCTGGCCTCGTGTTGCATACATAAATGAGGCAGCCAACAACAGTTTGGTAAAGAGTGACATCAGCAGGATCACCAGCATCATGTAGACTCAACTTCAAACCTGTTTCCATGGCGGTGGCAATAGGTTTGCAATCCTCAAGTCCAAACTTACATAGCAATGTATGTAACTTTTCTGACACAAGGCAATACCACCATCACACTGCTTAAAATGTATACCCAAGTAATGATGCAACAATCCCAAATCTTTCATCTTGAAAGTAGCATTCAAATCAGCCTTAAATTCAGCAATATGTCTCTCATTTGGTCCAGTGATCAGCAAATCATCAACATAAAGAACCACAATGAGAAGTACATCACCCTCACGCTTTACATACAATGTGCTTTCTGTTGGACTGTTACGAAAGCCTTGTTTGACCAAATGAGTGTCAGCTTTCTCATACCAAGCACGAGGAGATTTCTTCAACACATACAAAGACTTGCTACATTTGCACACTTTTTCCTCTTGTCCTTTTATGACAAAACCGCGAGGCTGCGTTACATAAACTTCCTCAAATATGTCACCATTCAAGAAAGCAGTAACAATGTCTGATTGATGTACATATCAACTAAAATGAGCTGCCAATGCACATAGAAAACGCACAGTATTCATACGAAAAGTGGGAGAAAATGTCTCTTCATAATCTATGCCTTTTTGCTGTGCATAACGTTTTGCAACAAGTCGAGCCTTATGGCGATCGATCTCACCATCCGGCTTGTGTTTCAACTTGTAAACCCACTTCGTACCAATGGCCTTTTTGCCAGGAGGCAAATCACATAAAGTCCATGTGTCATTTTCTATAAGTGCATCATATCCTGATTGCATGGCAGCCATCCAATTTTTTGAATTCTGTGCTTCATCAAAAGATTGAGGCTCCTCAACATCATGTAAGCTAGACACAACCAAAGCATAACAATCTGATGCATAAGATGCATGGCGAGAGCCTGAACGAGTACTACTAGACAAAGGTGCATCCAATTTACTGTCATGCAAAGTGTGCACCAGCCATTTTGGCATACCTCTAGCCTGCTCATTTTCAGCCCTTTCCTCATCAAGTACATCATCTACATCTGCATCAGTAGTAGGCTGATCTAAAACATTTTCTGAAATCCCCATAGGCTGTAAATTTTCCTCATTGGAACTTACATTCGTATTTCCACCACTGAAAAGAGGCAACAAAGTGTCATAAATGTCCTGTGAGCTTACATTACTATCTCTAGTACATGACAGCAAGGGCTGAACAAAATCTTCCACAAACACTACATCCCGAGAAACCAAAATATGTTTTGTTTGCGGATGATACAACCTGTAACCTTTGCTTTTAGCACTATAACAAACAAAAATACATTTGACAACCTTATCATCCAATTTTTTGCGTTGCACTTGTGGCACCAAAGCATATGCCAAACAGCCAAAAACACGCATGTGCTCAATAGAAGGTTTTCTATCATGCCATGCTTCATATGGAGTAATAGATTGCAAAGATTTCGTAGGACACCTGTTAAGTACATAAGTGGCACACATGATGGCCTCAAGCCAAAAAGATTGCGGAAAAGCTTGACTTTTGACCATACATCGTGCCATTTTCGTAAGTGACCTGTTTTTCCTCTCAGCAACACCATTTTGTTGAGGTGTATAAGGCACTGTACATTGGTGTTTTATCCCACGAATAGCCAGAAATGCATTAAATTCATGAGACATATACTACCCCCCTCGATCGGAACGGAGGGTGCCCATAGTACATTTCGAGACATTTTCAGCCATAGCCAGAAATTGTTTGAAGCACATAAAAACTTCGGACTTCACTTGAAGCGGAAATACCCACGCATGCCTGGAGTAATCATCAATGAAAGTCACAAAGTACAGGTAATTGCCCAAGGACGGAGTTTGCATGGGCCCACAAACATCACTGTGCACAAGCTGCAACCTGCATGTAGCCCGAACTGAACCATCCTTTGGAAATTTAGAACGCTACAACTTACCCAAAATACAGCCTTCACAAACATGTTTGACAGGTGCTTCAAGAGGCGGCAAAGAAGTAACCATATTAGATTTCTGCAAACGAAGCAAACTGGCAAAATTCAGATGACCAAAATGTGCATGCCAAAGTTTTGCATCTGAAATAGCCCTTGAATCTGCAACAGCATTTGCAAAATTTTGTCCACACTTGTCATACAAAGTGAGCTTATACAGCCCACGTCATAAAAGCCCAGATGCAACAATTTCATCATCAAAAGTGAGATCATGAACTGTACATCTGTCATCCACAAATTTGACTACAAGTCCAAGTCTAGCAAGTGCGGATACAGACAAGAGATTTTTCTTGATCCCACGTACATAAAGTGCATCAACAAGTGTGAAGGAACTGCCATTAGCAGTAGTGAGCACAATCTTTCCAACTCCTTGAACTGGATAAGAGGCATTGTTGGCACAAGTGATTGAATTCCCATGAGGGACAAACTCGAGAGAGGTAAACAATTCATGATGTGAGGTAATGTGCTTTGTAGCACCACTGTCGAAATACCACACATGTGAATCTGCAGCAACTCACAAGCATGCATCATGGACAACAGGATTGTAAGTGCACTCTACGCTAAACGCCCATTCTGCATCAACATCAGCATTACAGTCTCCTTTCACAGAAGACTCAATAATGGCTGCATTTGTAGTGGAACCAGCATTTGCAGTGGAACCACCCTCTTTCTTCTTAGCCTCTTTGGCCTTCAACTTAGGACACGACTTGATCAAGTGATCATTGGCTTTACAATAATGGAAACGCATCTTCTTTTTTCCCTTATCACCACAATTGCCAGATGAAGTGCTGCCAACAAAAGCATTAGGAATAGAATTTTTGCCACTCGTAGCAGAACCATAAGAAGTGGTTGCATTGTTGCTACCACCCTTTCTTTGAGAAGCAATAAAAGCCTGTTCAACTGCACGTTTCCTAGTCCTAATTCTTCTAGAAAGTGACTCTTGCAACAGCAATGTGCATAATGCATCAAACTTGACAACTTCAGGATTTCCTTGGGTCACCAGTCTCCAAGTACTAGCAAAAGTCTCGTAGGAATCTGGTAAGGCATCAAGAACAGTCTGCACAAGGGAACTGTCTGAAATGACTTCACCTACAGAAATAAGATACTCATTGATATCCTTGTCACTAGCAAGGAAAGTGTCCATATCATCTTCCTCATGCATAATCTTCGACTCTAGCTCTTTACGCAGCAAAGCAATTTTAGCCTCATTGCGGCTTGCATGAAGACCTGCTATAATATCCCAAGCCTGTTTTGCAGATTTTGTTGAACGGAGGTGTGCTTTACAGACAACGCAATCAATGCATGAGCGTGCGCATCCTTAACATCCCAACGAGCTTGTTCTGCCGTAGGCAAAACAACTCTAACAACTGCAATCCTTGCAGCAAGACCTGCAACATCCTCAACATCGCCTACATCCTCAGAACCAGGACGTACATCAATGCCCTGCACAATGTTCCAGACACCCTTTGACACAAGAACATGTTGCATCATATAAGCCCACATAGGGTAGTTGTCCCCATCCAACTTGTCCTCAACAACAAACATCTTGAACACATCTGTGTTGTTGTCATCCATGGTAAATGCTGCACCTGATGTGAAAACTACCCGAAAATAGGAGAAACGGAGCGGGAACAACCTGTGCTATATAGCACAAACCGTAGAAGACTATAAGGCACCTCTTATGCAGAAAACGGCACTAACAGAAATTCTGCACAAAATGACAAAATAGCCTGTGCAGTACTGCCTGTAGTGGAAACGGAGGCCGAAATGAGCCCAAATCAAAATTCTGAGCAAACCGAGCTCTTCGAGCACGCGTAAAATATTTGTCGACCTGCGAACGCTTGCCAAAGCTCACTCAAATCCGAGAAAGTGAGCAGGTGTATGTTGGAGCAGCTGGCGACTAAGCCCGGGAGGACGTGACCTGCTCTTATACCAATTGTTGGAATTAGGGTTGCAGAGAAACACACACAGCTTGGAGAAGACGAAGGAAGCTCAAGGCACACAATAGAGAGTGTGTTACTTAGTGTGCAATGGAAAGATAGATAGCCCTAGAGTGATGGGCGTATATACAATGCACGGGGAAAAAAACCTCCTAAAGAGGGAAAAAATGCCCCGGCGGTCCTAGTGTGTTCACACACATCACTACCACATGTATATGGTAACAACTACCGCATCGCTATTTTGGCGGTGTAGGTAGAGCATTATATAGGCTTTGTGGACTACAGTACACCATGCCCATTGTCATTACTTGACATAGAATCTAAGAAGTCCATCGATCAATCCCATGTTGTAGAGCGCTTGATAAAGGCTTTGTGGACTACAATATGCCATGCCCATTATCATTACTTGACATAGAATCTAAGAAGTTTATTGATCACTCCCATGTTGGAGAGCATGTGCTAAGTGTTATTCAAATCTATGAAGAGCAAGGGCTTCCCACAGATGAGGAGTTCTAGGAAATTTAGAAAAGATTGAAGATTGAATACATGGGCACAAAAGTCCCAAGTCATGCGAGCCACAAGGTGCAAGACGTAAGTCAGGGTCACAGAAAAAGCGGGAGTCAGAGGGGGGAGGGGGGGAATTTTTCATGCCATGTTGGCTTGGCCGCTTGAGGATTTTCCATAGCCTCAGTATCTCAGCCAGGGCTCTCCTTGGTGTTTTGTTGTAAATGGTGAGAAGACCAACACACTACAGATTCCATCCTTGTGGAACACACACAGGTGATTTTCCTTCCATTGATGGGGGGACTCCATCCCCATATGGTGGGTCCAATCAACCTCCTTTAATCAATAGCAACCTCAATGATAAGTGGACATTGATCAAAATACAAGGTACACACTCCAATAAGTTGATATTGACCAGGAGTAGTGTTTGAGATGAAAAACATGTTGTGACTATCGATGGGAGATCATATAAGCAACCCTTAAGGGGGTAGCATAGGGTACCAACAATAAAAATCCAGCACTAGGTTTGGGTTTGACCTTTGCTAGGGCAACCCCTCCCTCACTTTGTCTCTCTCTACCTCACCCTAACCTCAAGTGGGTATTAAGTGCCCACTTGAGCTCACGGTGTGTGTGTGTGTGTGTGTGTGTGTGTGTGTGTGTGTGTGTGTGTGTGTGTGTGTGTGTGTGTGTGTGTGTGTGTGTGTGTGTGAGAGAGAGAGAGAGAGAGAGAGAGAGAGAGAGGAAGATAGAGATGATTAATAGCTTGAATGGGCATGGAGATCCTATAAGCAGCCTCCAAAAAGGGGCTGGTGTAGGGGTGCATTATGGCCAAGGTTGATATGCTATGCATGGGTGCACACTTTGAGTTGACATCTTCAACCTCCCTCCCTGTCTCTCTCTGTTTTGATAAACCTTTATTTATGGCCCTCAAAGAACCTACATCGATACTAGTAATTTCCAATTCAAAATGGTCCCTTTTTAGACGCCGACACAATCGTGAACTCCTGGTCATACCCTGTTGGGTTGGTGCAGGAGGGTGGTGCAGGAGGGACCAGTAAGAGTTCATGCACTAGGGATTTTTTGGGGCATGTAGAGGCCATGACCACATCTCCTCCTTAGCTTAGTGCTACTAGCAATGCTAATGTTGCAACCATTGTCATCCTCTTTTTTAAAGAGCACAATGTAGCCATAGTTGAACCCTAGCTATATGACTTCAACACAAGTGTAGTGCCCCCCCCCCCCCCCCCCCCTTTTCCTCTCTTGCTAGCTCAACCAAGGCTTGAGGTGCTTTGTTTGTTGACTAAGGTTCTTGGGGGTAAGGTGTCCAAAAAGTCAAATCCCATCCCTACAAGAGAGGGAGCAAGTCCTAAAGCTAGGGGGATGAGAGAGAACACAGAAACCCTCACACAAGGAAAGCTTGGTACAAAGAAAGAAAAAGGGACACTTGTCAAGATTCTCCTCATGTTGCACTCATGGTGTGTCTAAAGCCTATTGGTTGACCTCCCAAGAGGTCCAATGATAATTTAGTTAATTTAATTAATTGTTTTTTTATTTATCATGTCCTCTCTCTCAAATGTGAAAGGGGGAAACTTGTCCCAAGACTAGAATGCTTGCTTGATATGCCTCTTGCTTGTGATTGGCTATGCTTAGAGGGATCCAATGAGCTTCAAGCATGAGCTACAAGGGGGGGTCGACCAAAGCAAGCTAGGGGGTTTCTTGAAGGGTATACTCTCCCACACACACTCTCATTGTGTGAAGTGCAAAGTGCAAGAGCTCCATCTTCTTCTCCAAGCTAGTAGAGAAGTTGAAAACCTTCACCAACACTCTTGGCTATGGAGTGAAAATTCAACCAAGATCTCTGCTTCAATGCTTAAGCTTGCCAATTTATCCATCTTCATTACTACGCTATTATGTATGCTAGCAAGAAGAGTGATGATAAGTGAGGAACTAATTCTTTCTCCTATGAAATGTTTCTTCTTCCTCTTCCCTACCCTCATTCCCCGCTAGCTCTCTCCACCTTCGAAGGTTTTTGAGGCCTTGGGGATTGAGGCTTGGGATAGTTAATGCTTTCCACAAAGTTTATTTTATGCTCGTGATGCATGAAGCTTTCCATCTTCATTGCATCACTTAGGTCACAAGGAAAAAAAAGGTTGTATTGTACCAAGTCTCTCTTGATGGGACAAACTATAATACAAATGTCTAATTGAGGGGGGAACGGCTCCACATAAATCCGGTCCTCAATTGTTGTCTTGCTCTCTAAACTCTCTCTCTCTCTCTCTCTCTCTCTCTCTCTCTAAAAAGTATTGGCCATGCCAAGTTAACTAAATGATATGTTTTTGTTGCTACCATCAATTACTTTCATCCTCTATGCTCGCAAAGTAATTCCATATAAGTGCTATCTCTAATTTTTGCTACTCTCAAAGTTTATAGGCCATTTCCATTACATTGGTATCAGAGCATTTGGTTTCTCTTTTCTTGCTTAAGAAGAGAGGTCCTTAAGTAGCATATAGATGGTTGATTCTGTTAATTATATTAGGGTAAGTGGGACTGGGATCTATTATCGGTTTTGTTGAGCCCACTATGTGGGATATGGTGCACACCTTGGGAGATTTGGACTTAATAATGGGGTCTTTTTAGACTTGCCTACGGCTTTACCATTATTGAGCCATAAGAAGTCCAAACGGAGCTAGCCCTCGGCAATTCTGCAATATTAGACACACTCCACTACTCTCTATAATTAACCACTTCAAGTCATGGGTGTATCTTAAGTGCCAATTTTCAAAGTCTAAGAGGAGTGGTAACTAAGGTTTTGAATTGCCAAATCATACACTAAGTAAGTAGACAAAGTTTTTTAACATGGCTGACAATAACCAAGAGAGTAGAATGAATATTGATAATTTTGATTTTGCACATGAAGGTGCTAATGATGATACCCCCATGTTTGTCAATTATCTTGTTACTAGGTTGCAACAAGCTATGGGCAACCCTACTTTGCAAGCCGAAGCTACTCAACAACTTTGTGCTTATGGGATTACTCTTCCTCTACAAGAGGAGAGAGAGAGAGAGCTTAGGAGGCCTCTTGAAGAGACCCCCAAAAGAAGACTCTCTCCCATACGAGAGAAGGAATCTAAAGAGCAAGAAAGTAATGAAACTTTAAGTTCTTCTAAATATGTGGCTCCACAAACACGGTGATCTAGAAAATTTCCAAACCCTCCCAAGAGGAAAAGATCAACACACAGTCCTTCTCCTTATCGCTCCAAAAGGGAAGAGAGGAAACAAAGTAAGAAAAGGGCAAGAAAGAGGTCACCCTGTTCTCCTTCTTCTTCACCTTCCTTCTCTTCCGATGAAAGCTATGGCTATTCTCCTAGAGAATACAAGAGGGGAGGACATCATAAATCATACCCTGCATGGCAAAGGTCACAAAATCTTAAGAAGTTCAAAGAGGGAGGAAAGAGTATCTCTTTTCTCACGTATAATGACAGCTTTGTGCCACCGAGAAAGTATTGGCCTTCATCCAGCAACTTGATGCAGCCTTTGGAGAGACGAGCACTTCACGGAGTCCTCTAAGCTACACCATGTATCTATGCACTTCTAAAAATCGGCTCGTCAATGGTGGGCTAGCTTTCGTGGCAATAGAGAAGCCCCAAAGACATGGAAAACTCTATGAGTTTCCATCATGAAGCAATTCCTTGCAAGTGATGCAAAGGAGACAGTGCTCACCGAATGGCACAACTTGAAGCTTCTCTCTCATGAGTCTATCCACCAATACACAGACAAGTTTTGGGACTTACATCTCAAGGCTACTGTCTTCCAAAAGATAGACTTTGCCAAGCAAAAGCAATATTTTGTGCAGGATTACCTGAAGAGATGTTCGAATACATCAACTCTCAACGACCTGGTTCTATCACTGAAGTAATCCATCACACCATGGTTGCATCAGTTTCCAACAAGGGGCTAGACGAAATGTCAAGCCCATGGAAAATAAAGACAAAAATGATGTAAAGGAAAAAGCAAATGTCCAAAATTCTTCCCAAGGCAATTCCAAGAACAACAATTACAGCAATCGGTCCAAGGAGAAGGGAGTTTACAAAGGTGAAAACAAACTCTCTCCTGAAGAGCTTGAAGCTTATCTCAAGGACCATACGTGTTTTAAGTGTGCTATCGTTCTTGCCCCAAGAAAAATGCTCGCAATGAGACTCCTAGAGCTTCCACCATCAAAGCTCCAAAAGAGGATGCTCATTGCAAACGTGCACCTCTCTCCTATCCTTGGGGAAAGGTAAGGGAGCGTGATGCTTTCATCTTGTTTGACCCTGGCTCTACTCACAACTTCATATCTACGGAGTTGGCCACCAAGTTGGGCATTCAGGCTTTCAAGATGGGAGATGTTGTAACGACGGACACTACTTTTAAGGGACAACGAGCCTCCGTTACTCCCTTGATTGGGAAGTTGAGGCTCCATGTTCAAAGCTATGTCGACAAAGAAGACTTTTTCATCTCTCTTCTCCAACATGAGGATGCTATCCTAGAGGCACCATGGTTCAATAGCATGGCTGCCAACATGAAGTTCCATGAAAGGAGAATCTACTTCACCTACAAAGGGAAGAACATGTATATAGATGTTAGTGAGTTTGGTCGTACTCTACCAATTGTAAATTCACCTGCTTTTGATAAATCAATGAAGATCTCCGTTTTTGTATACATGCTTTTTGTCAAAGAGTCCCTAAAAGTTCCTAATGTTTCATCAAATGTAAATGGTAGGAATCAAGAAGAGTTAAGACTTGTCTAATTTTCTAAAAGGATTCCAAGATGTGTTCATCGATCATATCCCTATAGACTTACCTCCAAAACGAGGGGATCATGACCATGGAATTGAGCTCCTACCACGAAGCTCACCACCTAGCAAGCCTCCTTATTGAGTTTTTCAAGCTCAACAAGAGGAGATCATGAGGCAAGTACAAAAATTGGTAGACAAAGGGATGGTGAGTCCTAGATCCTCTCCCTTTTGTTCTCTTGTCCTTTTAGTGCAAAACAAAGATGGTACATACCGTATGTGTGTGGACTATCAAGCACTAAACCATATTACTATCAAAAACAGATTCCCCATGCCTTGGGTAGAAGATCTCTTTGATAAGCTACAAGGATCTACCTACTTCATTAGGATTGACCTTAAAAGTGGCTATCATCAAATATTGATAGTGGATGAAGATATCGTAAAGACCGCGTTTTGTACAACGTTTGGCCTTTATGAATATCGAGTCATGCCTTTTGGCTTGACTAATGCACCAGCCACATTCAATCGTCTAATGTGGAGAAAATCTTAAGACCCTACTGCAAATTCACTGAGTGTTCTTTGATGATATCACCATCTACTCCAAGTCTTTGGAGGAACATAAGCAACATCTCCAAGTGATTTTTCAAGCATTGAGGGAGAACAAGCTTTTTTTCAACCAAAAGAAAAGCGAACTATTCCTTCAAGAGATTCAATACTTAGGTCATATTATCTCTCAAGATGGTATCTGTATGGATCTATCGTAAAAGTCCCTTGCTACTTAAAGTACATGGGAAGATCTTTGCTGCCAATGAGTATAGCCGTGACCTACAAGAATCTTTTCAAAAGATTAAGGAGGCTATATCCATCTCTCAACAAAGGCGAAAAGCTGCTGGCTAACAAGCACAGAAGGGCCTTAACATTCAAGTAAAATGATTGGGTCTTACTTAAATTTCCCAAGGCTCGATTGAGGCAAACGACGAGCAAAAATCCTACGGGCCATCAAAAGTATTATGCTAAGCTAGCCAAAAGATACTATGGTCCTTTCCAAATCTTGAATCCCATCAATGAGATGGCTTATCAACTCAAGTTTCCCAACCATTGGCTCATACACAATGCTTTTCATGTGAGCCTACTTAAGCCCTACAAAGGAGATCCACCAAGTGAACCAATTATTGAATACCCTCCCGAAGTTGAAGATCAAGAAGACGTGCTATAACCCGAAGCTATCCTTTGGCATGAAGACAAGGTACTACAACATGGTAAGTTTATCTTACGGTATCTTATAAGTTCAAAAATTATCCTTTTGAAGAAGCTAGATGGATGCAAGGAATACAGCTTAAGGATAGTATGAACCTTGTCAATGCTTACAATGCTACATTAGAGTAAGCAAATGTACAAATTTCTTTTAAATGACCAATGTTTTTATCTTATAAAACTAATTTTGTTTTTATTGTGCACACATTTAAATAGTATGCATGCTTAGAATCATGTTTGTGATGATGACGTCTCTCGAACACCAAGTAGAATTTGTCACTCTACTTGTGAGAATGAAATGGACTAAAGAGAAGACATGCTTGCAGCAGCTATGTCTCCCAAGCACCATATGGATTAGTAATCCATCTTGGAAAGAAGTCGTAGGGTAAACAGGGATCCTCTACCCACTAAGCAAGATTGACTAATAACTAAGGTTTTTTCTCTTCTACCTCATAGTCGAGGACGATGGTGCAACCAAAGTGTGTCGACCTTAGCAAAGAGCATAGGCAGTGATGTGTACGCTTATTGATGCATGGCAAAGGTCTAGAGCAGATGGGAAGAGCCTCGGAAGGAAAGTGACAACAGAGATGTATGCTTTATATGGTTTTTTAGACCGTATGGGCTCCAGATAGGGCCTGATAGGGTGACATGTGAAGAATGTCTCAGGTGTTGGTTCTTGACTTTGATATGTAGAGCTTGAAGTGTCGATAGGTCCAGATGTCTTTTCAAACGGGGCCACAATGTGCAAGATATGGGGTTGTAGCCTTAGTGCCATTTTTTACCAACCAGAATGGGTTATAGTGATTTTGAAGAAAGTTAGAGCAGATTTTCTGTTTAGAGGCACATAATTTTCAAATTTTGAAAGAATAAGGTCAAGGCAAAGGGTAATATCTTTGGTAATGTTAGAAAAAATACTATTCGAGGCATCAGATATCCATATAAACTTATGCTTGTGTAACTTATAGATGGGAAAAAGTACAGGAAGTTTGGTATTTTGAATAAAATACCCTATACTTTCAAGATGTTTTGAAATATTATAGGTGACTTCATAGGGGGAAGTATTAAGTGGTGTAAATTCCTTCCCAAAAATCCTAGAGTGAGCTACATTCCACACCATTTTTTTTCATATAAGAGTGGGACGGGTATAGCACTTAATTACACTCTTACCGTGTCGGTGTTGATGAGTTGGCACATCCATTGGAGATCGTTGCCCTTCATAGGCTCCACTTCCTTCATTGCTCAGCATGTACGAGTGATGGCGACGCGTTTGACTAATCCTATCCTTTTAGCTAGCAGCAGCTACAAGTAATTACCGTAGTAGGTGCATTTCTTGAACTCCACTCCATTCAGTTGTAACTAGTCTCCAGCCCACTCGATCTTACCTGTGGTGGAGAGTTTCTTTAGGATCAGCTGTACGGGGAGAGGAGGAAGACCCTCTATCCGTCCTCCAAAGCAGCAAGGGAAGTAGCCAAACCACTCCTCCTTAGGGCATGGGAACCTTCTTACCACTTCTGCTTTGGGGTTGTCAAAGTGGACTGGCATCACTCGCATACATTGTGCAAATCGATAGGCGGCCTTCCATCGCTTCGCCTTGGATGACCTTCTTTTTGGAAAACTAGGCAAAACTCTACTTCTTGAACGTGAAGCACTCGTGTGGCCTGGTGCTTCTTCCTTTGGGGTCATGTGTTTCAAGACTGGCCTAGCCCTTCCTTTCCTTTGGCTCGAGCAGCCCCTTTTGGCCACTTAGGAGTAGAGGCTATACCTTTACTTGCAGATTCCTTAGGAAAGAGAGGCCTTACCGATATTTTTCCTCTTTTTATATGGATGGCCTCCTCGCGGTGAATGTCGATGTAGATGATTTCTGCCTCTTCGTTACCTTAGGTGTTGGCATTCATTGATTGTGTGCTCTGGTCGACAGCAGTGATGGCATTTCGTGGCCTTCCCACCTAATGCTCTTAATTTGCAGTTAGCACGAGCAATACGAGACGAGGAGCTTACCTCTTGTATATTGACGACGCTACCTGGCAATAGTATTTCAATGAAGGCGATCAATGTTTCCTCAATCTCCTCCTTCTCCGTTCTCCAGTTTGAGAACTCTTGCAGCCATTTGTCCATGGTCGACGATGTGCGTTGTCTTCAGCATTGTAAACCGGAGGTTTTTGAGAATCCCTCCTCAGTAATGGGACCACCAAATCACGAGCACAAAGCGTGACACGTACAACGACAGCCTCAAACGCCAGGAGCCGATGCACGTTGGAAAGAGGGAAATGAGAAAACACCCGGCACACTGAATGCTTGCCTCTCTATAGCCCAGTGATCTCACAGCACCCCTGTCCCCTAGTAAACACACACTGTGCAAACAATCAATGTCCAAGCCCTATCCCAACCAACCCTGACTGCATACACGTCCTATTCACAACACCTATCATCATGGTTTCTACATACATGAATACCCACAAATCCTATGGCATGTGTAAGTTCTCGCTCTAGCTAGGATCCACTTTGCACGCATTACATCCACACAAGGATACACTCACATGCAAAAATCTCGCCAAGCTAATTCCAAGCTCATAGAGTGACTCAAATTCCTCATTACCTCCCTCATACACGTGCACAATCTCTTTTCTTCAATCACCTGATACAACTCAAGGAGGACACACATACACATCAGATAATATAGTAGATGACGCAAATGGGTAGAGAAGAACATAGAAAAACTCGCTTGTGATTAACTTGAAATTCAGTAGAGGCTTTTACAAGTGATGGTGCAGCTCTTGACACGGATACAAATGTGCTGCTCAATCCAATTGCATCCTTTATTGGCCTCTGGTATCTATAGGTTTCACCCAAGATTCTCCTTCCATGCGCTCTGCTTTGTGGCTTCCCTCGGTAGCACTCTCCGAAGCTCCCTCAATAACGCCCTCCTTCTCAACTCGTGCCCTATTCCTGCTCCCTCCAAACACCCTTCCGCTTGAGAACTCTCTCCCATCAAGCACTGCTTGTTGTATTCTGCTTAGGTCCTAGCCCACTTTGCAACCATCAACTCCCTGTCCTCGTTGTACTTGGCACCTGCAGTCTTCTTCAATGATAGCACTACCCCCCAACCCGGATCACATACACCCCCGGCTTGTCCTCACCTGCCTTGGCGGCCCACATGGCTACTGCTTGAAGTCTCCTCTCCTCTCCTACATGCTCAACACCTAGCTCACATCCTGGCGGCCCTGACCTACTCATGGTATCTCCAGCCCCTCCAACTGCTTGCGGCTCTCGGCCTTGCTCGCCCCTTTCCCTGCAACCAACTGGCGGGCTCCCTTATGCAGCCGCCCGCCTGCATCAACTGATCCTTGCCTGCAACCGGCTGACCTCCCATGCAGCTTGCCCCCCGAGCCCCTCTCCCTTCTCAGGCCAATAGCGAGGTCCTCCCCTCTGCAAAAACTGACCCCGTCCCCATGCAATGGCACTCCTCTTGTATCCAGATGGCGCCCAAGCGTGCAAACCTCTATCCAACTAGCCCTCCCTTGTCTGCAAGTGGCGGCCCTCTCTCTCATGAACTGCAGCTCCCTTCAGGCAAGAACTGCGCTTGTCAAGCAGATTGGCAACCTTACCACGCAGAGAATTCGTTTTTCTTTTTTTTCGCATTAACTCCAAGCGTTTACTATTAAAAAATCTTGCTTAGCTCCACTTCATACGCTCCCCACGGCCGACTATCTTCCCACCAACACCCATGCCATGGCCTCCATAACGATGCCAAAAGAAATCACTTAACTCCCCTTTCCTTGTCGAGAAAGTGCCATGTAAAGTTGCTCTATCAATTTGAATAGTGCTTCCATTGAGAAGGCCACATGGCCACAGATCAACAAAGCCCGCTCCGCAAAGTAAAAAGTAAAAATGGTTCCCAGATGAGGATATCTTCGCCTGCAAGAGCTGTGATGATTGATACGACCGTCGACCACCTTGTGCTCCCATAATTCCCCATTGGACAAGTGCCTTCTGGTATACAAAAGCCTTTAGTTTAGCAAAATGGAGCATTCATATTGCATACATGACATGTGACCTCCATGTGTTGATAACCTTTAAGCTCATCGGCCAGTAGAGCTCAAAATCCCCAACTTGATCTGAAAAATGCTAAATTTGGTATACATATCCCGACCATGCTTGTTGTACCTTGCATCAAGTAGCTACTCAAGAGTACTGCCATCAACCTGCTGATTTCCACACACCTGATATTGGCTTTATCTTGGGTCGATAAAACTTGGGTGCACCAACATCGAGTTGGCCACGATGAAATGAGCAGGGGGCACCACCTAGCTTTGAGCGGCTAGGACGCGGACAATGG
The DNA here is from genome assembly GCF_014529385.1 of Adiantum capillus-veneris. Classification (NCBI taxonomy): domain Eukaryota; kingdom Viridiplantae; phylum Streptophyta; class Polypodiopsida; order Polypodiales; family Pteridaceae; genus Adiantum; species Adiantum capillus-veneris. The sequence continues at coordinate 36,573,175 of NC_140938.1, read as the reverse complement.
TGATTTGAAATAGCGTAAATTCTGTACACACACACACACACACACACACACACACACACACACACAGAGAGAGAGAGAGAGAGAGAGAGAGAGAGAGAGAGAGAGAGAGGTGATGAAAACCCCTCAGGATGTGAGAGAGAAACCAATTCAATGCAATACTTACAGAGACCTTGTCTTTGGCAAGATGGCAACCATGGTGATAGAGAGAGAGAGAGAGAGAGAGAGAGAGAGAGAGAGAGCCTAATAATGCGTTCTCTAGAGGTGACTCATAAACACGGAGATTTCTACTCCCGTGAGTGTATGGCGACCATTGGAGTGAAGGTGTGGACATGGCTTCTTCCCATAGTGCTAATTCCTAAAGTGCTACATTAAGATCCCCTCTCTCTTGATACAAGTATTGCTAGTCCCTCTCACCAAAATGCTACCAAATACTGACACCCCCCCTGATAGTGACCTCTCAATGCCTTTTTATAGGTGCAGGCTGTATTAGGTTAGGGTAATCTGATTAGGTTAGGGCCCTAATTAAAAGAGACAAAGCAAGGAGTTGGGTCCTAGATATGGGTCCTAGATAGTTGAGCTTGCTTTGTCTTAGAATAATTTTAAAATGAAAACTCTTAGGTGGGCCTTTGTGACCATCACCTAGAGAGAGATGACAATTTACAATGGGTTTTTCTACAAGTTTTTGGCTTGAAACTGAAAAATAATGATAACCTACGGATATTACTGCAAAGATGTGTTGTGGACAAGATACCGGCGAACGGCGAGCCTCGTTGGGGCGTCGATGTAGTGCACTTTCAGGGCCGGCCGGGGCAAGCCTTCGGCGTCACTTCTTGTTTCAGTGTTGCCATTGCATGATTTGACTGTTTTTCTTTGTTGGGCGTCAATGTCGATTCCTTAGATTTTTTTGCTTCTTGTGTGTGTGTGTGTATATGTGTGCGTGTACTGTATGTGTGTATGTGTGCATGCAGGTGCGTATGCGCATGCGCATGCGTGTAATGTGTGAGTGGGTGTGCGTATGAGAGTGTGTGTGGGAACGAGAGAAAACGGGAGGGTCCAATATATATATATATATATACAATTTTTTTTTAAAGCTGCTTACTACGCAGGGAAACAGAGAAAAAACGAGAGTGAGAGACAGAGATAGAGGGGGTGCTGGGGAAGAGAGGGAGGGGAGAGTGTGTGTGAGTGAGTGAGAGAGAGAGATGGCTGCTTAGTACGCAGGGAAACAGAGAGAGAACGAGAGTGAGAGAGAGAGATAGAGGGGGTGCTGGGGAAGAGAGGGAGGGGAGAGTGTGTGTGTGTGAGTAAGTGAGTGTGTGTGTGTAGGCATGTGTGTGTGTGTGTGTGTGTGTGTGTGTGTGTGTGTGTGTGTGTGTGTGTGAGAGAGAGAGAGAGAGAGAGAGAGAGAGAGAGAGAGAGATGGATCGGGCTGCACCTGCGGGCTTGACGAGGGGAGAGAGATACAGAGAGGGCGGGAGTGAGTTGGGGAGTGGGAGTAGTGTGGGGTATGTGTGTGTGTGGGGGTGTGAATAAGAGAGAGAGAGATGGCTCGTGTTGCTGCGACTGCGAACTTCTTACACAGAGAGAACGAGCGAGAGAGAGAGAGAGAGAGAGAGAGAGAGAGAGAGAGAGAGAGAGAGAGAGAGAGAGAGAGAGAGAGAGAGAGAGAGAGAGAGACATGGCTCGGTCTGCCTGGCCGACAGGAACGGGGGGGGGGGGGGGGGGGGGGGGGGGGGTTGGGTGGGGTGTGTGTGGGCCGGGTGTACGAGAGAGAGAGAGAGAGAGAGAGATGGGGAGCTTGGGTGAATGGCGGTCCGTGAGAGGTTGACAAACAAGAGGGGAGGAGAGGGGCTTGGTGGGGTGGCCAGAGTGTGTGGATGAGAGGAGAGGGTGGTATGGCAGTCCGCCAGAGGGAGGAAAAGGAGTATGGACGAGAGGGATATATATGGACAAGAGGGGTGAGAGAGAGAGAGAGTGAATAATGAAAGAGAGAGAGTGAGACTTTTGTTCAAGCATGGCGCTCCATCGTGGTAGAAAGAGGGAGTAGGCTTGTTTTATGCGCCCATTGGACTAGGTGACATAGAAGCAAGGTAAGAGAGGAGTGAGAGGAGAGAGACTATCCATTTGCCCACTGAACAAAAAAAAAAAAAAACTCAGCTCAAAAGAGAAAGATTTATGATGTCTAGATACAATTGAGCTTAGGCAAACACCAATGGGGCAAATAGCTCACACAATATGGATGAAATATGCCAGATACAATCACAAATTGGAGCAGAGACTTCGCACAGGAGAAACTTACACAGACAAAACAACAGGAAAAAGTGAGGAATTTGGCAAAATGGACAGCACCATTGCATCCGGAACAGCCCAAAACCCCACTCTGCAATGTCAGAGTGCTCAAATCCAACCTCGGATGAGCAGTTTATGGCCAAAACAGGCTCCAAAAACAACAAAAACTCAGTTACGGCTGTTACTCCTCTTCTCTCCATGTTTTTCTGGTCTTTTTATCAAGTTTTTCAGTGTTCACACTTCACTTTATCCCTTGGGCACCTTTGGCCTCTTACTTGACCTCAAACGGACCCCGAACTAACCCCGAACATGCCAAAAAATGGCCACGTAGTGCATTTTTGTTACCTTTTTGCATCCATCCGCACACCTAGCACTCAACTTCTTCCAATAATGCATCCCGCAATCATGTGAAGTGGACCCTAAATACAATTCTCATGATGAGCTTTTTGCATAATTATCACAAGAAAACACCCACGTTGTGCCCGTGCTTATTCACGTGCAAATATTGACCCCATTCGACCTCCTGATGCCACTAGATGCCATCTGATGCACCTGCTTACCTCATGGTGTCGGCCCGCGGATAGCTTCCTCAAGAAGTTTTACACGCTACCAACTCCTCATTATTATAGAAAAAACACACTGATACTGGTGACGATGAAAATCGATGCACTATGTACACGCTGTCCTACTTGTACACATGTGGGCCCCACGTAACCACCTGGCCCTGGAAAATGGGCAATCCTTTATTTTATGCACCATGCATGTATATGTACATATGCGTAATCACTTCTTTCAAAAATCTCCTAACAACATTTCATTGCATGACATAATGTTTAACTATTCACATTCCTTTCTTGTAGCTTGACTCAAATATTGGCTTGTAGAGTGAAAAGCGCCAATACAACATTGTAGGTCAATGAAGCACTTCATTTCATGTTTCATTTCATTAACGTCTTATCCATTCGCTTGTTCAAAAAAAATTCACATTACTATATAACATTCTATAGATGTTATATAGCAAGGCCCACCAAGCAAGACCCCATGTATAATAGCATACTACTGCATGGACAATGAGTTGTATAATTGAGGAGAAGCCCTGCTTGGTGTACAAGGAGAGGGCACCCTACAAATAGGAAACTAGCTACAACATAAGGTAGGAGAAAGAGTTGACTGCGGAGCAGAGAGAGATAGTGCAACTTTAACAAGGGAAAAACTATCGAAAAGTGCATATAACTCTTTATGTAGCAAACCTTCAACATAGAATATAAAATTAGATATGCTTCTCTTTAAGTTTAATCAATCTGCCATGTCTCCTGTATTTGTCTTAAACGTGTTTTATGCCTGGCAGGGAGGACATATATTCACAACATTTGACGTTTCAATTGCACAAGCGCGACTCAATCTCGACAACACTACAAGGTTAGTTATCTGTATCCAACACCCCATGACTATGTGTTTGGTTGGCACAACACATAAATGCTCTGTGGTAAGGCACAACTTTTGTTTCTTATAATTTTTGGAGACACCAGAGTGCCAACTCTCCACCATACTTTTGTATGACACCTCTGCATGACGTGCACTGTATACTTTACAGTTTTAGCCTGTGACATTTCATTGCAAGATGATATGTTTAACTATTTCACATTGCTTTTTTGTAGCTTGACTCAAACGTTGTCCTTTGACTTAGACAATTGGTTGACCGTTGTACACGATTATTAGGTCGGCGGTATTGTAGTTCAATTTTTATATTCTGTTTATGATTTTTGTATTTTTGAGTTTGTCAAGCTTCCTTAAGTTTAGTTTAGCCATATGTTTTTCTCATGAGTGCATGCTCTATATATCGAATAGACATGCATCTATTTTCTCACAGTCTAGCAATTTAGCCTATATATTGAAATAAAGGAAAATTGACTACGCTTGATTGAGAATAAGATCGGTGTCTTAAAGATGGTTCCACGGTTTAGAGACTAAATGGTTGATATTACTAGGTTGAATGGTGCAATTTGCAAACAACTATCAAAGTAGATTAAGTTGCAACCCTTTTACTCGATTCAAATACCCTATTTAGTAGCCCTTTGTTGTATATGGAGCAGTAAGGGACACAACTTGCTTCTTCCCAATGCTCATCAAGTCCAAGCTGAGCTATTATTGGTGCATATCAATTAGTTCTACTCATTTTTTTGTGTCACCACAAAAAAAACCAAGGTGACAACAACCACAACCAACTAACCAGCTGCGCTAAAAAATCTATCAGATTATGTGCGGCAAAGGCCCACCAAGCAAGACTAGTTTACAGAGAAAACAAACAAACACAATAATCCTTTAACTTAAAACCCCCTGATTGGTTTGGAGTCCGGCCACACCACATTTGGTGGGCTTTGGCCATGGAAGCATCAAACAAGCCTGATCTATATTGCAGAGAAAGTCCCTTCGGCATGGAGGAAACAAACAAACACAATAATCCTTTAGCTTAAAACCCCCTGATTGGTTTGGAGTTGGGTCACACCACATTTGGTGGGCTTTGGCCATGGAAGCATCGAACAAGCCTGATCTATATTGCAGAGAAAGTCCCGTCGGCATGGACTTCATATTTATTGCCAAAGGTGAGAAAAGAACAAGTGAACTAGAGGCCTATGGATCCGATCTAAAAATTTATTGACGTTGTTCCTTTTGGGGAGTGCTCTTTAACGACATAATTATTGCACAGGGTGAACCTGTTCAGTCTGAATAAGATTGAAGAAGGGTATGCGATACAGTTTGACTTCAATCCCATGTTGGCGATGCAAGGCCTAGAGGCATGCTCCGCTCCCTTGGTGGTTTTATATTTTATGGGCCGGGGTATGACGCACCAAGGTTTATGGGACTGGGCAACATCAGCCCGCTGTTGGTAAAGGGTTTTATGTAGCGAAGTGCTTGTCTGAGCAAATGGTTCAAGATATGGTTATCAACAGAGGAGGTATTTGGGGGGCATCATACTTCGCTTATGCAATGCCGTGGTTGCTCGAGTTTTGTCCAAATGAAGAGCTTATGAACTTTTGCCCCATATGGGTCATGTTGAAGAGCCTTCCTTTATGGTTACGGGGCCATGTAGACACTATTGCCAATCTTATGGGCCGTGTGCTTTTCATTTCAAAGATGCAGGAGGTAAGGCTGGGGTTGGATGTGAAAATACACATCCTGTGGGACCTGAGCAAACCCATCCCAAAGTACTTGGATCTTAATATGGGTAATTTTAGTTCCTATCGGCAAGAGTTAGCTTTTTCTTCATTTCCCATGCATGCTATAAATGTCAAAGGATTGGGAATTTTGCCAAGAACTGTCTTGAGGTAGCTGTGGTCCGCAATTTGCCATGCAAGACAACATGGAGATATGTTTCCGGGGATACTGTTCCTACTGTGACCTCCACCAGGACTATGGAGCAAGCGTGTACTAGTAAGTTTCAACAGAGGAAGTCAAGTCAAGTGCCAGAGAACCGGAGAGTGGCGATACAAGATAAACCCGGGAATCCAACCACTGGGAATCAGGATGGGCCTCAGTTGCTTGACACTCCTTGGAATCTAGGGAGCCCATCAAAGCCACCCTTCCTAACAGTTCGATAGAGGAAATTCACGTCCAAAAGCTAGAGCTTGGTGGCCATGGGGACCAGGAATTGGATCTCATTGGCCACATTGTTAAGGTTTTGGGCCCTACAACCACCACGGTAAGTCTGCTTAAAAGATTGGCTAGAAAAAGTGATATGTGCAGCATCTTGCTTCGACGAGTCTTGTCTCCAAATGCAGCTTGGCGATCGAGGGGCCAGGTTGTGGCAGGGCTCCCTCTTTGGTGGAAACCTCTAAGGCAAGTTTTTCCACGCATGGGAACCCCCCATATATTTTTTCTCTCTTACCAAAAGTATTTCCTATTATATAAGTTACTTTTGATTTTTCTTCCCTTTTTCACAAACGTTTTTGCCTTTATTAAATAAATAATACTTATGCTAATCAATCACGATGTAGCATAAATAAGTGAGCTTTCTTTGTTGATCTCTCTTTTGACCTTAAGCATTAAATATATATATTTTAAACTACATTATATATTTTAGTATTTTCTAATATATTTTTCATGTATATATATTATTCCACCCAACAAAATATTTTATTCACTAGTTTTTATTTTCAAACCTCAACCCCACTTTCAAATTTCAATAATACCTCTATCTAGATGATTGCCAATTTTTACAAAACTCTAGGTCATGTTTTCATACACATGAAGGAGCTTACACTTGAAGGCAAGAGAGAAATCCACTCAAAGGGGACCACCAAAAGACCTTTGCAGCCACAAATAATACATTATTTGGATGAATTTTAAAAGTAGAGAAGAATCCCGAATCTCAAGGAGTGTTCAACATGAAAGATGTAGCTCGTGATCTCAAATTTTAGCTCAATTTTTTTCAGAATTTTTTGGAGTTATGAACGCGGAGCTATGATTTTTGTGGTGGACCCCATTTTTCTCGTATAATGGTGACACAGGCCATCCCCAATTTTCTTCCCTCTAGAATGGCTATGGTTCTACAAGTCTTCAAGCATGATTACAAGAGACAAGGCTCTTTTAATGAGGTCTTGGCAAGTCTAGAGTGATTCTATCACCATTTTTGGAGGATCCATCCTCATCAACAACTATCCACCTTCGACAACCTCTCTTATAAATTTCTTACCTCTCTCTTCTCTCCCTAATAAGCTTATGTCTAGTCTAGCCAAAGCTAGACTATTGTAAATATCTCCTATCCTCTACATCCTACCCACATTCTCTCTTCTTCTCTCTCTATTGACTCTGGTATTTTAAATAATGAGGAGACAAGATGGGAGCCACAGTCACATGCACCCCATTTTCCTAGTCACCAGAGTGGGACACTCACCTTAATTAGAAATATTGCTAAATCCTCCCCTCCTTCCCTATATAAGGAGGCCATGAGAGCTCACTAGGGAAGATACACACACACACACTCACACACCTATCCATACACACTCTTGTGCTACATGCTTGTAGCATGAACCCTAATCACATAATCACAACACCATCACCATGCACAAGAGATGAGCACCACACCTGCACACCACTTGTAATTAAGGGTTGAAGGCACAATTTCAAGAAGAAGAAGGGTGGACACACTCATGATATTCCTCACCATCAACTTCCATCTCTCCATTATGCCTCCTACAATCTTGTTCCCTTCTCATCTTCTTGCCATACACTACCTATTGTATTCATCTTTTGCAAGCAATTAACACACTCCATCTTTGTGCCATACCTTGTGTTGCTTTGGATACATTTCATGCTTGGTATGGTATATGCTTGTTCCTTGCCATTTTTTTTCTACTTATGTAAAGGTGTGCGGGTTCGCCACCATACACACACTGACACTCTCTCTCTCTCTCTCTCTCATATTCCTATCATCTTGCTACTTGCATCTTGAGGTGTGCGGATTCGCCACCTCTTTTATGAGAAGTGAGCATACTCGCAAGTTTCCCCTACCTCATTATCTTCCTTACTAACATGCACGAATAGCAAGCCCATTCTCACTCATTCACCTCACCTTATTCTCCGACCACCCCATTCCACATTTGGGCGTGGATCTTGAAATTGTTTTCAATGGCATGCTTCATTGTGTATATGTATGCGTCCTAGCCGCATATCTTGCTAGGTGGTGCCCCTATTGTGTACCTCCCATGATGAGGTCCTTGTGCATAGTCTTGGTGTAGAGGCCACCGTTTCTATTTTTTCACTTCTGCCTCTCATTTGGTGCCCCCACTGAGGAGGGCTCTTGAAACCTTCAGTTTACAAGGCTGGCATGTTTACTTCTCTTCATGGACGAGTGGCTTCTTGAATTCTCTAATTGGACCAGTGAAGAGGAGGAGCTTCAAGAAGGTTTGACTCAAGGCATCAAGACACTCTTGCAAGGCACAAGCTGCATCATGATCACATTGTAGCCAAAAACCGCACCTTTGACATGAGTGCAACCCAAAGTGAAGAAAAGGCCATCATTTTCTCCCTCGACATCCGCATAGGCGTTCTCACATTAGTAGGCTTTCAAGTAGCACCAGGCTTCTCTACATCTACGTCCCCATCTTTGCCACCTATTCCACCTACGCCCACAACAAGCCTTCACAACTTGAGGAAGATACTACGAACATGTGGTCCCTCCCTCTCCCTTGCACCAAAAGATTCAAGGGTTTTCCAGCGCCGACAATCACCGCGTCTCCAAAACAAAAAGGTAAATCCTCCAAATTCTTTCTATACCTCACTCTCATCTCATGAGCCAGGAACTAGAAACAGCAGCATGGATTCTACGCCGTCTACCGAGTGAAGTGGCGGAGCTTGTCATCGACAAGGTCTTTGACAAGGTCTTTGACACAGGGTTTGCTTGGCGGAAAGACAAGACCCTCCACCTTCAAGGAGTGTTGCTTGTGAATCAAGGCTATGATGACGACTTTACAGCTTGCTATGTATCCATCCAACTTGGATTAATACAAGTGGTAAGACTCACCACCTACCCCATCACACCTGTGTTTACACTAGATGGCACTCTATCTTGCAGGAAAGTTGCTCAAAAAGAAAGAGTTCAAGCTTTTCCAAGAGCTTGCTAGAGGGACAATCCTAGAGCTAGAAGACGAAGACAACCTTAACCTATGGTACTATAAATTTGACCTCGACTACCAAGAGCTCTACACCTCCGACTATAACCTTCCACCACAAAGGAGAGACCCTTTCCGAATTATCATGTGATGGACCCAACACATCAACCTTTTGCAAGGAACCAAACTTATGCACCACAACGAATTCAATCAATCAAAGTAATCTTGGATCGCAAGATGTTTTATCAATAGATCATTACAACCATGTTTGGTAGAGAACGACTGCAAGAGATAAACACCTCTTCTCTACTCTTTATCCTCCCTATGATTAATCATGAAGTTTCTTTTGATGTAGTTATTTTCATCCTTGTATAGTATGGTTTCCATCGACCAAGCACCCATGTATTGAATCTCTACTTAATAATAAAACAAAGATTTCTAAGTCGAGTTAATTTTCTCACTCTCACAATGGCAAGTGTAGCATTTTCAACCTTTACTGGTAAGGTGGGTGAGGATACTGCAGACTTTCTAAACAACTTGGAAATAGCATGTGTCATCTCTGTGAGAGATGATGATGCTTAGTGCTTGCGCATCTTCCCACTTCTAATGAAGGTGGAGGCAAGATCATGGTACAATGCCTTGGTACAAGAAACCAAGGAACGATGGGACTTATTAAGAGCAGCCTTTGTCAAGCATTTTAGAGAGGGCACAACATCAGAGAAGCTATGGCAATTGTTGACAGAATTGAAGTAGGGCAGTATGCTAGAGTATGCATCATATGAGTCAAAGTTTGTAGATTTATGGGGGAGAGGGGTTGCATCTCTAAGAGAGGATGAGGGGGCACCTGATTTCCTAAAGAAGGATCGATTTGTGGCTGGGTTATGGCCGACTCTTAAAGAGAAGGTGAAGGGAAGGTTTCCTGCTACGTATGAGCTAGCAGTTGAAGTGGCCCGCCTTAAAGACAAGAATTTGCACCTACAAGAAAGGAATATTGATGAAGAGGAAGCTGTTAGGACCCGACCACCTCTAGCACCACCTACAATAGCCGCCCAGAGGATTCAACCACAAGAACCAATTGAAGATTAGCAAGACCTGCTCAACCGAATCACCAATCAGCTTGAGAATCTCTCAATCCATTTGAAACGACAAGGGCATGCACACAATCGCAACCAAGAGCAAGGAAGAGGACAACGAAGGAAAAACCAAGAATACCACTGCTACAATTGTGGGGAGGATGGTCATGGCATGTACTACTGTCCACACCCAAGGAGGCATAATTTCAACAGAGGAACCAGGCAAAACCAGGTTTCACCACGGAGAGCAAGACCACCACCACCACCATAACCTCTCATTCCACCCTTACCCCCACCACCAGTTGGCAATCAAGCAGTAAGCGTCATCAGTCTGGAAGGTAAGGGAAAGGAGAAAGTGGAGGAGGATATCAAGGGAGTGGCAAAAGGTAAGACCAAGTTTAAAGGAGTAGATTCTATGGGGGTAAAGCGTGCTAGGCATGGTGAATCTTCCCAAAAGGAAGAAAAGATGAAGACAAAAGGGGAACTACCAGTGATGGATGCTTACATCAAAGGGCAACACATGTCCAATATCTACATCGATGGTGGCGCACAAATATGCGTCATGAGTGAAAAAATGATGCACCGTTTGGGTTTAGAGGCGAGTCGGCCGGCACCATGCCAAGCCAAAATGGCAAATAATTTAAAAGTTCAATGTGTTGGTGTCATAAATGCAGTTAGGATAAAATCATTCAACACCGAGGTAGATGTGGACATCTTTGCCATGCCACACAAAGGGGAGGGCTATCCTATCATTCTAGGGAGGCCTTGGCTTATGGCTATGAGAGCTAAGCAGGACTGGAACACCGGCATAATCCAAATGAAAGATGCCAAAGGGAAGCCAATACTTTATGACATGCAGATAGGTCAGCAATGCGACATGGATCTAGAAACCTCTATGGATGAGTTTTCTAGTGGTGACTCTTCAACCACTTCAGAGGAGGAGTCAACAAGGAGTGAAGGAAGTGATAGCTCCATTAAGGTAATGGGCCTCACATTCAATCACAACAAGGTGGACCCTTCAAATTTGCAGCCACAAGTGAAAGTTGTGAAGACACTTCAACTACCCCTATGGCACGAGATTGGTGGAAGACAACCAAAAGTTATATTGACGACCACTTGGCAAGTCCTTTCTAGAGAAAGACTCATGCAGAGAAATGCAATTGAGGTCTACTGGCACTTTAGGTTTTCCTTTCTAATTGTGAACATTGTGTGTAACATTAATTTGGGAAGCTCTTTAAGTTGGGTTGCGACAAGAGTGGAAGGATTGACATCAACAACCAGTGGAATCAATCTAGGACACACCAATCAAGGAAGAATGGTTTTGCATACCAGTGGTAACATGGAGTCATTTTTCAAAATGTGGTTTGCAGTTTATCTTTTGTACATAGTGTGCTCTCTTGTGCAACAAGCATCAACCATGCAATCTATCCATGTGGGCAACAGGTCTCCATCAATTTGGCATGAAGAAGGACAACAAGCAAGATATGAGGATTATGGTTTCTTACTCCCTTTAGGCTATGTGTCTGGACGAGGAAGCCATGCATGGTGCCGCTTTGGAATACTTTCAAGGACTGATCAAGTTCTTTCCATACCTTCTATCACTTATGCAAGAGTTAATTCTTGTGCAGCTTGTGGACTCAAGAATTATTATAAGTGTGATCTTCTGAAGAAGGAATTATTGCATACAATGGATTTATGCTTAGTGTGGGACCCAAGTGGACACCGGAAAGAACTTTGGGAGACTCATGCTTCCAAGGGAACCATTATTCCCTACAGGGATCTACCAGCCACCAAGGAGAAATCCTACTCTATTTCAACATGCTCAAGAAGAAGAGCTAGAGGCATGAATACCTCTAGCCTTGGGGGAAGGGATAATGAGGCAAGCTTTTCCATGCATGGGAACCCCCCATATATTTTTTCTCTTTTACCAAAAATATTTCCTATTATATAAGTTACTTTTGATTTTTCTTCCCTTTTCATAAACGTTTTTGCCTTTATTAAATAAATAAGACTTATGCTAATCAATCACGATGTAGCATAAATAAGTAAGCTTTCTTTGTTGATCTCTCTTTTGACCTTAAGCATTAAATATATATATTCTAAATTACATTATATATTTTAGTATTTTCTAATATATTTTTCATGTATATATATTATTCCACCCTACCAAATATTTTATTCAATAGTTTTCATTTTCAAACCTCAACTCCACTTTCAAATTTCAATAATACCTATATCTAGATGATTGCCAATCTTTCAAAACTCTAGGTCATGTTTTCATACACATGAAGGAGCTTACACTTGAAGCCAAGAGAGAAGTCCACTCAAAGGGGACCACCAAAAGACCTTTGTAGCCACAAATAATACATTATTTGGCTGAATTTTTTAAGTAGAGAAGAATCCTGAATCTGAAGGAGTGTTCAACATGAAAGATGTAGCTCCTGATCTAAACTTTTAGCTCAATCTTTTCAGAAATTTTGGAGTTATGAACGCGGAGCTATGATTTTTGTGGTGGACCCCAGTTTTCTCGTGTAATGGTGACACAGGCCATCCCCAATTTTCTTCCCTCTAGAATGGCTATGGTTCTACAAGTCTTCAAGCATGATTACAAGAGACAAGGCTCTTTTAATGAGGTCTTGGCAAGTCTAGAGTAATTCTATCACCATTTTTGAAGGATCCATCCTCATCAACAACTATCCACCTTCGACAACCTCTCTTATAGATTTCTTACCTCTCTCTTCTCTCCCTAACAAGCTTATGTCTAGTCTAGCCAAAGCTAGACTATTGTAAATATCTCCTATCCACATCCTACCCACATTCTCTTTTCTTCTCCCTCTATTGACTCTAGTATTTTAAGTAATGAGAAGACAAGATGGGAGCCACAGTCACATGCACCCCATTTTCCTAGTCACCGGAGTGGGACACTCACCTCAATTAGAAATATTGCTAAATCCTCCCCTCCTTCCCTATATAAGGAGACCATGAGAGCTCACTAGGGGAGATACACACACACACACCTATCCATACACACTCTTTTGCTACATGCTTGTAGCATGAACCCTAATCACATAATCACAACACCATCACCATGCACAAAAGATGAGCACCACACCTCCACACCACTTGTAATTAAGGGTTGAAGGCGCAATTTCAAGAAGAAGAAGGGTGGACACACTCATGATATTCCTCGCCATCAACTCCCATCTCTCCATTATGCCTCCTACGATCTTGTTCCCTTCTCATCTTCTTGCCATACACTACCTATTGTATTCATCTTTTGCAAGCAATCAACACACTCCATCTTGGTGCCATACCTTGTGTCGCTTTGGATACATTTCATGTTAGGTATGGTATATGCTTGTTCCTTGCCATTTTTTTTCTACTTATGTAAAGGTGTGCGGGTTCGCCACCATACACTCTCTCTCTCTTTCTCTCTCTCTCATATTCCTATCATCCTGCTACTTGCATCTTGAGGTGTGCGGATTCGCCACCTCTTGTATGAGAAGTGAGCATACTCGCAAGTTTCCCCTACCTCATTATCTTCCTTACTAACATGCACAAATAGCAAGCCCATTATCACTCATTCACCACTCCCGTCACCTTATTCTCTGACCACCCCATTCCACATTTTGGCGTGGATCTTGAATTTGTTTTCCATGGAATGCTTCATTGTGTATATGTATGCGTCCTAGCCGCATATCTTGCTAGGTGGTGCCCCTATTGTGTACCTCCCATGATGAGGCCATTGTGCATAGTCTTGGTGTAGAGGCCACCGGGTTTATTTTTTCACTTCCTCTCTCTCTCTCTCTCTCTCTCTCTCTCTCCGAGAGGGGAACGGAGATAGCTTTTGGAGGGAGCCTTTTTTTTTTGTAAAATGGACCTTTTGGCAAATTTAATGGAAAATCTCTCTATGTACTTTTTGCTAGATTCTCTAATCCTATGCAAAAAGCTCCCTCTACCAAATATTGATTTAGGTCACAATCATCAATTAAAATTGAGTCGCCACATTACAAGTCACCATTACAGAGTGGTAGGGGTATGGGAGAGATGTACATAAAAAGTTAAGCGAGCAAATCACACATCAACTGGTGCCAATTTTTCATCTGGTATGAGTTTCAACAACACCGTCCATGATATTTTGCCTATACAAATGTGAATGGAGAAGACTTGCAAGGATACAAAATTTCACTCAATCACAAAAACAAAGAAGTCCATTTATTCGAATCATAATAGACAAATAAGCTCTTTTGAATAGAACAAACAAGGCACCTTCACTCAATTGCAAGAGCAAAAATACTTTTAAAAAAACATGTCTTTCTATTCAAAAGAATATCAAAAGTGATCGTTCATAGAAATTTACAAAAATGAGTTCTCCACACACTATGCGAGGTGCTCTTTGAAACATCTACTCTAGATCAATGGCTGGAGGATCTAACTCCACAATGTTTGGATGCGGCTCCAATAGAGATGTTGCTTTCAGGACACGATCTACCTCATATGTATGGGTTTTTATCACTCCTGCATCTCTCTAAGCCTATGGGCTTGCATTTCAAGAATAGAGCATAGTTTGGAGGAGAATTCTTTGTTGTTCTCAAAAAACATCATCATTCCGCCCATCTATTCGACCTGTGCCAATCCTTCTCCACTGTAAATAAAATCAACGCAAGCGCCAACATCAGATTTCTTGGCCATCTTTAGATAGAACTAACAATCGATCACAAAAGCTTTGATCTACCAAAAAGAAATGTAGTTTTTTTTAGTTTCAATATTTTTTAAATTTTGATCTCTCTTGCAAAATCCAGGACTATCTCTTCCTCTCTCCCTCCCTCGCAACCTCTCACTCTTTCTCCCTTCATTCCTCGCTCCATCTCTCTATCTTTCCCTCGCTCAACTCTATCTCTCTATCTTTATCTCTTTGCTATATTCGACTTAAAATTATAATCCCTTAACTCACTCACTCTCTCTCTCTCTCTCTCTCTCTCTCTCTCTCTCACACACACACACACACACACACACACACACACACATCCCTCTCGCTCTGCTATATTCAAAATAAAAAGAATAACCACTTAACTCACTCTCTCTCCCTCTCCCCCTCTCCATGTCTCTTTATCTCTATCTCTTTGCTTAACTCTCTCTCCAACCCTCTCTCCTCTCTCCCTCCCTCTTCCGTCCTTGCTCTCCATCACCCTCTGTGCCTCTCTATATCTCTCTATCTCTATCTCTATGCTTAAATCTCTCTCCCTCCCTCTACCGTCCTTGATCTGCATCACCCTCTCTCTCTCTCTCTCTCTCTCTCTCTCTCTCTCTCTCTCTCTCTCTCTCTCTCTCTCTCTCTCTCTCTCTCTCTCTCTCTCTCTCTCTATCTGTCTCTCTCGGTTTGGGAGATGGGATGCATTACACTTGCTATATGATGCTTCAATTGACTCCCAAGTGAATGAAGCTTTTCTACAACGCCAATGTATTACGACTCTGGGAGAAATCTGGTGGGTCACGCTTCATACGCTACACCACCCATATTGCCCCCAGCTACAAAACCATGTTCTTCATTGAAAGAGAAAACCGTACTCACACTTACATGCTTGAGCATATCCCCTTGTCGGCAAAAAGCA
Source organism: Adiantum capillus-veneris (assembly GCF_014529385.1). Taxonomy (NCBI): domain Eukaryota; kingdom Viridiplantae; phylum Streptophyta; class Polypodiopsida; order Polypodiales; family Pteridaceae; genus Adiantum; species Adiantum capillus-veneris. The sequence goes on along the minus strand of NC_140938.1, from coordinate 36,557,590 downwards.
CTATCGCAGCCATTCGACTTAGCTCCCATTTCCTTCGATGCGAGATAGGGCAATGGGGCAATGGAGAAGAGTCAAATTGATTGTGCACATTATGCTCATTGCAAGTTCAAGAGTCAAAGTACCACACACTACTAGAGTGCTCAGAATTTGGTCACATTTGAACTTGCTTCTCTCACATTTTCAACCATGACTTAGACCTACACAGTTTCCTCTCCTAGACACAGTGTGGGATCTCCATTGCGACTCTCATCACCAAGATTTTGGAGCATCGAGACTCACTCATCAGCCATACACATACTACATCACATGTAACCTTGGTCCCATAGGTCATATTTGACTTGCAAGGATGATAGTAATATCGAGAGAGAGAGAGAGAGAGAGAGAGAGAGAGAGAGAGAGAGAGAGAGAGAGAGAGAGAGAAAGAGAGAGAGAGAGAGAGTGATGGAGGGAGAGATAGAGGTTGCAAAGATTTGTACAAAAATTACTCAACCTTAAATTCTTTTTTATAAAACATAATAAGAATGAGGCATCATTCCAATGATCCTTTACAAAAGAGAGCCATGGAGGTCGTTCAAGTTGAATCAGCTGGGATCTTCGAAGTCAGACAATAGTTAAGCCAAAATACCATCAAGTAAATATAACATTCTCATCTGTATCCATATAAACAAGACAACATATTTGTTAGTGTTGAATACACATTACAGGTGTCAACGAACCTAGTAGTTGTTATCTTTGTCCTACTTAAATTTATTTTAACTTAAACTACTATCCAAAAAAGTTTTTGTTTCCCATAGATTTAGAAAGAATAATGCAAAAATCTATATGAAGGCCATCACCCCTTCAGATGTAAGTCGCTAAGTTTTTGTTTTATACATTGTGAACCTTTTAACAAAAATTTATACATAATCCAAGCTAACCCAAAATCTAAATTATATAATAGTATGAAGCATTAAAAGGCCATCACCCCTTCTGATGTAAGTGGTTTAATCTTTAAGAGCTTTCCTTTTTTTAAGTTAAACCATTTTCAACAAGAATCCTCAAGATCAAAAGGCCATCAACACTTTTGATCCAAGTGTCATTAGTAATCTATTTTAAAATCTTATTTTTTGTTTACAAGATCGAGCAAACATTTACTTTTCCTCAAAAAGTGATTTAGTTCCCTTATCCAAATACTTTCATTTGAAACCATGTAGTGATTTTAGCTACTTCAAAAGACCAATATGCTCATTTGTCATATAGTCCAAACTCCTAATGTGTCTAAAATTCCATCCAGTACTACCAACATAGAGCAAGAAGCTGGCTTACCATGTTTCTTTGATTTTCAAAGCTAAGCATCATCTTTAAGGGTTATAGAATTTATTTGAAAGATCAAGCAAGCTTGGTATGTTACTAAATTTCCTAGGACTGAGGCAATATTAGAGAAGAAGTAAGATTCAAGATTCTCCAACTTACTATTGTGTGTTTACATAAAATTTTAAGTAAGTAATATTATGTTTCCAACTCAATTGATGTAAACAGATTTGCATCTAAAAGCCAGGAAAATCATCTTGGAGTTGATTTACAACATCCTCTTAGAGCACTATCCATACTCCAAAAGTCAGTGTATAATAGTCATCCGGATTTCAATTTTTTTTAGCAAAGTATCACCCACGGTGTATAATATCTATGCCATTGGTTCAAAAAATTATTTACATGCCTTAAAAGAATATGATCAATGCCACAACACTACCAAAATTATAGGTAAAAAAATTGGTTCTAAAAGTCATATTTCATTTTTAGAGAAAATTATTATAACCAGCTACCTTTTGAAATAATTTTTGGAGTCCCTTGGTAAAGACATTTCCATACCATCAAGAGCCTTCAATAAGTTTTATGAAAGAAAACTAGATTTGAGTTGTATTAAGAGTCATGGATTAGATCAATTAAGTCAAATATCATCAATTCCTTAACTATAGTAATAATAGAGGTATAACAGTCTGTTATTTTTTTTAAAACCAAAAAATACAAAAAAATAAGTAATGTTAATAGGCCAGTCTCCACAAAATAGATTTTTTGTGCTCCATGTTTAAACCATATTCTAGACTACGAAAGAAAACGGTTTTACAGTTAGTAAGTTGCAAAAACAATCTCAATATATTTGAAATCCCTCCCTCTTTTTTGGTCAAGCCAGTGTTACAGTAAGACAATCAATAGATCTTAGTAAAATCTCCACAATAGGTCAGTCATGGTTAGGTTAGTTAATTTTTTATAGAATGCAGAGAAGCACTAATAACTTTTAATAAAATCTATCATATATGCATATTACACCATCACAAACTATAATATTTTCAAATGGAATCAAAACACAATAGTACAGTCTATTATGGTAAGTGTTCCATAAATTCTTCACCAGGCAGAAGATACCACCACCAAATAAAGCATTAATCCACATACTCTTCAACCTAGTGATCGGCAAAATAATTTCAGTAACATTTATCCAATGAATGCCATTAAGTATTGATTTATGACCACTGCATAGTAGAAGCAGAGCAACAACAAATTAAACATTTAATTTTAATAAAAGAGGGCCTGAGATGGAGCGGGTTGCCCAATGATTACCATATTGCACACAAACACGGATCAAGCGATGACTACTTGCAAGGCTAAGCCCCGCTTTCAACATCAAGAAACATATCCTTTCTCATGCATACATTCATAGTATTGCAAAGCTAAGTAAGGGGAAAAAATCCCTGACCAAACTTATAGGCGCTTGACAATATACATTGAGCAATTTTCAGTTGGATGCAAGTCTTCAAAACCTCCTCGAAAGTAGTATAAGATCCAACTAGTCAGCAAGAAAATCCAATGGCAGGGCAAGAGACCCTAAGTATGCAGGTAATGGGTATAGAGAAATCACCATAGCTCTACCTTTGGGGCAAGAGATAGAGAGAGAAAGAGAATGGCATCTGTTCACAGCAGCAAGAGGGTGACCCATCGCGGGGTAAGCCAAGGAAAGATCCTAAAAAAATGAGAAGTAAATTTTTTTGGGAAAAAAACCCAGGTTAGTTAATATGGTAGATGAATTGCAGGAGTTTAGTCCCACAACGGAAGTAAAAAGCATCAGTAGTTTTTTACCCTGCCAAGGAACCAATCAATATTTAGAGGTTCCATTATTAGTAGATAGTTGATATATCCTTTAACTATAAAACCATAAGGGGAGTATCCCGCTAAGATAACCCACGAGGGAGTATCCCACCAAGGTGCCAGGTAAAGAATCAAAGTAATCCCCCATAAGACCATATAACCATTAGCAAGATTATGTCTAGCATAAGCAAGTAATGATCATCCTTAAGAAAATAAAAACCTCAACTCCAATAAGAATGGCATAAGCAAGTGCAATAATTAACAAATGTAAGGCTAACCTCCACATTGGTTATGTTAATCATATAAAATAGTATGCTCATCACCTCCATCCAGGTAGTCATGTCCAAGCAAGCCATTAGTTCGGGTAAGAAATTTAGCATTAGACAACAAATGAGCCATAGGTTAATAGAGGTAAATTAGGCTCGTGTATGTGTGTGTGTGTGTGTGTGTGTGTGTGCATGTGGAGACACACACACACACACACACACACACACACACACACACACACACAGAGTTCGGACAAAAATGTGAGAAAAGCAAGTTTGATGTGATCAAAAGTTGAGCATTCACGCAGGGTATGATGCTGATACTCTCAAATCTTCAAGGGACATATTGTGTATGCAAAAAGAGACTCTCCTACACTGCCTCAATGCTCGGTCTTATATGAGCTAAGCCAAATGGCTGGTATGGTATAGATTGTCATAAATCTAATATCTAACCAAACCAAATGATTTTCTCATATTAAACTTATCAGTTAATGTGGGAGAATAAATGGGAACAAGGGTTAAGATATAGACATGTGCTTATAGATCTATCTCAACATGGGGCAAATGGTAAAGGGGCCCAAATGAGAGATGGTCTATCAAAGAGCAAGGCTAACCAATGGATCATAATACCTTAGGGTTAGCTTCATTGAAGACCTCCAATAAAGTGTGTAAAATTCCTTTGAGCTTAGGTAAGCTAGGGCTGAGCTTGAGGTGGGAACCCGATCTGCGCTCAAGGTGCTTGAGGTGCTTGTTGTGCTTGATGACTGAGGTGCTTGAGATGCTTGAGGTGCTTGATGATTGAGATGCTTGAGGTGCTTGTTATGTTTAAGATGCTAGGGTTGTACTTGAGGTGAGAACCCAGCCCAAGCTTAAAATTCTTAAGGGCCAAGCTTGTGGTGGGAACTTGGCTTAAGCATGGGGGGCTTGAGGTGTCAAAAAGTCAAATCCAATCCCTACAAGGAGGGGGCGAGCCCTACAAGAGGGTGGATGAGAGAGAACACCCACACACTCACACAAGGCATGCTTGGTACAAACAAAGCAAAAGGGGCACTTGTCAACTTCCTCCTCATGTTGCCCTCATGGTGTGCCTGAAGCCTATTGGTTGGCCACCCAAGGCATCCAATGATAATTTAGGAGATTTAATTGACTGTCTTTGCATTTATCAAGTCCTGTCTCTCAAAGGGGAAAGGGGGACACTTGTCCCAAGGCTACCCTTGTTGCTTGTAATACCTCTTGCTTGTGATTGGCTAGGCCTGGAGGGGTCCAATGAGCTTCAAGCATGAGCTACAAGAGGGGGTCGACCAAATCAAGCTAGGGGGTTGCTTGAGGGGTATACTCTCCCACACACACTCACACACACTCTCATTATGCTTGTGCAAAGTACAAGAGCTCCCTCTCCTTCTCCAAGCAAGTAGAGGTTGAGAGCCTACACCAACACTCCTGGCAATGGAGTGCAAATCCAACCAAGAGCCATGCTTCAATGCTTGAGCTTTCCATCTTCTCCATCTTCATTATTATGCTATTATGTATGCTAGCAAGAAGAGTTACATGATAAGTGAGGAGTTAATTCTTTCTCCTATAAAATTTTTCTTCTTCCTCTTCCCTACCCTCATTCCCTGCTAGCTCTTTCCATCTTTGAAGGTGTTTGAGGTCTTGGGACGGAGGCTTGGGATAGTTAAACGTTTTTTCAAAGTCTATGTTATGCGTGTGATGCATGAAGCTTTCCATCCTCATTGCATCATCTAGGTCACAAGGAACACAAAGATTGTATCGTAACAAGTCTCTCTTAATGGGAGAAATCATAATACAAATGCCTATTGGAGGGGGCACCAACTCCACATAAATCCGGTCCTCAACTGTTGTCATGTTCTCTAAATTCTCTCTCTTGCAAAAGTATTGTTCATGCCAAGTTAACTAATTGCTATGATTATGGTGCTATCTTCAATTATGTTCACCCGTTATTCTTACAAAGTAATTTCTAAAAAATACTCTCATTAATTTCCACTACTCTCAAGTTAAATATGCCAATTCCATTACATTGGTATCATGGCATTTTGTTTCGCTTTTCTTGCTTAAGAAGAGAGGTCCTTAAGTAGCCTATAAATGGTTGATGTTGTTAATTATATTAGGGTAAGTGGAACTGGGATCTATTATCGATTTTGGTGAGCCCATTATGTGGGATATGGTGCACACCTTGGGAGCTTTGGACTTAACACTAGGTTGGTAATGGGACACTTTTATGTCTTGGGACACTTTTATGTCCTGTTAAGTGACCATTTTTCTTGAATTATGTCAAGAGTTTCAAAATGGATTTTGAGGTGCTATCTATCTCTAGAAAGTTGTCTCATGAGCTGAAAAAAACTCGACATTTTTTTGGAATATCATCTCCATCTTTAACCTTGTCCTTGCACAACATTTCACAACCTAAACTGTGTGAAAAACGGGTCCTGTTTTTGGCTTTTTTCAACTTTTTGCAATTATACCACTCTAGAATTCATTTTTGTGAGGTCTATATTGCTAGAGAACTATCTTTAGTAGGCCACAACATGTCCTGATGATTCTAGGGAGAAATAAATATTAAAGTTGTAAGTTATGACCAAATTACAAAAATTGGCAAATCCTGTTTTTTAGCCAATTTTAGCCCTTTTATGATTTTTTTGGTGGATTTCATGATATCCAAATCCATTTTTGATTTTCTATGTCGCATATTGTAACATAAAGCTAATATTCCTTGAGTTTTGGGGCACCTAATCCCCTATTTTGCATAGTATACAACGATGGTTGATTTTTTCAATTATAGAAGAAAACGAAACATTCTAGTATATCAAGTATAGCTTTTTCAATATTGTTAGTTTCTTGTGACAACTACATGCATTTTGTAGGTAGTAACCATATCTAGTCATAAGGATCAAATTTGGCTAGATATTGAATAGTTTCTATGGGATTCTACAACTCATAATGTTGAACCTAGTTTTTTCATGTTTGCTTATGTAGCACTTCATCTTTGTCCCCAAGATTCCCCTTGGTAAGAGATGTATTATTCTTTTGACATGCTCCATGGCTCCTTATGAACATAAAGGACAATAGGGAACTTAGAAAACATGCATATATTATTTGTATTGAGCGTGGCAATAGAAACTTTGATGATAGGTTTGCAGAATGATAAAAATTCAACTTTTTTGTACCTATTTATTTTGGAAAAACAAAAAATAGTGAGTGAGAAGCAATCATATGTTCTGATCACCAACCCATTGAAGTTAACTAGGGAATTTATCTCAAGTCCTACAAAAATCCCTAATCTTATTTTTATGCAACAAAACGTAAGAAATTACTGTTTTGATGAAAATGCACTGGTCCATCAACTTTGGAGGCTTGGTGTGACCAAAAAATGAGAAATTTTACAAGTTTCTTATTTTTTCCATGTGTAGTAGGCCTTGAACTATAACCTCATGAAAGGATTTTACAAAATGAGTGGATCTACTATGGTTTTGGAGGTTTTTATCAAAACCCTGATCATGAAAGGACATTTTTATGTCCTGTTAGGTTACCAACCTAGTGTTAATAATGGAGTCCCTTTAGACTTGCCTATGGCTTTACCATTATTGAGCCATAAGAAGTTCGAAAGGAGCTAGCCCTTGGCAACTTTGCTATGCCCGACTTACTCCACTACTCTCTATAATTAACCACTTCGAGCCGTGGGTGTAGATAATTAGGAGACAATTTTCAAAGGCTAAGAGGAGTGGCAACTAAGAATTGCCAAAGCATACACTAATTACATACACAAATTTTGTTAACATGACTGACAATAACCAAGATAGTAGAATGAACATTGATAGCTTTTATTTTGCACATGAAGGTGCTAGTGATTGTGTGCATCGATCTGTCGCATGTGTCAAAGCAAAGGACTTGCCGTACACTATGTGTGAGCCACAAATGACTGCAAGCACACAACCAGATTAATCTAGCAAGCTCAAGAGAGCAAGGGTGTGTCACTCACCACCCTACGCTCGCCTTCGTGGATGATTATTTTTCCACGAAGAAGAGGGAGCTACCGCTATGCCGCACTTAACCGCCTCACCACCGCCGTGCTGTCACAATGCTCGATCATTCTCTCTCTCTCTCTCTCTCTCTCTCTCTCTCTCTCTCTCTCTCTCTCTCTCTCTCTCTCTCTCTCTCTCTCTCTCACTCACACACACACACACACACACACACACACACCCACACGCATATACACACACACAAGGAGATGAAGAAGAAGATGGAGATGAAGCAAGAGTACTCTTCAATTGCACAAATGAGAGAATAAGTGATTTTTAGGTTTAGGTGAATTTTATATGAGCTCTCCCATTCACACTTGGGCGTTCAAGCTTAGCCAACTAACCTTTGATTGTTTGAGTTAGAGTGAGCCTCTCATTGGCGATCACTCTTATCCTTTTCCTATTGGACCGACAAGCCCGGTCCATGACTACTAGAAGTGGACGCCGGTGGTTAACATGCCCCCCTTCCTGATGTAGATTTTGTCCTCGGAAGCTATTGAGTTGAAGCTCGTTTGTCGAGGTGGAAGAGCATTTGAGATGAATGTCCTTAGCCTTCTTCAGCCATTGCAAAATCAAACAAAATTGGCACAATAATTGCATTCTTATATACAATTAAAAAGCATATGCAGTTGTAGGCAGACAAATTGATTGGTAGCAGAATATTAAACGATTTGTCAGCAATAAACATGAAATTGTAATATAATCAAACGCATAAACAGTTGTAAAGGTAAAAAATCAAACAAGTCTGGGATCGCTAATTTAACGGTCGAAAGGCACTAGAGATCAACTATTAATACCAAGGGAAAGCTTCTCAATTTTCTCTGGTCAATTAAGTTGTTTAATCGCGAGAGCCAAATATTTCATGTCCGAGGGCTGACTAGAGGCTATACCTAAAAGAACTTATAGTTAAGCTACGATAAAAGGAATTGCTCATGAAATCATCGCCTGACTTATTTCCTTTTCTTTGACCCCCAAAGTCTTTTCACATTGATTCAATTTTGATGTGTGTGCTTATTTTGTATGCCTTTGGTTTTTTTCTTTTCAAGGAAAAGCGCCCACATTGGAAACCTCTAGGCCTCTAGTACTATAGGTGATACATGTGAGTGAAGTACCAAATCAAGCTAAGATTTCTCTTCCCACTTAAGATTTTACATTGTGGCACTTTGATTTATTTATTTTTGTTCATTTTTAGCATTTTAATTTTGTAACTTTGGGGGGTCATATAACATTGTTACTCTCCCCAGGCTTATCACATTAGTAAACTCCCTTTATAATACTTAAGCTAAAGGTCAATATGGACTAAGCCCACTAGAAATCCCTAGCACATTGCACAAAATGTTGATTAAAGCGGATTAAGAACCTAAGTAACCCGGTTGATTATTAGGAAGGCATTCCCCATGGTATTAAGAGAAGATCTATAATGCCTAGCTTGGTCAAACTAGCTTAGTTAAACTGCTTGATTTTTAAACCTAAACAAGTGATTATGACAAAAAAATTACATTGAATTTAATGTTTGATACTAAATAAATGCGTTGAATATTATGCTACCAGTCACATTTGAAGCAGACAAACATGGATGTAAAAAAGATAAGGGGCAATGCTAATGGACAAGAAACACCTGTTTGTGTTGATGATCGCGCTTGATTTGAAGAGTGAATGAGAGAAAGATTCCATGAAGGTCCAAATCCTAACAACAGCAACACGTTCCTGTACACACTAGGAAACACAAAGAATACCTTTAGGAGACACATTAGTGGGAAGAGGTACCAACCCTTACTGAACACAATTAAACAACATAAGGAACCCTAACCTAATTATTTGCACTCCCCCTAGAGAGTCAAGGGAATAGAATATTGTAGACATTGGGGGGGGAACCCTAAGGCTAAACCCCTATCCTCATCATCAAGAAAAACAAAGTCATCATCCATGAGACCATATGTGCCATCCGTGTAATCATGTAAATCGTCTTCATCATTAGAGGCACCAATGTTTACTAAGAAGGTCACTAGACACCTATAGTCATCTTGGTTAAGAGGGTAGTCTTGTGCAATCGGGATGACGTCCTCTACTAAGTATGGATCAGTTGTGGTCAAGAGATGTATCAATCATTCTAATTCCTCAAAATTCGTCACACGCTAGCGTACCTACCAAATCCCAATCATATGCAAGCATCGGGTAGACTATGTGAAACACTTGTGGAAAGTAAAGAGGGTACCTCTCACCCAAGGCAAGAGTGGATGACTCTAACGTACTAGCCATATTTGTACACACAGATAGATGATGGGTAGACTGCAAATATTACAAGGGTTGTGTCCTTGTGCATAATGTGTTTTTATGATTTTGTGTTATGTATAGAAATCGTAGTTTCTAGATATTTGTTTGGTGGCTCTTGCTCTTTTACTTTCTTATTTTTGTTTTTTGTGAGTATAAGGCTTTATATATACATTCCCTAAGATCGGGAGATTGAGAGGTCAGGGAGGAAGGTTGAGAGGGAAGCAAGTGAATGATGGATGTCAACAAACACTCCCCCCTTCCTTGGGTAGATTATACCTTTTGGAATGATTTCATCACCTTTTGGAACCAATCGTTCCAACTTGTTATGGGTGAAGGCTTTGACAAATATTTTGCCCTGTGCGTTTCATCTAGTTGCAAGGGTGGTAAGGTACTCTCCCATGATTTTATATGCAAAGTTGTTGTAGGTGGTGAGCTTACAACGGGAGGTGCAAACTCTTTCTTGTTTGTATTGGATATGTACAATGGTAGGTGGAGGTTGTGTTCAAAGCTTCTACTTCCATATAGGAACTACATGAAGATCAAGAAGCTTCATTTGACTTCCCTGTTCCTAAGCTAGGTGGAACAAATTGTTCTTTCTTCGGTACCCAGACTAGCTATGGAGCGGGTGTGTAACATTCTGTGCTTTTTTTCTTTCTGCAATAGTCAATTCATTCTAGAGCTACATGATTGGGCTCACATGGGTCAGGTGACATGTAAGAGCACAATTTAAGTTTTGGCACCCAGACTTGATCATTTCCCTTATAGTAGTCTTGGGCTTCCAATAGTTTTTTAGGAATCCAATGCAGCATTTCTTTACATTTCTTGGGGCGAGTGGGACGTCTCTTACCAAGCTTCTGTCTTTTAGTACTAGCTATGGTCGTTAAAGAAGCTTTAGGGACCAACTTGTACGTTTTCTTTGTTATATTAGGATGTGTCTTGTGTGTCTCAATCTTTATTTCAACTACAACAATTGAAGCTCTAGAGAGTAGGGCTATGGGGTCTTGGACATGCAATGTTTTGGGTTTTATTTCTTTATGAGGCAATATCTCAGGGACTATAGCTTGAGTGGCAGGGCTAAGAGTTGGTTTTTGCATTGTGACACCCCCATTCCACCAATCAATAGTGCATTTGGTGGCTATCATCCACGTGTGTCCTAGGTTATATTACCCTCCATAGTTCCAGCAGGCATGACCAAAAAATCGTGAGCTACAACCCCATTGTAATAACTGATAGAAGTGTGCCAGATTCCAAAAACCGCAGTTTTTATCTTGTTGACACCCTTGACTTGGATAATACTCTCAGATAGAGGTGCCTTCCCTAACTGATACCACACACCATATGATAGCAGATTATACTTAGTACCCGTGTCTAATAAGACATTATATAGCACTTTTCCATAGGTGCTATTTAGCTCAATAGGATATCATAAGAGGTGTGTCAGAGTCCTACCAATCATCCTCTATTTCAAGGTGAATGCACGTGTAACTCCAAGGTTGGCCTCTCATTGGTATCTTATGCGTTGTTGTCACTCTTTAGCCTCATCTTGAGCTTGTATCTTCTTCAATTCTGTTTGTGCCTTGGATGCCTTTTTTTTATGGATGGCACGTAGCTCCTCCTGGCTTAAAAGATCATAATATCTTTTAAATTTGCTACCATTGAGGAATCCGATGGTTTGAACTCCATCAAGAGTCTCCACATGAATGGTTCCTTGTGAGGTGATTTCAAATACTCTATATGGTCCTTTTCCCACATATTTCAACTTTTTCTTTTTGTTATGCACTCCATACAGAAGGACTTTATCACCAACATTGATATCTTTGTTCTTTAGATGACGGTTAAACCATTTCTTCCTCCTATCTTTCTCCACGTGCATTTTGCATAGCCAATTGACTTTCTTCATCTAACCTATCAAGGATATATAGGCGCTCAACTAAAGGGTTACCATTCTAGCCTTCTTGTGAAGCTACATGCAGACTGGGAATCACAAACTCCCATGGCATAACTGCTTCTTCGCCATATACCATTTTTGGAATGGTGTACAATCAATAGCCACTTTGTAAGAAGTAGGATAATCCCATAGGGCTGAAGTCAGCTTCAAATCCCAACCTGTGCGATGAGCTTCCACTGTTTTTGTCTTGTTGCTACTCTTAACTTGGCCATTTGCTTGTAATTAATAAGGTGTGGACTTATGGTGAGCTGTCATGAAGTTGGTAGTGAGTTATTTTAACACTCCATTTATAAAATGAGTGCCATTGTTACTCACAATCTCAAAGAGACAACCACATCTTGTAATAATTTTCTCAAAGAGAAACTTGGAAATTGACCTTGCATCAGCCTTACGTGTCACCCTGGCTTCCGCCCACTTTCTCACACAGTCAGTGGCAACGATAATATATTGAGATTGAGTGCTACGAGTTGCCGAACAAATTGGGCCTACAAAGTCCAAACCCCATTTTCCAAATGGTTGAGTCACTTTAATAGGACGTAAGGGCATCTTATCCTTTCATTGTGTGATCTTGTAACACTAAAATTCATCACATCCTTTTGCAAAAAGTGATGCATCCTTGAATAAGGTAGGCCACCAATAGCCTGATTGCAACACCTTTCTAGCTGTTAGTTCCCCTGAGAAATTTCCTCCGGCTATACCCATGTGGGCTTCTTGCAGTGTGTATAAATACTCATCCTCACGGGCACAATGTCTAAGAATATCATCCTTCCCTAGCCTGTAGAGATTTTTTGCAATGAGAGGATAAGGTTCACATTCTTTTAATAGTTTTCGAGCTATGTCCTTACGAAGCTTTTTGGGTGGAAAACCATTAACTAGAAATTTCACAATCTTCTCACTCCATTCAGGCATGGTCTTGACTAGAAACAAGGAAGTATCGGGCAATTCATCATCGATTCCAGTAGGGACTTCACCACTAGGTATGCAAGACAAATGATCCGCCATAACATGTCTTTTACTAGGTCCCACCACAACGGTAAAATCAAACTCAAGGAGAATTAACAACCATCGTGTAATTCTTCCCGTGGAACAAGGTTTATTTACTAGATACAACAAGGCTTGATGATCCACATAGAAAACAAACTTGTTGGCAACAAGGTAGTAGCAAAATTTCTTTACTTCATAAATCATAGCTAAACCTTCTCGCTCTGTAGTGGTGTAGTTTCTCTTGGTATCATTCAATTGACGACTTGCAAAGTTAATGGGGTAGTCCAGTTTATGTTCTCCAGGTTGAGCTAGAACACACCCAATAGCAAAGTTTGATGCATCAATATACACATGGAAAAGTACATTCCAATCGGGCACTCGTAGAATAGGAGCGCTAGTCAAAGTATTTTTCAATGACTCATAAGCATGGTCACACTCTGCGGTCCAGTGAAACTCAATAAGGACTTTTTACAATAGACGAGCACTACAAGAGGCTATTCATATTAGCGACGCTCACACAGCGACGCTCAAAAAAAAAAATCCTGGCGTCGCTATGAGCGTCGCAAATTTACAAATTTGCGACGCTCATAGCGACGCCAGCTGAGCTAAAAAAATAACCGAGCGCGCCCAAAAACTCAGATCTCAGATCTGAGTTTTTCGGCGCCCTCAAGCAAGGAGCAGGTAACGCTCTCCCTCACTCTCTCTCTCTCTCTCTCTTTTTCTTCTCCACACACACACACACACACACACGAGGAGAGGAAGGAGAGCCAGGTATGCTCCTTACCTCTCCTCATTCTCATGTTCCCTTCCCCTCTTTCTCTCTCCCTCTCTCTCTCTCTCACACACACACACACATACACACACACACACATAGTGTTTTTGAGAGAGAGAGAGAGAGAGAGAGAGAGAGAGTACAAACAAAAACAAAAATGCACACACACATACATAAACAAAGAATGCACACACACATTGAGAGAGACAAAGAGAGAGAGAGCATGCATAAACAAAAAACGCACGCATTGAGAGAGGAAAAGAGAGAGAGAACATGCATAAACAAAAAACGCACACATTGAGAGAGGAAAAGAGAGAGAAAACATGCATACGATCCAAAAAAACGCACACACATTGAGAGAGAAAGAGAGAGAAACTAATTTAACGTCGTAGGAAACTAATTAAAATTAAAAGACCTAAAGATCTAGCCGACGAGGAGTTGAACTCAAGACCTATTATTCAAGAGGGAAATGGCATCATCAATCTATCATACTTGGCATGGGTGATAGAAAGGTTATACCATTTATCTCTTTTTATTGGCACACACATCCACACACGCGCACACACACAAGAAGAAGAGAGTTATAACGTCGTAGGAAACTATCTTAAAAGACGTTAAAGATTAGGTTATATGTAGACTTACATTAAATTAGATTTAGGTTTATTTTTAACTAGATTTACATTTATTTACGCTAGATTTAGATTTACGTTATATTAGATTAGATTTAGGTCTCCATATACTGCGATGCCTGCATGAAGCGGGTGAAGAAAGCCCTCAATGGAATATAGGGTATTGCTGCCTTCACTCATGGTGGGCTCCGTCGATCCAAAAGTACTAGTGAAATGTCTTCAGAAGATAGGGAAGGAGGTGGATCTTCAGGGCGGCAAGAGTCACTACATCCCCGACACAATGACCATCTAGACAACCTCTAGTCATTCAACAGCAACTTCAAAGCTAGTAACAAGAGCAAGAACGGTCTAAAGGGCCAATTGCTGTCGTCAGATGTGGATGGAGATGAGGCAGCGTCACCGCCGGAAGTTAACTCTCACATCTTTAGTGATGAGAATGCCAACTCTTGCCGAGTTATGTGAAAAATTATGTGTTAAATCAGTTTTAAGGTTCTTATAACCCCTGTTAGTTTAGTTCTTTGTTTTTAATATAACATAATTTACGTTAGATTTAGATTTATGTTATATTAGATTAGACTTAGGTTTATTTAGGTTTACCCACACACACACACACACACACACACAAGAAGAAGAGAGTTTTAACGTCGTAGGAAACTATCCCAAAAGACGTTAAAGATTAGGTTAGATGTAGACTTACGTTAAATTAGATTTAGGTTTATTTTTAGTTAGATTTACGCTTATTTACGTTAGATCGAGTCCACGCAAGAATTACTTACGGTTTAGGGTTTAGAGTTAGACGAACAGTGAAAAGATCTACTGTGAAAAGATGTTAAGATGCTGTGAAGTGCTACAGCTAGAGAAGAGGCAAAGGGGTTTTGTCCACTACATGCAGTGTCATGTAGACGTGGGTGTGTAGATTTCTTGTACCCACAAATATAGGTATTGACCAATAAAGACGAGATTATAACCCGGTGGTTCTGATCTCCGTGCACCTCTAGACCGAGGTGTGCGGGGATTGGACATGACTAGAGAATGTGAGGTAAAGAGAGAGAGAGAGAGAGAGAGAGATAAGACGAAGAATGCCAATAGAATATTAAATTTGTTGTCCAGGTTATAAGTTTTTTATCCTCATTATGAGTAGCGACGAGGATGTGGGACCGTCCAACCGAAACACCTATCTCTCAACGAGGGTCTTATGTCCTTGTAATCAATGCAAGCATGCTGTGCGACGGACAAGACGTGTTTCTTTGCAGCATGTTCGTGAATTTGGCGAGTTCGATCCATCTATTATAGATCGAGTTGTTGCCAATTATAACTCGTCGGACTCTGACGCTGGCCAACAAGCAGCAATCTTGCAACCCAATAGACGTGTTCGCAGGCGCTTTGGTCAAGCAGCATATGTGAGGCCACAAGATGTAGCCTCTGACAGCTCGGGGGATGATCATGCAGAGCACATTCCCAACGAGGCAATGTTTGAGCCCGAGATTGATGAAATGATCGAGACAATCATGGATTCAGAAAGGCTTATCTATGATGATATGAAAAGTGAAGCCGATACGCCATTGTATAATGGAGCACGTATGTTTAGATTGAAAGCACTCCTGGTTCTTCTCAACATGCAGGAAAAGTTTGGATGGAGTGACACTAGCGTCACAGCGCTTTTCAGGTGATCTATTACAATTAGTTTACTTTAATAAAACTCTAAATGTATAATGATCTGATAGATTTTTACACGATTGTATCATGTTTTTATGTTGTGTAGATTGCTGGAAGAGCACATACTACCAGCTGACAATGTGATGCCAGATTCCCGAGATGAAGCAAGAAAGATTTTGCGAAACTTGGGGATGGATTACAATTCTATCCACGCTTGTCCTAATGACTGCATTCTTTTCAGAGGGGAATACATAGACATGGAGAAGTGTCCGAAATGTGATTCCGAAAGATATCGAGTAGATCTCCACGGGACAAAAATTCCACAAAAGGTTTTGCGACATTTCCCTCTGCTTCCTCGCATCAAGCATTTCTTCGAATGTAAGTACATGGCCGCCCTAGCATCATGGCATGAGGAGAATAAATCTTCGGATGGTGTGCTACGAATTCCTGCAGATTGCGTAGCGTGGAAACATATAGATGGAACATGGTCGGATTTTGCCAGGGAAGCTCGAAATTTGCGCTTAGGCCTGGCTATGGATGGCGTAAATCCATTTGGTCAAAGATCAACATCTTACAGTGTATGGCCTGTTGTCATCGTCAGCTACAACATTCCCCCGTGGTTGACTATGAAGAAGGGGCACCTATGGCTAAGCTTGATTGTGCCAGGGCGATATAAAGTGGGGAATATGGATGTGTATCTTCGTCCACTATTGGAAGAGCTACAACAATTGTGGATTGGCATAGAGGTGGTGGATATGAGCCGACACACAGGACGACGGAATGCTTTGATCAGAGGCATTCTAATGTGGACCATGCATGACTATCCCGGGCTAACAGAATGCTCAGGTGATCTATTGACACTCCTCACTCAGACACTGTAAATCTTGTTTCTTCCCATAGTTGATCTATTATCATGTGTATACATGCAGGGCTTCAAACAAGCGGATACAGAGCATGTGTCACATGTGGACCTAGACTGAATGCACGTAGGGCACCCTCACTGAAGAAGCAAATCTACGAAGTTCATCAAGCGTATCTTCCAGAGAATCATGTGTTACGCGACGGCTTTTTGGGAAGAGAGCCACCAAGGATGTCTGCACAAGCATGGTTAGAGCAGAAGGAGATGTGCGATGACGGATTGCCTCCAGGGATGAAGAGACTATCTCTATGGTACGAGCTACCATACTAGCCCCGACTCATGATCAATCACTTGCTCGATCCAATGCACATATTCAAGAATGTGGGTAATCTACTATGGGACCATCTGATCGGCAAGAAAGATACTTTGGGAGCCAGAGTTGACCTTAGAAATGTGGATCGTATGGAGCAATATTGGTCGCAAACAGCGTCTGATGGATCGATAAAACTCCCTAAAGCACCATGGATTTTCACAGGAGCCCAAGAACGCAAAGTAAAAGAGACCATTCGATCTTTGCGGACCCCCACTGGCGTAATGCACTCGCTCCGAACGTGTTTTACTAAAGAAGGAAAGCTTACCGGTTTGAAGTCACACGATTGGCATAAAATGTGTCAGGTACGTTCATAGTGGACTTTAATATCATTGCATAAAATGTGGACTTTAATATCATTGTTGCACATACTTTACAATTTATTTTACCGGTTGCCATTGAGGGATGTTTGTCTCTCGACATCCGTAACACCATCTACAAACTTGCAAAGCTGGTGCAATGGATCTCACAAAAGGAGATCAACGTAGACTCCATACCATTCGCCAAACTAAATGCTGCGGAGCTTGTGTGCATGTTTGAGAAACATTTTCCTACTACAATGCTAACCATTCAGGTGCATCTTCTTGTTCACATAGTTGATGAGGTGGAAATAGCTGGCACAGTTCATTCCAGATGGATGTTCTTCTTAGAACATTTCATGAAAACGCTTAAGGGATATATGCGGCAAAAGGCACATCCGGAGGGTAGCATGGCAGAAGGTTGGTTGGTATCAAAGTCCCTAGTGTACATTGGACAGTGGCTAGACGGATTTGATAAATCCCGGGACACGCTATGGCGAACCATAGATGATGAGCGCATATCTGGGATTGTCATGTGCAATCTCGGTGTTGAGAAGAAGATGACGGAAGATCTAGAGGCTAAAATCAACCGATTTTGCATCCTTCACAATCTAGTGATGCAAAAGTGGATTTCACAATATGAGGATGCAAAGCAAGAGCGACAAAGGGCACGAATCGAGTGGAGACGGGGAAGACGACCACCGATGCACTATCCAGCGGTTCTGGAGAGCCTACCAACCTTCATGAGCTTAAGATGGTTGCACAACCAATTGAAAAGCGCACAACAATGCGGTGACTAATTGACTGAAGAAGAGTGGGAGTACTCTCTGGGTTGCGCGACCAAGGTAAGTTTGCAATGTACGACTAGCAAGTGACTTTATTTATAAACGTTTGAACGGCCACTCATAATCTTTGTTCATTGTAGTATAAGTCATACACAGCAGCATGGTGTAAAGGTCGACATTTTAGGGTGGAACGAATCGACAAAAAGTGTTTTACTCAAGATTGTGGAATCATGGCAAAATTTGAACAGTCTAGTCGACGACGTTCCTTTGATGCAGATCCTGTGGTGGCGGAACTCACTTACTTCGGCAAGCTGCAAGAGATTTTGAGGATCGATTACAGAGGATTTTTTGTCAACTTGTTCAACGTGCAATGGTTCAAGATAATCATGGAGGGTCGCAACGCTACTGTGCGTAGAGGAGAGTCTGGTTTTCTTGAGGTGGATTCTACTAAGAAATGGACTGACCTAAGAGACACTTTCGTACTACCCGAGCATTGTGAACAAGTAAGTATGTAAATAGTTAACATCCCCCTTTTACAAGTTATGTGCTTGAAAGCTCTCATGTAAGTTATGTGGCTCTGGTAGGTAATATTTTATCCTACAAAGTCTACATCAAACTGGTGGTACGTCATAGAGGTAGCCCCTCGTAGTGCAAGGACGTATGAAGGCTACCATGTGCCAATCACAACGGCATCAATGGAGGAGATCAGAGAAGATGCTCAATCAGAAGCCGCTGCGGCGGTGCCAGACGAGCATCAAGATGCTACTACTCTATATGGGGTGCATACAGAGGAGCTACAAAATGAAACAGAGGATATGTGTTTAAACGGACAGCTCTATATAGATATAGGAAGTTATGCTGAGTTATGCGAGGATGAGAGAGAGATCTCTTAAAGCCACAAATATTGTATTTGAACAATTTTGCTCCGTGTTGTAAAAGCTCTGGCTCTCTAAGTACCTTCCATGGTGTACAACGCTCTTTTCTACTCGCGCTCACATCTTTTGATTGAAAATTCTGAGTTTTCGACTTGCCTCTTCTATCACTCAATTCATTGCGTCATTGTATTTATATGCGTCATTACGTCATTGTATTTAATGGTCTTTGCATCATTGTATTTATATGCGTCATTACGTCATTGTATTTAATGGTCTTTGCGTCATTGTCTACTCTATTCATTCAATATTAAGTTTAAATATTCGTGTGTTTAATGCAGGTATGGATGATGAGGAGTTTCTTTCTTCTTTGTCACCGCAGCAGAGACAGTGGTACGTGGAGCGTCATCGCTCTGGCGCATCATCGCGCGTTCCTACTCCATCCACATCTCCCTCTCTTTCGGAGCATTCGGCGCTCTCCGAAGCTTCGGCGTCAACGAGAGGAGCTTCACACTCGTCTAGACACCGGCGCTCTAGTGGTGGCGGTGGCGGTTGTTGTGGGGATTCTGCCACCGATGCCTCCACACCGCCTCGTGTTCGACGAGGCTCTTTACCCTCCCCTTCTTTGCCCGCCCCCACACCAGCCACAGCATCGCCATCTACGCCAGGTTTTGCACGGCTGACTGTTCCTAGAAGCTACACACCTCTACCTACTCCACCAGGAGCCACCCCACTCGACACTCCTCGCTTCGGGGCCCAGACGCCGGTGGAGACACCTGACGTCCGTACCCCCATCGACACGCCGCTAGAGAGCCCTGTCGGGATACCCAAGTTCACGCGTCACCGGCCAGAGGGCTTGTCTTACTCCATCGACTTCAGCGGCGGCATCATCATGGATGATGACAGCAAGAAGGTGATCTCGCGCATGCGTGGTCTTTGCTCTCAACTGTTTAGACACTACATACTAAACAAATGGAGTGAAGTACCAAGTGATTTAAAAAACAGAGTCATCAGCATACTTCATGATGAGTTTCCCGTTCCAACACGGGATCAGCGCTTCAATGAAGACCTGATGAAGATTCGAATGCGCGAATACTACAAACACAAGCGTTCCGAAGTGCAAAAAGCAATCAAGAATGGGTGGAACAGGCCAGATTGGCTGGCCAAAGAAGATTGGAAGAATGCGAAGAAAGCAGCGCGCGAGAATCCCGACAAGTGTAAGCAACAAAAGGATGCAGCCAGAGCGCGAGTAGAGGCTGGGAGCTCGCACCACTTGGGGAGCGGTGGATGGGCATCATTTGAGGCCGATTTTGTAAGTGTTTTCACATTGCTCTTTATGTTCGATAGTTTAGGGTTTATGAGTTTTTTAATTCTAACATAATGAAATCTTTGTATGTTTTGACAGTGGTCGATGACAGGACGTGATCCCACACCGTACGAGCGCGAGTACGCAGGTAGGAAGGGCTTAAACGCCCTGATGGACATTCTCAGTTCTCGCGGCGGCATGGTTAGTATTAGGGTTTACTCTTTTTTATTTTTTGTATTGTTTTATAAATGTCGTTATATGTTTATACTTACTGAAAGCTGTCTTATTGTCTTTTTTTGCAGAATCCGACAGATACGCTGCTTGGACGCGATGAGACGTCTGACTAGACGACGTCAGTTTAGCCGTAGCTAGATAGCATTAGTTTAGGGTTTCTCATAGCTTATGTATCATGAGACGGATTTTATACGTCTTTTTGAACCATGTATATTATTACATTTGTCACCGCAGTTCCTTTTGCCAATCAATTCTTTATGCCTATGATGTTGTACAATTGTCATTATTACATTTGCCAATCAATTCATTTTGCCTATGATGTGTACAATTGTCAATTTTGCAAACAATGCGTCTTGTGGGTGACTATTTTGCGTCTATTATCTACCCTTGCACTTTTTTTAAAAAGTGAATCAAGTACAATATGGTTGATGGGTGGCAGGGCATTCAATGCCCTGCCATGAAAAAAAAATCCTCTCGGGCGTCGCTATTTATGGCTCTGTAGCGTCGCTATGAGCATCGCTATAGTCTGCAGTGTAAACGTCGCTATAACCATCTCTATAACCGTCGCTATGAGCGTCTCTATATAGCGACGCTATTAGCGACGGTTTTAGTGACGCCGAGGGTTATAAAAACCCAATGTATTTCCGTCGCTAACAGCGTCACAAGAGCACACAACCTCTTGTAGTGGAGCTATCTCAAAAAAGTTTAAAATAAACCGTCTGTAATAAACAACATGGCCCATGAAACTTTGAACTGCTTTATAGTTTGTAAGTGGTGACATTTCAACAATGTATTTAATTTTGCTCTCATATGTGGAAATCCCATTTTTGGGAACTATATGTCCTAAAATGACTTCATGTTTAACCCAAAATTGGCATTTGAAAGGGTTTAAGGAGATGCAATACAATTTGCACTTCTCAAACACTTTTTGTAAGCATGATAGATGTTCTTTCCAAGAGGAATAAACACAAAGGTCATCTAAGAATTCTTCGCAAAACTCCGTCAAATATTCTCTAAAAGCAGTGTTTATTAATCTTTGAAAGGTAGCAGGGACATTGGTTAAGCCAAAAGACATAACACGAAATGCGAACACTCCAAATTCAGTTATAAAGGCTGTTTGATCTTGGTCTTTTAGCGCAATTGTGATTTGATTGTAGCCAGAGTACCCATCTAAAAAGCTATAAGCTTCCTTTCCTGCAACTCTTTCAAGCACATGTTCTGAATATGGTAAGGGGTAATGGTCCCTCCTAGTGGCGGCATTGACCTTCTTGAGATCCATACACACTCTGAGTTTCCCATCTTTTTTGGCACAATCACTATCGGAGAAACCCATTGTGAGTGCTCAATAGGTACATGAATCCACATTTCATAAACTTTTTAATCTCTTCTTGAACGATCTTTGCATATTTAGGAATTATTGGGTAGGGTCCTTGCTGAAATGGTTCAGCCATGCTATTCATGGGGAGTGTGTTGTACCATGGAAGGTGGAACACCTTTCATATCATGATATGTCCAAGCAAATATATCCTTGAATTCGTTGATAAGTTCTTTAAGTACGTCCTCCTCAGTCTCTGTTAGATCTTGGGCAATAAAGACAGGTTTGGACTCCTCACCTGGGTTTGGTAACTCTTCCTTACCTATTGCTGGACCATCATAGAGTCCATTGCTTCCATCGATAGGTTTTCTTTGAGCCTTTATATACACAACATTACGCTCCTCTCTGGTGTAGGATTTGAAATGATTGGGTGCAAGGTGTAAGTTTGTGGGGTCTTGTTGTTCTGTGGATTGTGATTTCACTTCCGCTTCCTTTTGTTGTTGAGCTAACTCTCGATTTTGTCGTCTCCTTACGGTACGGCTCAACTTTGGCTTCTCTATAGCCTCTAGTTGTGCGATGTCAATGGATTGTGGACTATGCCACATAGCACTTTGAAGGTATTCACCCCAGTTATCTACCAACTTCCGATGAGCATCACATGCCCCTATATAATTAAGCCATTCTGCGGTAGATTTCTTTTCATTTATTCTAGCACGCACATTTTTCTTGATATTTTCATCTCTTATATCTCTTACTCTTCTTGTATAATTTTTGATTACGGCCGATCTCTAGTGAAGAGTCACTAGATGAATCGCTACTTGTGGCTTCAACTCCCTTGGATAGATTGTCATCTAGGGTACCACTGGGCCCTAAATGGTTTGTCCCCACATTTTTACTAAGATTTAACTCAGATTCTTTGTTCTCAAACTCAATTTCAATTGATGATTTTGACCCCAAATTGTATGGGCTATAGTCTTGTGAGACGGTGCCAGTCAAACCTTTATATTGTAGGTCATCAGAAGCTATATGCATTGCTTCTATCATATCTAAGGGTACGAGTGGTGGAATTTCATCCCCCTCAGGTGTTACTTAGGTCGTCCCCTTGTTTCCCCAAATGTCTATGATTGCTGCTAAATGGACCCAATCCACATTGTCCAACTCACTCATCCCAGGTAGTACATCCATATAAGGAGAATCTTCCCCAACATCAGTGTCTACTTTACATATGTAACAATACTGCAATGGTGCTAATTGAACTGTGGTGTCAGATCTATGATCAATTATAAACTTGTTTCCTAGAGGATGTGCTCAACCAGTTACAAGATCCACTCAAATGACAGAATCTTGGAACTGCAAGTAGACATGGTTTTTAGACCAGTCATGCACCATTTTTGCTTCCCTCATGAAAGGACGTCCTAAGATCATCTCAGATGCCATAGTGTGCTTGGAGAAATCCATAACAATGAAGGTATTTCTTATTTTATGTCCAAAGACCTTGATCTTGAGATCTTCTAGCATCCCAATAGGTTTAACAATAGACCCATTGGCCATCTTTACTACTATGGTTGTGGTCCCAAGTGAGGTCTTTCCATAGTTTCCCAACAATTTTTAGTCAGAATGCTAACCCTAGTGCCACCATCAAGGATTCCCTTCAGAGTTAATCTCTTGGTAGTGATTGGTATGGTTGCATTGGATTCATCGCCCTCAAAGTATTGTCCCAACTTGTTAGCATGTATTTCTACAACAAGGTTCTCATCTAGGTTGGGTTGTGGACCTTAGTGTTCCTCCTCTATTGGCATCTCCCTAGCTCCATCCATCTGTGCAAATTGTGGTAGCCCAACCTTCAGTTCTCCATTGAGCAAAGCTCAAAGAGCTAAGAATAGCTCAGGGTCTCCATATAGTTTGGACATGATGGTGGTTCTAGCTTCTGAAGCCATAAAATCCATCAATTTAGCAATGATTAACGCCAACTTTTGGGCTTCAGTCCCTTGACATGGGGAAGATGGGATCTCCATTTCTTCGATAGGGTCGGGTAGTCCCTCTGTAAACATTTTTTTCAATAATAAGTGAGTACACCCACTTTTCCATGACTTTAAGTCACTTTCTTCTTGGATGACACTAGGTATGGCTAGGGGTTTATGGGCTTTGTGAGGTTGTTGTTGTGTAGGGAACAATGTGTCTGTAGTCTAGATCTGCCTAGGTGCTGGTTCTAGATCCCTTTGGGTATCTTCTACCAAAGTCCTTAATTGCTTGACTGGCTCGATCTCCTCTGTAGGGTTTGGATAAGTTCCTATCTTTTTCTGCGATCTTGGCCATTGTGGCTCATGACGATCTTCCTTCTTGGTTTCTTTTCTTAGTGGTCGTTTTGGTCTCCATGGTTTCACCTGAATCAGAATCCTCCTTAGAGTCGTTCATATATACGGGGTCGTCATCAGTCCCTATGTTGGTCTTTGAACTGGGGTCTGACTTCACTGCTTGTTGCGATCTCTTCTTCTTTTGAGATTGGGAAATTGATGCCGTGTCTCTTTCTTCAAGAATGTAATTTTGTTTTTGGAGTATTGATCGTGTGAGTACACTTACTAGTACCATAGGTGTACTTTGTGATGCTCCTCGATAACCTCAATCAAGTTTAATGGCATGATCTTTGGTGCATTTGGAGTATTCAGACATTGGAAAATCAAATGATCTATGCCAGATCGATTACACATGAGTATCGACATGTAGACGTGCTCGCTTGATTGGTTTGCATTAGGGTAGCATTCTTTTGTAGCCTAATAGGACACTCGGCCACACGATGTGGACCTCCACACTCATAGAATTGAAGAGGTGGTCACTTGGCAGTGTAATTGATATTTGGCCTCTTGCATCAAGAGCAGTTACTTGATAGATAGGTTTGACTTGTTCCCAATAGTCCTCCATGTAGTATTGTGGACTTTCTTCAAGCGCATCAATCCCATAGACAATATTAGGTTCTATATCTTCCTCACAGCCTTCCACACATGCAATAGATGACTCACATGAAGCTTTCCATCTTCATTGCATCACCTAGGTCACAAGGAACACAAAGACTGTATTGTAACAAGTTTCTCTTAATGGGAGAAATCATAATACAAATGCCTATTGGAGGGGGGACGGGCTCCACATAAATCCGGTCCTAAACTGTTTTCATGTTCTCTAAATTCTCTCTCTTGCAAAAGTATTGTTCATGTCAAGTTAACTAATTGCTATGATTATGTTGTTGTCTTCAATTATGTTCACCCGCTATGTTCACAAAGTAATTTCTCAAAAGTCTCATTAAATTCCGCTACTCTCAAGTTAAATAGGCCAATTCCATTACATAGATTGTGCGTAAGGGAATCGGCTCAAGCATGTAAATGGTTGAATAAAGATTGCTCTCTCAAAGAGAAACGTGCTTGTTTAATTTGGGGAGAGAGGGAGAGAGAGATTAATGACATACATGATTTTAGGTCACAACTTCAATTTTGCACCACGTCCTTCAGTTTAGCATAATGAGCAAAACTCCTATAAAAATAAATATTGAACGACCTTATTTTGCTTTTATTTCTATCACATTTTAAGATGCAAATATAGTGAAAGTGTACATGAGAAAATAGTGTCGACCTTGTCGTACTAAGATGCTTATGCATTGTAGTAATTAGGTGATGATATATACTATTACCATGCTTGTGCACAAAACATAGATAGAGATGCAAGTAAGTGAGGCATCCAAAGAGCAGCATAGATAAAAGGGTCAATCACATTCTTGATATTAAAAGAAAGCCATCTTATCTCTTTGAAACATTGAAAACTATGATCCCTAATCTTTGCACAACTCCACTTTTAGACATGAAAAGTTTTGTGATTACACAATATAGCAGTTATGGACCTTTATTTTTTAAATCTTGCTGACTTACCCAGTTTCTACTTCTGGACTTGATAGCACTTTTGTCAATCCTAGGTAGACCAAGGAAAAGATGTCCTTTCTACTATATAAGAGGTTATGATGTGCACTACTACCATGTCTTGCTCGCAAGAAAGACGCAAGGATAACAACAAGTAAGAGAGTGAAACAGAGACATAGAATCCAATTGTGTTCCCATTTTTAAAACCAATTCTAGAACCTAGTCTATTTTCAAATGAATTTTTACGATTACATTGACTACTCTTAGCTTTCATCTCTTCATACCATGCTAACCTATCTAGTCTGTATAATCAAACTTGGTAGCATTGTTAGACCAAGAGAGACCAAAATGACTCTCTCTCTCTCTCTCTCTCTCTCTCTCTCTCTCTCTCTCTCTCTCTGTCTCTCTCTCTCTCTCTCCACCCCAATAGAAGTAGAGCACTCCCACCTCGTGAAAAATAATGTCTATGAGAAGTTCCCAAGCTTAGAATCAAAGAATTCTTTGCAATATCTTACATATATTCATGTTTCTTAGAATATGTCAAGAGGTTGTGTCATGCGTTACTTTTAGAAATGCAATAGACTATGCATGTAAAGAGAGAGTATTCATAGTGTTCCACGTGGAAGAGGAGATAACCCTACGAGAATAGAGGCAATGTTTCTTTGAGTGCAGCAACGTCCAGATCACATACTAGTTGGTAATAAAAGTGATTGGTAAGTCCTTTTTTGAACTACATAAGTAAAGGGTTGGATTTTGGGTGCATCTCTCGACCATTGGATAAAGCTTACGGATTAGTGCCACATGGAAAGCTAGTGATGACAAACTTTCCTTTTTACAGGTAGTTTTTTTGCAATTAAGAAGTGACCCCTCTCTATGTGTAATGAATCTTTTGGCGTACCCATGATTTAGTTATCTAGTACAATAGTCAATAACTATGCCTTGTGTGACCATTACCTCAAGGAGATCTGCAAGCCCGCAAGGGGGTAGCTCAACCCTAGCACGATGAGATCAACAAACATTGCCTCCCACGACACTAAGTGACACGGCCGCGCACGTGGGGGTGGGTAAGGGGATTGACGATGGAGGAGGATGGCGGGCATCCCAAGGTGCCCAGATTGGAACCCACGACCTCGCGTCCCAACGCCTTTTGAGGCTTGAGCTAACCACGACGCCCGTCCGCGTGTATGTGTAAGCCATGCCGTTTTACATGGTGTTATGAACGCTAAATCTGGATTTGCCTAGAACTAAACCCGGACAGGCCCCATGTCCGGGTTTAGTTCTTGGTCGGGTTTAATTTTAATAAGGGATTTACGGTGCAGATCGCCTCGACGGCTACGCGTGGACTTCCCATCCATTGATCCTTCACCCCCCCTCTCTTAAATGCTCCGTGTCACTTAGTCCTGAGGCACTGCCTCCATTTTCCAACTCTACCAATTGAGGTTGAAAAACCCTATCTTCTACACTAGCATTCTGACACGCAGCCCAATTCACGCATGACAAATGCTGCTTGCTTTAATTATGTCGAGCCAAGATAGCTGACAAGAGACGGGGGTTCTACACGTGCTCGTGCGAAATTACCCCAAGTTGTAAGAACTTTGTGTTGAATTCTCGAGTTTCTACAAGACCGAGCGCAAGTCTTTTCAAGTTTCAGAGACCAGGCAAGGCCTTGACCAGCCAAAAAGGTTGGCACATTTACCGTCGGCTCTTCCAATTGTGAAAGACAGCTGATTGAGAGGAGAGGCTCATGACTAAGTGACACGGAGCATTTAAGAGGGGGAGGGTGAGGGGATCAATGAACAGGAACTCCACGCGCGGCCATTGAGGTGTCTTGCACCGTAGATGGCTTATTAAAACTAAACCTGGCCAAGGGGCCCGTCCGGGTTTAGTTCTAGGCCAATCCAAGTTTATCATTTATATCATTGTGTAAAATGGGAATTCTTTCACATATGCGCGGGTGGGCGACGTGGTTAGCCCATGTTTCTAAAAGTAGTGGGGTGCGATGTCGCACGTTCCAATCCCAACTCCTCAACGGCACCCCCATTTTTTGGGTGGGCTTGCCCACCTCGAGATGCCCACCATCACTCTTCGCCGTCGATCCCCTTACCCGCCCCCACGTGCCCCCCTGTGTCACTTAGTGTTGTGGCGAGGCGAGTGAAATGGCCTTTGTGTATGTTCAGGTGTTTCGCGAGCACTGAACATTTGATAGAGAAGAGTCCACAATGGGCAGCTCCCCTAGCTAGAGGTATGGTGTTTCATCCCTTGTAATAAAGCAACAATGTCAATATAGTGGCATTGTGCAAAAAAGATCTTGTGACTATGCCTACATTAGGTAGTCAGTAAGTTAGTGTTGTTGGGCTGTGGCATTGCTGTTGGCTGGTTCACCATTGGATGCTTGAGCGACTGTTTGCCACCTGATTCCATGGAAAATGCCTGGCCAAGCCTCCCTCAACTGGACACTGGTTATCCGAGACTGCGTGGGCAGCAAGTACGCAGTTGTCGAGGGGGCTGATACTATGTTTATCCGATTGTTGGAATCCACCAGCCTGCAATTCCAGCTCTTGCTCTGGAGCAATAGACAAGATTTTAGTGTTACCTTCCTGTCTGTTGTCTTCCCATGGGCTATCGCCGCCGTGGCCCAACATGTGCATGTCTGGAGTTCCAATGTCCACTCCCCTGTCAATGCTGCTGCTTCACTTACAATGAACTCCTCTGGCACACTGTTTCTCATTGATGGCAATGGCACCATCATGTGGGCTGCTGCAAACGGCACAATCGGCATGGGGCTTCAAAACACAGGCAATCTACGGCTATACAGCTCTTCCAATCATACTGTTTGGCAGAGCTTCCTCTATCCAACAGACACGCTTGTGCCAGCGCAGCCATTGGTCCCCGGTATGCAGCTGACAAGCAATTCTTCAGTTGACTCTGCATCCATGAACAAAGGTGGAATGGTTTTCTCCCTCTCCAAATTCGACCCTCGCCCCGTCCCATACCGGATTATCACATTCAACTCCTCATTCAGCAGGAATTACTCAGACGCCCTTGTTTCACCTTGCCCTCTTAGTATTGAGGGCACCAATGCCATTCTTTCCTCTGACGACCTCGAATTTGAAATGGTGGCTCCCTGTGTCAAACTCAGCATTCCAGCAGCCTCCACACCATATTATGTGAGATTGAATAATGATGGAAGCTTCCATGCTTACACAGAGTATGAATACTTGGATGGCGTTGAGCATGACGCAGATCTGCAGCTCGATCAAGCACTGGGTGTACAAACCTCTCTAGAAGAACCGTGGATGCAATGCATGGATCTCGAAGCTTGTGGTAGATACAACATTTGCTCTCCCGCGGCCACAGAGAGGCATGAAAACCAGTCATCGACAATATGCTACTGCCCAAATGACAATATGTTCTAGTCTGAAGACCCAACTGAAGGCTGCGACCTAGCAATTCCCCTGTCGCTGCAATGCAATAATTACACATGTCAGAACCAGCAGCTCATTGAATTTGAAAGCATTACCTTTGTTCCCATGCTTATTGGTGGTTGGAACAACACTCAGACTCTTGAGGACTGCAAGCAGCTTTGCAGATCAAACTGCTCTTATGCTGCTACATTCTATGATCACTCTACCTCTCTGTGTTTCCCTATGGAGACAGTAATGACTCTCATGAATGTCAGTGATTCAAGATACTCTGCTTTTGTCAAAGTTGTAACAGCCTCGACCACGGCGACACCACAAGTTCTGTTCCGGCTCCTTCAGCGGGCGAGAGAACTTCGGACGTTGGCCGCTTGATTCCTTCCATTGTTATTCCAACAGTTTTTATGCTCACTTGCTTGGGCTTTGCAGCTTGGTATGTCGCAGCTAAGCTGAGGTCTCGCTATAATGGATCAAGAATCAAACCCTGAAGATGAAGAGATCTTGACAATTGCAACAAGATTACCACATAGGTTTTCTTACAGAGAGCTGGAGTTGGCAAGAGAAGGTTTTTGCCAGAGGCTTGGTACTGGAGGGTGCGGTTCTGTGTACGAAGGAGTACTAGCTGATGGCAGAAAAGTAGCTGTCAAGAGATTTTGAGCCATGGTCCCAAGAAGTTCCTTGCCGAAGTGGTTGCAATGGGCAGGATAGACCATCTCAACATCGTTCGTCTGCTTGGATTCTGCTCAGAGCGCTCCAGAAGATTGCTCGTATACGAGTTCATGACCCATGGCTCTCTGGAGAAGTGACTCTTCGTCGACGCGCCCGGGCGGCAACTTCCTGAGCTTGGATCAGCGTCTCAGGGTTGCGATGGGCACATGTCTATTTACATGATGAATGCACAGACCCTATCTTGCACTTGAACATAAAGCCCCAAAACATTTTGCTGGATGCTCAGTTTGTACTAAAAGTGGCAGATGGCTCACAGACAGAGCAACCTCACATGTGATGACCGGAGTGAGGGGAACTCCTGGCTACATTGCGCCAGAGTGGCTGTTGCATTCAGCAATGACGAGGAAGTGCGATGTATACAGTTTTGGGATGGTTCTACTGGAAATAGTTGGCGCATATCGCAGTTGGAACTTGGAAGACAATGAGGCAGATGATTGGTATTTCCCAACATATGTAACTCGCAAGTGCGGGGAAGGGAAGGTTTTGCAGCAGCATGCATTGTTAAGAAGGATGATCATGGTGGCTTTATGCTGCATTCAGGAGGATCCCATCTTGAGACCCGGGATGACCCAAGTTTTGAAAATGCTGGAGGGAGTGTGGAGGTAGTGGTTCCTCCTCTTGTAATGCATGTGCAATAGCCTCGAGGGGTGCACTATGTAATCATGTTCATGTACAACGTGAGTTTGAAAGGAGGGGTTTTAAAATGTAAGAATTTTAAGCAATTTAACATACATACATAAAAATATGAGGTTTTTATATTCAATTTTGAAAAATTGTCATGAAATAAGGGATCATTTTATTCATTCAGACATGTTAAAAGAGAGATTTTTTTTAATACCTCCGAACGCACGTTATATAGGAGAGTATTGAACGGTGAACCCCCCGAAGCAATAGCTCATATTGTTGCTTAGAGCCATGATCCACCAAGGGATTACAAGATTTGAAGGGCTGGAAACCAGTCTAAAATAAGGGAATCAGCCCAAACCTGTCTGGTTTTTGAAGATTCTAACTGGTAGTTTTACATGTATCCCCCATGTTTTTGTGATGCTGCCATGCAACGGTACACACACACATAGACCATTCCAAAGACAAAAGAGGATACGATTTGGGGACTAGTAACTCCAAAATATGGAAGATGAGGAATCCAGTGAGCCAGTAAGAGCCAATTTCTGTGGGGATCTATCATTTATGTCCATATAATTCAAGCATGCATACCTATGAGATTTGTGTGCCACGGATAACCACCCTTGCTATTTCATAGCTGTGTATTGTTCTTATGCTTTACAACCCAACTTTTAGAGAGAAGAATAGTAGTTTGCCATCTCGTTTTCCTCCTCCTTTTTTCTTGTGTGTCTTGGGGATATTAATGTTATGTTGCTGATGTGACATATTCGATGTCATGGACATCATCTTTGCAGATTAACACAACCTTAATTTAGAGCCGAGTCCCGCTATGTGGAATATGGTTTAGTATGTTTAATGTAAAATAGTAGTCCCACTAGCGAAGCTTTATGGGTAAGTAGTGCTCAAAATAGGAAAAGGGAGAGCGTGTGCTTCATTTAAAACTAAGGAGGAAGAGGACGAATAATTCTCATTGGTCAATCAAGTTCCATCTCTCCTAATACAAAGAAATTCATGTATATTACTTGTATCACTAGGATCTAGGAAGATGTTCCCTTCACCTTGCTAAATCAATATGGAGAAAGCAGGACACCTATTTTAACTAATTTTATAAATACCACTAATCATACAAACCAATAGGATGACCTGGCTCTTATTTCTCCAACTCAACAAGCATCCCATCCTTGCTGGGAGTATATAAACTGTAATGCGCACTATAAAAAACCTGGTTCTTTTGAATGCCTTGTCCAAGTACTCATGAAAGCCAAGTATCAATGAATTCATAGCCTAAAATAAAAAAAGAACCAATTTACTCAACTGGGACAGACTGATCAAGTATGGTCCATTTGAAATTTGTCCATATGCTTACATATTCATGAAGCTTCTCCGAAGTAATGTCCATGAGTTTTTGTTTTTCAAATAAATTTTTGTGCCTACTCAGGACTATATTTTGAAAGTTTAGGAGCATTATTAAGTGTATCTACATTTAAGTCTTTATCCAAAGCAAATGATTTTGAAACCAGACATCATATCATATGTAGGAGTTAAGTTAATTTTATGGTATATTTTCCTATTTTTTGTCGACAATTGTTGGCGAGTTTAGGTGGGCGCCCTATTTGCGAGTTTTCGATTTCCTCCCCCATTTTATGTGTCGTGGTTTACTTGATGTGGATCGGGCAATTTTGTAGGCCCCATATATATAGGGAAAGGGGGTGCGGGGTGCTCTCATGGTGACAATTGCGTAGAGCCTTGTACTTTCTTGTGTTAGCAAACTTTGCCCTCGCAGGGTTGTCCGCTCTCCCTCTCCATCTTCTCTCTCTCTCTCTCTCTCTCTCTCTCTCTCAAATTCCCTAGCTCATTCCATGAAACCATGACCACTTATGCCACATTCTACAAGCACAACTAGTGGATCCAAATATCCATAGCCAAGGGTAGCTCAATTATAATGCAACAAAGTAGGAGAAGAAAAGCCTCCTCCAAAAATCCATTCTTATCATATTGGAAAGGAAGAGTAAAAGATTTCAGACTTTTTGGATCCAAGAAGATAGTGAAGGAGGTTTTAGTGTAGCATGCTTACATGCACAAGGATCTTCACCTTTGTCCGAAGAGCTCAAATCTTGCTTTGCGCATAGCTAACTATAAGTGGTTCATAAATACACACTAGACTATTTCCACTTTAGTTTGGATTCTTTGTGGTTCTTTGCTCCTATGATTGTTATATTTTTGTGCTTGTTTTGTGTTACTATACTTATTATAGACCTCTATCCCTCAAGCATAGAGGATTGGTAGCTAGTGGAGTATGTCATAGATATTTTGGATGTTTTGCATAGATCCATTGGTGAAGATATTTACAAAGAGAGAACTCATGGGTTTAGACAGAAGAAGGAATACTTTTTTATCATCATTTTTATGTTCCACCCAAATCCATGCAGGATTTTACTCTCTCCAAGCTTGCTCTGCCTGATTTTAGGAGTGACAACAACCAAGCTCAACAACAAGTGAAAGCTATATGTGCATATCTTTTATGAAATTTAGAAATGTTCAAAGGCTAACATTGCAAGCAAGCGGAGTATAGTTTCAATTTTAATACCAATCATTGTATTTGTGGACTCTTAGCAAAGGTAGATGTAAGGTGTCTAGAAGACTGATGTTAGTAAAGTGTTTAGATAGTGCAAATGTATTAGAATTTGTTGATGAAGATTGGGCTCAAAAAATATTGAATGGAGTCCTTTGCAAAGTGCAATCTAGCTCCATTACTTTGATGGTACCTTGCCAGTGATGAATGTCTTCAACGTACCCCTTTATTTACTAATACCCCTTTATATAGGCTCCAAGTTCAAGCTCTCTCTCTTTTACCCTCACTACCACAGTGCTTCAATACTCCATGCTTCACTACATCTCTCTAAATCACTCTATCCACTGCTCACTATCCAACTAGCGCTCACCTTGGACTGGGCGCAAGGGGGGGGGGGGGGGGGGGGAGAGAGAGAGAGAGAGAGAGAGAGAGAGAGAGAGATCTGGAGGGTGATTAATGGATAGGGTGATTTAGAGAGATAAATTGAGCTTTCATAACCTCGATTTTCTTGGGAAACATATCCTATATACGAACCTCCTAATCTCTCTACTTCCTTCACCCTCACTCTCTCTCTCTCACACTCTCCCTCTCCCTCTCTCGCTTACGCACTCATATGAGAGAGCTGTCATAAAAACTAATATCTAATACTCCCAAATGATTTTCTGATGTTAAATTGATCATTTAATATAGGGAAGTACCAAGGGAGTAAAAGCTAGAATATTGGTAAGCTGCTAGACCAATCTCTGTCAGGGATCCAAAGGAGGAAAAATAGGGATCCAAAGGGGGACAACTTGCAAAAGAACAATGTGCTTCAATGGGGCTTAAAAGATCTAAAATTCATCTTTATTATGACTTCCATAGGCTAAGGTTCCAAAAACAAAATCTTTTATTCAACGGCCAAAGCAAAGGGAAATTGGATGGTCATGGGAAGACTAAAAAGTCTTCCCACATCCCTAGGAAGAAGGGGGCGAGCCCATATTGTAGGGGATGAGAGAGAAACACACACACACACACACTCCAAGGCTTCCCCTTTACACCAAGGGAATACTGGACACATGTCAAGCTCTTTTTCCAGTTGCTCCCAACCTCCCCTCATATCCTATTGGATGTCCATAGAGGTGGACCAATGAGAATTATGCTAGAGTAAATTTAGTCTAATCAATTTAAAAATTCTTGATAAAAGAACCAATAGAAATTAATCTCCCTAGAAGACTGGCGAAAAGTCTACCTAGGGGTCCAATGAGCATCCAACAGCCCAATTGATTGCATGATTCCTATTGGCCAAAAGACAAAAAGGTCCAATGAGAGTTTACTAGATGAATTATTTAAATAAAGCTCTCACAAAAGGGAAAAGGGGGACACTTGTCAAAAGGCTATCAACTATGCTTCTAGTTTGTGATTGGCTAAGCTTTACAGGAGCCAACGGGAGGCCAGCATGAGCATTTAGCAAGAGGGCTCGACCAATAGAGAGAAGGGGCTGCATCTTACTCCAAAAAGATGTTAAACACACACACACACACACACACACACACACACACACACACACACAACTGATGTGTGCAAGAAGAACTCCATCTCCTTCTCCAAGCATTGAGAAGTAGAGGCCTACACCAACAACTCTTGGCTATGGAATGCAAATCAACCAAGAGCCAAGCTTCAATGGCATCCTCATCTCCTCTACCATGTTGATTACTAAGCTAAGCTATGCTGTTAGAGTGATTATGTAAGGAGAATACTTCTTTCTCGTAAGATACCTCTTCTTCCTCTCAATCTATCCTCATTCCCTGCTAGCTCTCACCATTTTTGAAGGTGTGTGAGGTCTTTAGACTGAGGGTAGGGACACTAGGTGTGTTTTTCAAGCATAATTTGGTGTATGAAGCTTCCATCTTCATTACACCAATTAGTTTTATCAAGGAACACAAAGATTGTATTGTACAAAAGTCTTCTTTGATGGAAGAAGCTATAATGCAAAGCCATTATGGAAGGGGACTGGCTTCATGTAAATCGTATCCTCAACTATTGTCAATTGTTCTATTTCTCTCTCTTTTCAAGTATTGTCAATGCCAAATTAGCTAGGTGTAAATTTCTATGTTAGTTTCTCAAATTAAGTACTCTATCTATGCTTATTAGGAACTTGTTTTTAATGAAATGCTCACTATGTTATCAATTCCGCTACACACAAGTTACTAGTGCATTAAAAGTTAGATTGGTATCAAAGCTATTGGTTTCTCTTTTCTTGCTCAAGAAGAGAGGTCCTCAAGCTTGCTACAAATGGTTGGTGTTATTAATTGCAAAAGACTAAGTAGAATAGGGATTTTTCATCCTTGAAGCACGCCTGCTTTATGCAGTTAATGGGGACACTATCGAGAGCTATGGTCTTAATAATGGAGTCCTACGGGGCTTTCTTATGGCTCAACCATTATTGAGCTATTAGAATCTTGACAAGAACCGATGCTCTCTTGACTCTGTTGAACCCTCTCTTCTATTCCTTGCAATTAAAAATATTTGAGCCACAGGTATATATGCTAGAGTGCTTATCTTTGAAGATAAAGAGGAGTAGCAACTAGGGATTGAAGTGCCAAAGTACAAGTAAAAATTTACACCTAAAATTTGATAGTATGGCTAGCAAAGGAAAAGAGATTAATAGCTTTGATTTTGCTAATGAAAGAGAAACTAATGATGCCCCTATGATTGTAAACTATCTTGTTTCTAGGCTACAACAAGCCCTGGGCAACCCATCCCTCAAAGGTGAAGTGTTACAGCAATTGTGCACCCATGGTACTCTCCAAACTCCCTACCAAGAAGAGAGAGTACCTAGGAAGCCTCCTACTGAGACTTCCAAAAGAGGACTCTCTCCGATAAGGTAAGAAGAAGAGGGTCCGTACGAAGGGCTCAAAAATCTACTACTCGATGACGCATCTCCTTCCCAAAGGAGAATTCAAGTTTCAATGGTACAGACCCGACCAAAATAACAAGAAAGAAGTTACAGGCTAATGATGAAGACATGGTCAAAGCTGTGTATGCAAAGTTGGGTCTTGCAGATGCCGTACATGAAGTAGAAGCCTTTGAGGGTGAGTCTTTACAGCTTCAAGATACAGAAGGTGATTTTTGCCTAAAACATATACATGTAGTACACGAGGAAAAGAGATCAGGAAATCAAAACAATGAAGTGGCTAAAGCTCAAGAGAAAATCGTACAGGTGAATGAGTGCAGCCATATTCAAGTAGACATGCATGAAGATTCGGTTATAACTGATACGTTTGCTACTGACTTAGAATCAGAGCAAAGTTTTTATGGTACAGGTTTTGCCAAAGAGTTGATTAATGATGCAGATGTCAGAGGTCAAAGAAGGGCTGTTGTTGAGAGCAGTAGGACCATGGTTTTTGGTATACCAGATTTATCGAATTTGGATGTACCAGATTTTGAGGACTTGGCTAAGAAAGAGTATGTGCTTGAAGATCTTCAAAATGTTGATTCAAAGGGGGTGCAGACTCCTTTATTGGAAAGCTGTTGTGAAGCAGAGCTACCAAAGTGGAAAATTGAACTCGAATGTGATGATGCTGAATCAGAGGGGGTGCAGACTCCTTTGATAAGTTTCTGTGACCTAGAGCTACACATCTGGCAGACTGGTCCTGAATTTGATGATGGTTATTTAGAGAGAGAGCAAAATTCCTCTCTATCAAGAATTTGTGACACAGGGTCCACACTATGGCAGAATGATCATGACCTTGATGATGCTGATTCAGAGGGGGTGCATAGTGAAGTGCAATCTCTTGTTGATGAATATGATTGGTTTCATTGTGCCGATGATACAGACAGGGCAGTAGATGAAATTTACTTTGTGCTACAGAAGTTCAAAGATATTTGGATGAGGTTGCAAGACCTGAAGAGCAAGTTATAGCAGATAAGTTTAGTATGCATGTCATATGTGAAAATCTTGGTTTACTGCAGCAGC
Organism: Adiantum capillus-veneris; assembly: GCF_014529385.1. Lineage (NCBI taxonomy): Eukaryota > Viridiplantae > Streptophyta > Polypodiopsida > Polypodiales > Pteridaceae > Adiantum > Adiantum capillus-veneris. The sequence goes on along the minus strand of NC_140938.1, from coordinate 36,520,660 downwards.
CTGAGATGTGCGAGATGAAGGAACCTTCTCTAGCGGTGGACCTAGATCTTATGTGCTTACTGTATGAGCTTTAGAAGGGTTCTCAAACCCAGATGCTAAGGATACCGATCAATCTAGATTCATGCATGAGCAAGTTTGTTCAGATGCAGTTGATGGTGACCTTATACAATTGTTAGATGCCGCACTACTTGATTTTGCGCCTCTACGAGATAGAGAAATGTTTTCAGATGCATCCTTTGAGCCTAATTAAGAGGATTTTACCAGAGACTTGATGTACTCAGGTATGCATGATTGGGATTCCAATACTAATGAGAGTGAAGGTGCACTACCAATGCTTTTACCTGTGATTGATGATCGACAATTGGATGAGCCAATTGCACAGGGGATATGGCAGTATCTGATGCTACCTGATGCTATATGGAATCTAATGTTACCTTATGATGTAGGGGATTTTGAGCAAGATTTTGACCCAGGAGGTGACAAATATATGCATGGTCCTAGGCAATGGACTTATATGCCATATGATCCAGGCGGTTTGTATGAAGATTTGTGGGCTAATTTATGTTTATGCTATACTGATTGGAAATTCTTGTATTTTCCCTATGATCCTGGAGCATGGAGCAAAATTTTTAAAGGAAGGCTCACAGTGTGTCAAATGATTGGTTTCCCGTTTGATCCAGGGGGCTACTAAAGTGCCAGTTGCAAATTTGAAGAGTACCAGCTATCTGATGTAGTAGGTTGCATGGTACAAGGTTTTGTTTTCTAGATTATGCTAAGTCAGAATAGCTTTGGTTAGGCATTCAATAAGATTACATGGCTGGCTTCCAACTGACTTCTTTGGACAATTGATGAAGTATCTTCACATCTTTTGAGTTGGTTCTGCTAACAGAACTTAAGGTAAATGACTTGATGGCCATTCCGTGTGAAAACAGAGTAAGACATACTTGAGCTTGACAGGGTTCCCTTAAGAGAACTTAATGGTCAAGCCGTGTGCATAAGTAACTGGAGCACTTGAGTCTGGCGGGGTTCACTAAACAAGTTATCCACGATTGAATGCTTTGAAGATACGACAGATGCGGTTCAGAGATTTTTGATGGCAGCTACCTAATGATTAAGCTAGAACATTGATGATAGACGGTGTAAGCCTTAGTTTATTTTTCATATGTTTACCAGTTGCATGAGTCTGATGATGGCAAGGAGCTAAACCTATAGCAGATGCAGATTGAAGTACAGTTGGCATAGACCGGAGGCTATGCAGGTTCAAAGGGGGTGGATGTCGTGCAACTCCGCTCCCATGCTAAGAAATATGCCAAGAAGATGCAGATCAAGCTTATTGAAGGCCTACTTGATTAATGGTCAGTGATGAGGGCTTGATAACAAGCCAAGTTTAATGATTAATGTATGCTAGATGCGGCTTTAAAGGGCCAACTGATACCTTAATGATGCCAAAAAATTCTATGCTTGATGTGAGTGTAGATAGGATATTATGATCTAGAAATGTAGTGGTTAAAGTGCTCTACCGGCCTGTCTTTACGGCTCGTTGATTGGAGCTACGATGAAGAAGTTATGGCAGTTTGAAGTTTAAGTCGATTGCAGATCTGTACCGGATTGGGCAACTACAGCTGATGGAACAAAACTGGAATGAATGCATCAGGCTGAAGTGCTCACTTTGTGGAGCACGTCGGTCTTTTCAGATCGGTGATTGGGATTTGAGTTGGCAAGATATGTCCAATTTAAATATCACCGAGGGCCGGGTTCGAACCGCCCTGGTCGACTCGATCGAAGTGCTATCTGGGAATTTTTGACATTGACCTAGTTCCGAGACATCATGCAGCAATGGTTTGCTTGATATATTGAGCCTACCAAGAATTATTTACTGGAGTTTGCTTATAGCAGGAAATTTCCAACACAGCTATGGCTTAAGCAGATACGAAGTCGAGGGTTTTTGCATCTTGAGCAATAAAATTCATGATGATATTGTCATTAAAAAACCAGTTGTTGTGTTTGGCAATGCGGTGCCTGGAAATGCTTCGCCAATATGTATGCTTAATGAGGTGTCAACCCAAAGCAAAGACGCCCAATGAAGGAAGATATAATCCTTGGCAATGCCTTGGTCGGTATGTATGCTTAATGTGGGGCCTTAATAAAGCTTAGAGACCTAGGGAAGCTTAGCCGAGGACAAACCGCTATGTATGTGGCCACAGGTGAGCTCGGATGAGCACGGTCGTGAAGAAGAAAAGCACTGGTGTGCCTTCGCGCACCTTTTTGGTACCAGCCACGCTGCATTTGAAACAGCCAGAAACTTGGCTTGCCACGCTATAAGGGTGGCTACCCATTAGCGACGTCGCTAATGGGTAGGCCAAAAATAGCAAGGGCGCATGCAACCTAAAAGAAAAAATAAACGATTATTCCTTCACCTCATCATCTAGACCTCTCCTCATCAGACCTCAAAGCCCTTATGCAAATCCTCCCCATAAGCTCTTTATGCTCTTGAGCTAATCCTCCTAACCTCTGCTACATATCTTGAAGCTCCTTAAGCTCGGAAGCTCCTCATAAGCGGGTCATAATCCTCTAATCCTAAGTTCTTAAGCCGAATTAAGCCCTATAAGCTCGATGCCTTTAATCTAATCCTCCTCATAATCTTATGCTCTTCTAGCCGCCTAATATGCTCTGAAGCTCTATACTCTTAAGCTCTGGATAACGGAAGCTCCATTTTCTTAATCTCCATAGCCTTAAGCCATTCATAATCAAGATCTTCTTAATCTCCATAGCCTTAAGCCTTCATAATCAAGATCAGCTTAAGCTCTCTTCCTCGTCACGGGAAGAAAAATTGGGGAATACTCTTAATCTCTTAATACATCCTCTTAGTCTCCATCTCCGAACCTCCATAACTGGAACGAAGCCTAATCTCAAACTGTTAGCAATGTCCATTCGAATCAGGAAGCAGAAGGCAGAGTAAGCAGAATTCCATCAATTTTCTGTTTAGCACCTGGTTTTAGCCAGGATTTCTTATTGTAAAGAGCATTTAAGCTCCATTATCGATTAATCATGGAGGTTGTCAATTAACTGAGAATTAAATGGACTGCCTGTTTTAAATACTACTGTCGGTAAATTGTATTTGCTACACCTTGTTTTTCGCACCTCTCACAGCCAGGGGCCCGGTGCCTTCCCGGCTCACCTTCGCACAATTATCCCCCAACAACAGAGTTGGGACTTGGAGTAGATGATGATATCATCAAAGAATACTCCAGTGAATTTGCGATAAGGTCTAAAAATTTTCTCCATTAGATGATTGAACATAGCTGGTGCATTAGTCAAGCCAAAAGGCATGACTAGGCATTCATAAAGACCAAATGTTGTGCGAAACGCGGTCTTTAGGATATCTTCATCCACTATCCTTACCATACCTCTTGTGCATAAGCAATCTTTCAATAAGTCAATAAAGAGCTCTATTTCCCTGTACATGATAAAGATCCTCAAAATGCACCTAATGATTTAACAAAAGAAAATATAAATAATCAAAATAAATTAAAGTTATCCAATTTCCTTAAGGGGTTCCAAGATGTTTTTATTGATGATATCCCTTGTGAACTACCTCCCAAACTAGGCAATGACAACCATGCAATTGAACTTCTTCTAGGAAGTTCACCGCCTAATAAACCTCCTTATAGAGTTTCCAAAGGTCAACAAGAGGAGATTATGCGGCAAGTGCATGAGTTAGTTGAGAAAGGCATGGTTAGGCCTAGCTCATCTCCATTTTGTTCACCTGTGTTATTAGTGCAAAAGAAAGACGAAACATATCGTATGTGTGTCGACTATAGAGCACTAAATAGGATCACTATCAAGAATAGGTTTCCCGTTCCACGGTAGAAGACCTATTTGATAAGCTATAAGGGTCGACCTACTTTAGTAGAATTGACCTAAAAAGTGGCTACCATCAAAGAAGGATAGTTGATCAAGACATTGTAAAGATCGCATTTCGCACTACGTTTGGTCTTTACAAGTACATTGTCATGCCTTTTGGCTTGACCAATGCACCAACCACATTTAACCTCTTTATGGAGAAGCTATTCAGGCCTCACCGAACCTTTACTGGATTGTTCTTTGATGATATAATCATCTACTCTAATTCATTATTTCAAGTTTTACGATAGAATAAACTTTATATTAATAAAAAGAAAAGTGAATTTTTCTTACAAGAGATTCATTATTTAGGTCACATTATCTCTCAAGATGGCATCCAAATGAATCCATCAAAGCTAGAGGCAATAAAAGGATGGACTAATCCAAGGAATCTACATGAACTAAGAAGCTTTATAGGTATGTGTGCATACTATAGACGCTTCATAGAAAAGTTCTCACAAATCGCGGGACCATTACATGACCTAGCCAAGAAAAACATTAGGTATACATGGTCCACCAAGGATAACAATGCTTTCGAAAAGCTTAAAGAGAAGCTTATCTCTCAACATGTACTACACTACCAGATCAAAACCATTTGAGGTCCAATGCAACGCTTGTGGTGATTGCCTTGGAGCTGTTTTGCTCCAAGAAGGGCACACCATAGCCTATGAAAGTCGAAGGCTCTACCCTGTTGAGCAAGCTCTAGGAATATATGAGAAAGAAATCTTAGCAGTTCTACATGCTCTAGACTCGTGGAAACACTATATATTGGGGACTCCATTTTGCGGACAGATCACCAAAGCCTTAAGTACTTCATGACACAGACCAAGATCTTCGACAAACAAATGAGGTGGGAAAATTTCCTTTCACAAATTCATTTTCTTATTGTTCACATTGTTGGAAAGCATAATCAAGTAGCCGATGCACTCTCAAGATGACCAAGAGTGAATGCGGTTTCCATAGCAACTCACAATGATCTATCTTCTATGATAGATGAGTACGCTATTGATCCCGGATTTTAGAGATATGATTTCAGCCCTTGCATTAGGGAAGAAAGAAGAACCATTTACCCTACAAGATGATTATCTTCTCTATGGAAATAGACTATACGTTACTAATTTACTACGTGAGAAAGTAATGTATGAATCTCATGCTCCTTCTCATGCGGGGCATAGAGGGATTCCGTCTACCCTAAAAGGGATAGAAACATATTTCTATTGGCCTACCATGAAAGAAAACATAAAAGAGTATGTTTCAAAATGTGTGGTATGCCAAAAGACAAAGTTTGATAGAGGGAAGCAATCTAGATTGCTTCAACCTTTGCCAATATCTAATTCACCATGGGAGAGCATATCCACGGATTTTATCTTTGGATTGCTAAATTCTATCCGTGGGAATACAAGAATATGGATGATAGTAGAGAGATTTAGCAAACAAGCACATTTCATACCTGTCAAAAAGACTATCAAAGCCCATTAAATGGAAACCCTCCTTATATCAAAAATATTCAAGTACCACGGCTTGCCAATGTCCATAGTGTCGGATATAGATCCTAGAATGACCAATAATTTTTGGAAGGGTCTCTTTGAGAATTTAGGTACAAGGCTAAACTTCTCTTCCGTCTATCATCCCCAAACAGATGGCCAAAGTGAAATAGCTAACCTAACCATTCTTGATCTACTAAAATCTTATGTCACAAAAGTAGATAAAAAATACCAATGGGAGAAGTACTTACCCTTAGTGGAGTATACTTACAATAACACTGTACATACTTCCAAGGCAAAAGTAGATCTTGAGGTGATAGAGGGAAGATCAAAACATCCCTTGATATTGAAGGTACATGGGAAGATCTTCTCTACAGATGAATATAGCCGAGACTTGCAAGAATCTTTCCATAAGATTAACAATGCTATATCCATCTCTCAGCACAGAGGCAAAAGGCTGTTGCTACATAAGCACAGAAGAGACCTAGCCTTGAAACAAAATGATTGGGTCGTGCATAAGTTTCCCAAGGCTCAATTAAGGCATAGAACGGGCAAGAATCCTACGGGACACCAAAAGTACTATGCTAAGTTAGCAAAAAGGTACTATGGTCCCTTCTAGATTCTTAGACCAATCAATGAGATGGCCTATCAACTCAAGTTGCCCAGCCATTGGCTCATACACATTGCTTTCCACATGAGCCTACTAAAGCCTTACAAAGGAGAGCCACCTCAAGAAGCAATTATTGAAAAACCGTCGGAGATTGAGGACCAAGAAAAGGTGTTGCAGCCCGAGTCCATTCTCCAACCGCAAGACAAGGTATTATGAGGCGGTAAGACTATCTGACAATATCTTATCAAGTTTAAAAATTTTCCTTTTGAAGATGCTAGATGGATGCAAGGCATACAATTAAAGGATAACCTAAACCTTTCGAAGCTTACAATGATTCCCTAGAGTAAGCAAATGTAAATATGTAAAAATGAACAAAGTTTTTGTCTTATAAGACTCTCTTTTTCTTTATTGTGCGCACATATTGATAAGTATGCATGCGTAGGATCATGTTTATGGAGACAACGCCTCTCGAACACGAAGTAGAGCTTGTCACTCTACTATGGGGGATTGTTACAAACTAATGTACAGACATGCTTGCTACAGCTTAGGCTCTCAAGCACCAAATGGACTAGTCATCCATTCTGGAACAGTGTCGTGGGGTAAAATAGGTATTCTCTACCTGCTAGAAAATGGACTAATGACTAGGCTTTATCTTCTCTACCTCATAGTCAAGAAAGACTATGAAACCAGACATCATATCATATGTAGTAGTTATGTTAATTTTATGGTATATTTTCCTATTTTTGTCGACCATTGCTGGCAATTTTAGGTGGGCGCCCTATTTGCGAGTTTTTGATTTTCTCCCCCATTTTATGTGTCGTGGTTTACTTGATGTGGATTGGGCAATTTTGTAGGCCCCATATATATAGGGAAAGGGGGGTGCTCTCATGTTGACAGTTGCCTAGAGCCTTGTACTCTCTGTGTTAGCAAACTTTGCCCTCGCAGGGTTGTCCACTCTCCCTCTCCATCTTCTTTCATAATAACTAATATCTAATTCTCCTCAATGATTTTCTCATGTTAAACTGATCATTTAATATGGGAAACTACCAGAAGAGAAAACGCTAGAATATTGGTTAAGCTGGCAGACCTGCCACATTAGGGATCCAAACGAGGAAAAATATGGATCCAAAGGGTGGGGGCATCTGAAAAAGAGCAATGTGCAAAAATGTGCATAAAATACCCTAAGGTTCAGCCCATTAAGACTTCCAAAATGCTAAGGTTCCAAAATTCAAAGGTTGAGTCCGATGGTCAAGCTTAGGAAGTTTGGATACTTTGTATGTGTGTAAAAAAGTCTTCCCAAGTCCTACAAAGGAGGGGGCGAGCCCAAGTAGTAGGGGATGAGCAAGAAATACACACACACACAAGATTCCTTTACACACAAGGGGAAAGAGGGACACATGTCAGCTCCCTAGTCCTGATGCCCACAAGGTGTACTCAATTCCTATTGGATGGCCATGGAGGTGGACCAATGAGAGTTAGGCTAGAGTAAATCTATTTTAATTAGTTTAAAAACTTTTAATAAAAGAACCAATAAGAATTAAGCTCTCTAGAAGACTATTGGACAGTCTCCCAAGGGATTTAATGAGCATTCAGTAGCCCAATGGCTTGCCTGATTCATATTGGCCAAGAGGTCAAGGTGTACTCAATTCCTATTGGATGGCCATGGAGGTGGACCAATGAGAGTTAGGCTAGAGTATATCTAGTTTAATTAGTTTAAAAACTTTTAATAAAAGAACCAATAAGAATTAAGCTCTCTAGAAGACTATTGGAGAGTCTCCCAAGGGATTTAATGAGCATTCAGTAGCCCAATGGCTTGCCTGTTTCATATTGGCCAAGAGGCAAAGGGGTCCAATGAGAGTTTAGTTGCATTTATTAATTACCTAAAGCTCTTACAAAAGGGGAAAGGGGGACACATGTCAAAAGGCTATCACTTATTCTTCTTAATACTCATTGGCTAAGCTTGGAAAGGGCCAATAGGGTGTGAGCATGAGCAGATAGCAAGGGGGGACGACCAAGAGAGAGAGGGGGACTGATTTTTCAAAGGCATTATACACACACACTCACACAAACTTATGTGTGAAGCAAGAAGACTCTCTCTCTCCTTCTCAAGCTTTCATGAAAAGCTTATCACCTACTCCAAGCTTGTGAAAAGGGGGGCCTACACCAACAACTGGTGGCTTTGTGATGCAAATCCAACCAAGAGCCAAGCTAATTACTAAGATAATCTACACCAACAACTGGTGTCTTTGTGATGCTCATCTCCTCTTACCATGCTAATTACTAAGATAATCTATGCTAATATGAGTGATTATGTGAGGAGATGTACATCTTTCTCGTAAGAATATTCCTTCTTCCTCTCAATCTACTCTCATACCCCGCTAGCTCTCACCATCTACGAAGGTGTGTGAGGTCTTGGGTTTGAGACGGTGAGGGAATTGATGTTGTGTTTGATAAGTGTTTTGCTTAGTGCATGAAGTTTCCATGTTCATTGCACTAGCTAGTATTGAAGGAACACAAAGAATTATATTGTAAAATGTCTCTCTTGATGTGCAAAATGATAATACAAAGCCTTTTGGAGGGGGGATTGACTAATGTAACATTTAATGGCCTAGTAACTTGTGTGTAGAGGAAATCAGCATGAACATAGTGATCATTTCATTAGAATAGATCCCTAATGAGAATAGCAAGAGTGCTTGGTTGGAGAGAGCAACAAAAAGTAGCCTACAATAACACTGTACATATTTCCATGGGAAAAACACCTTTTGAGGTAATTGAGGGAAGATCAAAAAGTCCCCTGCTACTTAAGGTACACGGGAAGATCTTCGTTGCAGATGAGTATAGCCGAGACCTACAAGAATCTTTCCAAAAGATTAAGGATGCTATCTCTATCTCACAGCAAAGGCAAAGGCTGCTGTTGACAAGCACAGAAGAGCCCAAGCCTTTAAAGAAAATGATTGGGTCTTACTTAAATTTCCCAAAGGCACACAACGGGCAAGAATCCTACGGGACACCAAAAGTACTATGCTAAGTTAGCAAAAAGGTACTATGGTCCCTTCCAGATTCTTAGGCCAATCAATGAGATGGCCTATCAACTCAAGTTGCTGAACCATTGGCTCATACACAATGCTTTCCATGTGAGCCTACTAAAGCCTTACAAAGGAGAGCCACCTCAAGAACCTACTATTGAAGACCCACCGGAGACCCACCGGAGATCGAGGACCAAGAAGAGGTGCTGCAGCCCGAGTCCATTCTCTTCTTCTTCCATGTGTGTGTGCAATGAGAAATAAAACCCATCAAACTCCACTCCCCTCATCGTCAGGGGTGTGTGGAACCTCTCGCCACCCATCATATTCTACTACATTGAGGTAGTTTTCAACTATGTGTGTGTGTGTGTGTGTGTGTGTGTGTGTGTGTGTGTGTGTGTGTGTGTGTGTGCGTGCATGCGTGCAATGAGTAATAACACCCATCCGATTCCATTCCCCTCATCAAGGGTTTGTGGAACCTCTTGCTGCCCATAATATTCGACTACATTGAGGTAGTTTTCAACTCTCTCTCTCTCTCTCTCTCTCTCTCTCTCTCTCTCTCTCTCTCTCTCTCTCTCTCTCTCTCTCTCTCTCTCTCTCTCTCTCTCTCTCCGGGGGATCGACTATCAAGCTCCACTCCCCTCATTGGGGGTGTGTGGAACCTCTCACTACCCATCATATTCAATAGCATTGAGGAAGCTCACCCCCCCACCCCCCCCCTCTCTCTCTCTCGGCCCTAAGGGATTGTACCATGAAAGTGTAGAAGAGGAAGGTTATTTAGCAATCTAAATAGGCATATAAGTTAGGGGTAGGAACTGAATAATTTGCCCCCCCTTTTTTTTTTTTTGGGGGGGGGTGTTATAAGTCTCACTTGAGGGGAGAGAGGGAAAGGGGAAGGAAAAAATGTAGACACGTATTCCAAGGAGATTATAATATATTCTCTATGTAAATTCTTTTCATATCATACATCTCCATTGACATATATAGATAGAGAATTCCATGGATATATCAAAAGTCCATATTGCTAGAATAATATTTGTAGTTCTCATATGATGTCAATTAAAAGTTAGTCTTTAGTATTACGAGGCCTAGACCATTTTTACATATCGATACAAGTTTATCCATGATCACATGCTACCATCAAGGATTACTAACTAGTAAATCTTGCATTTAATTCTCTCAAAAAGAGGATTGTATCTGAAAATGGAAGTTAGCGGACGAATTGTATGTACCTTGGCCGTTCCTTGAACCTTAAATGTGTGTGTGTCAACAAGTCTACACCCACCAAGTCTTGTGATGAGTAGGTTTATGACATCATTCCACTACAAATGCCATGTAGGAATAGTGCTAAAGAAAAGATAGCCAGACTGAGAATGATATTAACAAACAACCCATAAAAAAGAGAATGAGTGAACTGAAGGAGGACTACTATTATAATGCAACCAATGACTTTAAGGGAAATATGATGACAATGAATGAGTTCAATTCAAAAAGGGAACATACTCAAACATTTTCATGCTAGCTAGGGATGGAGAGGAAAAACATTTCAAATTCCCAAACCAAATTCCAAAATTCTATCTACTACATCCTTCCTTTGATGCTTACTATAGCATTCTTCAAAGCTAAGGATGTATAAATGTTGTGTGTGTGTGTGTGTGTGTGTGTGTGCGTGCACGTGTGAGAGTGCACGCGCACACACATATGTGTGTGTGTGTGTGTGTGTGTGTGTGTGTGTGTGTGTGTGTGTGTGTGTGTGTGTGAGAGAGAGAGAGAGAGAGAGTGTGTGTGTGTGTGTGTACAAAGAATTTGACTCTCTTCCTTGCCACAAGTGGGTTTCTCACCTCCAAACTAGAGACAAACATGCTTGATAGTTTCTCTCTCTCTCTCTCTCTCTCTCTCTCTCTCTCTCTCTCTCTCTCACAAAATGCATAGACAAAGTTCAAGTCAATCGAGACATACTCATAAACACAAAGAAGATTCTCTTCTTTTGTCAAATAGAGTAAGAGCAAAACATGCACTTCAAGGAGAAAAAGACCATGATGAGGAGATAGGAGGGATGATGAGGATGAGATAGAGGATTTGATGATAGGTTTGATGCTTGTGAACTAATCTTGTAATTTAAGGAGAAAGCTTTTGGAGTGAGATTTCTTTGAGGAGAACATGCCATGTGGCACAAGATAAAGAAAAAGCTCTTTCAAAATCTCACTCAAAAGCTGCACTTGGTTGTTTAAAGCTTAAGAATAAGGAGAATTTCATTATGGTATATTGGCACAAACTATGCTAGAAAAACAAAAGAGTTTTATACTACACAAAAAATTTAGCCATAGTGTGTTTTCAATGAAAGGTTGCAAGTTACGTCTTGTATACTTATGAGGCCTCAACGGTTGCAAAGGGGCATGTTCACGGTGCCACCCAATTTGTTTGCTCAAGAGGATTCAAGCAGAGAGATGGTGAAAGATTTTGAAGAGAAAGTACATGCCCGAAAATAGACAATTGGAAATGTGGTCGAGATGCCAAAAGTGATGAGTTCAAAGGAGGAATCGAATAGTTTGTCAAGATTTAATAGCATTTTGGACATAGATAGCATGTGGGAGACAAAGTCTATGTCCTCAATGTATGATATTTATGATGTCCTACATGTGGATGAAGTGATAGTTGCAATTGTGTGCAAAGTGCATGGAAGTGAGCTGGAGGTCAAAGAAGAGATTTAGAAGTATCTCATATGAACGAGGGGGTTGGGAAACCCTCTCTTATGCCTTGTGATAGTGATACCTTGCTGCAAGAAGAGGTATGGTTTGATTGAATATCTCACTTGGTTGAAGAACAAGTTCTTGAGGATGACATGCATAAGCTAGAACCATTAGAGGATCTGTATGTGGATTTTGAGAGCTGGCCAAAAGAGAAAATCCAAGTAGTTTTGCTTGTGTTATTGAAGTAAACAACTAGGTATTGGATGTTTTAGAAGGTGAGGATGCTTTGGAATCTAGTGAAGCTATCAAAAAGGGTGACTCCATGGACTTGGGGTTTATAGAAAGAGACAACCACGTTATTTTGCACCTACCTTCGAGTAAGAAGGTGCCGCAAGCAATGTGAAATAGTTTTTGCAAACAAGTTTGGGAAAACCAGTTTTAATGGTTATGATTGTGAGGGTTTGACTTCAGCAGGTTGTGTGGCAACTCAAGAATAGTGCTCTTTGAAAGGGATTTCTAACATGAAGGCCCCTTTAGTAGATGTTGGTATGGCTGCATGTGACGCAAGCGCCCCTCAGATGGATGGACCCATCTATGGTGTGCATAAAGACTATTGTTGGTGGATACAAGTTGACGCTAGGACATGTTTTGAAGAGCTGCTACGTGGCTGTGTTGAAAATACATTAAAGGCACATGACTATCTTTTTAATCTGAAAGGATTGTTGGGGTTCAAACAAATTGGCCAGATCACTTCCTAATGTATCTTTTGGAATAACATTATTCTTGATATAATACATAAATAAGGAGTTGTGTGTTACTTCTTACTCACTCTCTGCTCCACCCACATGCTATGTACTCTGAACTCGCATTGTGCATGCACTCTCTACTCCACCCACATGCTATGTACTCTGAACTCGCATTGTGCATGCACTCTCTACTCCACCCACATGCTAGGCACATGACTATCCTTTTTATCTAAAAGATTGTTGGGGTTCAAGCAAATTGGCTAGATCACTTCCTAATGTATCTTTTGAATATCATTATTCTTGATGTAATACATGAATAAGGAGTTGTGTGTTACTTAATTACTCACTCTCTGCTCCACCCACATGCTATGTACTCTGAACTCGCATTGTGCATGCACTCACAAGTGGTATCAGAGCTATGGTAGTTTCCTTTCACTCTTGACATGCATGCACAAGCTTTGAGATGAGCTAAGATGTCCAAGTGCACTCACAAGTGGTATCAGAGCTATGGTGGTTACCCTTTGCTCCTAAAATATGTGCACAAGCTCTAAGACGAGCTAAGACTTTGACCTTGGTCTGCAAAACAGAGCTCAACTTTGAGTAGACTTTGAGGAGCTCAAATGTGTGAAAACCTTGCAGTAGAGCTACTGAAACTTGCTGAGGAGAACTAAAAAAATAGTGTTTGATTTTGCCTGTGTGGAAATGGTCTTCACAATAGACTTGAAGTTCTAAGAAAGTAGCATGAAATTCGAGCAGCTTAACGCTATGAAATGGAGGTTTTTATAGTAGCATTGTCTACAACATAATGCAAGCAGAACGAAAAGCAACACTGGCTATTGGATTTTGTGTCACACACACACACACACAAAGAGAGAGAGAGAGAGAGAGAGAGAGAGAGAGAGAGAGAGAGAGAGAGAGAGAGAGAGAGAGAGAGAGACCCATCACCAAGGGTTTTTTTTCCTACTTGCTACGTTCTAAACACATTTTCTCATTGATAACTGCCATCATGATAGAATCGGTACACACATGCATTCTAGCAGTATTTTTGTAATTGCATTCCATGCCCTTCGCTTGATCCTGAAATACATACCCATTTATGAGATATTGGCAACAAATGGAAGGTGAAACTTTAAAAGCATTCATTTAAAAATCAAGTCCAAGTTCTCATACACCATCATATGATTATTATACATGTGCATCTGTCCACTTAGATATGTGTATTTTGCTTAAACCATTACCAGATTTATTATTTCTAGTTTTTGTAAATCTTGGTTTAAAAATTGGAAGCAATATGTAATGCAAGAAAAACATTAGTCTTAAGTTTACTTCAACTAAAGGCCATTATAAAGCGCATCTGTGTGCGGTTAGTATCCATCCAAAAGATATGTCGAGCTATTTGAGTTTTGGGTGGGAAGCATTATCATTTTTTTATGTGTGCTAAAAAATTAGTTATAATAACCAACACAAAGGCACGGCATGCAGTTTACAATCGAATAATTTCTTCTCTAGGAGATTATGAGATTCCTGATGGGGTTGTAGTGGCTATGGAGGATGCAAGCAGTGGGGAGCCATGGCGTGCAATAGAACGAGAGAGGAGGCGAGAGAGAGAGAGAGAGAGAGAGAGAGAGAGAAGCAAAATCACGCTATTTTTTTATTATCATTTTGTGTAAAATGCCTTACAATATATGAAGCCAAAATTTCCATGCAGACTCAAACTCTAACTGAACTCCAACAAAAGCTAACTTGCATGTTATAGGGACGGTGCCAACGGGTTGACAACTGCTCACCAAACTCGGGCTTGCATACCCAACCAACCCCACCTCAAGCCCAAACCACTGACAGTGGACTCGAGACAAACAGACCATTGGCAGAGTTCATTCACTTGAAACCACGAGTAGAAGCCCCCCCCCCTTGACTATAGCATAGGTGTGTGTGTACGTCCCTCAAATAACCATCAGCATGAGACATACCAGAACCCGACCAAACAACAAAGGACAGTCTTACCACTTGTTATGTGGCTAAGTCTATAACCCTGTACAAAATTTTGGCATGACAATAAATAGCATGACAGTAACCGACTACCGAGAGGCTAAAACAAGGATTTGAAATTGATATTGACAACATACCAAATTTGAAATAAACCCATGACCCTGAACATGTAAAATCAACTTTGAACTTTGCAGATTGTTGTTATACCATGGTGTAAGTATTCTCACTGTCTGGTTGTCATGCAACAGTCCGTGCAATAGCCAAAAAATTATGACCTTCCATTTTAACTTGAACCATTCGATTGAATTGTAGGTGCAAATCGCCAAGGTCCAATTGATATTATCTTTTACTTTTGCCTTCATTTACCTTTGTGCATGCAGCCAACAAGCTAGCACAACAAAGTTTCAAAAAATAGGGCACCTGTTGTTATGCCAAAGCTCTGCAAGCACCGTTGTTAGCCCTAGCTAAAGGCTTGCAACTTGCGGCGTTTTGTGAGGCTCGCAAAAAACTGCCTCAGTAGGCATTTTGAAATGATTTCTTGGACAGACCAGCTGGCTTGACTAGTATGAGCATTTTGATATGCTGTCCACAGAGGCCCCTTCACCTGTCCTCTTAAGAGCGTTTTGGAACGCCCACAACCACCTGTGTTTCGATATGCTGGCTTGCCTTTGTTGCAGCCACAACCGGGCTTTGCTCTAGACAGTGCAGCAAAAGACAGCGTTTTGATATGAAATTTGCCTTGCTACCGCCTTGCCAGTGACGGTGTCCACCTTGCCTGCAGATTTCTAAAGCGTCTTGAGATGCCACCTCAACTTGTTTAGCAACAAGCACTCTGGTGCTCCCTGCCTGTCCGAGGTTGTTGCACCTAGGCAACGCCCTAGCCACCGACCTGGGCTCTGATACCACGTGATGGGGTTGTAGAGGCTATGGAGGATGCAAGCAGTGGGGAGCCATGGCGTGCAGCAAAGCGAGAGAGGAGGCGAGAGAGAAAGAGGAGAGAGAGAGAGAGAGAGAGCAAGAAGCAAAATCATGCTATTTTTTCATTATCATTTTGTGTAAAAAACCTTACAATATATAAAGCCAAAATTTTCAGGCAGACTCAAACTCTAACTGAACTCCAACTAAAGCTAACTTGCATGTTATAGGGGACAGTGCCCACGGGTTGACAACTGCTCACCAAAACCGGGCTTGCATACCCAACAATTCCAAGGCATTCTTCGATAATGCGACATATGATCAATATGAAAAAGACCAAAATTCATAAGCCATCAATCGTCATTATATGCTTTAATATGAATCAACAGATAGCACCAAAAAATGCTACTATCACCATGAAAATTTCCAGTATAGTTATTGCCGAAAAAATCTTTCGCATAATGCCTTAAATTTGAAAAATTTGACAGCATTTTGTTTGTTTTTGAGTCTATTTATTAAAAAAACCATATATCAACATTATGCCCATCATGTATAATGTCCAATTTGACCTAGACATATCATTTTACTCAATTATTATAATCCACAAAGTACCATACCGTAGGTCTTTATCTATTCCTGATCATATCATGTTCAAAGTCAAAGGTAATGAGAGTATGCAGAAAACAACATGTTATTATGTCATCCACACCTTTCACACGTGAAAGCACCATTATTTTCCTAAACATTAGATTAATGTAAGGTATGATTACACCTTTAGAGTGTGTTCACGTTTAGAAACTAATAGAAAGAAGTTATGTAAAAAAAGGCAAGTATAATTTACTTATATGAGGAAAAATGAACAAAAGTACTCACAAGTTCATCCAATAACAGAATCCCAATAATCCCAGTAGGTACCTCAAGAACTCTAGAACCCAAAGAACCTCTTTTTTGTCTTGAAAGAATCTTTGTGTCCCGACCATGGACTTAACAGAGATCACTAAAACAAGGCGTAGTTACACTTATAAAACATTTGAATGGAAACCATGTTATGTAGCGCTGCTTGCAGCGCCTAAGCCCAACTACCTTTGTCCACCAGTTATCCCTTGGAAAGCATGTGAAAGGGATTCTAACTCGGCTTGGGTGATGAAGGAAATATTGTGGTTGATTTTACAAGCTTAACCTTAACTCAAAACTTCCCCCTTTTTTATGTACTTGGCTGCAGCCCAATATTGTCATGTTTTTTGTTTTTCAAAAACCCTTCTTCTTTATGGGTGTCCCCTAATTAACTTATCACATGGTGGTGGAGGTTTGTTGCTAAGTTGGTAGGATTACTATGTATAGTAGGACTTTAACTCCAAAATGATATACTCTTATACTTTACCTACTACCCATATGCGGTGTATTCATTACCTCGCTTGCACCGCTCCTTGTTTCATAATATATAATGGCGTACATAGTCAAGGCTTGTGCACACTGCTTGCGTACATGCACATATGCACAAGCTTAACTTTGATGTAGATTAGAACTCTACCATTCAATAAGT
This sequence comes from Adiantum capillus-veneris, assembly GCF_014529385.1. NCBI lineage: Eukaryota > Viridiplantae > Streptophyta > Polypodiopsida > Polypodiales > Pteridaceae > Adiantum > Adiantum capillus-veneris. Next base: position 36,503,757 of record NC_140938.1, on the reverse strand, counting down.
CAGTTGTGGCAATGAAGGTTACTCCTAGTCACTAGCGTACACACTCAAACACACACACACACACACACACACACACACACACACACACACACACACTAGCAATGGCAATAATTTCCGTCTCCATACTGTCCTCAATTCTCGGGAAAACCTAATCAAATCCACCTACTCAATTTGCAACGAAAAGCTCTCTACTACAATCTGCTTCATCCTAAATCGCATTATCATATGGCCTAGTCACTCAAAGGATTTACTAACAGTGGGCATAGATATTCCTTTATGATAAAGTGTACTCATGAGTCATTGCCCCCCCTAACTGAAGAAACTTCGGTTACCTTTATGTCTTTATGTGTGTCTTTTGATATAATTATATTACTTATCTACAAAAGACTCTTTTTTAAGCATGCCAACATTTTTCATCGCTGCTAAGCACTTCTAAGCTTACTAAAGCACATTTAGGTGCTTATATGTCGTACTTCTAAGCACTTTTAGGCTTTTCCAAGCTTAGTTGAGCATTTTGAGGCACTTTAGAGAACTTTTTGCAGGTACTATAAACCACTTTATAGCACATTTTTGCATACAAGGAACTTTAGAGTACTTTTAAGCCAATTTAGAGCACTTTAGCAATCATTAGAAAACTTGAAATCATTTCACTAAGTATTTGTAGGCACATATAGTAAGGCGGTCCGGGGCGTGCAACAAGAAGAGTGGCCTCTAAGCACCCGTCTAGGCTCCCGTGCTGCTCAATTGGGTTGGGGTTGGAAAAAACAACAAACACACACACAAACCCGCAACCTAACCCTACACAAATTTGGGGCACCACCTAGTTTTGGATGCGAACTAGGACGCGTAGAGAGAGAGAGAGAGAGAGAGAGAGAGAGAGAGAGAGAGAGAGAGAGTGCTCGGGCTGCTTTGAAATGTTCAACATTGATCAAGCAAACACAATTATATATGTAGGAAAGAGAGAGAAAGGGAAGGGGATGCTTGTTGCATTAATACCTTCTTAAATCTGTCATGACCAATCAGAGTGAGATTGGTATTTGTTCAACATAGCTTGAGTAAATTACACCACAACACATCACAAGAAAAGCCACCCCAATCACTGTCTTAAGGCTAGGGGAGTCCTCTCCAGCCTATTGCCCTCTTACAGTATGTGGGATTTATGGCTAAATTGATGACAACACCCAGAGACAAGCTATCAAGAACTTAAAGAAAACACCAAGACACTTACACATCATTGTTGTCCATTACTTCACTTTGGAAGAGAGACAAAGTATCCAAGCTTAGTCCAAATCCACCCTCCTTGATTTAGCAAATGTTGGGCTTACACTAGTAGGAGAAATGATAGATTTCCTACTCTCAATTGAATGATCAATCTCTCTTACAATGTCATAGAGCTCCCTTGATAATCACCCCTAATACAATACATGCATATGCATAATACAATGAGCTTCCACTCAAGAGCTCCTTCTAGAGAGGTTGAGCTTGGCTTCTCAAGCTATAGCATAGTGCTCTTGCTTATGGCTCCCCCTCTTTTGTGCTAGCTACACCCTCCTTTTATAGCAATTTTGAGGGCTAGGTTACTCCTCTAACCATGGTTGGGTTAGATTTTTAGCACTTATCTAATTTCTTTTGCTTGGAACTATCAAGAAGTTGATGTGGATAGATGAAGAAGAGAGAGAGGAGAGAAGTGGAGGTGAAAGGACTTTTCATAGTAGGTTAGTGTTAGTAAATTAATAGAGTTAGTATTTTTATTGATTTACAAATGGAATTGGATATTTACAATGGGAGTATCCAAGTAGGATACAAATAAGGAAGAAAAAACTCTTAATAGGTAAGAAAATATGGATTTCTTACAATGTTGATGCTCCAAGTGTTTTGAGTAGGGTTAATTTTGACTCTTGTTGACGGTCCACTAGCTTTGACGGTACGTTTTTTCTCCACTCTTGACCTTCCTTGGGAGCCAAGGTAAGTGAACATGAGTAATCAATCACCATGATGCTGTCTTTCAAGAGAAGAGGTTGAATTTTGTGGTTTTTTTATAGATATGGGTAATATGGATGAGGAAAAATGAGACTAGGTGGTCAATTTTGGAATGGAAGTGTGTGTAGGAGACATGAGTTCACCATGGTTTCTCTTATTCTTCAAGGTTGAGAAGAAGGTGAGTAGAATGCAGACAGGAGTGGTGAGAGAGGTGGGGATGATGAGTGGAGAAGTGTGTGTGAAAGAGGAAAATGATAAAGTGGAAGAGGGAGTGTGGCTGCATAGCATGGACAAACTGGGGTCCACCAATAAAATCATAGCTCACAACTCGTAGCTCAAAAAAATATGAAACAATTTGAGGTGAAATTTCAGCCCAAGAGCTACAACTTTTGTTTGTATCACCTTTTCAAATTCGGAGATCATGTGATCTTTAAAAATTCAGCAAAACCGACTATTTTTTTCCACTACACAAAGTCCTTGTGAGGTCCTTCTTTGGATGATTCTTTTGAATACCTCCAAGAGTGAGCCCCCCATGGTGCATGCATGCATTCCACATACTCTTCACCTTATTTGATAGGTCTATAATTGAAGATATTGTTGAGATCATGATATAAGTGAATAGTACAACTAAGAAAATCAAATATTGAGGGGTCTAAAAAAATATGTACATGTCAAATATAAATAATATAGGTGGAAAAAATATAAAGGGGTCAAAATAAATCTCTCTCATTATAAGTCTACCATAAAAAGATGAATATTTTTGGTGGTCTAATTTATGAGAGTAATAGAGAATAGATGTAGGAAGGAAAAAATCACAATAGTGAAAAAATATACACATAAATAGAACTAGTTTTTTTGGATTTTTGTTGGGATGGAGTTACACCAAAAATAAGAGAAGCTTGCATGAAATTATTTTTATATGGAATAAAGAGTACGCAAAATGGTAAGAAAAAATATGGTAATGTTGAGTCAATGTACATAGCATAAATAACACACCATAGGTAAAAATATTTAAATAAATACCAAAATAATTATAAAAAATCCTTTTATTTAGGCCCTATATACAATGAAATATTTACACACAAATGGGCCATAATATACTTATAATTTATTTTATTTTTTTATTTGGCTCAACTAGCACAGTGACTAGCCAATTGAGGGTTTTTAATAAAATATAGGGAAAGTCCCCTAACTCACACACATCTTTGTACAGTGAAATGGTAGGGATAGCCACAGTGTTTGAGTGATTTGATAGGGTGAGGTAGCTTACTATGGAAATTATGGAAAGCCAAAAAACGGCTATCAATAGTATTTGTGGTTTTCTAAGTATTCATAGGCACATGTAAGCACTTTCAGATTTTGCCAGGTGCTTGTAGCACTTTCATATCACCTGCAAAGCATCTTCATTCTCTTATAGAGCACTTGCAACAAAATTTTATGGGTTAATCTAGAGACAAATTGATTGTGATTAAGGTAAGGCTTACAAATAGACCAAAAGTGCCAAGGATCTGATAGGGTACGATGATGCTTTAGTGTGGCTTAGAAAGGGCTTTTTACTGCTTTGAACTTGTAGAGAGTGTTGGAACGGTTGGGAAATGGAAAATTTGAGACTTACCTCAAGAAGAGAAACTACAAGAGAATTGCAAAGTTTGTGAGTTCATGCACAATCTCGATGCTCGACAGCAATGAGTGCTACATGCATACACATGGAGCAAATCAAGAAGATGCATTGAATGCAACAACTGAGCATATTCTCTTTCGGCATACATCTTTTTGGTCCAGAGGCATGGCAAATACCACCTCTTACATTTCATGCTCGTTTGATGCACTTTATAACCATCATCAAACAAGCACCATTATGATCTCCATGTTACCAATATCATCCTCATGTTGTCATGACTTGGTTGCAATAATGTTTCTTTGGTGTAATCCTAAAACCTTGGTAACAGTTCTACTAATCAATTGCTTAGTAGCAATGGCACATGTTGCATTGAGGTAGGACAAAAATCTCAAAATACTCTCTCCACCACCTTTGACATATGTTGAAACACTGACAATAATGCATGTCGAAGAAGTTTCCTCAGAATCTTTGGACTGCAAGTTCTCAAAAAGCCATGTTTGTTCATGCCACCCCTTTGCCATTGCTCTACAAACCTCATTACATCGACGCTCATCAACTTCACCATCCTCTCTCATCCGTGCAATCATTTTTCCATGCTTCTTTACTCCCTCTTCCTTGTAGCACAGTAGTTCCGAAAGCATGTCATATGCTTTTATAGCTACACCATCTTTCTGAAGAACCCCTCAAAATATTTCTTGCACAGTAATGCATTTCTGTGTATGCATAAATAGGATGTCCCATCATTGGACATATGCATTAGACACTCTTTTTGCACAGCATATCGTTTTCCATGCATTTTTGTGTATGCATAAATAGGATGTCCCATCCTTGGACATATGCATTAGACACTCTTTTTGCTTCCACCTATGCACCTTGAGTTGACTACAAAAGGCAAACCAATGTTCCATCATGCCACCCTTTCATATTTGTTGCCTTTTTTAATTCCATATCTATCAGCAAATAATCCCTTGAGTACTTTATTGATATTTCCAATGCTAATAAGTACTCCAATAATGTGTGTATCCCAAAGGCACTTTTTTCCCATTGGGTTTTTTCCCTTTGTTCATCCAGGTATTAGACCCTAATTTAGAACCTCGGCATTCTACTTCCCTTGTACATACTTGTCATAAATAAACAAAAGCCTCATCATTATGCTATTACAATGCACAAATACAAAATCATCTCTCACATCAGACATATTTGGACCAATGAAGATGTTGCAGCAAATTGAACCTCGTCTACAAATTCAATGACAAATGAAAACAATCAGCCCATCAACAACCAATCAAAAACCTTCCTCAGCCTCCACGGACACTTTTCAACAATGCCCGATGACGGACACTAAGGGGGGAATGTTAACTGAGTCAACGTCAGTTAACAGAAGTTGCTAAAGACCGAAGACATACGAATGCACGTCGAGGATGAATGCAAAGAAGCAATAAAGATTGGAGCTACAAATTTTCCACGTTTTTCCAAAATGTTCATGTATTGTAAATTCTCGAATTATTTCAAGCCATTGAATATTTTAATGTGTTACAGGCTCAATGGGAGTTCCAAGTTGTAAAGAATAGGTCATTTTACTGTGCCTAGGTAGCAAATTCAGTAAACGGTGAGCCCCAAAGGCCTTGGATGCCCGGACATTGCACATTTTTACCCTAGGTACATAAGGCAGTGTGTAAATGAAATTAGGGTTCTGAAGCTCATTTGTTGACAGCACTCTTTGGTGAGAGCTCTTGAGGTGTGTGTCTATGGAGTCCTTGAGCTTTTCCTTGCTCGTGAAACTTGATTAACACTAATCAATGATTCATTCTCTCTCACTATGCCTCTCTCTTACTTCTTATGATTGCCTATGATGCTTAGATTAACTAGAGCTTAACTAATTAGTGGTTAATTCCTCTCTAATCTTGTGTGATTGCCCTCTTTTGCTTTTGCGTGCATGTAGGTTTGATTGGAGTGTGGTGCTCGATAGATCTATGTGTGTGTGCTTGCGATTAGTGTGTTGCATGATAGGATTAGTGTTGTGTGCATCTTGCAATCGTAGTGTGCGTGTTGGGTTGATTAGAGGTAAAGGGAAGTGGATATGGAGATTGCCCTTCATTGCGGATTAGCTCCTCCATAGGCCGAGAAGCTCACCTCGTAGAGTTAACCATTTGTGTTTCCACGATTAGCTCACTAATTGTGTGAGTGTCTCCAACCCTAGCCAGGTAGCTCATCCCTCCAGATTGATAATTTTGTTGGTCATTGGAGCTATTGCAATGATGGGACCCCCAACACAAATCTAGGCCGTGCAACTCCCCCCATTCCACACTAGCTTTGAGCTTCGTGATTAAAGGATGTGATCCTATGGCGAACAGAAGGGGGGACCAAAGGGCATCCCTGCTTAATAAACTTTTTGACCTCCAAAGAACCCACAATTCTTGAATAGGAGCTTTGACTGGCTTCTAGCTCCCTATACACTTACCAGACAACATAGGCACGCCTAAAGCCCAAAACTTCCATGACGGCTTCTATATATGTCCATGTTATTCTATCATAAGCCTTATCCAGGTCCAACTGTAACAGTACACATGTGACTGTTGCGTACTTGATGCCCACCATTGCTGCCAAGGTGTTATCATAAATGGACTTCCTTTGATGAACCCATGCTGATGGGAAGAGATGATCTTGGTTAGTAAGGGTGCTAGTCTGAGGGCTACAACTTTAGCAACAATTTTGTAGGCCATCGACATCATCATTATAGGGCACCAGTGTTTCAGTTGAGAACAACAGATTTGTTTGGGGATGGGTTTGATAAGCCCTCTCTTTACACTTATCTCCAACGACCCTTTGACAATGGCTTTATTGTCCAACCTTGTGATTGGGACCTTGAGATCGTCCCAAAATTCTCTATAGAATTCCACCATCATCCTATCCCAACCAGGGGACTTTTCCTTGCCAAGGGCTTGCAATGCTAATGAACATTCGTCTTCTGAAAATGCCCTTTCCAAGAAATTAGCTTATGAGTGGGGGATCTTCTTCTTGACACTCTGAAGTAAGGACCCTTTGGATTCTGCCACTTCTTGGGACTGGATCTCTGGCCGTCCAATGATTTGACTAAGATAGCTCATCATCAGACCAGCCATCTCATCTTGGTTATGAACTATTGTCTCTTTCTCATCATCAAGCGAGCAGACGTGGCCTCGGCTCTTCTTGATTTTTAAAGCCCTAAAGAAATGCGCTTGATTAGAGGCTTCATGTTGAAGGGAAGTCTCCCTAGAGAGAAGCCTTGCCTTTTTGATATCTTCTAATTGCTCATCAGCAAGGTTAGATTTTGCTTCAAGCTTTCATTTGTGCTCATCCTCAGTAGCAAGCCCCTTGGTTTTCTTGGAGGTAAGCAACTGTACCTCCGCTGTAAGATACAAAAGGTGTGCCTCCCTAACTTTCTTGATTTGGGGGCCTAAGGTTTTGATTGCTTTCTAGATGCTCCAAGAAAAGAGGTCCTACGCATTGTGTTTGTTAAGGTTGACATCTTTTTTTAGCTTACCTAGTGCTATCTTGGTTAGATTCCTGAAAAGAGGGTCTTTAAATAGGTGTGCCCCTGTTACTAACACTAACAAAAAGCGGATACCTTAGAGGGGATAAATTATGAAATTTTATGAATGTCAAGTTAAGCATTACTTCAAAACATACGTAGACCCTTGAAACAAAATGGATATAAGATACCTACCTTCTTATCCACTAAGAGTTATCATTGTTTTATTACCAATGGCTCAAGGAAGTTTTGAATTATATAAATTATGATATTTGATGAATGTTAAGTTAAGCATTACTTTACATAGAAATTTTTTGCACTTAAATCCAACAAATCTAGACCCTTGAAATTCAGATTAAAGCATTAATGAAACCTTATACTTTTTGCATATCCTTTGTAATCTCTAAGGATTGAAAAACATGCAATACCTTTGGCTAGGTTGGATAAGATATCATATGGATGCACATGGGGAGCAATGTGTCACTCACATCAAGAAGGTAATCAACTACAAGGCTTGGAAGCCCTAGAAATTTACCTTTTGGTATGGTTTCTTTTAGACCCTCTACATACTAGCATTGTTATCAATTGGCCGTTGCTACGATGTGAGATGATTCCCATGGGGTGCACCGATGTTAAAAATGACGGGAGTCTGTCCAGGTTGGCCTAGTGAAATATCGTGGACTTCTTGTTTTGCTGTGGTGAGAGATGAGATATAGGTTGACACCATTTTTTCTATGCCTAGAGTGCACCCATGTTAAGTTACTTGCCAATGCAAGGGTTTTTGATAATGTATATATACATCTAACATGATTGTGCAAGTAGGATTTTCTAAGAGAAACCTATTGTTTTCAAAAGATTGAAATAAAGTAATAAAAGAACTTGAATTTTTTTCACAATGTGGTAATAATTAGAGAACAAAAAGCAAAGTGGTGTGAGATAGAATGATGCAACTATGGCAACATTCCATCGATGGGTGGACCTCTAAGCTAGGTAGCTTTCCAAATATTTGTTAATTTTTTTCTCAGCCTGGCCACTCTCATGCCTTAGAGACTAGCAAAACTTGATCGTTGTGCCTCTGAAAGATATGGGTTAAAGGTATCAAGGTTAGCTACTATGGAGTATGCATTTTCGAGATTGTCTTTTGTTTAGATGTGTAATGACAAGAGATATGGTAATCAATGATTGTGCCTCTTGCTTTGAGGACCTTTACCATTGAGACTTAGTTTAAGCATTGTGTATAGAAATTAGAACATCAATGATTGGATTATGATTTTCCCTTTGTTTTCACTATGTGAGACAAGACCAATCATTCACTTGTGGTTCATGCCTAACACGACAACTTTAACAAGGGCAACGTCCATTGGTCCTTGCAATATATGAAAATAGGGTTGGTGGAGACTTATCAAAGGAACCCTGTACTTCATCTTGGTTAGGGGAACTCACATGGAGAGGAATCTCAAGGCACAAGAGAGAATGCATTACTAAGTTTTTAAATACAAAATAAGATAACCTAGAGTGATAAGTGTATATACAAAGCAGGGGGGGGGGGGGGAATATATCTATGTGAGGAAAAAAGTAATGTGACAATCCTAAGTGTGTTCACACACATGGAACTACCCCATACACAGTAATAATATCAAATTTTCTTGTTAGCCATGTCACCTTCACAATGTTTTGAATGCACTTGCAATCACCTTGGATACTCCATTCATACTCACAAAGTGTAGCTAAAAGAAATAGACACATAATAAATCACACTTGTAATTTGTGGATGGCATGGGAAAGCCCAAGTTCATCTTTAAGGAAGATTGGATGTCAAGTTGAGTGCTCTTGGAACTATTCCTTATTTATTAAAGTAACATATCTATAAGTATTCATGCAAACACACACACACCATAGAAAAAGGGACCAATATGTGCACATGGCTTTCAAAATACCTCTATTATTGTGACAAACTAAGAATTGGGGTTGTTCATTAATATAAACGTTAATATGAACATCAATATATGCATTGATATGTACTGATGGTGACACCAAGACTATTTCAATGCTATTTTGATGATATTTTTAACATTCACTCCGGTGACTATATCTATAATTCTTTTGGGTCGGATACATGTTTCTCTATTGCAGCTACTATAGAAACATTCACTCCGGTGACTATATCTATAATTCTTTTTGGTAGGATATATGTTTCTCTATTGTAGCTACTAGAGATAGCCTTGAATGGAAATTTCTAGTAGCTTTAGAAAGGGAAACCCTAGACATCAACAAAAAAAAGCTAGAAATTGGTATCATAGTAGGTTGCATCCTCTCGAGCATAATTGCCACCATTGCCAGCACCTCCCACTCACTTTATTTTCTTTTTTTTAGCTTTGGTGATTTATAGGTTGATATATACTTTGGAATTTAGATTTAATTCGGCCTCTACTTCCACAAGTAGTGCATAAGCAGTTTTATGAATTTCTTTTACTTCAAATTTTTGAATAACAGGGTTCAATAGTCTATTGTGGTTTGTGCTTTATAGAATAAATAGTTTCCATTCAATTTCTACTCAGTTTGGGAATTTTCTACATAAGATTTACTCTTTCACTATGGCTAAGAGCAACGATGTTTTCAAGATGTTATCTGTTGATGAAAAATTAGATGGAGACAACTATCCATTTTGGGCTTATATGATGTAGCATGTCCTTATTCCTAGGGGTGTATGGAACATTGTCAAAGGTTATGATGTATACATATGTCCTATGGGGTTATGCGGGATGTTGGAGGTTTTAGCAAATTTTTTCCTACTGTTAGTGTTGTTTAACCTGTAAGAGCTACGGTGGATTATGTAAGCACCATAGCAATAGAGAAAAGCTAAATTAAATAGAATATACTTAATACAAATTTAGAAACTTACTTGAATAATTAGAGAATTGAGTGAGAGAAAAAGCTTTGCATGGTGGATTTATAGGTTCAAGATAGAAGGTGGAAATAAAGGTGAGAGGGATATGTACCACATATGGTAGAGGGAAAACATCATGTGGGTTAAAGCATGTGGCATGTGTGCATAGCATGAGTAGCATGTGTTAAGGAGTCCTATGTAGGAGAGTGTATCCATGCACATGGGGAACATGCATGTATGCTTGGTTGTCGGGATATGTCATATAAGAGTGTAAACTAAAGGCTTACTCCAAAAATCACCCCCATAAGTTGAAGCTTACACAAGAAGCATGGATTCTAATCATGGAGTATACAATGGGCTACATTCGGTAGCTACATATGGCTCACAAAGATGGATCTAATGCAATAGAGTAGGTCTCACCACCATACTTTGGGTTTGAGGTAGTGTCTAAACCCACTACAAACATCCTCATTGTAGACAGAGTAGATATCCTTGGGTGGTAGTGGCCCTCAATGATAACACGTTGCCTTTGGCAATACCAATAAATAAAATATTAAAGGTGGATTTTGGTTATGTTGCAAACTACAACCACAAGGGAGTCAAGGTTTTTTTGTTGCACCAAAGACCATATTGCAATTTGGAACCTCAAAAGAAGAAACTTCAAAAATGCTTGGGTGCCTGGGTGTATAATGACCCTGTTGACTACATATCCATAAAGTGTGTAGGTTGGTGCAAATTGAATCTGCATCATATGGCTCTTGAATCAACAACAATCCATTGATATCCAAAATAATCAATCTCTATAAATATTTTATAAAACAAATAAGTAGTTAGAAATTCGGTTGATTTTCTTATTCTTTTACATTGGTTATTACTGGAACAACCATGTCAGCATCTAGAAAAGGTCCATACTAGGTCTGACTATTGTGAAGTTTGTCTAGTCCCATGTCGATGCCTTAAAAATTTACCTCCTTAGTCTCTTGTGCTTCTACAGTTTAAGACTCTTGCGTTTCCATTGTAGAGTTATCCATATCAAATGAGTTTCCTTCTATAGTGGTATGGTTTTCTTGAGACTGAGGGATTTTTTATTGATGATGGTGTTCAAGCTCGGCTGATGGAATGATGGAGGGCTATGCTTGAGGGTTGGTGTTTCAATGTCCATTTCTTCCTCAACCCCTCCCTCTACATGATCTTCTCACTTCTCAACCCTTCCTTCCTCTGCATGGTGCATCTCTAGCACCCTGACCTCTGCATTTCCTTCCTCCTTAGCACCTCTCTCTCTGATTCTTGCATCTCTTGCCTCGCAGTCCCTACCTCTGCATGGTCTTTCTCTTCAGCCCTTCCTTATGATGACTGATCTTTCTCCCCCTCTTCATCATGTTCCTTCTCATTTGATCTAGAAAAATCTGAAGGCTCGGGGAGGTTGTTGGCTCGGGAAGGTTGCTAGCTTATGTCCCTCAACTGTCATTGTCATCTCTACCGCATGGTCATCCACCAACAGGTTGTCTTCTACATCCAAATTTACAGGTTTTGAAATAAAAAGCTTGGGGGTTGCACCTTTAAGAAACTATTCATATAACGTGTGTTCAAAGGGTATTAAAAAAACCCCTTAACTTACATGCTTAAGGTAATAAAATGACCCCTTTTTCTTCAAAAACTTACGAGCTTTTTTTAAAATCAATTAAAAAACCCCTTTTGTTAATATAATCCTGTTAAAATTCTAAAATTTTTTCAATTTAAAAACCCATTCATTTGAACTTGCGTGGTAACTTACATGTCTAAGAGGTGAACCCCCCGAGATATAAAGTAGGTGTTGGACAAGTGTCACATAGCATTGATGCAATGTATGTTATATTTCTCAAGTGCACTTTGCAAAAGAAAAAGAATAAAAGAAATTGAGATCAATTCTTATTTCTATAAAACCACCATGTTATTGTAATGCTTTGCAAAATGGATACTTTTGACCGTGAATGGCTTTAGTGCAAAGAAGCTCTGCAATATGTACTTAGCATGTAGGAGACATGTCCATCCACATGAGTTTGCATCCATTTGATCTGGCACAATGAATTATTTTATGGTCACCTTGTACAGTTTGTAATTGCCACAGAGCTTGCCATATGCATGCAATAATCTTTTTATGCAACGGCAAACAAACCAAATTGTTATTCAACCATAACAATCACTATAAGTAGACCTAATCTCACATGAAACTAATTTCAACTTCCAAATACTTACAGTCTTAACTCTATTCCTCAAATTGAGTTGAGTATCAATACACTAGCTTGTCAAGCTCAATGCATATTAGGCTCCAATGGTCTCATATGAAGAAATTGTTGACTTGGAGCATCGAGCAATGAGAAAACCATCAACATAATGCGCATTGAGGGGTATTCTTCATTTTGAGAAGGAAAAACTTTTTGTGGATCCAAGATATATATCTTGCACTGGTTTTGTTGAGAAAGTTGTCTCTTGATCAAACTACAAACAATTAATATAAGTTATACTTTTTTCTACATCAAGAGGCTAAGTATGCTAAATCTAGAGATTGGAACTTACTTTAGGCATATATATACAGTATAATATGTTATCTATGTACCTAGATCTTTCTATATATTATTCACACATGTGTGAGTGTCTAAGAATAATGAGTAAGAAAGGAGTGGGGAAATCATGAGTGACCATCTAGATTAGAGAGAAGAGAGAACTAATGAGAGGGATTAGTGTTGCACACATGCTACACCTTATGCTAATCACACATTGCTCTTTGTTGTCTTTCCTACCAATGCTTGTAGTCACATCCTAATCATGAGCTCACCCAAGCTCATGGGGTTACGATTAGGCCCATGTATGGACAAATCCTAATCTACACTTTAATCTAATCATGCATACATCTCCATAATCAAACACACAATAGACAATCAAGCAGTTAGAGAGAGATTAGTTCTTAACACACACAAATCAAGACACTGCTACACAACTTGAACGAAAAGCAAAGAGAGAACCGATAGGACTCAACATCATTGCATGCTTAATCGGTTTGTGAATAGAGTACATGCGGCTCCAAGCCTCCACCTCCATGGCCTCCTTCTTCCTCCTCCCTACTCTAGGTTTTATTCTAAAAATGGTTTCTCCCCTTTCACCTGACCTATAATTCACTTATATGCCTAGGGTTTTAAAAACAAATGGCCGGCTGCCCAAGGCACATAAAGTAAAATAATAGATACAATTTGGAACTCGTAAAGAGCATGTGAACCTATACATAGTAAATGGAAAAATATGCTCATGAAGAAGAGGTAAATAGCTTCTGGTGCTGGACGTTGCCAACAATATCTTATCTCAATTTGTTTGCAATGGAGTACAAGAATCTATGAGGGAAAAATGGGGTTGAACGTAGGACTATACTCAAGGAAGGGCACAAACAAAAGGCACATAGGCTAGAAGGCTAGGAGAGAAATTCAACATAAAGATTTATGGCAAGATATCAACAAGCTACTTGATGAAGGTATTATTTACATGTGCAAGAGTTTCTCTACTTTTTATTACACCAAAGAACCATGTAAAGTGGAGTGTTCTTTGATTGCAAGCCACTTAATACTGCTAGAAAATAGAATGACTACCCTTGCAGCTCCAAGATGAAATCTTGAACCAAGTAGTAAGTCATGAGAGGTATTTGATCATATATGTCTTCTCCAAGTATTTTCAAATTGGTATTGTTCTTGAAGATTAGCTGAAGGCTACATTTATTTCTCCATGGGGATGTTTTTCTTACAGTAGGATGACTTTTTTTTTGTTAATGTTGATGTTAATTTCTATAGGATTGGATGAACAAGGTGTTTTGACACTTATATGGGTAAGCTTTGTAGGGTGTTTATGGAAGTTATAGGGTGTAGCAGCTCCAAGAAGGAGCATCTACTGAAGTTGAAGCTATGGTTAGTTAAGTCCAAGAAGTGTAAGTTGGCTCAACGTCAAGCTCCTTCGTTAGATCATGTGGTGTTACAAAATGGTATAAAGGAAAATCTTGACAAGATAAAGGCTTTAGTGTGGATGGAGCCTCCAAAAAATGCTCAAGGTTTGGCTTCATTTTTGGACAAGATATCTCTCTCAATTTTTTTTATGCTTTCGTAGTATATGTACCCTCTTCAAATGATGAGCCAAAAGGTTTATGGTTTTGAGTGGACTAAAAATGCACAAGGAGCTTTTGATAGAGTGAAGAAAATTCTTTGCCACCTATCTATACAGTATGTCCTCCTAACCAAATGAGGATGACTTCTATGTGGCTACAATAATAGGTACGCCGTTGGTGCTGTTTTACTACAAAATGTGGGTAGATGTTACAAGCTCATCTATTTTGATAACCGGTTCAAATGCTCCAGACATCCATAGATGAGCTTTAGAATTCAACCATATTGGCATTTTAGATTTTGCATCAATAGCCAAATAAAATTCTTCCTCCTAAGTCTTATATAAATCTTTGTAGCTATGGTCCCTCAAGTTGTCCACCTAGTGGTCTCCATGCGACACAGATATATATATATATAGTCATAGCCCTAGTCTTGAACCACTTTTAACTAGTGCATGAATGGTCTTCCAAGTATTACATCATAGTTATCCTTAGTACCAAAATATACTATTGCAAATGAATGCTCATACTCAATTCCAAAAGAATTCATCACTACATGCTCTAAAATTTCAATAGGCTCCTCAATATGACCATTAACTAGTCATAGCTTCATTTGTACATATCTAAGAGTAGGTTTTCCTCATTTTTTCCCAATACGTTAGTGACTATGACAACACCTACACCACTATCTAAAATAGCATGTTATTTTTTCCTTGATATTATATATGTTACCATATGCATGTCGTAGTGATGTGTGTAAACATACTAGGACCGCCGGGGCATTTTTTCCCTCTTTAGGAGGTTTTTTCCCCCGAGTATTGTATATACGCCCATCACTCTAGGGCTATCTATCTTTCCATTTCACACTAAGTTATACACTCTCTACTGTGTGCCTTGAGCTTCCTTCGTCTTCTCCAAGCTGTGTGTGTTTCTCTGCAACCCTAATTCCAACAATTGGTATCAGAGCAGGTTGCGTCCTCTCGGGCTTTCGTGAGTTGCTCCGGCACACGCCTGCTCACTTTCTTCGATTCCAGTGAGGTTTGGCAAGCGTCCGCAGGTCGACAAATACATCGAGAGAACTCGTAGAGCCTGGTCTGCTCAGATTTTCCATTTGGGATCATTTCGGCCTTTGTTTCCACTACAGGTAGTACTGCACAGGCTATTTTGTCATTTTGTGCAAAATTTCTGTCAGTGCCGTTTTTTGCATAACAGGTGCCTTATAGTCTTCTACGGTTTGTGCTATATAGCATGGGTTGTTCCCGCTCCATTTCTCCTATTTTCGGGCAGTTTTCACATCAGGTGCAACATTTACAATGGATGACAACAACAACACAGATGTGTTCAAGATGTTTGCTGTTGAGGATAGGTTGGATGGGGACAACTACCCTATGTGGGCTTATATGATGCAACATGTTCTTGTGTCAAAGGGCGTTTGGAACATTGTGCAGGGCATTGATGTACGTCCTAGTTCTGAGGATGTAGACGATGCTGAGGATGTTGCAGGTCTTGCTGCAAGGATTGCTGTTGTTAGAGTTGTTTTGCCTACGACAGAACAAGCTCGTTGGGATGTTAAGGATGTGTAGGCTCATGCATTGATTGCATTGTCTGTGAAGCGCAGCATTGTTCCTCACATCCGTTCAGCAAAATCTGCAAAACAGGCTTGGGATATTTTGGCTGGTCTTTACGCAAGCCGCAATGAGGCTAAAATTTCTTTGCTACGTAAAGAGCTGGAGTAGAAGATTATGCATGAGGAAGATGATATGGACACTTTCCTTTCTAGTGTCAAGGATATCAATGAGCATCTTATTTCTGTAGGTGGAGTCATTTCAGACAGTTCCCTTGTGCAGACTGTTCTTGATGCCTTACCAGATTCCTACCAGAATTTTACTAGTACTTGGAGACTGATGACCCAAGGAAATCCTGAAGTTGTCAAGTTTGATGCATTATGCACATTGTTGTTGCAAGATTCACTTTCTAAAAAAAACAGGACTAGGCAGCGTGCAGTTGAACATGCTATTATTGCTTCTCAAAGAAAGGGTGGTAACAGTAATGCAGCCACTTCTTATGGTTCTGCTGCGAGTGGAAAAAATTATGTTCCTAATGCTTCTACTGGTAGCAATTTGTCTGGAAATTCTGGTGATAAGGGCAAAAAGAAGATGCGTTGCCATTATTGTAACGCTAATGATCACTTGATCAAGTCGTGTCCTAAGTTGAAGGCCAAAGAGGCTAAGAAGAAAGAGGGTGGTTCCACTGCAAATGCCGGTTCCACTACAAATGCAACCATTGTTGAGTCTTCTGTGAAAGGAGACTGTGATGCTGATGTTGATGCAAAATGGGCTTTTAGCGCATAGTGCACTTACAATCCTGCTGTCCATGATGCATGCTTGTCAGTTGCTGTAGATTCACATGTGTGGTATTTCGACAGTGGTGCTACAAAGCACATTACCTCACATCGTGAATTGTTGACCTCTCTCGAGTCTGTCCCTCATGGGAATTCAGTCACTTGTGCCAACAATGCCTCTTATCCAGTTCAGGGAGTTGGAAAGATTGTGCTTACTGCTGCAAATGGCAGTTCTTTCACACTTGTTAATGCACTTTATGTACCTGGGATCAGGAAGAATCTCTTGTCTATATCCGCACTTGCTAGACTTGGAGTTGTAGTCAAATTTGTGGATGACAGATGTACAGTTCATGATCTCATTTTTGGTGAGATGAAATTGTTGCATCTGGTATTTTGTGTCGTGGGCTGTATAAGCTCACTTTGTATGACAAGTGTGGACAAAATTTTACAAATGATGTTGCAATTCAAGGGCTATTTCAGATGCAAAACTTTGGATGCACGTTTTGGTCATCTGAATTTTGCTAGTTTGCTGCGTTTGCAGAAATTTGATATGGTTGCTTCTTTGCCGCCTCTTGAAGCACCTGTCAAACATGTTTGTGAAGGCTGTATTCTGGGTAAAATTCAGCGTTCTAAGTTTCCAAAGGATGGTTCAGTTAGGGCCACATGCAGGTTGTAGCTTGTGCATAGTGATGTTTGTGGGCCCATGCAAACTCTGTCCTTGGGAAATTACCTGTACTTCGTGACTTTCATTGATGATTACTCTAGGCATGCATGGGTATTTCCTCTTAAAGCAAAGTCCGAAGTTTTTATGTGCTTCAAAAAGTTTCTGGCTATGGCTGAAAATGTCTCGAAATGTACTATGGCCACCCTCCATTCCGATCGAGGGGGGGAGTATATGTCTCATGAATTTAATGAATTTTTGGCTAGTCGTGGGATAAAACAACAATGTACAGTGCCTTATACACCTCAGCAAAATGGTGTTGCTGAGAGGAAAAGCAGGTCATTGACGGAAATGGCACGATGTATGGTCAAAAGTCAAGCTTTGCCGCATTCTTTTTGGCTTGAGGCCATCATGTGTGCCACTTATGTACTTAACAGGTGTCCTACTGAAGCTTTGCTGTCTATTACTCCATATGCGTGTTTTTGGCTATTTGGCATATGCTTTGGTGCCACAAGTCCAGCGCAGAAAATTGGATGATAAGGCTGTCAAATGTATTTTTGTTGGTTATAGTGCTGAAAGCAAAGGTTACAGGTTGTATCATCCGCAAAAAAATGTATTCTGGTTTCTCGGGATGTAGTGTTTATGGAAGATTCTGCTCATCTTTTGCTGTCATGTACTAGAGACAATAATGTAAGCTCACAAGACATTTATGACACTTTGTTGCCTCTTTTCAGTGGTGGAAATACGAATGTAAGTTCCAATGAGGCAAATGTACAGCCTATGGGGGTTTCTAAAAATTTTCTAGGTCAGCCTATTACTGATGCAGATGTACATGATGTACTTGATGAGGAAAGGGCTGAAAATGAGCAGGCTAGAGGTATGCCAAAATGGCTGGTGCACACTTTGCATGATAGTAAATTGGCTGCACCTTTGTCTAGTCATACTCGTTCAGGCTCTCACCATGCATCTTATGCATTAGATTGTTATGCTTTGGCTGTGTCTAGCTTACATGATGTTGAGGAGCCTCTGTCTTTTGATGAAGCACATAATTCAGAAAATTGGATGGCTGCCATGCAATCAAAATATGATGCACTTATAGAAAATGACACATGGACTTTATGTGATTTGCCTCCTGGCAAAAAGGCCATTGGCACGAAGTGGGTTTACAAGTTGAAACGCAAGCCGGATGGTGAGATTGATCGCCATAAGGCTTGACTTGTGCAAAGGGTTATGCACAGCAAAAAGGCATAGATTATGAAGAGACTTTTTCTCCCACTTGTCGTATGACTACTGTGCATTTTCTATGTGCATTGGCAGCTCATTTTGGTTGTCATGTACATCAATCAGACATTGTTACTGATTTCTTGAATGGTGACATATTTGAGGAAGTTTATGTAATGCAGCCTCACGGTTTTGTCATAAAAGGACAAGAGGACAAAGTGTGCAGATGTAAGAAGGCTTTGTGTGGGTTGAAGCAATCTCCTCATGCTTGGTATGAGAAAGCTGACACTCATTTGGTTAAATGAGGCTTTCGTAACAGTCCAACAGAAAGCACATTGTATGTAAAGCGTGAGGATGATTTACTTCTCATTGTGGTTCTTTATGTCGATGATTTGCTGATCACTGGACCAAATGAGAGACATATTGCTCAATTTAAGGCTGATTTGAATGCTACTTTCAAGATGAAAGATTTGGGGCTATTGAATCATTACCTGGGTATACAGTTTAAGCAGTGTGATGGTGGTATTGCTTTGTGTTAGAAAAGTTACATAGAGACATTGCTATGTAAGTTTGGACTTGAGGATTGCAAACCTATTGCCACTCCCATGGAAATAGGTTTGAAGTTGAGTCTACATGATGCTGGCAATCCTCCTGATGTCACTCTTTACCAAACTGTTGTTGGCTGCCTCATTTATGTATGCAACACGAGGCCGGATATTCAGTTTGCAATCTCACAGGTCAGTAGATTTATGCATAGCCCAGGGTCTAAGCATTGGAAGGCTGTCTTCAATTTCTGGCTACCAAAGTCTTAAAATGATGTAACTGGCTACCAAAGTCTCTTGAAATTTCTCTTTCAATTATAAGATTACTTACACAAAAAGGTATACCTGTGTGAAATGGATAACAACTAGTGTACCAATTTACCACGATAGCAATACCTATACTACCAGTACCAGTATTGTCACTGAAAATCTGAGACAGGTAAATCTCTCAAAATTTCTCTTTGAATTATAAGGTTACACAAAAGGTGTATCTGTGTGAAATGGATAAGAGCTAGTGTACCAATTTACTAGGATAGCATGATAGCAGTACCAATACTGACACTAAAAATCTGAGACTGGTGCTAATACCAGTACTAGTGTATCAGAATGTAAAAAGTTTGTTTAAAATGATGTAAATAGCTACCAACATCTCTTGAAATTTCTCTTTGAATTATAAGGTTATTTACACACAAAGGCATACTTGTGTGAAATGGATAACAGCTAGTGTACCCATTTACCAGGATAGCAAGATAGCAATAACAGTGTTGGCACTAAAAATCTGAGATTGGTACCAGTACTAGTACCAGTGTATCAGACTGTAAAATTTTTATTTAAAATGATGTAATTGGCTAACAAAGTCTCTTGAAATTTCTCTTTCAATTATAAGCTACGTACACAAAAAGGTCTACCTATGTGAAATGGATAATAACTAGTGTACCAATTTACCAGGATAGCATGATAGCAGTACCAGTACTGGCACTGAAAATCTGAGACTGGTACCAGTACTAGTACCAATGTATCAGCCTGTAAAAAGTTTTTTTTAAATGATGTAATTGGCTACCAAATTCTCTTGAAATTTCTCTTTCAATTATGAGATTACTGACACAAAAAGGTGTACCTGTGTGAAATGGATAACAGCTAGTGTACCAATTTACCAGGATATCAGGATAGTAGTATCAGTACTACCAGTACCAATACTACCAGTACCAGTATTGGCACTGAAAAACTGAGACTAGTACCAATACCAATACAGTGTATCAGACTGTAAAAAGTTTGTTTAAAATGATGTAATTGGATACCAAAGTCTCTTGAAATTTCTCTTTCAATTATAAGGTTACTTACACAAAAAGGTGTACCTATGTGAAATGGATAATAGCTAGTGTACCAATTTACCAGGATAGTAGGATAACAGTACTAGTACTACCAGTACCAATACTCGCACTGAAAATTTGATACTAGTACTAGTACCAATACCAATATATCAAACTGTTAAAAATTTGTTTGTAATGGTGTAATTGACTACCAAAGTGATAACTAGGATGCCCATGCATCACCTGCATACAGAGTCAATGCTAACAAAATGTTTTCTTGTTTCTATGTGTGCAAGTGAGGCTACTCTTTTTGATTCAGTTTTTTGGTGCTTTACTATTTGGAAGATTGGTAGGCTGATTTGAAGTTTGTGAAGGAGCTTCGTCTTTTTGGATGGGGTCTTGTACCAACCTGATGTTATTCATTTGTACAAAATCAGGCTATGTAAGTTTGTTTTTTATAATAAACCTTATATTTATCTGGGTACCTTGGTATTTGAACATGTATATGTTCAAAGACCTTATATTTATATAATAAACCTTATATTTATCTGGTATAAGGTATATGTTCAAAGACCTTATATTTATATAATAAACCTTATATGTATATGTTCAAAGACCTTATATTTATATAATAAACCTTATATTTATCTGGTATAAGGTATATGTTCAAAGACCTTATATTTATATAATAAACCTTATATGTATATGTTCAAAGACCTTATATTTATATAATAAACCTTATATGTATATGTTCAAAGAACATGTATATGTTCAAAGACCTTATATTTATATAATAAACCTTATATTTATCTGGTATTTGAACATGTATATGTTCAAAGACCTTATATTTATATAATAAACCTTATATTTATCTGGGTACCTTGGTCTTTGAACATGTATATGTTCGTCTGTGGGTAATATAAGTAAATAATTAAATCACACACACACACGCATACACACACCCATGAGTACCTTCTCTTCTTCTTCTACTCCTTCTTCTTCACAGCTTGGGTAATTTAAGTAAATAACTAAATCACATACACACACACATACACACCCATACCTTCTCTTCTTCTTCTACTCCATCTTCTTCTTCACAACTTGGGGAAAATGGTATTATCTCTATTTGGCATGATTTTTGACTTTATTGCATGCATATGCTGTGGACTTATTTGACTCTGATGGCATGCTCTGCGAACATATTTGACTTTGATGGCATAAGTTGTGGACTGGAGATTTTTTTGTTTGCATTTTCATGTCGTTATGTTGCCAAAATTTTGATAACTTACCAATGTAGTCAAGGTTTAGGGTTTATTTGGCTAGTCGAATATTATATAAGATTTGAATTGGTGCTCATAGTGATATACAAATCTAGAATTTATTTTGTCTCCCTAAAGATATTAGAAGAGAAGTCATTCTCTCTCTCTCTAGGGTTTATAATCTCTTCTTCCAATGTTAACGCAAATAGATACTATTTCTTTAGAATTTATACTTTCTCTCCCCGTCAATCCCACATATTTGGAGTCTTATGATGATTGAAAATTACATTAAATGGATACTTTATTCTACTACACATGTTTGGTTTAAAAAACTCAAAAGTTTGATGAAATTGTCAAAAAAAACTTGAAATGAAAAACTCTCAAATGTTAAATCCCCGCATAAGAGTACTGCTTTAAGCCTAACCTTTGCAAGGGATTGGTATAGAACCCTAAGGGTGGAAGAAAAATTGATTTATCCTACTCTTAGGAGACTGTCCTTGAAAGAATACATACGAGAGGGAGTGCTTTGGGGTGTAGCATCTCAACTCTAGAAAGCCCAATGAGAGAAAGGAGAGTCCGTGAGAGACTTTATTAGTCGCTTAAGGCATTTAAATTCTTGTTGTAATCCAAATGAGCGCTTCAATAATAACCAATTGCTTGATAGATTCATTAGGGGATTACAACGTGAGGATATCTACAATGGCCTAGTCATTAGAGGTATCACCACTTGGGAAGCAGTCACCACCAATGCGATCCAATTGGAGGATAATTTAATGATTCAAGGAGAAAGAGTGTCTGTTGAGCCTAAATCTACTAGCTCACAAGCATCGGGGCATAGACAATGACTCTAAAGCCTATTGCTAAGGATCCAAAGATATCTGAGATGACTTTAGAAGATCTCACCAAGACCATTCAAGAGAGTCTTAGAGACAACCGTGCTCCACAAAACAATCACATGTATCCAAGAAGGGAGCAACAATGGTGCTCAGTATGCTATGATCCGTATAGTACCTGTGAATACCCTACTTTTATAGTGAAACTTAATGAGAATTGCAATGTCTGTGGGAGGTATGGTCATCAAGCTAAGGATTGCATAGTATTTAAGCGCGCGATGGCCAATAGACCAACCTTAGCATGGACAGACACATCTTGAGTGCGTGCATTGATTTCGGCCCCATCTCTTGAGAAAACGTCACAACACATGGTCCCTAGGGCCCGAAATGTTGTTCAAACAACACCCTTACCACCTCTAGTGCTAGGACCGCAACCACCCATCTGAGAATTACTTGTGTGAATCAAGTGGGTTATGAGTCATCTATTGCTTGTTTGGAAGGTTGTGAGGAAGATATAGACCCTAATATTGCCTATGGGATTGATGTGCTTGAAGAAAGTCAACAATACTACATGGAGGACTATTGGGGACAAGTCAAACCTACCTATCAAGAAGCTGCTCTTGCTGCAAGAGGCCAAAATATCAATTACACTACCAAGAGACCACCTCTTCAATGCTATGAGTGTGGAGGTCCACACCGTGTGGCCAAGTGTCCTATTAGGCTACAAAAGAACGCCACACTAATGCTAACCAATCAAGCAAGCACGTCTACAATGCCGATACTCACGTGTAATTAATGTGGCATAGATCATTTGATTGCCCAATGTTTGAATAATCCAAATGTGCCAAAGATCACGCCATTAAACTTGATTGATGTTACCGAGGAGGCATCACAAAGTACACCTGTGGTATCAGTAAACGTAATCACACAATCAAAGCTCCAAAACCAAAATTATATTCTTGAAGAAAGAGACACGGCATCAATTGACCAATCTTAGAAGAAGAAGAAAACACGAAGGAAGAGATCGCAAAAAGCAGCGAAGTCAGACCCCAGTTCAAAGACCAACATAGGGACTGGTGAGACGACCCCCTATATATGAACGATATTGAAGAGGATTCTGATTCAGGTGAAACCATGGAGAGAAAAACGATGACCAGGATCCAAGAAGAAGATAGGAGATCGAGCGAGTCAAGCAATTAAGGAGTTTGGCAGAAGATACCAAAAGGGATCTAGAGCTAGCACCAAGGCAGATCCAGATTACAGACACATTGTTCCCTACGCAACAAAAACCTCACAAGATCCATAGACCCCTAGCCATACCTAGTGTCATCTAAGAAGAAAGTGACTTAAAGTCATGGGAATGTGGGTGCACTCACTTCTTGTTGAAAAGAATGTTTACAGAGGGACTACCTGACCCTATGGAAGAAATGGAGATCCCATCTTCCCCACGTCAAGGGACTGAATCCCAAAAGGTGTCGTTAAATATTGCCAAATTGATGGATTTCCTGGCTTCAAAAGTTAGAACCACCATCATGTCCAAACTATATGGAGACACTGAGCTATTCTTAGCTCTTCGCGTTTTTCTCAATGGAGAACTAAAGGTCAAGCTACCACATTTGCACAGATGGATGGAACTAGGGAGATGCCAATAGAGGAGGAATACTTAGATCCACAACCCAACCTACATGAGAACCCAGTTGTAGAAATACCTGTTAACAAGTTGGGACAGTACTTTGAGGGAGATGAGTCCAATGCAACCATACCAATCACTACCAAGGGATTAACTGTGAAGGGAATCCTTGATGGTGGCGTTGGGTTTAGCATTGTCAGTAAAAATTGATGGGAAACTATGGGAAGACCTCACCTTGGGACCACAACCATAGTAGTAAAGATGGCCAATGGGTCTATTGTTAAACCTATTGGGATGCTAGAAGATCTCAAGATCAAGGTCTTTGAACATAAAATAAAAAATACCTTCATTGTTATGGATTTCCAAGCACACTATGGCATTTGAGATGATCTTAGGATGTCCTTTCATGAGGGAAGCAAAAATGGAGCATGACTGGTCTAAAAACCATGTCTACTTGCAGTTCCAAGATTCTGTCATTCTGGTGGTTCTTGTAATTGGTCGAAAACATCCTCTAGGAAACAGGCTTATAATTGATCATAGATCTGACACCACAGTTCACTCGGCCCCATTGTTGTATTGTTACATATGTAAAGTGTACACTGATGTTGGGAAAGATTCTCCTTATATGGATCCCATATGGATGTACTAACTGGGAAGTGAGTTGGACAATGTGGATTGGGTCCACTTAGCAGCAACCATAGAAACTTGGGGAAACAGGGGGACGACCTAGGTAACACCTGAGGCCTGGATGAAATGCCACCACTTATACCCTTAAATATGCTAGGAGCAATGCATATAGATTCTGATGACCTACAAGATGAAGGTTTGACTGGCATTGGAACCAGTAGCATCTCACAAGACTATAGCTCACACGATTTGGGGTCAAAATCATCAATTGAAATTGACTCTGAGCCTGAAGAATTTGAGTTAAATCTTAGTGAAAATGTGGGGACAAATCATTCAAGGCTCACTGGTACCCTAGATGACAATCTATCCAAGGGATCAGAAGACACAAGTAGCGATTCATCTAGTGAATCTTCACTAGAAATTGGGATAAGAGGCGATTAAGCCTGGCATAAGAGGCGATGATATCGAGCAAATGTGCGTGCTAGAATAAATGAAAAGAAATCTACCACAGAATGGATTAATTCTATAGGGGCATGTGATGCTCATCAAAAGTTGGTAGATAACTGGGGTGAATACCTTCAAAGCGTTATGTGATGTAGTCCACAACCCATTGACATCGTACAACTAGAGGCTACAGAGAAGCCAAAGTTGAGCCGTACTATAAGGAGACGAAAAAATAAAAAGTTAGCTCAACAACAAAAGAAAGCAGACAAAGAACAAGTAGAGCTTAAAAAGATCCAAGCAAGAGTTGAGGCTCGAGAAAGACAACAACGTCTTAGACACCAACGAGAGGCTAATCTAAAAAACACAAAAGTATTTTTTGAATACATTGATGGCGTTTCATTGGAATCTTGCTCAAGCCACCTCTACGATATCCAATGGAACTAAATAGCATCTATGGGAGAGTACTATATAATGCATTATTGGATACAGGAGCTCAACATAATTTGTTATCCTATGGAGTTTGGTTTCAGCTAGAAAACCACCCCTATCCACAAGCACCATCCAAGTCAAGGGTGTCAATAAGAAGAAGACCAATGTTTTTGGAATCCTACACACTCATGTTATTTATGACAATGGAACCGTGGTTCAAAGCTTTTTGGTCATGCATGATGGTACTATGGAGGGTAATATAAACCTCAGGAGCAAATGGATGTCTACAACCAAATGTAATATCGATTGGCAGACTGAGAGTATCATGACGTAGAAACCAACTCATGGCCCTACGGCTCAAGGAATAACACCTGAAATCTCACCTCTTCATAACACAAAAAAGAACAAAATATTGCCAATCCAAAAAGTCACAACATCCTTGCCAGTAGCACAACCCTCTAAAGCTTCAACTTCCATGGCTACGACAAATAGAGCTACATCAAAGGCTCCACGTGATCTAACCAAGGGTACATATCAATGGGTCCCCAAGGTATCGTTATCAGACCCCCCTATGGTTCAAGTTGATTCACAAAGGAAAGCTCGAAGGCAAGCGTCCACTCAGTTTTAGAAGGTAAAAACCAAATCATGTTGGATTCTCAAACAACTATTAGAAGTCCAAGGCTACTATGATGGAAATGATCGAATGTGGGTACCTAAACGTAAATCGTGTCCTTCCCTATCCATTACAAAACCATGTGAGTCAAACCTTGTGATTCCAAAGATGTTGGAAGACCATGGGAAGGGAAAGATCACATAATGCTACACACCTATTCCAGAGCTAGTTTGGGTTCCAAGGCAAAACCAATATATTTGGCTTAGCTCAAGAAAGAGGGAGTTCCATGAAGCGTCTAGCTCCTCATGTAATGCATCCATAGAGGTAAAAGATTCTACACAACCTCCACCTACCATAGGCAGCCTCCATGAGGCTACAAAAGATTCGACACCTCCCATATCTGAAGCTAGCAGCAATTGATTTTGAATCCAATGTCCTCTTTATCGTGTTGCCCAATACTACCACGTGAAATCCATGGCACTAGACAACAGTGTTCCACCATCTCCATCGCGAATTCTTTTGGTGAAAACTCTAGAAAGTAGAGTTGTAAGTGTTAAGCTAGTAGATATACACGTCCATTCCAAATTTGACGCAACCTTGCATCATGGCGACCTAGGAAGCTTGCATTTAGGAAAAGAACAAGGGAGGGTTCCATTGGCAGCAATGATTGATTGCTTCAGGAAGGATGACCCCAATCAAACACTTAGATCTATTGAAGAACGGGTGGATGGACAAATGCAACAAAGCCAGGGCACACATCTTTAGCAATATTGGTGATGTTACCGAAAGCAATGAGTGCCTTAGTGATGCAGCAAGTAGTGTCAGATCTGAAAGAGATGAATGTGAGGAGTTAAAGGAGTAAGCAGTCTTTACGGATAGAGATAAGGATATGAAGAAACCTACGTACAACGCATAAAATAGTGTTTGAACGAGCTGGAAATGTTGGAATTAGGGTTGCAAAAAAACATACACAGCTTGGAGAAGATGAAGGAAACTCAAGGCACACACCATAAAGAGTATTACTTAGTGTGCAATGGAAAGATGAAATAGCCCTAGAATGATGGGCGTATATACAATGCACGGGGGAAAAACCTCTTAGTGAGGGAAAAATGCGGTCCTAAGTGTGTTCGCACACATCACTACCCCATGTATATGGTAACAAATCCCCCTTGGAGGAGTGATGCGGTGAACGAGAGTTGGCACATGAGTAAACGGAAGTTGCATGCCCTGAGGACATGATCAGTCCACAAAGGGAAGTAAGCCCAAAGTTTTGTGAAAAGCTTCAAACTTCTCATGAGATAATGCCTTTGTGAAAAGATCTGCGGGGTTGTCCTGTGTTGGCACATAAGCCAAGCCGATCTCTCCTACTGAGAGCCTCTCCCTGACATAATGCTAATGCACCTAAGCGAGCATGAAAAATTGGGTTCCTCGCAATGTCAATGCGCTCTGACTGTCAGTGTAGATAGCCTGTTGGCAATGTCTTGTCCAACATCCAAATCATCCATAAGGCGTCTGAGCCATACACACTCAACCGTAGTTGTGAAGACTGCCCTATACTCAGCCTCACAACTAGAATTGACCATAGTAGGTTGCTTCTTGGTCAACCATGATATACATGAACTGCCAAGGATGAAACAAAAACCATTTGTGGACACTCATGTGTCAAAACAACCAGCCCAATTTAAGTCCGAAAAAGCATGTAAGTCTGGCGGCAATGATCCCCCCTTGGGATAAAACAAGAAAAGATGTAAAGTTCCACTCAAGTAGTGAAAAATACTCTTGACAACCTGCCAATGCTTAGACCCAGGGCTATGTATAAATCTGATGACCTATGAGACTGCAAACTGAATATCCGGCCTCATGTTGCATACATAAACAAGGCGGCTGCCAACAGCAGTTTGGTAAAGAATGACATTAGAAGGATCACCAGCATCATTTATACTCAACTTCAAACCTATTTCCATGGGAGTGGCAATAGGTTTGCAATCCTCAAGTCCAAACTTACATAGCAATGTCTCTATGTATCTTTTCTGACACCACACAATACCACCATTACACTGCTTAAACTGTATGCCCAATTAATGATGCAACAGCCTCAAATCTTTCATCTCGAAAGTAGCATTCAAATCAACCTTAAATTCAGCAATATATACCTCATTAAAATTTACATTCAAAATTTCACCACTGAAAAGAGGCAACAAAGTGTCATAAATGTCATGTGAGCTGACATTACTGTCTCTAGTATATGACAGCAAGGGTTGGACAGAATCTTCCACAAACACAAAATCTTGTGAGACCAAGATACACTTTGTTTGTGGATGATACAACTTGTAACCTTTGCTTTGAGCACTATAACCAACAAAGACACATTTAACAGCCTTATCATCCAGCATGAGCAACACAACTTTAGATATGCTCAACTCTTTCAGCTTGAGCGTAAGCCTAATAACTATGACTTTCTGTGTTGATTTCCTGTCTTTAATCCAAACTGGATCATTGACTTTGACTAAATTGCTCGAAACAAACACTTGCTTGACTTTTCTTTGCTTTCTTGAGTACTTTGGCTAATATATCTTTGTTTTTCTGGGTGTCTCCTTAGAGGTTTCACTTGGGTCAGCAATTGACTTGAAGATTTGAAAGTTTGACCTACTTGAAGAAGATGATCCGTGAGGGTTCTTTGATGTAGAGGCATATGCTATGACACCTTCTTTGCTAATCGGTGGAGGTTCCACTTTAGCTTTCCCTTTGTCTGCAAATTTTTTCTTTAATTATTGTGACTTGTGCAACTTTGAATCTAGCTTTTTTGGTTCTATTGAAGATCTTTGTTCCGCTTTTGCCACGGTCTTATCTTGATCTAGCTATGTCTCTATGGAGGGTGGCTTGAGACTCTAGTTTCCAATTTGACATACATCAAGTGATTTAGCTAGCAATGAGTGATTGATCTTTGGACTTCCTATTGCTTCTTGGTTTTTCGCAACCCTATTCTTTTTAACTTATGGCTTTGATGGTATTCTTTGCTCAATAGCTATTGTGGTTGCTCTTCGCTCTGTTTGATTTGCACTTGTTGTTGCTTGATCTGCTTCTAGCTCTTTTGAAGTTTTGTTCGATGGAGATGAATCATCTTCAATAAGATTTGCTTCGATATCAGTCTCCATTTGAATTGTGCTTGAGGACTTTGTATTGTCGTCCCTGGGTGACCAATGTTGGTCTTCATTCTTTGTTGTCTGTGATGACTCCGTCATGTTTACATTTTGTATCTTTGACATCTTCTGGGCCATTGGTAGTCCCATTATGATGTTGTATGGCATATCCTTTGCTATGATCACATGGAATTGAGCTGTGATAATCTGTGAACTTACTTCAATGGTGGTGGAGATGATTCCCTAGCATTCTGCTCGTTTGTTTCCTTATATGTTCACAAATTTAGGAGCATCTTCCAACTGTGGTTGGCCACATCTTTTCCAAGTGTGAAAAGACATAAGGTTCTTGTCTACCTGAAAATTAGCTTTACTTCTCTTAACAACTTTTGCTTGTTTTCATTAACAATGTTGCACTTGATCATCTTAGAATTCGTGTCTGAATTGACTACTTTTGTTATAGCAGTGTCCTTTGGTTGAACTTTATCTGCATTTTCTTTGGTTTGACCACCTGCTTTTGTTGATGTCGACTCGTATTGCTGTAATATTACACTTTTTTGCAATTGTTGAGCATTGTCCTCCTGCATCTGGGTAACTCTTGATCTTAATAGATCCACTGTACTTTCTGGGAGAATCTATCTCTTTGGAGGAGATTTTGGTGGTGACCTTTGTGTAGCTTTCTGGACTTTAGCTCCCATTGACTTTGACTTATCTGTTACCTATTCTGGTAGCTTGAGGTTTTGCATCATCTTTAGATAGTCTTTGACTTCAATCGGTCCATCCATATGGGTTTGTACAAGGTTTTGATCTTGTTGATATTCGTTACCATGTGCATCTTGATATGCATATGTGAGCTTGATCACATGTAAGTGTTTAAACACTATGGGATTTGTCGGCTTTTGACTCTGACTTGTGGAGATCAGCTGAAACTTTTGTCCCTGATGATCTTCATATAAGCATTTGTCTACAGATTCTGATGGAACATGGGTCAATTGGAAACTTCCAACAACCATATGATCTTTCAATGGTTTTTGCTTTGAAGAGGTCTGTTGGCTAGAAACTCTAGGCCTTCTAACTGCTGTAGCATTTCCTGGTATTAGAGCTGAGCTTGATGGATTTGCAGCTCCCCCCTTCCTAGTGTGATCACTATAGCGTGCTTCATTGTAAGAGTTCAAATTGTTTGGCTCTGATTTAGTCTCACCTTTTGGGACTGTGAAGGTACACTTTGGGTAGCATTGTTGACATTTGGCATGTGTAAACCTTTTGCATAGTTTCCTATGTATCTACGTGAAACATGACAAATTATTCCCCAATTGAAGCTATAAATAGCATTATCTTTGCCCTGATATTGTCTATCCCATGGGTCTCCTATGATTTGAGCTTATGTGGTTTCAGGACCCAAGGCATCATAGATGCTAGACTCTCGTCTATATCTACGACTGTTTTGGTCAAAGTATATGCTAGTTTGGTCACAACATCGAAGTTGATTTCCGATGGAGGAGAGTTTGGCTCTGAATAGATTTCTGGGTTTACTTGGGTAATATCATTCAGCTCTAGAGAGGATGGGCTATAATAGATTTTTTCCTCTGAAGTGAACCATCCTTTCTATTCTATCACTGGACGTACTTCTATGAGTTGGTATGTGGGTCGTTCAAACACTGGTTGATCCTTTTTGTACAGTTTCCCTTTTTGGTCTACATAGTGTGCATATGAATTATGTGTACCATACAAAGCTAACAGCATTCTGTTTGATGTGTCCCTTAGACTCGTGAATGATTGCACACTTGTGGTAGTGGATGCAAATTCATTTGCAAACCTAGTAGTCTTTTCAACCTTCGGTGATATCTCAACACCTTTACTAAATTCATGCAAGAATTTGTTGTTCAAAGAATCAATTTTAAGCTTTTCAGGTGCCTACGCATTCTTATGCTGATTTTGAATTTGCAGTGTTTTTATTGATGCTTCTAATGGTAATGCAGAATCATCTGATTGCATTAAAAGTGACGAGTTAAATGCACTTACATCGAGATTCACATTTTCAATTTTCTTTGTACCTTGCTTGACAGTTGATGTATCCCTGTTGTCTAGATTTCTTGGACAATCTTCAAAAAAGTGTCCATCTTTTCGTCCATAATCTGAGCAATACGCCATGACTGGTGGTATTTCAACTGGCTCAATCATGTCAAGCTCTTGCTGAGGAGCTTCTGTTTTTGTGCTTGCCAAGTTGTCGGCATCTTCATTGAAAACACTGAGCATCAAGCTGTAGATTGCTCCATCTTGACTTTTGTATCGTCGTTGGCTTGGTTCTCCAGTTAGATTGGCTTCAATTGGTTGATCTGTTGGATCTTGCATTTTTTGCTCTCGACAATAGATCTGACCACTGTAATCTATGTACAATGATCCTGATTGCATATGCACTAAATGGATGTTTTGCTGGCTTGTGTAGATTTCTAGATAACCACTTGGGTTGATTTTTTGCACTTCATCTTTAATCTTGCAATACCTGGCTCCACTGAAGTCTGTGAACATCTGGGAGTTCTCTGAATCTGGCTTGACTCTGATGAATAGGATCTTGGCTCCTGTGCTCTTTTTACTGCTCATTAGATATCTACAGCCTTCTCAATCTGTGTACAAGACTTTTTCTCCATTGCAGTAGCCATATAGTTGTAAAATCTGGTCGGTTGCAACTGCACTTGTGCTACCACTGCTATTGGCTTGTCCCACTGTACTTGAACTCTAAGCTCGATTTGAGTCCATGTTGGCTTGTTATGTAAAAACTGTCTCTTAGCAGATTTCGGTATTGATTAGCAGTATTTCTCCTGCTCGGCTTGAGAAAACTGCTTTAGTCAAAGCGCTTTTGAAGTTGACTGCTCTTCAGACTCGCAAGAGTTGATTAACTCCAGCTTGACAATTTCAAAATTGATTGCAACCTTTTGAAACGATGAAAATTGGGCCTTTAACAAATTAATCTGCAATCCTCCGTGATTTGTCGATTTTCAACATGATTTTGACAAATTTATAAATTTTGTCTACCCCTCACAGCTTCGCATTGACCGTTTTCAACTTTATTCGGCTATTCGGATTCGCTTTTGCATGGTTTTCTTGGTGTGCAGTGTTTGCTCGGTGTGCGATACACTACTTCCCGTCTTTGAGTTTTGCTTTTCTGACGCTTTCTAGCTTGTTCTAGTTTTTTCTGGCACTTCCAGTGAGTTTCTTTTTATTCTTTCTAATTATTTGTGAAACTTTATTTTTTTCTAAAATTTTTTCGTCTTTTTATGATTTCTTTGGGAAATTTTTCAATTTACAAGTTTTTGGTGATTTTTTTAAAGATTTTATGTTTTTTACAATTTTTAGGGAATTTTTTCAATCAATTTTAAGTTTTTTAATGATTTTTTTATGTTTTAGGAATTTATCTATGTCAGTTTTATATTTTTTGTGATTTATTTGTGAGTTTTTGAAATTTTTATGATTTTTCTATGTGCTTTTTATTTTTCTTTGAATTTTTCTAATTTTTCCGGTGAATTTTAGGACTTTTAATGGATTTTTTGAGGTTTTTAACCTTTATGTGATTTTTTTCTCATCAATTTTGATTTTTTAAAGAAATTTTTTTGTTTTTTATGGATTTTTTGTCTCTTTTTTTATTTTAAAGTTTTTTTATTTTTATTTTACTTCTTTTTTATTGAATTTTTGATTTTTTTAATGGTTCTTTTGTTTTTTTTGTTATTTGATTTATTGGATTTTTTGAGATTTTTTTCTTGTTTTTCTTTTTTTTATTGATTTTTATTTTTTAAATGGAAATTGAAATTAACTAAAATAATACAAAAATTTACATGCGGCTTACCTGCACACGGCAGCATTGAATGCGAACTGGCGGTGCTCACAGGCGCGTGCAATCAGCGGGGAAGAGGCAGAGCCAAAGCGCACGTGCCGCGCAGTGGGCAATGATTGCGGGGCTAGCAATCAAGCTCGCACGTGCGTGGGCAGCGGGGCAGGGCACAGTGTGAACGGGAGCCTCGAGGACGGGGCGCATGCAGGCAGAGAGAGAGAGAGAGAGAGAGAGAGAGAGAGAGAGAGAGAGAGAGAGAGAGAGAGAGAGAGAGGGTTGGATGGGAGGAACGAGGAAAGTCATTTTTCCAACCATACAAAATTCTTTTCCTTGAATTTGCTAAGAGGAAAATTTTAAAAATTAGGATGTTTACACTATTTTTCTCTCCTTTGGGGCGGAATTTCTCCTTTTCCTTTTGCCCTCAACGGCTTTTGAAATTGAAAGCGGCACGATATTAAGTTGAGACACATTCTTCACGAACATTGGTACATGCTCCCGGACAGAGGCAAGAGAGAGAGAGAGAGAGAGCGGCCACGCTAGAGAGAGAAGAAGAGAAGGTGGGTTCACGCGGAACGGAAAGAAGAAGAAGAGAATTTCAAAGTCGACAAAATTATTGCAAGCGATCGTAAAGATATCGTCGATGAAGATTTTTGATGCGCCGCAAGGCACGAACCTCACAACTCGAACCTGCCTTTTTTTTTTTTCAAATATCCAGAAATGCCAAAATTAAGCCGAAAATTAGCCAAAAACTTCAAAAATCACAAGAAAATCCTAAAAATTGCCAAAAAAATCCCAAAATTTTAGGAATCGTAGAAAATCATCGTCATTCACAATCGAGCATTTACGACAGGCAAAAACACACCGAAAATAGTAGATTTTAGCAAAAATGTAATTTGTGACACAATCGTGAACCCGGCCCTCGAAAATAGCAAAACGCTCAAAACTCGACCACGGAGGGTACGAATGTGAACAAAATGATGCTGTAAAAATGCACACACAAAATAGCTTGTAAAGATCGTAAAATTGAATTTTTATGGAATTATCCAAAAATTTATGCAAAAATTAGCAAAAAATTGCAAAAATTATCCGAATAATACCCCAAAAATTCTACAAATTCTCCACACATTGGGAAATAGTACAGCGAAATAAAATTGCAAAAATCACCTCAATTCAATTGCCAACAATTTTATCAATAAAATCAAGACTAGGCAATTAAACCGGCAAAATTGCCGACAAAATTAGGTCAAAAATTGACGCAATTAGAGTGTGTAATCCATGTTTTGAGCACAAAACCACATCAATTAATCATTACACACATAACTTTATGCAATCAAATCACTGAATTAACCATGCAAATTAAACACTTTTTTGGCGCACACATACACACTATAAAATTGGCAGTTTTTACCAATCTTTAGGTGCGCACACAAAAGGGTTAAACTTGTCGGATTTGCAATATGACTTCACAAATCATTAGTTGGGCATAAGCACAACACACATCAATCATCACAATTGAAAAATCATAACGTACACGTTGATTTTTAGGTGCTCAAACATGGACATAATAGTGCACACACACTCAATTAGAATGCACACACACTTTATTTTAGTGCACACACACTTGAAATTGACCATCCAAGCATGCAATTAACTCAATTAGGCACCCAATCAGCAACCTACAATCACCAATTAGCAATTGAAACTTGTCAAATCATACGCCACCAATTCTTAGAAATTTCAGCATTACGACGACGTGAAAATGGAAAATCGCAAAATTTTCTATCCACATTGCATTACATTACATTGCATCAACATAGCATAACATTACATTGCATCATCATGGTGGGATGTCTACACATCTCTAGATTCTACGGAGGTTGAGAATACCACCTTGATTACCTTTCCGTTGAAGATCAATTGGATGGTCAAATGCTCCAATCCTTCATAGCAAATTAGTAAATTAGCAAAAATTAGTCAAACTAGCAAGGGGTTAGTGAGAAATTAGAGTGTGTAAACACACAATTGGCAAGATATGGTCACACATTAGGGAATAATGAATACAATGCTTCATGCACACACATTCAAAATCCACAAAAACATCAACACTCAAGTGAAATTAGTGAGGGAACGCATTCGTTTATGCCACAATTACACTTGCCTAGGCCATTGTCCCCAGCAACGGCGCCAAATGTTGGGGGTCCCATCGTTGCAATAGCTCCAGTGACCAACAAAATTATCAATCCGGAGGGATGATCTACCTGGCTAGGGCATGGAAACACTCACATGGTTAGTGAGCTAATCATGGCAATACAAATGATTAACTCTACAAGGTGAGCTTCTCGGCCTATGGATGAGCTAAGCCGCAATGAAGGGCAATCTCCATATCCACTTCCCTTCACCTCTAATCAACCCAATCACACACACTACGATTGCAAGATGCACACAACACTAATCCTATCATGCAACACACTAATCACAAGCACACACACATAGATCTATCGAGCACCACACTCCAACAAACTTACATGCACACACAAGCAAAAGAGGACAATCACACAAGATTAGAGAGGGATTAACCACTATTTAGTTAAGATCTAGTTAATCTAAGCATCATAGGCAATCATAAGAAGTAAGAGAGAGGCTTAGCGAGAGAGAATGAATCATTGATTAGTCTTAATCAAGTCTCATTAGCAAGGAAAAGCTCAAGGACTCCAAAGACACACACCTCAAGAACTCTCACCAAAGAGTGCTCTCAACAAATGAGCTTGAGAACCCTAATTTCATTTACACACTACCTTATATACCTAGGGTAAAAATGTGCAATTTCTGGGCACCCAAGGCCTTTAGGGCTAACCGTTTACTGAATCTGCTACGTAGGCACAGTAAGTGACCTATTCTTTACAACTTGGAACTCCCATTGAGCCCGTAACACATTAAAATATTACAATTGCTTGAAATAATTCGAGAATTTACAATACGTGACCATTTTGGAAAAACGTGAAAAATGTGTAGTTCCAATCTTTACTGCTTCTCCGCATTCATCTTCGATGTGCATTCTCACGTCTTCGGTCTTTAGCAGCTTGTGTTAACTAACGTTGACTCAGTTAACAATTCGCTAGGGAATAGCCAACTCCTAGCAAAAGTGTTTGCAGACGATTCTCTCCTCTTCTTGAAGACGTGCCCCAAGATCATCAAAAAATCTCTAGAGATGGTACAAATATTCTCAGTAGCTTCGGGGTCCCATTGTAATATAGATAAGTCAAGGCTCATCTCTCTATCAAAAAATGACTCATTTGACCCTTCTGACTAGTCGGGGGAGATTGTCACGGGGGTGGACATAACTCACAAGAAAAGATTTGAGTGGGTGCTTGAAAAAATCAAAACAAAAATGAGTAGGTGGGAGTATGCTCTTCTCCCATTCCCAAGTCGGATAAAAGTGATAAATTCCTTTATGCTTCCTTATATTGCCTTCACTAGCCCGCTTCTCAAGATGGCTAAGTGTCACTGAAAAGAGTTCTTAAAACCAGTGAAAAGGTTTTTATGGAAAAACAACACGAAATCCTCCAGGCCATGGCAATGCGCACATTGGTAAACATCGGGAATCAAGGAGGCCTCCGAATTCTGAACCCTATGGCCCATGCAAAAGCTTGTTGCACCAAATTTGTTGTTTCTTTCGCTAAACAAGATCAGGTTTGGGTTGTCATGATCAAAGATATGATAGATGCAGCTCAACTTGGCTCAAAAGTATGGAAAGTAGAGAAGGGTGGAGGTTCATGACAAGCTGTTAGCCCCAACGTGGATTACCCTAAGATTGGGGGGCAGCTCAAGAGAATTGGTAAGAAAATGCAATAGAGCAGCAAGAGTCTTAAAGTGGGGGGAAAAAACCAGGTACTTCAAGAACTCCATTTTGCGTTGTTCCCCCTGGCTTTCCAAAGTTGTAGATCCGCCAGAAATTCCCTATTGGATAGAGACAGCCAGGAAGCTGAATAATAAGGGTCTGAATCGATTGGGACACTTCTGGGACAGCGGCGGAAACAAGAGTTGGAAAACCATTGATCTTCTCGTTACTCCGTTCCAACTGAATTGCTTGGAGGTCTTGTTGGTCCACAAAGTGAGGAACAACTTCACAATATAGTGATGCCTATCTGTGATTCGGTGTTTGACTGGAATGCCTGGAAATGGCCCAGAAGCAGTCTCTTGGGGAAACCCCATCCTAAAGACATTTACCATACAATGATGCAAAAGAAGAATTGGTCTAGCCCCCTTAACAAGATATGGAAAAAACAATGGCCAGAGGAAAGGTGGGAGCAAGTAATGGAGAACATATGGAAGCCAAAGGTTCCGCAGCACGTGAAGGTGTTTTATGGAAGGTAATTTGGGGTGCTCTACCGATGGGGGTGAAGATTCAGGAAAGAGGGATTGGGTCAAATCGATGCTTGGGGTGCAGGTTGGCTAGTGAAGATCTGGCCCACCTCTTCATGGATTGCCCAACTGTCAAAGGTCTCGCAGGGAACATATGCAAGTGGGTTCAAATAACATGGAAAATTGGTTTTTACAAGGATGATCTATTCCTTGGAGGGAAGAATTCATGTGGTCCTGCCATCCTCATCAGAATTCAAATCGTCAAGTACTTCTTCTTGCATAATGTATGGCAGACAAGGAACCGCCGTGTGTTTGAAGGAGGTCTTGAGGTGGCAAGCTTCACAAAAATTATACAAGAAAGCAAAGTGGTAATTTGGACGCTCGGGTGCAAGCAACACTCAGAGGATTGGTCTAGGACTACTTGTGCCTTGTTGTCAACAGAGGGTATGCCTAGGATGGGGGAAAATCTTGGCTATCGGTAATTAAAAGATCTCAGAAGAACATGATAATGGACCTTATGTATCAAGGATAAGGGGGCGAGTTGGTTGGGATGGCTGCCCTGATTGCCAATGTAATTATGGTCCGTGGATGATGTCATGGCTCAACACGAGCATGACAAGACCTTGTAATTTTTTGGGTTGATTAA
The DNA here is from genome assembly GCF_014529385.1 of Adiantum capillus-veneris. Lineage (NCBI taxonomy): Eukaryota > Viridiplantae > Streptophyta > Polypodiopsida > Polypodiales > Pteridaceae > Adiantum > Adiantum capillus-veneris. Next base: position 36,465,757 of record NC_140938.1, on the reverse strand, counting down.
TATAATTCACTCACAATTGTGAGCTCTGCCAAAAAAAAAATCATAATTTATCTAATTCAACATTTCCTTGAGCCATTTGTAATAAGAGAATGCTAGATAAAAAGTTAGGTACCTTGTATCCATCTCAAAGTTGTGTGTGCATCCTTGCAACTAAAACAATACGAAATTCTTGAATTTTTTATCTACCTAGCTTGATGCTTATGGACGTACATTGCTACAAAAGCAAGACAAAAACATCTTTCTAGCATACACATGCCTCTTTTGAACCAGAAGGAAAATAGGAGTAATAAAACAAGTACCATACATGCCTCCTAAAAATTAGCAACACAAAATTCACCTCAATTTTTAAGAACAACCATAATGATACCAGCACCATCAACAGTCATAAGTGCAAAAAACAAATAATTATCTACAATGTAGAACATACCATAAATGTTGGTGCTTCAAATACCATGAACACTATTGCAAGCATGAGAGAAAACATAAGTACAATAATAAATGTACCATGTAGCTAAACATAAGTACAAATAAAAAAGTACTTACTACCAAAACATGACTCCTTCACCAACCAAATGCAAAATATGACAAAAGAAAAACTTTTGACTGGCTGTATAGCCAACTCTGACCAAAAAATGATGTAGATGTCATACCACCTAGGATATTTATTACATAACATTCCACAAAAGTAAATGAAGATCTACCAATATGTATATATCCTATAGAAAAATTGATGTGACATGATAGCCACTGGATCTTGTAGCAAAACATGAACATGGAAAAAACTATGTGGAGTAACAAAATGCATCATACCAAATATTGAATAAAAAAACATATTAGAACATAGCAATTGGGCTCACCTCAAGTCAATTGGAACCAATTCACTTGCATGTCCTCCTCCTACATTTTCTCCAAAAGATCTTTTGTTATGCGTGTGCATATGCATACTTATCCTTTATCTATGCTAGACACAAGTCCACAAAAACTCATGTTTAATTTAGAATATCACAACCATTAGGAAGAGAATGGGCAGTTTAAGGGAGTCAAAGCTCTAGTAATAAAAAAGCAATCAAAGGACAGCTTTTGAATTCAAACAGGCAAAATGGCTAGTTTATTTGAATTCAAAATTTCCCCCCAAAATGAAATTTAAAATCTAGCATGCAAAACCATATCATGTAACATATGTATGGAAAGGGCTCGGCATGTAGATTATAGATCTATAATCTTCGCTCAAATCAGAGATCGTATGTAAGAGTTATGGAGAGCTAAAAATCATAAAGTTGCCCCACCTTTCTGGGAGGGAAAAGTGCATCCTTTGGCCACTCTTACACCTCTCTTACACACCCACCATTCTTGCACACATGGCATTCACCTATTCGTCAAAATTTTAATCAACTCCATAATCTCATGGAAAATAAAGAGGCCCTCTTAGACCACTTCCTCTTCCTAATTCTTTGAGTATATGTAGCAAATTACAAAAGTTAAATTGTAAACAATTTAGGATTAATAGCAATTACAAACTCAGGAACAAAGTGTTGCATCCACCACTCCCAACGTTCAAAGCATCAATGCACTCTAATCTAGCCACTTTTGCCTCCCTCTACTATCTATACCCATGAGATGTTGCCTCCATCTTGTGCTTGATTTTCTCTTTCTCTACTCCAATCTAGCCAAATTTTGCCTCCCTCTACTATCTATACCCATGAGATGTTGCCTCCACCTTGTGCTTAATTTTCTCTAGTGATGTTGTCTTTCCACGTCCATACTTTCGTGTGTCATGAGCCTTTGGGAGATGATGTGCCATGTAATCTTGATCAGATTGCTAAATCCAAAGATAGCTCACAACTAGATGTGTTATGATTGGTTTGAACTCTGCATGAATGGGCTCAATGATGCAATTTTTGGCAATCGAATCTTGGCATGCCCATTGTCCTCATGATAAAGTGACCAAATGGAAAACTGCATATAGCCATTGAAGACAAGACCTTATGGCCTTCTCAGCTACGTTTGTGATTGGTCACCCATCAATGACTCTCAAAGAGATCATGATCATGTCTCCCAAAGGTGTACTAAATGTGTTGTGAGGTGCAGTTGTGGCATATAATATAGATATGCAGCGTCCTTGACGTATGGGTGTTAGTGGAACTACCATTGTAACATCCTCCTACATTTGTCATTGGTCACCCATCAATTACTCTATACATCTTGGAGGGATCATGATAATGTGTCCCTAAAGGTGTACTAAGTGATTTGTGAGGTGCAATTGTGGCATATAATATAGATGGGCAGCGTGCTTGATATATGGGTGTAAGTGGAACTGCCATTACATCCTCCTACCCTTGAGATGTTTTCCAACATCTCAAGCTCCTTGACATAGAGGACCATGAAGGTAACATATTGTGTGGTGATTGCAAGAGTGGGACCTTGAGACGGAGTGTCAAAAGGGATAAAACAAGCGATAGAATGTAAGGGGGCCGATCTTGACCACCAAAGGGAGTCACTTATGTAGACAAATCAATGGGGGTTGTAGCCCAAGTCTAATAGTAGATCATGGCCATATATTTGTACTCAAGTGTGGACTATTATAAGGATCTACCAAACCCATTCATCCCTGTTTTGAAGCCTAGTGAAGTGCTCACTAAGAACTTGAAATTGTCTCCACGATAGGTATTCATGCTCAAGAATAATTGCAATTCAACATCAAATATAAAATCCAATTAGAATAAATCACTTCTACAAAAACTCAAAACAAAGAAGAATTTACTCATCCCATGAACGTTCTTTGGTCATTTTGCTTGAAGCTCACCATTAGGGTATTATCAAATGTAGACCTCCATTTTAATCTTTCACACTTAGAGAAGTTACATGCTAGCTACATCACCAAAAGAACTCCTTTTTGCATGCCAAAACATCTTCCCTAGAATTTTTGTGATGGATATTGTGATGAGTAATCATCACCCACTTTGGGACTCTAACAACCATTAGGAAAAATATGAACCCTCTAGGGGCCCTTTGGGATTAAGGTTAATTAGAGGCCAGCCAATAGGAAGAGGGTGGTGGACACACTCTATACCCTCAAAAAAGTAGGGGGATAAGGTAGACTTACACCTCTTAATGGCCTCTTACCTAGTGAGAAGGTAAGAGAGGTGGCTAGGGGAAAGGGGGGGGGAACCACTTTGACCTTTTTCCCCCAATTTTTGGCCCGGATTTAAAAATACACTTAAAATTTCAAATTTTCAAAAAATTTCAAATTTCAAGTTTTCCTTCCTTTAAAGATCCCCTAACCTATTTCATGGTCAAAAAAGTATTTTTGACCTCCAAAAGTAAAAAACATGCACTAAAAAATTCCAAAAAATTAAATTTTTTCAAAAAAATTCAAAACATCATTTTCCACCCTCCAAAGTCTTTCCAAACCTATTCTATAGCTAAAAAGTGACTTTCTCTCTCTACAAACCCTTTTCCAAGCTCTCCATGGCTGCAACAGCCACATGCACCCCCTATAGTCCAACATTATCTCTCTACTAGCTTTCTCCCATCTCCATTGTAGCACCAAGCAAGCTTCTCCCCCATTTCTTCCCCTTGCCCACCACATAGTTCCACACCAAGCTAGCTCTTCTCCCTTCTCTCACCTCCATTACAACATGAAACAAGATTCTCCTCCTTCTACTTTCATTCACTCACACTACATGGAAACCTCTACTTCCGAAGGTGGAAAAATCATCAACTCACATGACTTGCATACCACAAGAACAGGAGGTGTGAATAGTGCATGGGCATTGCAAGGATTCATCTCCAACATAAAGATAAAATGGTGAGAAAACTACCCTTGTAGCTTACATTCAGAGCTTAAGATCATCTCAATCTTTAAGTTTATCATGCTGAAGGGAATTAACCTCTTTATGGATTTCAATGTTTAGGCTTCACACCTCATAACATTGGGTGGTGCTATTTTTTTGATGGCTTTGGTGCGCCATCTATAGTTTTGTAGCATGTGATTGAGTCTCACAATGTAAGTAAGTTGTGTTATCTATGGAGAGTCATCAAAGATTTTTCTTATAATTTATTCTTTGTATAGTTGTCATTAGATTATTATAATGATATCATTTTGTACTTTATAACTTTGTGCTCACATAATCTGTTGATTACTTACAGAGTCAACTTGTTTTGGGAGGAAATGAGCAAGCAACCATGTGCAGAGATGGAAATCACCCTATTTTTGTTCCGTGAGGAACCTTTCACTACCGTGTTAAAAGATTTTGATAAGAATAGTAGGATTTTTGTAGAATCTTGAACCAATAGGTACTCTCTAGGAGCTCTTAGAAAAGCCATCCCTATAGTACTACTATCTTCCCTAGTGTCATAGACACACAAATACTCGTGTATATGAATCTCTAGATGAGAAAGAAAAATACTCGTAAGAGAAGCCTAACAGCAACAACATTGTCTCCATTTGTAATTATTTTTATGAGACTGGATTCGTCTATAAATGCAATATAAATATTTCTTTTTGTTAAATGGTGTCACACTGAGTGAGAGTATTTAATTTAGATTACTGGAGTTTCATACAGATTTGAGAAATATTGTTGATTTTTATGGATATTCTGATTTGCCTGTAAGATGTTTGAAGTTTCAAGTCTTAATCATTCCACCATTAAGAAATTCATGCAATATTTTGATTTCAGTTTAATCACTAATGGTTATTCTTATTAAGTGGATCATAACCTTTGTCAAGATGTCCTCATTTGGGGATGTTGAATATATATCAATAGCAACATTTCAAAAGTTGAGAAAGCTAAATTCTTGCTTTCCAAAATGTTATTGTTTCCATACTATGCCTATGCCAAGCTTGACTTAGAGAAATGACAACTTGAGATGGAGGTGTAGATATATAGCGGTGACTTATTATTGATTCTTGTTTCATCATATATATTATAAAGTCTTTGAGTTTCCACCTTTTTGAGTAGTGTTGAGAAGTTTTTGGTATCAAATCTTCTTAAATATCCCTATTCATTCGCTATTGGTAGATATTTATTTGGTATTGCTAAAGATCATACCAATAGCTATCACCTTGTGAACTTAATTGTTCAATTGCGGATTTGATTTTTACTATGTAGCTCATTTGGATAGAGAAAGTGTAAATATAAAATATAGATACATGCATTGTTAACATAGAAGATATGTATCACTCGAACCTATATAACTGCTAATCAAGAAACCTTTGGTTGGATACTATAACAATAGGGGTCACATGTGGTTTTAAATACCAAAGAAATGGCTTAACCAAAACATTCCCAAGAACACGATGTGAACACAAGGAAGTAAAAATTGGCTCCTTGTTTGGTTGATTTCTAGTGCTAAATGTTATGAGTGCACAAAATTTGTGAGGCCTTTGACCTTGGGAGTTCACTAAAGTATATGTAACATAGCACGTGTGTTCAACAGAAGGGAATTTATATTCTTGTAAAGTTACAGAAACATGTGTAGGTAAGGCCTATAAGGGCTACTTTCAATCCATTGTGGTGAATGCACATAGTGAATACTCCGGACATCAAACACTACAACTCTATCTCATGGCCATACATTAAAACAAAGCCCCTGTTTGTCATTTTGAAGCCCCAGGGACCCTCAACAAGAGGGATCACAACGGCTCGTAGAATGCCCATCCAGGTACAAATAGGGACCAAGATATTTCCAAGAACAGGGGATGGACACAAGGAAGTAAAAAATGGTTGATAAGTATGATACAAGGTTTAGGTATGTGCCATTTGGGGGGGGGGAGGGGTTGCTATGAACACATTAAACTGCCCAGTTCTATCTCATGGCCATGCATTAACAAAAAGCTTGTACTTGTCATTTTAGGACCCCAGGGACCCTCAACAAGAGGGGTCACAAGGGCGCGCAAACTGGCCATCCAAAATTTTTGGATGGCCAATTTGCGTGCCCTTGTGGCCCCTCATGTTGAGGGTCCTTGTGGCCCTAAAGTGACAAGTACAAGATTTTTTTTTATGCATGGCATGATACAATGTTTAGCTATTTGCCATTGGGGGGGGGAGAGTTTGCTATGAATACATTAATTTGCTCAATTCTATCTCATGACTATGCATCAGAAAAAGCCTATACTTGTCATTTCAGGGCCCCAGGGACCCTCAACATGAGGGGCCACAAGAGCGCGCAAATTGGCCATCCCCTCATGTTGAGGGTCCCTGGGGCCCTGAAATTTCAAGTATAGGCTTTTTCTGATGCATAGCCATGAGATAGAATTGGGCAAATTAATGTATTCATAGCAAACTCTTCCCCCCCCCCCCCAATGGCAAATAGCTAAACATTGTATCATGCCATGCATAAAAAAAAATCGTGTACTTGTCATTTTAGGGCCCCAGGGACCCTCAACATGAGGGGCCACCAGGGCGCACAAATTGGCCATCCAAAATTTTTGCGCGCCCTTGTGGCCCCTTATGTAGGGTCCCTGGGGCCCTAAAATGACAAGTATAGGCTTTTTATGATGCATAGCCATGAGATAGAGTTGGGCAAATTAATGTATTCATGGCAAACTCTCTCCGCCCCCCCCCCCCAAATGGCAAATAGCTAAACATTGATCATGCCATGCATAAAACAAAATCTTGTACTTGTCATTTAGGGCCCCAGGGACCCTCAACATGAGGGGCCACAAGGGCGCGCAAATTGGCCATCCAAAAATTTTGGATGGCCAATTTGCGCGCCCTTGTGGCCCCTTGTGTTGAGGGCCCTTAGGGCCCTAAAATGACAAGTATAGGCTTTTTCTGATGTATAGCCATGAGATAGAATTGGGCAAATTAATGTATTCATAGCAAACTCTCCCCCCCCCCCCCTCCAAATGGCAAATAGCTAAAAATTGTATCATGCCATGCATAAAACAAAATCTTGTACTTGTCATTTTAGGGCCCCAGGGACCCTCAACATGAGGGGCCACAAGGGCGCGCAAATTGGCCATCCAAATTTTTTGGAGTACAAGATTTTTTTTTATGCATGGCATGATACAATGTTTAGCTATTTGCCATTTGGGGGGGGGGAGAGTTTGCTATGAACACATTAATTTGCCCAATTCTATCTCATGGCTATGCATCAGAAAAAGCCTATACTTGTCATTTTAGGGCCCCAGGGACCCTCAACATGAGGGGCCACAAGGGCGCGCAAATTGGCCATCCAAAAATTTTGAATGGCCAATTTGCGCGCCCTTGTGGCCCCTCATGTTGAGGGTCCCTGGGGCCCTAAAATGACACGTACAAGATTTTTTTTTATGCATGGCCATAATTCAAGTGTTGAACTTTTAGGCTGTTTTCAAGAGCTTCTAGTGTTCAATTGGCTCCGAATCTGTCTGGGCTTGTCTCACATAAATTTGTTCATCTCGTCGCGCTTTTCGACCATCGTGTGATGCAAAAAAATCATATCCTACTCGGATTTTCCAAAAATCAACGTGCAAGTTGGCAATTTCTTTAAAAATGATGTAAAACAGACATTTCTTACTTTTTCCTTAATCTACGGGCTCGAACGGGCATTAAAACCATGGAATCTGAAAATACTCAGAGAACCAATGTTTTTAATTGTGTTAAGGACTGCATTTCCTACATACAAAACTTTCTCAGAATCTCACCCTAACACCTTCAAAAGTGGCTTCCAAGGAGTGCCTTCGATCAAAAATTGAAACTGAAGGAAAACAATCAGAATGAACTAGACTGTGTACAAACTTTAAAATAACCAAAATTTCCTTTTAAAAAAAGTTATTGCTAAAAATTTGAAAATAGACCACCCTTGGACTTCCCACAATGATAGAAATCAAAGGGTTCAAGGAGAGGTCTTGTGTCACAAGTGCATGGTAGGAATCTAATCGAGGCTTATTCCGTCAAGATCTCTTATCCTTTATTATGTCTTCTCATGTACAATCTTACCAAACAAAAACAAACTTACACTTTAAATGACTACAAATTTTATTTAACTTATCAAACAATTTAAAATATGGTAGACCTAGAGTGCTCTTACACATCAACAAACAAAAAAGTTTAAATTTCTTCTCATTAACTTTGATAAACATACATCTGTGAACAACTTCCAAGGAGTAGTGCGGTCATAGTTCTTACATCCATTCCATGATATGGTATACTCCTGGGGTGACCTATCACATAAAAATATCTTTGGTAGGAGTGTCCTCATGTTAGAAAAGGGTGTGTTGCTGCTGATGAAAAGTTTTTGCATTGTCCTACTAGGGATCTCTCCATGTTAGCATAATGATTTTTGGTGTAGTGGGAGCCACATTGCCGCTAAGGAGAGCTTTGTGCCACCGTAAAAGCTTCATGTTATGCTAGTTCCTTGAGCCATTCTTGCAAACAACGCCACTCAACTAGCATAGCAAGAGGTCACCTTGTAACAAAAACATGTATGAATTCAACATTTGCAAGCTATATCATGAAGACACTTGTTAAGTATATGTTGTACAAATTTGCAAGTATTTCTATCTAACTGGGAATAAACAATACAAAAATATACATTAGGATGAGATTACCACCCCTAATAAGCATGGATTTGAAGCACCTACCTACAAGATGTAACAAAGAAAACTGTTTTAGAGGAAAAGTGGTGACACTTGGCCTCTCTAACCTGCAGCCTTTCACTATTTGTGCATAAAAGCAACCTTTGTGCCAAGCACTACAAAACAAGTAGAGGAAACACCTTAGACTTCAAAGTTTATGATAAGAAGAACACAATCAAAAGTAAGAAGTATATTGTTACCTTGCATAAAGGGGTGTTTTATTCAAATATGTGATGGTATTAGCAAGATATTGAAGAATCGTCAACATTCATCTCACCGATGGTACGACGTTCCTGGGATGACATCTGCTCACCCTCACGTGCGGCCTTCGGTGCAAACGTTGCGAACAAGCAAATATGTATGCATACGATTTGTGATGTCCTTGAGCACCATGGTAGCTGTTGCATGAGGAATCAAAGGATGAAAAGAGAGAGGGGGGAGGGAGAGAGAGGAACATGGGAGAAGACAAGGGGGTAGTGGGGGAGAGAGAGAGAGTGTGGAGAAGGAGGAGAGAAGGGGGCAGGGAGGGAGAGGGAGGAACATGGGAGGAGAGAAGGGGAAAGTGGGGGAGAGGGAGAGAGGGGAGGAGGAGGAGAGAAGGGGGCAGGGAGAGAGAGGAGAGGGAGAAAGGAGGGAGGAGGAAGAGAGAAGAAAGGTTTTTTTTTTGGGGGGGGGAGTTTTTTTTTTGAAAAATTGGACTTTTAGTACTTGTAAGTTTAAAAAAAGGTCAAAAAATACTTTTTTGATATGGATATATATTGGGGGGGAGTTTTAAGTCAAAAATAAGTAAAACTAACTTTTTTTTTTTTAAAGTCAAATTTTGACTCTTAGTGATCCACGTTTTTGATAATGTGGCCACACCTCTTTACTCCCTTCACTTTCAAAAAGCTAGAGAGAGAAGGTGACCTCCTAGGTCCACATCCTACATGTGTCTAAAAAAAGGTTAGAAAAGCCTACTAAAAACTAGCTTCTTGAATGCCCTTGTTCCCTTAACCCTACACACCATTAGCCTTAATCCCTAAAAATTAGGATTCCTTACAAGGCCCATGCAAGGTTCATATTTCTCCTAATGCTACCAAAGATGCGCTAGAAACGAGGTGATTTTGGGTTGCATGGCTCCTTTTCCATATAGACCGCTCTCTATCTCTTCACTTATGATTCCATCATATCATCTAGTCCTATTTTGCATCATCTCTATAGTGAGTATGTAGACTTCATTATCTCTCTTGCAACACTTCACCCATTCTCCTCTCTACTCCTTGCCCTTGGGATTGTTCTGAGTGACACATGCATCCTCCTCTTAACACTAAGCATGATTTCCTCACAAAGGAATCTCTAACAAATGAAAGTATTCATAAATTTCTCCAAGAAGAGCATCAACCTACTGTGAATAGTGCCAACCATTGACACTGCCTCCATGACATGAAGAAGAATTGTAAAAACATGTGTAGGGCATTATTCCTCTTTGAGAGAACCTTTAGAGACTTATAGAGGATGTTTTCAATATATAAAAGAGAGGGAATTAAAGCTTTTTGCACAAGTACTTTGGTGCTCAACAGGGATGCCCACTTTGTCCAACTCTCTTTGGACTACTCATTGATGATTCGAAACACATGGTATTCAAACTTATGCACTAAGAAGGCATTGAAGAGGTTATATTCTGGAATGTGGTGATCATCTCATTGTTGTATGTGGATGATGTGGTGCTTTTGGCAAATACTTCAAAGATGCCCAAAATCTTATGATTGTCTTCAGTTGGAAAACTTTTCTTGCAAAGTGGGTTGATGGTGAATGTCTCCAAATATGGGTTATGCTTGATGAAAATTCTCAACAAGGAGAAGACATGCATTGTGTACAATAAAGAACCCTTGGAAGTTGTAGAAAGTATCAAGTACATTATCTTTGAGGTTCCAACCAATCATAATTCTAATGGTGGCACAATGTAACATTTAATGGTCTAGTAACTTGTGTGTAGCGGAAAATAACATAGACATAGTGAGCATTTTATTAGAATGGATTCCTAAAATGAGCATAGCAAGAGTGCTTGGATGGAGAGAATAACAAAAGCATAACACCTAGTTAGATAGGCATGAACAATACTTCAAAAAGACAGAGAAATTAAACTATTGACAACAGTTGAGGACCGGATTTTTATGGAGCCACTCCCCCCTCCAAAAGGATTTGTATTATAGGTTTCCCCCATCAAGGGAGATTTTACAATAAAATACTCTGTCTTCCTTCTCAATAACTTGTTGGTGCAATAAAGATGGAAGGTTCAAGCACCAAGCTCGCACTTATAAACCACAACATCAATTCCCTCATGGTCTCAGACCCAAGACCTTACACACCTTTGAAGATGGTGAGAGCTAGCGGGGTATGAGACTAGATCGAGAGGAAGAAGGAGTATTCTTACAAGAAAGAAGTATGCCTCCTCACATAATCACTCATAATAGCTTAGCATAGCTTAGTTATTAGCATGGTCGAGGATATGAGCATGCATTGGAGCTTGGCTCTTGGTTGGATTTGCATCACAAAGCCAAGAGTTGATGGCGTAGGCCTCCCTTATCACAAGCTTGGAGTAGATGATGAGCTTTCCATTAAAGCTTGAGAAGGAGATAGCCTTCTTTACTCCACACATGAGATTGTGTGAGTGTGTGTGTGATAATGCCTTTCCAAAATCAATCCCCCCTCTCTCTCTTGGTTGACCCCTCTTGCTTTTTACTCATGATGGCATCCCATTGGACCCTGCAAAGCTTAGCCAATGATAATTAAGAAGCATAAGTGATAGCCTTGTGACATGTGTCCCCCTTTCCCCTTTGGTGAGAGCTTTAGGTATTTAATTAATGCAATTAAACTCTCATTGGACCTCTTAGTCTTCTTGCCAATAGGAATCAGGCAAGCCATTGGGCTGTTGAATGCTCACTGGACCCCTTGGGAGACTGTCCAATAGTCTTCTACAGAGCTTAATTTCTATTGGTTCTTTTATCAAGTGCTCACTGGACCCCCTGGGAGACTGTCCAATAGTCTTCTAGAGAGATTAATTTCAATTGTTTCTTTTATCAAGTGTTTTTTAATGAATTAAACTAAATGTACTCTAGCCTAATTCTCATTGTTCCACCTCTATGGCCATCCAATAGGATTTGAATGCACCTTGGGGGAAACTGGGCTAGCAAGTTGACATGTGTCCCCTATTCCCTTTGTGTAGAGGGAGCTTTCTAGGTGTGTGTGTGTTTCTCTCTTATCCCCTACTAAAAGGGATCGCCCCCCTCCAAGATAGGGATGTGCTAAGACTTTTGAATCTTCCCACAAGCATTCAATATTCCCTAGGTTTTGACCATTGGACCTAACCTTTGAATTTTGGAACCTTAGCATTTTGGAAGTCTTAATGGGTTGAACCTTAGGGTCTTTGAAGCCCATTGTTGCACATTGCTCTTTTGCAGATGGCCCCCCCTTTGGATCCCTACGGTGGCCGGTCTGCCAGATTAACCAATATGCTAGATTTTTCTCCCCTGGTACTTCCCTATATTAGATAATCAGTTTAACATGAGAAAATCATTTAGGAGAAATAGATATTAGTTATTATGACATTACCTCTCTCTTGAAATCATAGTCGTCCTCGACTATGGGATAAAAAAGATAAATCCTAGTCATCATTAGTCCTTTTCCTAGTGAGTAGAGGATCCCTATTTTACCCTAAGACATCGTTCCACAATGGATGACTAAATCCATTTGGCACTTGAGAGCTTAAGTTGCTACAAGCATGTTTGCGCATTAGTCCTATCAATATTCCATAGTAAAGTGACAAGCTCTACTTGGTGTTTAGAAGATGTCGTCTACGCAAATTTGATCCTAAGCATGCATACTAAACATTTGTGCACAATAAAGAAAAGAGAGTCTTAAAAAACATTGTTCATTTTAGACATTTTTACATTTTCTTACTCTAGGAAAGTGTTGTAAGCATTGACAAGGTTTAGGTTATCCTATAGTTGTATGCCTTGCATCCATCTAGCATCTTCAAAAGGATAGTTCTTAAACTTAATAAGATATTGACGGATAATCTTACCGCCTCTCAATACCTTGTCTTCATGTCGGAGAATGGACTCGGGCTGCAGCACCTCTTCTTGGTCCTCGATCTCCGGTGGGTCTTCAATAGTTGGTTCTTGAGGTGTCTCTCCTTTGTAAGGCTTTAGTAGGCTCATATGAAAAGCATTGTGTATGAGCCAATGACTAGGCAACTTGAGTTGATAGTCCATCTCATTGATTGGTTTAAGAATCTGGAAGGGACCATAGTACGTTTTTACTAACTTAGCATAGTACTTTTGGTGTCCCGTAGGATTCTTGCCCGTCGTGTGTTGGAATTAGGGTTGCAGAGAAACACACACAGCTTGGAGAAGACGAAGGAAGCTTAAGGCACACAATAGAGAGTGTGTTACTTAGTGTGCAATGGAAAGATGGATAGCCCTAGAGTGATGGGCGTATATACAATGCACGGGGGAAAAAACCTCCTAAAGAGAGAAAAAATGCCCCGGCGGTCCTAGTGTGTTCACACACATCACTACCACATGTATATGGTAACAAATCCCCCCTGGAGTGATGCGGTGAACAAGAGCTGGCACATGAGTAAATGGAAGTGCCATGCCCTGAGGACAGGATCAGTCCACAAAGGGGAGTAAGCCCAAAGCTTTGCGGAAAGCTTCAAGTTTCTTACGAGACAATGCCTTTGTGAAATGATCTGCAAGGTTGTCGTGTGTTGGAACATAAGCCAAGCTGATCTCTCCTGCTGAGAGCCTCTCCCTGACATAGTGGTAATGCACCTCAATGTGCTTTTTGCGAGCATGAAAAACTGGGTTCCTCGCAACTGCCAATGCGCTCTGACTGTCAGTGTATATAGTGTTGGCAGTTTCCTGTCCAACACCCAAATCAGCCATAAGGCGTCTGAGCCATACACACTCAACTGTAGCTGTGAAGACTGCCCTGCACTCAGCCTCACAACTCGAAGTGGCCACAGTAGGTTGCTTCTTGCTCAACCATGATATACATGAACTGCCAAGCATGAAACAAAAACCACTTGTGGACACTCGCGTGTCAAAACAACCAGCCCAATCTGAGTCCGAAAAAGCATGTACGTTTGGCGGCAATGATCCCCCCTTGGGATAAAACAAGCCAAGATGTAAAGTGCCACTAAGGTAGCGGAAAATCCTCTTGACAGCCTGCCAATGCTTAGACCCTGGGCTATGCATAAATTTGCTGACCTGTGAGACTGCAAACTGAATATCTGGCCTCGTGTTGCATACATAAATGAGGCAGTGAACAGCAGTTTGGTAAAGAGTGACATCAGCAGGATCGCCAGCATCATGTAGACTCAACTTCAAACCTGTTTCCATGGGAGTGGCAATAGGTTTGCAATCCTCAAGTCCAAACTTACATAGCAATGTCTCTATGTAACTTTTCTGACACAAGGCAATACCACCATCACACTGCTTAAACTGTATACCCAAGTAATGATGCAACAGCCCCAAATCTTTCATCTTGAAAGTAGCATTTAAATCAGCCTTAAATTCAGCAATATGTCTCTCATTTGGTCCAGTGATCAGCAAATCATCAACATAAAGAACCACGATGAGAAATACATCACCCTCATGCTTTACATACAATGTGCTTTCTGTTGGACTATTACGAAAACCTTGTTTGACCAAATGAGTATCAGCTTTCTCATACCAAGCACAAGGAGATTGCTTCAACCCATACAAAGCCTTGTTACATTTGCACACTTTGTCCTCTTGTCCTTTTATGACAAAACCGCGAGGCTACATTACATAAACTTCCTATAAATGGCCTCAAGTCATGGCCTCAAGTGGTTCTAAAAAGGTTACCTTCTCCTTACCCTTGTCCCTCTCCTTTGCTCTGGGTGGATCCACTACTACAGCTTTTCCTTTCTCTTCTAGCCTTATGATGTTTACAGGGCGATCAGGTGGTGGGGCTGGTGGAAGAGGTGGAATGGATGCTTGTAGTGGTGTCTGGGGTGGACGTAGAATTTGTGTTGGTGGGGTTGGTGCTCGGGGTGGGGGTGTTCTTTCTCTAGGGGGTGACAATTGGTTCCTCCTACCTCCTCTATTATAGTTTTGTCGTGGTTTGGGACAGTAGTACATACCGTGACCGTCTTCTCCACAGTTGTAGCAATGATACTCCCTGTTTTGTCGTCGTGCTCTTCTAGGGTCTTGATCTCTTTCTTGACTCCTCCCTTGTTGTATTAAGTGGACAGATAAATTCTGCAGTTGGTCAGTAATATGGGCCAACATATCTTGTTGGTCATCTCTTACCCCAAGAGCCAGTGGTGGTGGTGGAATGGTGGTTTTCATAGTTTCTGGTCGACGTGATGTTGCTGTTTCTGTTGACTCGGTTTCTTTGGCTTTCATTCGCAGCTTCTTGTCCTTAAGGCGAGCAATCTCAACGGCTAACTCGTACGTAGCCGGAAATCTACGTTTCACCTTCTCCTTGAGAAGCAGCAATAAGCCATGCGTGAACCGATATTTTTTTAGGAAATCGGGTGCATCTTCCCCCCTTGCCAGTGGCTCAACCCACCGTTCTCACAAATCCACAAATTTGGACTCATAGGTGGCATATTCTAAAAGACCCTCCTGCTTCAAGTCTCTCAACTTGTCCCACAACTTTTCTGAAGTGGTACCTCCCCCAAAGCGCCTCTTAAAAGCGGTTTTTAAGGGTTCCCAGTCATCCTTGGTTGCTTGTGGAAGTGCATTGTACCATGATCTAGCTTCTAGCTTCATGAGATGCTTAAAGATTCTAACCCGGGATTCATCCGTATCTTTGTTGCTCACTACACATGCTACTTCAAAGTCATCTAGGAAGTCTGTTACCAAATCCTCCCCCTTATTTCCTTTAAATGTTGGAAATGCTACACTTGCCATGATTACTGAGAGAGAGCTAGAAAGACACACTGCTTAACTTGCAAAAGTTTTTTTCTTCTTTACAAGGAGGCGTGTATACCCTCTTATACTAGGACATAGATTAAAACTTCAAACGGTACATTGCCTTGTACCAAAGGTAAGACAAATGGTTGATCTGATGCCAGAACCTCAAAAAATCGCTCCCCACCCAGCAAGGTGTCAATGACGTGCTGGTAGTGAGCCTTCAAATCCAGTATTACCTTGATTGAGCGTACACGTGTTGGTATGTGTGAATTGTCTTGAGGTAGGTTGTACTGATTCATGTGAAGCTTAGAGGTTCTTAGTCACTATCCAAGCTTGTGGGAGAGGGTGGTGTTCTTTCCTGAAACAAACTCAGTAGATCCCTAGTTTCTCTAGTGAGAGTGTGAGCCAATGATTCCGTTATCTGTGTTGCAGCATCAGGTGCGACTTGAAAACTGACTGTGATAATTACCTCGGTGACTTGAGTTACCCGATTCTCAAAGTAGAATAGTGTTGATTCTCTATTGTGTAGAGCTCCTTCCATTTTGTTGTTGTGGGTTGGTTGTAGGTTGCGGACATGGTTTCGACCTTCTCCTTCTTCTTCTTGGCACTTGGCCTATGTATATCCACTGGGTTTGGCGTGTTGGTTGACTCTCCCACTGCAAATCGATTACCGTTACGCCTAGCACTCGAGCTTCGATGGAGATGCGGAGTTCGTCTAGTTGTGCTTGGAGCTCTTCTTCTTCTGTCGTCCAATTAGTAAATCCTGCTAGCCATTCATCCATTCACAATAGTTTAGGGGTTTCAGTCTTGTAAACTGAAGGGTTTCATGAAAAGATCCTCCGTGGGGGCACCAAATGACGGGACCAAAGCAAACCCCGAACCCCGACGGCCTCTAAAACACCGGGGACCGAATGGAGCGCCTCGAGCTTGTCATGGTAAAGCAAACAGGGGCACCACCTAGCTTCAGCGGCTAGGATGCAAACAACACACCACCATAACAAAGTTTTCATCCAAGAGAGATGGATGCTTGGGAGTAATGATGAAGAGGAAAGGGAATGAGATCAAGTGAGAGAGAGAGAGAGAGAGAGAGAGAGTGAGGGAGGGGGTATAGCGGCTTAATACTTAGGCACCACAAAAGGATGGTGAATCCGCACACCCTTCACACATACACAAGCTCACTCCAAACACAAGATTAGGTGGAGATTCCTCACACCTCACATGGGCAAAACATTGCAAGAAAACATACTCACAAAACCTCAAGCTTTATTTAGAGAATAAGGCGATGAAATGGGGAGCATAGGGTAGGGGAATGAGAAGGGAGAGAGTGGTAGAGCACATGGCGGATAGGTGGGAGTTGATGGCGAAGACTCGCACGAGGGTTATGGCCATCATCCTTCATTTAGTTTCCCTTCATCTTCCATATCCAAGGGTGTAGAGGTCATGCTCAAGACAAGCATGGTGATTGCGGTGATGGTGATGGTGATGGTGTGGGTGTGTGTGTGTGCACTAGGCACACACAGTGCATAGTGTGTTCTTTGGTGATGTTGTGTGTTTAGTGTGATGGTGATCCCTCTTTATATAGGGGAGGAGGGGGGAGGAATTCTAGAATTTAGAAATGAAGAAATCATTATCTACATAGGCCATGTGACTGTGGGCCCCACTTGTCTAGCTGTGTGTATATGTGCCAGAACAGGAGTCTCATGAGAGAGAGACTAAGAGAGAGAGAGATGGGTTGATGAAATAAAGTGAGAGGTGACATGGAGAATAAAGTAATTACAAAAGGGGAGAGAGGGGAGAGAGGGGAGTGTGTTCAGAGGTGAATCTGTGTGCAGATGTGTGTGAACACAAGAAAAATCAGATAACCACTGGGTGAAGATGGGTCTGTGGGAACCTTTTTTCAGTGAAACTGAGTGTGTGTGAGTGTGGGGAAGGTTATTTAGCTACAAGAAAAGAGATATGGCGCCCTTTAGAGAGAGAGGGGGGTATTTGGGTCATGGGATATGATAGGAGAGAGAAAGAGGGGGTGGGGTATACTATTTTGGAAGATAGGGTAAGTTGCATGTAAACACAAGAAAATGCATTATTAGTGAGAGGTGGGGTAGCTTGAGGGGAGAGAGAAAGGAGAAAGGACAAGGGGAAGAGAGAGGGGGTTGACCTTTTGAGTGGAGGAGAGGAAAAGGGACACCCGGCGGGGCAATAGTGAAGAAAAAGGAGGCAAGGTGGGGATGGGCTACCCCGCAGGCATGAGGTGGCCTATTTTACCTTTCTTATATATTTACATAATCATACTTTATTTTTTTTCTTACTTTTTCCAATGCCTTTTATCACTCCCTCCCTAAGAGGGGGTTTTCATGGGGTGGGGATGAGAGAAGAGGGGTATGGGAGCTTGTCTTGTGAAAAGCCCCCATCAGTACCAATGGTCTTTTTTCCAGGAGGCAAATCACATAAAGTCCATGTGTCATTTTCTATAAGTGTATCATATTCTGATTGCATGGCAACCATCCAATTTTCTGAATTTTGTGCTTCATCAAAAGACAGAGGCTCCTCAACATCATGTAAACTAGACACAGCCAAAGCATAACAATCTGATGCATAAGATGCATGGCGAGAGCCTGAACGAGTACGACTAGACAAAGGTGCATCCAATTTACTATCACGCAAAGTTTGCACCAGCCATTTTGGCATACCTCTAGCCTGCTCATTTTCAGCCCTTTCCTCATCAAGTACATCATGTACATCTGCATCAGTAATAGGCTGATCTAAAACATTTTCAGAAACCCCCATAGGCTGTACATTTTCCTCATTGGAACTTACATTCGTATTTCCACCACTGAAAAGAGGCAACAAAGTGTCATAAATGTCTTGTGAGCTTACATTACTGTCTCTAGTACATGACAGCAAGGACTGAACAGAATCTTCCACAAACACTACATCTCGAGAAACCAGAATACGTTTTGTTTGCGGATGATACAACCTGTAACCTTTGCTTTCAGCACTATAACCAACAAAAATACATTTGACAGCCTTATCATCCAATTTTCTGCGCTGCACTTGTGGCACCAAAGCATATGCCAAACATCCAAAAACACGCATGTTCTCAATAGAAGGCTTTCTATCATGCCATGCTTCATATGGAGTAATAGACTGCAAAGCTTTCGTAGGACACCTGTTAAGTACATAAGTGGCACACATGATGGCCTCAAGCCAAAAAGAATGCGGCAAAGCTTGACTTTTGACCATACATCGTGCCATTTCCGTAAGTGACCTGTTTTTCCTCTCAGCAACACCATTTTGCTGAGGTGTATAAGGCACTGTACATTGGTGTTTTATCCCACGACTAGCCAGAAATGCATTAAATTCATGAGACATATACTCCCCCCCTCGATCGGAACGGAGGGTGCCCATAGTACATTTCGAGACATTTTCAGCCATAGCCATAAATTGTTTCAAGCACATAAAAACTTTGGACTTCGCTTTAAGCGGAAATACCCATGCATGCCTAGAGTAATCATCAATGAGATTCACGAAGTACAGGTAATTGCCCAAGGATGGAGTTTGCATGGGCCCACAAACATCACTATGCACAAGCTGCAACCTGCATGTGGCCCGAACTAAACCATCCTTTGGAAACTTAGAACGCTGCATCTTACCCAAAATACAGCCTTCACAAACATGTTTGACAGGTGCTTCAAGAGGTGGCAAAGAAGCAACCATATCAGATTTCTGCAAACGCAGTAAACTGGCAAAATTCAGATGACCAAAACGTGCATGCCAAAGTTTTGCATCTGAAATAGCCCTTGAATCTGCAACCACATTTGCAAAATTTTGTCCACACTTGTCATACAAAGTGAGCTTATATAGCCCACGGCACAAAAGGCCAGATGCAACAATTTCATCACCAAAACTGAGATCATGAACTGTACATCTGTCATCCACAAATTTGACTACAAGTCCAAGTCTAGAAAGTGGGGATACAGACAAGAGATTCTTCTTGATCCCAGGTACATAAAGTGCATCAACAAGTGTGAAGGAACTTCCATTAGCAGCAGTGAGCACAATCTTTCCAACTCCCTGAACTGGATAAGAGGCGTTTTTGGTACAAGTGACTGAATTCCCATGAGGGACAGACTCGAGAGAGGTAAACAATTCACGATGTGAGGTAATGTGCTTTGTAGCACCACTGTCGAAATACCACACATGTGAATCTGCAGCAACTGACAAGCATGCATCATGGACAACAGGATTGTAAGTGCACTCTGCGCTAAACGCCCATTCTGCATCAACATCAGCATTACAGTCTCCTTTCACAGAAGACTCAACAATGGCTGCATTTGTAGTGGAACCAGCATTTGAAGTGGAACCACCCTCTTTCTTCTTAGCCTCTTTGGCCTTCAACTTAGGACATGACTTGATCAAGTGATCATTGGCTTTACAATAATGGCAACGCATCTTCTTTTTGCCCTTATCACCAGAATTGACAGATGAAGTGCAGCCACCAAAGCATTAGGAACAGAATTTTTGCCACTCGCAGCAGAACCATAAGAAGTGGTTGCATTGTTGCTACCACCTTTTCTTTGAGAAGCAATAAAAGCCTGTTCAACTGCACGTTGCCTAGTCCTATTTTTTCTAGAAAGTGACTCTTGCAACAGCAATGTGCATAATGCATCAAACTTGACAACTTCAGGATTTCCTTGGGTCATCAGTCTCCAAGTACTAGCAAAAGTCTGGTAGGAATCTGGTAAGGCATCAAGAACAGTCTGCACAAGGGAACTGTCTGAAATGACTTCACCTGCAGAAATAAGCTGCTCATTGATATCCTTGACACTAGCAAGGAAAGTGTCCATATCATCTTCCTCATGCATAATCTTCGACTCCAGCTCTTTACGCAGCAAAGCAATTTTAGCCTCATTGCGGCTTGCATAGAGACCTGCTAGAATATCCCAAGCCTGTTTTGCAGATTTTGCTGAACGGATGTGAGGAACAATGGTGCGCTTCACAGACAACGCAATCAATGCATGAGCTTGCGCATCCTTAACATCCCAACGATCTTGTTCTGTCGTAGGCAAAACAACTCTAACAGCTGCAATCCTTGCAGCAAGACCTGCAACATCCTCAACATCGCCTACATCCTCAGAACCAGGACATACATCAGTGCCCTGCACAATGTTCCAGACACCCTTTGACACAAGAACATGTTGCATCATATAAGCCCACATAGGATAGTTGTCCCCATCCAACCTATCCTCAGCAGCAAACATCTTGAACACATCCGTGTTGTTGTTGTCAGCCATGGTAAATGCTACACCTGATGTGAAAACTGCCCAAAAATAGGAGAAACATAGCGGGAACAACCTGTGCTATATAGCACAAACCGTAGAAGACTGTAAGGCACCTATTATGCAAAAAATGGCACTGACACAAATTCTGCACAAAATGACGAATTAGCCTGTGCAGTACTGCCTGTAGTGGAAACGGAGGCCGAAATGAGCCCAAATCAAAATTCTGAGCAAACCAAGCTCTTCAAGCTGTCCCAAAATATTTGTCGACCTGCGAACGCTCGCCAAAGCTCACTGAAATCGGAGAAAGTGAGCAAGCGTGTGCTCGAGCAGCTGGCGACTAAGCCCGGGAGGACATGACCTCCTCTGATACCAATTGTTGGAATTAGGGTTGGAGAGAAACACACATAGCTTGGAGAAGACGAAGGAAGCTCAAGGCACACAATAGAGAGTGTGTTACTTAGTGTGCAATGGAAAGATGGATAGCCCTAGAGTGATGGGCGTATATACAATGCATGGGGGAAAAAACCTCCTAAAGAGGGGAAAAATGCCCCGGCGGTCCTAGTGTGTTCACACACATCACTACCACATGTATATGGTAACAAATCCCCCCTGGAGTGATGCGGTGAACGAGAGCTGGCACATGAGTAAAGGGAAGTGCCATGCCCTGAGGACAGGATCAGTCCAGAAAGGGGAGTAAGCCCAAAGCTTTGCGGAAAGCTTCAAGTTTCTCACGAGACAATGCCTTTGTGAAAAGATCTGCAAGGTTGTCCTGTATTGGCACATATGCCAAGCTGATGCTCTGATACCAATTGTTGGAATTAGGGTTGCAAAGAAACACACACAACTTGGAGAAGACGAAGGAAGCTCAAGGCACACAATAGAGAGTGTGTTATCTAGTGTGCAATGGAAAGATGGATAGCCCTAGAGTGATGGGCATATATACCATGCACGGGGGAAAAAACCTCCTAAAGAGGGAAAAAATGCCCTGGCGGTCCTAGTGTGTTCACAAACATCACTACCACATGTATATGGTAACATCGTGTGCCTTAATCGAGCCTTGGGAAATTTAAGCAAGACCCAATTATTTTCTTTTAAGGCTTGGGCTCTTCTGTGCTTATTATCAGCAGCCTTTTGCCTTTGCTATGAGATAGAGATAGCATCCTTAATCTTTTGGAAAGATTCTTGTAGGTCTCGGCTATACTCATATGCAACAAAGATCTTCCCATGTACCTTAAGGAACAGGGGACTTTTGGATCTTCTCTCAATTACCTTGAAAGGTGCTTTTCTCGTGGAGGTATGTACAGTGTTATTGTAGGCATACTCCACTAATGGTAAGTACTTCTCCCATTGGGACCTTTGATCTACTTCCGTTACATAGGATTTTAGTAGATCAAGAATTGTTAGGTTAGCTATTTCACTTTGGCCATCCGTTGGAGGGTGATAGGCCGAAAGAAGTTTAGCCTTGTCCCTAAATTCTCAATGAGACCGTTCCGAAAATTACTGGTCATTCTAGGATCTCTATCCGACACTATGGACATTGGTGTACTTGAAGATTTGTGATATGAAGAAGGTTGCCATTTGATGGGCTTTGATAGTCTTTTTGACAGGTATAAAATGAGCTTGTTTGTTGAACCTGTCTACTATCATCCATATTCCAGTATTCCCATGCATAGACTTAGGCAATCCAAAGATAAAATCCATGGATATGCTCTCCCATGGTGAATTAGGGACTGGCAAAGGTTGAAGCAATCTAGGTTGCTCCCCTCTATCAAACTTTGTCTTTTGGCCTACCACACATTTAGAAACATACTCTTGTATGTTTGCTTTCATGGCATGCCAATAAAAATATGTTTCAATCCCTTTTAGGGTAGACTAAATTCCTATATGCCCCACATAAGGAGAAGCATGAGATTCATACATTACTTTCTCACGTAGTAAGTTAGTAATGCATAAGCCTATTGCCATAGAGAAGATAACCATCTTGTAAAGTAAATGGTTCCTCTTTCTTTCCTAGTGCAAGGGCTGAAATCAAATCTCTAAAATCGGGATCAATAGCGTATTCATCTATCATAGAAGATAGATCATAGTGAGTTGTTATGGAAATCGCACTCACTCTCGGCCATCTTGAGAGTGCATCATCGGCTACTTGATTATGCTTGCCAGTAATGTGAGCAATATGAAAATGAAATTGTGAAAGGAAATTTTCCCACCTCAATTGTTTGTCAAAGAGCTTGGTCTGCGTCATGAAGTACTTAAGGCTTTGGTGATCTGTCCGCAAAATGAAAGGAGTCCCCAATAAGTGCTTCCACGATTCTAAGGCATGTAGAATTGCGAGGATTTCTTTTTCATATATGCCTAGAGCTTTCTCAACAAGGTCCAGACTTTGACTTTCATAGGCTATGGTGTGCCCTTCTTGGAGCAAAACATCTCCAAGCCAATCACCACAAGTGTCACATTGGACCTCAAATGGATTTGAGAGATCCGGCAGTGTAAGCACACGTTGAGAGGTAAGCTTTTCTTTAAGCTTCTCAAAAGTGTTGTTCTCCTTGGCAGACCATGTATACTTAATGGTTTTCTTTGTTAGGTCATGTAATGGTCCCGCAATTTGTGAGAACTTTTCTATGAAGCGTCTATATTATGAACACATACCTATAAATCTTCTTAGTTCATGTAGATTCCTTGGATTAGGCCATCCTTTTATTACCTCTAGCTTTGATGGATCCATTTGGATGCCATCTTGAGAGTTAATGTGACCTAATACTCAATCTCTTGTAAGAAAAACTCACTTTTCTTTCGGTTAATATAGAGTTTATTCTCTCATAAGACTTGAAATATTACTTGGAGGTGTTGCTTGTGTTTGTCTAGTGAATTAGAGTAGATGATGATATCATCAAAGAACACTCTAGTAAAGGTTTAGTGAGGCCGGAATAGCTTCTACATAAAGCAGTTAAATATGGTTGGGTTGCATTGGTCAAGCCAAAAGGCATGACAATGTATTCTTAAAGACCAAACGTAGTACGAAATGCGGTCTCTACAATGTCTTGATCAACTATCCTTATTTGATGGTAGCCACTTTCTAGGTCAATCCTACCGAAGTAGGTCGACCCTTGTAGTTTATCAAATAGGTCTTCTACCCGTGGAATGGGAAACCTATTTTTGATAGTGATCATATTTAGTTCCCCATAGTCGACACACATATGATATGTGCCGTCTTTTTTTTGCACTAATAATACAAGTGAACAAAATGGAGATGAGCTAGGCCTAACCACGCCCTTCTCAAATAACTCATGCACTTGCCGCATAATCTCCTCTTGTTGAGCTTGAGAAACTCTATACGGAGGTTTATTAGGCGGTGAACTTCCTGGAAGAAGTTCAATTTCATGGTCATCATTTCCTCGTTTAGGAGGTAGTTCACAAGGGATGTCGTCAATAAAAACATCTTGAAATCCCTTGAGAAAATTGGATAACTCTAATTCCTTATGATTTTTTATATTTTCTTTTGCTAAATCATTAGGTTCATTTTGAGAATCTTTAACAAAAATCATGTACACGGAAATAGAGCTCTTTATTGACTTATTGACAGCTTGCATATGTACAATGGGTATGGTGTTACCCAACTCTTTGGCATCTATGTACATATCTTTTCCCCTGAACCTAAAGTAGATTTGCCTTTCAGGGAATTTAACATTGGCATCCATGCGATCTAACCATGGTGCCACTCATATTACATCCTCATGCTTGAGAGGAGAGATAAAGAAGTCCTTCTTGTCCACATAGCTTTGGACATGGAGCCTCAATTTCCCCATTAAAAGAGTGATTGAAGCTATTTGACCCTTGAAAGCACCATTGGCGGGTAGGACATCTCCCATCTCATAGGCTTGGATGCTTAGCTTGGTGGCCAACTCTGTTGATATGAAATTGTGAGTAGAACTAGGGTCAAAGAGAATAAACGCATCGTGTTCTCTTACCTTTCCCTAAGCATGACATAGGGGAGATCCTTTGTGGTGAGCATCCTCTTCTTGTATTTTGACCAAGGTAGCTCTAGGAGGCTCATTTTGTGTATTCTTGTGGAGACAAGCACGATAGGCATGCCCTTGCTCCTTGCAATTGAAACAACGGTTATCTTTACGATAATGATCAAGCTCTTTAGGAGAGAGTTTATTTTTGCCTTTACAAACTCCCTTCTCATTAGCTTTGTTGTTGTTGGCGTTTCCTTTAGGAGACTTTTGGACATTGTCCTTCCCCTTAGGCTCGTTATTACGGTCCTTGTTCTCCGTGGGCTTAGGATTTCTCTTAGCCCCTTGTTGGAAATTGATTCGTGAAGCCACCATGGTATGATGTATGACCGTAGATATGGTGCGTGACCTTTGGGAGCTTACATACTCTACCATACCTTCAATTAGACTCGCAAAAAATTGTTGTTTTTGCTCTTCAAAATCCATACTTTTGAAGACAGTGGCTTTGAGATGTAAGTCCCAAAACTTTTCTACATATTTGTGAATAGATTAGTAGGGAGAAAGCTTTAAGCTTTGCCATTCGGTGAGCACTTTGTCTTCCGAATCAGTAGCCAAAAACTGCTTCATGATGGAAGCTCTTAAAGCTTTCCATGTTCGTGGAGCTTCACCGTTTGCCTGTAGGCTAGACCACGATTTCCTGGCAGATTTTTGAAAATGCATAGCTACATGGTGTAGCTTAGAGGACTCCGTGAAGCCCTCATCTTCAAACGCCGCATTGAATTGTTGAATGAAGACCAAAACTTTTTCCATAGCACTAAAGGTGCCATCGTAGGTAAGGATAGACATGTTCTTTCCTCCCTCTTTGAACTTTTTGAGCTTGGACACCCTCTTCCACGCGGCATAGGATTTCGTATGGCCTCTTCTTTTTGGTGGTTCAAAAGTTGCACCATGCTTTCTTCAGAGGAGGAAGAATTTGAGGAGGATGGAGAAGAGGGTGACCTCTTTCTCGCCTTTTTCTTCCCTTGTTCCTCCTTGTCTGCACCATTACTTTCTCCATAAGAGGAAGAGGATGAAGAATATGGAGAAGAGGGTGACTTCTTTCTCGCCTTTTTCGGTCGTCCCTCTTTGAATTATGGTGTGGAGAAGTGTGCGATGGTCTTGTCCGTTCAGGGGGTGCTGGAGAGCGTTTTGCTCGCTGTGTTCGTGGAGCCATCTCTATCGAAGTGGTAGGAGACTCACTTCTTTCTCGTTCTTTCGGTGGGGGCTCTACCATTGAAACTTGAGTTCTCCTTTGGGAAGGACATGCAACATCAAGTAGTAGATTTTTTAGCCCTTCGTACGGATCCTCTTCTTCTTCCCTTATCGGAGAGAGGCCTCATTTAGAGTCTCACAAGGAGGCTTCGCAGGTAATCTCTCTTCTTGGTGGGGAGTTTGGAGAATCCCATGACATTAGGAGATTTCGGAGGTCTTTTGGATGGCCTTTTAGAAGAGAGAGAAAAATAAGCTCCTCCAATGAGAGAAGAGCCTACGTTACGTAGAAAAATAGATTGATATTAACAAAAATATAAAAGGCGTCCCTCTCCTCATTTAATAATCTAGTGGTCCTTGAAGACGATCACTCTCTTTCATTTAATGCGAGCACCTTTTTCAGAAGGTAGATGCGGTGCATTTGATACGGCTTACGTCATCACTAGAATTCAAAAAGTTACAAAACTATCAAGTGGTGGAAGATTTTGAAACTTTTGATACTGTCAATGCGTCCGGAACGCCCAAATATCCTAGAAATGAATGTCCAATTGCCTAGCTCCGGCATCCAAAGAGGCAAAGAATGTCAAAAACCCATAAAAGAACATTTTACTAACGGCGCGCGAGGGGGCATTCCAAAATTTTGGAATGCCTCATCGCGCGCCATTAATAAAAAACCCTTTTTTCCTCTTTTAGAGAGCTTTTTGAGAGAAAAATGTCAAAAAATCTCTAAAAAGGCCTCCATCTATCACATAGGTTTTTTCTTCATCATCTTAGCCTTAGAGATCATAATTTCGGGTCTATAAGAGTGAACACGCACACCCATTGTTACAATTCTACAAAGTGCATTTTGATCACACACACACACACACACAGACAAATATAACATACACACAAACACACAGAGACACAAATATAACATACACACACACACACACAGACACACACACTCACAAACACACAGACACACAAATATAACATACACACACACACACAAAAACAAAGAGCCTCTCTCTCTCTCTCTCTCTCTCTCTCTCTCTCTCTCTCTCTCTCTCTCTCTCTCTCTCTCTCTATACTATAGGCGCGCGTAGAGAGGCACAACCGGTGTGCATGTCTCTATGCGCGCCTTTAGTACTGTGCATCCACCAGTGTATGTGTTTATGTGTGTATATGTGAGTGTTATAGAGAGAGGAAGTAAGGCGGGGGAAAGAGAGAGAGAGAGAGTCTTTCTATTACCTTATACTAACGGCGCGAGGAGGTGTTTTTTGAGGTCAAAACATGCTCCACGCGCGCCGTTAGTAATGGGAGTCTCTCACTCTCTATCTCTTTAAATATGCTAAGCTATAGAAAGGAGAGGGAGAGGGAGAGGGAGAGGGAGAGGAAGAGAGAGAGATAGAGAGCATGGTGCAAAAGTGCAATAGAGAAACATGGGTAGGCTTTCTTGAAAGATAATTGTCCAAAAATCACTAAAAGGATCTTTGTACTAACGGCGCGCAGAGGGGCATTCTAGCATTTTAGAATGCCTCCTCGCGCGCCTTAAGTAAAAAGCCCATTTTTTAGGGTTTTTTGACATTTTTTGCCGCTCCGGATATCGGAATGAGACAAGTAGACATTCGTTTTTAGGGTATTTTGGCGTTCCGAACGCATTGGTGGTGTCAAAAGCCAGTATGTCTCGTCACATAATCACTCATAATAGCTTAGTAATTAGCACGGTAGAGGAGATGAGCATGCATTGGAGCTTGGATCTTGGTTGGATTTGCATCACAAAGCCAAGAGTTTTTGGCGTAGGCCTCCCTTATCACAAGCTTGGAGTAGATGATGAGCTTTCCATTAAATCTTGAGAAGGAGATAGCCTTCTTTACTCCACACATGAGATTGTGTGAGTGTGTGTGTGATAATGCCTTTCCAAAATCAATCCCCCCCCTCTCTCTTGGTTGACCCCTTTTGCTTTTTACTCATGATGGCATCCCATTGGACCCTGCAAATCTTAGCCAATGATAATTAAGAAGCATAAGTGATAGCCTTGTGACATGTGTCTCCCTTTCCCCTTTTGTGAGAGCTTTAGGTATTTAATTAATGCAATTAAACTCTCATTGGACCTCTTAGTCTTCTTGCCAATAGGAATCAGGCAAGCCATTGGGCTGTTGAATGCTCACTGGACCCCTTGGGAGACTGTCCAATAGTCTTCTAGAGAGCTTAATTTCTATTGGTTCTTTTATCAAGTGTTTTTAAATGAATTAAACTAAATGTACTCTAGCCTAATTCTCATTGATCCACCTCTATGGCCATCCTAGGATGTGAATGCACCTTGGGGGCAACTAGGCTAGGGAGCTAACATGTGTCCCCTATTCCCTTTGTGAAAAGGGAGCTTGCTAGATTGTGTGTGTGTTTCTCTCTCATCCCCTACTAAAAGGGCTCGTCCCCCTCCAAGATAGGGATGTGTGAATACTTTTGAGTCTTTCCACAAGCATCCAATATTCCCTAGGTTTTGACCATTGGACCTAACCTTTGTATTTTGGAACCTTAGCATTTGGAAGTCTTAATGGGTTGAACCTTAGGGTCTTTGAAGCCAATTGTTGCGCATTGCTCTTTTGCAGATGCCCCCCCCTTTGGATCCCCATTTTCTCTCCTTTGGATCCCTACTATAATCGGTTTGCCAGGTTAACCAATATTCTAGCTTTTTCTCCCTTGGTACTTCCCAATTAAATGATCAGTTTAACATGAGAAAATCATTTAGGAGAATTAGATATTAGTTATTATGACACACAACGTGATTCTTGGGAGCTAATAAGAAAGCCTACTATGGATTTGAGAACATGCACAATGATGGAAGAGATTAAATGTTGAGATCTCAAGAAATAACTCCTTGACACCTTGGTGACATTGGAGCTTTTGAGCTGTTTGGTGTGGAGGGTGAAGAGTCGTGCAAGGCAAGGGTTTACTCCGGGAGGAGGCACCCGACTGCCTCTGCATCAAGTCCTTCTATGTTTGGGTGGATTTCTTTAAAGCCTAACATATTCTTGTTATCTGTATCTTGGGTTTGAGGGCTCCCTTTTTAAGCCCTTTGGACGATGTTTGTTCTTCTCATTTTCTGTGCTAATGGCTCCCTTTCTAGCCCTTGGAACCTTTTGGTCAAGGCTCAAGTTGAGCAGGGCACTGGTGTTGTGGTTTTTATTATTATATAACCTCTCACAAAATGTGAGATTTGCACAAAAAAAAGGCACTACTTCTTGTGCCACCTTTCCTCGCCAGCACTCACAAGGGTCAAACTTACTTCACATTAATTTGTAAAATCTACTAACATAATGTGACGTAAGGGGGAGCTCTTTACACACGTCGCAATCTACGACCTGATGGCTAAAGTCCAAAACAAAAACAAACCCCTTTGCACGCGATAAAGAGAGAGAGTGGGGGGAAGAGAGAGGCCACCGAAGGCGACCGGCCGTACTACTGTACTTAAAGTGGAACTCGTATCATAGAATATGCTCAACCTCTTTGGAATTTTATGTCAACCTTTTCGTACTTTAATGATTCTTTCTATCAAGGAACCATCACAAGTTGAAGATAAAGTATTCCTCTTGAAGTAAAAAACATAAACCTCAAGAGGGGGTGGGGGTGTATGTCTCTCAAATCATTTTTTCATTTCTTTTAGTGAGAATCAACCAGATTCGCATTGGAGTGAGTAAAGAAGAAAGGAAAAGCCAAGCGTACCACGTGTCGGTGTCCAGAATTTATTTTCTGCTTTTAATTTTTTTGAAAGGCTCTCATCAAAAGGGGTTTGTGGTGCGTTGCACGAGAGAGAGAGAGAGAGAGATTCATTGTGAATTTGTGAGCGAGCACGACCGTGGGCTATTCGCAATGGTCTTGCTGCGTTGAGATGCGAGGACAGACACAGGCATGCCGCTCGGTTCATGGTGATGCACAGAGCAGATGGTTGCTTCTTTGTTTGTCTCGGGCAGTCTCATGGTCTCTCTCTCTCTCTCTCTCTCTCTCTCACACACACACACACACACATCAGTGTGCATGGTAGGCTGTGAGTGCAACGACTCTCTACAGGCTCATAAACTAAAAGGTGATGGAGCTGATGGAGAGATGAGGGGACAAGAGTTGATGGAGTTGATGAGGGGTAAGAGCTAGTTTGTTCCTTACTGGCGGAGCATGGCAGAGGGGTAGGACTGGCCTGGGGGCATGATGCGATGAGGAGGAGCTGCAGGGTCGGGATGCAGGGGCAAAACAGAAGGGGCGGAGGGGTCGAGGAGCTGTAGGGATCAGGGACGAGAATACAGGGGCAGAACAGAAGGGGCGCAGAGCAGGCAGAGCCGCAATGAGGAGGAGCTCCAGGGGTCGGGGATGAGAATGCAGGGGAAAAACAGAAGGGGCGGAGGGGTCGGGGACGAGAACAGAAGAGGTGCAGAGCAGGGAGACCAGAAGTCGATTCCACCTTCACGAAAGAGATGGTGGCGATTGCGCATCCCATGTTTGTTTGCCAGGCGAAGCGGATCCGTTGCTGCGAACACCACCAAGAACACCGGGGGCAGTCCATGGAAAAATGGTGCAGCAGTGCAATCGACAGAGGTGAGGGCAAACGCAACGTGGGAACTAGCCACGAGTGAACTTTTGCTTTTGCGAAGGTGAGACTAAGGGAATATTCTTGATTAATTAACTAATGAAATGCAAAATAGACCCAGTGTGGTCTTAAGTAATGAGATGAGATAAGGAATTACAATTTACCCTTAGGCGTGTGGGGTATCAAGAGATATTATACAGCAGTTTTCTTCGAGCATGTAACCTTGCTTCAAAGATTTCTACTTCTTCCACCATGTTTGGAAGACTAAGAATGGCCGAGTGTTTGCCCAGAATCTATCAGGAGCCAGCTTCACAGAGATTATACAAGATAGCAAGGAAATTATTTGTGGGATTGAAAAAAGCAAGACCTTCAATGAATGGAATTGGGTAACTCTATCGTCAAATCTATGACAATTTGATGACGGCCAGGTTGGGATTCTTTCTTATTATCAATTTCCATTGGAATATTTGTGGTCATGACTAGGATTGAGCATGGTGCTGATGTAATGGTTTTTTCATATCAATATAAACTCTCACATATTGTGAGCCCCCCCCCCCCCCCCCAAAAAAAAAAAAAAAAACTTGATTCAAAGGTGACACAATAAATCTGTAGAACATCGACTTGTAAAGCCTTTGGTGCAAACGTAAGACACACTGTGGTCATATGTCAAGAAGCCATTGGTCACTATTGATGGATGAGAGTTGAAGAATTGCTCGAGCTTCTACATCATTAAGCTCACGTGACCATGGCACTCGGTAATCAAGGTTGGCTCCGGGTCCAAAGCACTTGTATTCTCCATAATAAACAGTCCTAGCCAAGTAACAACCATTAAGTCAATGTAAATATGTAATTAAACAGACATAATCAAACAGATGACATCCTGAAGTTTAAGCCCATATCATTAGAGCCCACACTAATTGAAAAGCATGCAACTTGCCAACTAGTTTAGTGGGATCCATATTGTAGTCTCAAAATGTGCTAGTAATTTAAAGGCTCATCTTTGATCAGTGTGCTGTTTGGCATCACTTGGGTGAGGGATCATATATATAGGCTAATGGTAAAGGAGCAACAAACCTGTGGCGCTCCGAGCTACCCCAATCATCCCAGCCTTGAGGAGAGATGACACTACTCATGTAAGTGAACATGAACACCACTCTAGAGTAAGCACCCCATGCACGCCCAAGAACCGCTTCTCCTCTTCCAAGAATAGTGCAGTTTGCAAAAATAAAACCACTATTGTCTTGTGAAGCATTCCTATTTTGAGCAGTGATGGAGCCTGACAAGTATCCCGCTTGGGCCATCACAAATAGAGTGCATCCCTATGCATGACACATACAGCCCAGTAAGTACTTCAAAGAACCATCCATAAACATCTCTCTCTCTCTCTCTCTCTCTCTCTCTCTCTCTCTCTCTCTCTCTCTCTCTCTCTCTTCAAATGAAGGGAAGGCACTTGCATATTATCAGATAGGGTGGTAGAAAATGAAGATTGAATAATCACAAGAAGATATAGAAATTTTCTCATGTAGGAAAACAAAGTCTTTTTCACTGTTTTTCATACAATGCAAAACATCATGAGCTTCTGCTCGAGAGGCATCGCATACCTAGCTAGGTATGATTGGGGTCAAGGGATGGCTGGCAGTCCCCTGCCCCCAATTGTACCTACCTAGGTATGCGATGCCTCCCTCACAGAAGCTCATGATGTTGAGATAAGTCAAAATGTGGGAATTATTGTGAGAGTTTGTCCAAAAATTCTTGTAAGTTGTGAATGTAGGTACTGACCATGTAAATGGATTGTCCATGGCCGAAGATAAAATCAATGGAGCCCTCAATGAAGCAATTTCTGAAATAATGACGCCCCTCATAGTCAAAAAGTGTGTCTTGAGCTCCATGGAAACCACACTCATACAAGGCCATCTTATCCGCCGCTAGCAATGCTGCCACTGCTTGCCCTCCATATGTCCCTGGAGGGGGTGCTGGTGCTGTATTCTATTTCATTTTGATTACATGCACCACCCACAACACACACTCAAATGTCACATAAAAAAGGGAGTCTAGTTCCAATCCGCAATGACAAAAATCAACTTAGTTAGCCTATAACGTGTGTGTGTGTGTGTGTGTGTGTGTGTGTGTGTGTGTGTGTGTGTGTGTGTGTGTGTGTGTGTGTGTGTGGGGTCAACAGGAACGGTGTGACCTACTACATATAGTAGTGATCTAAAAGATGAGAAGAATGTTGAATCCAAATTCCAAAGTCAAAGAAAGGATTAAAGGTGAAGCATGTACCATGAAACTAATGCCCTGGGCGATGAAATTGGGAGCATTGGCGGTGAACGTGGCAGTAGAGGCGGTGTCGGAGGTGGTGCCATCTCTATCTCCCCATACTATCACACTTTGCATGACACCCTCTCCTTGCATCATGATGTAGGGCTTATCATATGGAATGATCACTTTCTCTCTGCCACAATTCACCAATAAAAAGCTTCATATATGCCACATGGCAAGCAAGGCTTCTACCTAGCCTAAGTTGCATTCATAAAAGTATTCCATCTCCAACCAGAAATAACATCCAAGAATCTCAATAAGCTAGCATGGTATGAATCATGTTGATGAATCCTCTTCAGGAGACTTCACTGATGTCTCTACCAGTGTCCCCGAGGGGGCGCCGAGGGCAATGTAGCTAGGAGAAGAGCATGACTAGAATTTGTAATTTATTGGTTTTGATAATATAATCCACTCACCATTGTGAGTTTTGCAAAAATAAAAATAAAAAATTAGCAAGGTATAAGCTCATGCGAGAAAAAGTAAG
This sequence comes from Adiantum capillus-veneris, assembly GCF_014529385.1. NCBI lineage: Eukaryota > Viridiplantae > Streptophyta > Polypodiopsida > Polypodiales > Pteridaceae > Adiantum > Adiantum capillus-veneris. Next base: position 36,432,418 of record NC_140938.1, on the reverse strand, counting down.
CTGTAGATGCTAACTGGTGCGCCTATCCCTTTTAACGGCAACAAAAATAAGAGTCGTGATGACCACACATTATGTGCTTTCTTTGAAGAGTTTTGAATGTTTTCCCCTTTGACAATTAAAATTTAGGGTGGGAATCTCAGTGCTCGAAAAAAACTTTTTTCCAAAAACTTGGCAAACCTACATATGTGAAACAACAGAGGTAAATTTACAAAATTTGAAGGTTTTTACACTAAATTTTGTAGGTTTTCTCACCTTCAAAAATAAAGTATAGAGGTATTTCAAAATTTGTAGGTCGGATTACACTAAACCTAGGTTTTTTTCAAGCACTGGCTGGGATATGACTTCAATTTTTGGATCTTGAATTTGATGGGGACTACGGGCCCCCGCCCTATTGGCTATATCTGGTATGCATGATGTCGAGGATGGCCTCCCCTATTCGGCCGGTGACGTTGTGGGGATGCTTTATCTTCTATTTTATGGCAGGATGTTTATGGAAGCTTGTGAGCAGGGCTTGCCATGTAAATTTTTTGATTAATTCATATTAACGCACGGTGATGATTTTTGCACCCAAAAAAAAAGGGTAGCCACTTACATGTAGTAACCAGCACGGATATGTATGTGGGCCCATTGCTCATTCCCAGTAGGAATGGAATCTATCGCAGCTTGAATCGATGTAAAGGAACCCCTCCCATATCTATCCACAACTAGGTACCTTGAGATGTCTCTTTGTTTCAAAAGCCTTGGCTTTGCAAACATGTCAAAAGAGGGTTCATTTGACATATTTGGCATCTCCTCACAACCTCCACCTCCACCTCCACCTCCACCATAAATCATGAACAAGCCCAGTAGCCCAACTCTTATGAGATACCACATTGTTGCGCTTTCACCGGTTATGCCCCCTATTCATAAATAAACGAACGGAAAAACCTTTTGTTCACTAATTCAAACTTCTCAAAGTAGCTCGAGTATTTTAGTAACAAGCACAAAGATGGTTGGTTCTCTTCAGTGTTTTGACTAATTGGATGCTCAGGACCCATGCATTCTATCATGATTCATCTTTTATTTAGAAAGGGCATATTGCATGTGCACATGTGTATTACCGCGCTTTATCATTGTCATCAACATTCTTTTTGCTGCCCACCTCAAGTTTGCATCTCTTCAAGGCAAACTTTTCATGAGCTAAATATATTATTGACTACAATAAATAAGGAAATTTGAAGGGAAATACAGAAAAAAAATGAGCATTAATATTTTATACTTGCTAAATATATTATTGACTAAGATGACTAAAGAAATTCTAAGGAAAATACAAAAGTAAATGAACAATAATAATTTTTAGGAGGCTCTATAAATGTTTTGAAAAATGTATATTTGTCGTAAGAGAAACTCTAGTGGAAATACAAAAGAAACGTGTAGATTTGTAGTAAGAGAGATTTTAATGGAAATACGAAAGAAAATGAACAATACTAAATTTAAGAAGGCTCGATAAATAAAGGGCAAATTCATAGATTTGTAGTAAGAGAAATTCTAAGGAAAATTAATTTGTGCCACTTTCTACTTGTTTACTACTTGCATCATATGTCTTAATTGCACACTAAGAGAAACTACTGGCTCTACGCGCAATACATGGAATCCGGGCTGATTCGTTCCGCCTTCTTTCATTTCTCAAACGAAAAAGCAAGGCTCGGAACCTCCCCCCCGTTCCCAACGCGCTAACACCATCTCCGACACCCTTCAAGCTGATCGCCTCGGCTTGACATCGAACTTGGTTTCTCCCATGGCAACAGTACAACCGCGATCTGCACTTGCTACCATGCAGAGTATCAGTTGGCCTGGGGACGCTATCTCGCGTTGTACATTGAGCAACATGGTGCTCCTCGTCGCTTTAGAGCAGCTGCGCTCTTGTCAATGGAGAAAAAATCTTCCTGCCTCTCTCTCTCTCTTTCTCCTTATCCCCATCCGCCATGCGCCACCTCGCTGGCTGCTTTCGACGCTCCTACTGACGCATCGAAGATCTTTCTCTCTTTACCTTCCTCTCTCTCTCCTCCACGTGCCAAATTCCCTCGATTCCTCCTCACCTTTTCCCCTTAACCTCCGCGAGGATCTTCTTAGATTCTCCCTAATCCACATGCTTCTCAAAATTGGGCACGCCGACTTGGTCTACTCATTTTTACCATAGGGAATCTCTCCAGATTCCTCAACGCTCATTGCGATTGCCAGTCAGACAAATTCAAATGGTTGTTTCCAATCTTTGTCAGTCAAATGTCGATCTCATGACCTAGTCGTAATAGAGAAACCTTTAGCCCAAGCCAACCCACCTCACAGACTTCTATGCAACAAAGGTGAAAGCATATAAAAAAAACACACAAAAAATGCTCCCCCTTCACCTTCAATTGGCATGCACCCCTTGGATTGTGCAGCATCCGCCAATTGGTGGCCTCTAGATGAGGCACAACCCAGCTCCCCTTTCATTTTTCCATTACACTTTTCCTTTTACATTCGACCTTCTTCTAGAGGGTATCTCTCTAGATTCGCGTTACATAAATCATTCTAGAATTGTAACATCATACAAAGGCTTCTTTCGGAAATCCAAAAAGAACAAAGACAAAAGAACAACACTACATTTACAAAGCACGTGAGTTCAATAGGAGAAGTTGATTTGTGTACAAAAAATTTATACATATGTAAGGGTATTTTAAATTAAAAAAATAAAAATTCTATACATAAAGGGTTTTTTTAATAAGGAAGTGGTACTAAGGGTTCTCTATATACATTTAAACTTGGTGAAAATTCACTATGGCCTACATAACGCTATTGAGAAGAGTTTCATAATAAAGCCTTGTTTGCTCCATTAAAGAATAGAAAGTGACACCACTGTTTGAAAACATGTCGTATCACAAAAAAAAGATTTGGTCTTTTTTTAAAAGTGTGACAACAATTAATAATTTAGTTTACAATATATTGCAAAAAACTTAGAAATAAATTTTGACACGATACTCAATGCCTCTCTTTAAAACAAGGTACACAAATGTCAACACCCTCTCACAAATGCTTAAAAGAAATAATTTTAAAAAAAAATAGTATCATTAATTTGCCTTGTGGCGTTAATCGATAAAATTTTTCCAATGGTCTAGATTTGCACCCAAAAATCCACCCTTTACTAAGGACTACTTATGTAGTCCAAAGTCTAATAAAGGTTACTACATTGTTAGCCTATTAAGTCTATATAAGCATTTGTGTATTAGTGCAGTTCACTAGTAATGGGCAAAATAAATCATGTGCAATGATGTTCATGGGTATCAAGTCCCTTGAGCCACTAATGGCCATGGTTAAGTAGCCTTTAATCAGAGGAGATTAGGCTTTTCAAGTGTGTGTTTAGGTTTTCTTTCTTTTGCACTCAAATGGTCACATTCTGCAACCTGAACCAAGTATGGAAGTCAAAGAACATTTGAGTCTTTGAGGGCAAATTGGAGGTAGCTCTCTTTGATGACATTATGCGATTAATCACTGAGCCATTCACATGGTAGGAGCAAGAAGAGGGGTAGTTGACAAAGATGAAGGATGGATGCATGTTGAATGCTATTTAGAACACCCAAGAGAATAGGAGTAACATGTATGGTCTTCTCTATGTACAAGTCCCTTAGGGAACCCTAGTCCCCTCAAGGCACATGTAGTGCTTGAAGGCTATTGTATTGTTATCGGGTTAATATAAATTCTCTCAACTACAATTGTGAGAATGTGCAAAAAATATTTGTGTCTTTGCCTTGCAGCTCGTGACGCATGGAGTTAGCTTCTCTCTCTCTTCCCTCTCTCTCCCCTCCATGCACCATACCACCCTTTTTTCTCCACAAGGCTCCCACGATGCATCTCCTCAGATTCTCTATAACGAGAGCAGCTTTGAAAATTGTAGAGGCATACTTGAATCACTTCCATGCTCAAACAATTGGATTACAAGGTTTGATTAAGCTTAGGTTGATTAGCATCTTCAATTGAGCTTTCACCTAAGTCAATTTTCTTCAAACTGCCATCTCTAATAATTAATCGCGTTATAAAGCTTCCCACTTTGTGAAGTCTATGTGCGTGGAAAGTTTTTTTTTCTTTTTATTTATTTCTATGTTTACATCAAGTGCAACGTTTACCATGGCTGACAACAACACAAATGTGTTCAAGATGTTGTGGAAAGATCTTAATGCCAGCTTCAATTGAGCTTTCAACAAGCTCTAATTAATTCCTTCATAAAGCTTCCCTCTTTGTGAAGCCATAACTCACATTTGTGAGTGATATTGTATTAAGAAAAACAAAAAATATGAGAAAATCAAAACCAAAATGAGTAAGGTGGGAGTATGCTCTTCTCCCATTTGCACGTCGGATAAAAGTGATTAATGCCTTTATGATCCCTTATGTTGCCTTCACTAGCCCGATTCTCAAGATGGCTAGGTGTCATTGGAAAGAGTTCTTAAAATGAGTAAAAAGGTTTTTGTGGAAAAACAACACGAAATCCTCTAGGCCATGGCAATGGGCTTGTTGGGAATCAGTTGCTCGGCCAGTGAATCAAGGAGGCCTCAAAATTCTCAACCCTGTGGCCCATGCAGAAGCTTGTTGTGCCAAATTTGTTGTCTCCCTGGCTAAACAGGATCAAGATTGGGCTGTCATGATCAGAGATATGATAGAAGCAGGTAAACTTGGCTCGAAAGGTGGAAAGCGGAGATGGATAGAGGTTCATGAAAAACTATTAGCCCCGACGTGGCCTACTCTAAGACTGGGGGACAGCTCAGGAGAATTGGTAAGAAAATGCAATAGAGCAGCAAGAGTCTTAAGTGGGGGGAAGAAACCAGATACTTCAAGAATTCCATTTTACATTGGTCCCCCTGGCTCTCCAAAGTTGTAGATCCGCTACAAAATCCCTATTGGATAGAAACAACCCAGAAGCTCAACAATAAGGGTCTGAATCAACTTGAGCGCTTTTGGGACAATGATTGCAAGAGTTGGAAAACCATTGACCTTCTGGTTACCCAGTACCAACTCGATAGCTTGGAGGTCTTACTTGTCAACAAAGTGATGAAAGATCTTGACAATATAGTGATGTCAATCTGTGATTCGGAGTTTGACTGGAATACCTGGAAATGGCCCGGAAGCAGTCTCTCATGTAAACCACATTCTAAAGGAATTTATGATACAATAATGCATAAGAAGAATTGGTCTAGCCCCCTTAACAAGATATGGAAAAAACAATGGCCGGAGGAAAGGTGGTAGCAAGCAATGGAGGACATCTGGAAGCCAAAGGTTCCGCAGCACATGAAGGTATTCTTATGGAAGGTAATTTGGGGGGCTCTACCGACGGGGGTGAAGATTCAGGAGAGAGGGATTGGATCAGATCGATGCTTGGGGTGCAAGTTGGCTAGTGAAGATCTGACCCACCTATTCATGGAATGCCCAACTATCAAAAGGCCTCGCAGGGAAAATATGCAAGTGGGTCCAAAGAACATGGAAAATTTGTTTTTTCAAGACTGATCTATTCCTTGGAGGCAAGAATTCAGGTAGTCCTGCCCTTCTCTTCAACACTCAAATTGTCAGGTACTTCTTCTTACATAATGTATGGCAGACAAGGAACCGCTGTGTGTTTGAAGGTGGTTATGAGGTGGCAAGCTTCGCAGAAATTATACACGAAAGCAAAGTGCTAATATGGACGCTCGGGCGCAAGCAAAACTCGGAGGATTGGTCTAGGACTACTGGTGCCTTGTTGAAACATATAGAATGCCTAAGAAGGGGGAAAACCTAGGCCATTGGTAAATAGAAGATCTCAGAAGAACATGATAACTGACCTTGTGTATCAAGGATAGGGGGGCGGTGCGTTAAGGGTGGCTGCCTATATTGTCGTTGTAACTAAGGTCCCTGGATGATGTCATGGCTCGACACGAGCATGACAAGACCTTGTAATTTTTTGAGATGATCAATATAATTCACTCACAATTGTGAGTTTTTCTTTTTTTTAAAAAACCCTAAAATATTCCATGCGTAGCTCCCTTCAGACCGAGTATGTGCCAACGATCTTTGTTTCATTTGTTTATGGTAGAATATCAGGAGATGCCTTTGGAGAAATTTAATCGCGCAATGGAAAATCTCAAGGGCATTTTGGTAATATGGCAGACGATGCCGCGTGGAGAGAGAGAGAGAGAGTCTTGTGTGTCGATGGCAGCCCAAAGGTAGGAATGTGTGTCCGTGGCAGCGCAAGCTGAGGAATGTGCGTCGTGTGTTGGCGATAAGAGGAGACTAGCCATCGCAGCGTTGCAAAGCATGCAACTCGACGGGGATGGTGTGGAGCAAGCACTGTGTGTGTGTGTGTGTGTGTGTGTGTGTATGTTTGTTTTTTGTTTTTGGGCTGGGTATTGGAGCTGAGAGCCATGAGGCGAAGACAGGGGTAGATGTGGAGGAAGAATTGCATCGCAGAGGAGGTGGGGAATGCAAGAGAGAAGCAGAGCAGGTAAAGCTATGATCGGGCATTGGACGATGAGGATGGACCGATCGTGGGAGAGACATGGAAGACTTGCAACTCATGCAACAGGGCAACGAAGAGCCAAGGGTGGGGGGCATGTCTGTGTGCGTGGGAACAGGCAAGGAAAGGGACCTTATGATTTTGCTAATAGTGTTGAACGAAATCTTGACCTTTAAGACCCAGTATGCAGTATGGAAACAGCATCCACCAACATCAATGGTCCATCTATAGGCTTTTAACACGAAAGCCTTCAAACCAAGTATAAGTAAAAACACCATAGACTAGGCTTTTTACAAGGAAGCCTCGAAACCAATTACAAGAAAAGCATAATGTTGTGTAGAATCTAGAGGGTGCCACCATCGTCGGCCCTCTCACGAGCCATCAGTGCCCACGAAGTCCCACAAAATGCAACTAACTATAGGAAAAACTAGCAAAGCAGGAACAGCAAGAGCTAGTTCACATGAGAGGCTGGTTTGTTGCCAACCAACAACTTGATTTTGTGAGTTCTCATGGAAGGTATCTAAAAACGTGAGAGAGATTTTTTTTTAAAGGAAAATGAATGGGAAAAGTAAGTGAGAGAATAGAGAGAGAAGTGGAAAAAAAGTTTGTCTTTTCCTCCATTCAATGAAAAACACTTTTTTCTCTTTGTCTTCACTTGTGGTTGCCATCTTGCTCCACCCCTTGGGCATGGAGCTGTTTGGGAACTTGTTGGCAACATGTTGCCAACTATTTAGTGGAAACACTCCATGTGAAACCAAAAAATTGGCAACATATTGCCAACATTTTGAAAATCAAACCCTCATGTGAACTGGCTCCAAGCTTACCTATCCTAAAGCTGTGACGAATTGTACCATCACACACACATGTGCAACTTAACACACTCCGAGATCCCAGATCCAGACCACCGACAAAGCTAGATCTGCCCACATGCAACCACCAAGTAGAACTCTGAACAGATCACGATCCACTACAGAACCAGATTCTCCCAACTGCCATAGAACCTCAAAAAGATCCCCAGGAAAATCACTTTTCTCCCAGACGGAGCAAGGATGCCACCAACACCCCATGGTAAAAAATAGGGCCTATTGCTGAAGAGGCAGAAGAGCTCCTTGACCCGCAAGGGTACTCGGGAGATCAGTACCCAAGACCTCCCCTGTCCACCGACCAAGGGCCATGCATCGTCGGCGGCCCTGGACATTCCGCATGTGGAGCCCCTCACCCTGATGCGAAACCGTCAGGGCTAATGCCCCCCTCCTAGATCTAACCTCCCCTCCCCTCCCCTGCTCTCAGTGCACAGGAGAGGCCTCAATGTGTGTGGAAAGATCTTAATATAAGATTTTGATTGAGCCTATTGGAGCCCTCTTTGTATGTCATTTGAGCTTCCTACCATAGGCATCAATACATGGTTTTTGTGCATACTACTCTGTGATTTTCTACCTAAAAGTCTTTCTCATCACATAAGCCCATGAGGGGTCATGTTTAGGGTATTGGCTCTTCTACATACACTGGATCTGCGTTGCATACATTAATTTATTAATCCACCAGATTCTCTCGTGAGTTTATTACCCAAAGGAAAAGTCAAGCGTCCTGGGTTTCCCACGGCGTGAGCAACGGGCCTCAGCTGGAGTTGCCATGCGCCGCGCCCCTCTCCAACTCAGCCTACCGACGCGGCCCAACATCTCCACCCGCGGAAGATCGTCAGCAGGTGACTGCATAGCGCTGCCAGGCGTGCTTGGACAGGCAAACATGAAACAGAATCTGCGTATTCAGCATGGTGCTCTCAAGCACTGCCAGCCGTGGTTGTATTCAGCAGGCTGATCTCACGCCACAGAGAAACAGAGGCAGCACCTACTGCACATACCTCTTCTCGCGACTCCTCCGCATCAGTGCGCAAAAAGCATGGGCACCTTGGTCCTTAAATAAACACACCCGGACTCTTACAACAGCTGTCGATTGCAGCTCCTCCGATGCGTCCGCCTCCATCCTGGCCATCGCCACATCGTCCTGGCCCCTCTTTTTCATCTCGAGGTCTCGCTAAAACAGACCGCATCTTCTGGGATTCGAGTTAATGTGTACTCCTTGCAAAATTAGAACCACATATCAGGGTATTGACTCTTCTTGGATTACTATAGGTCATGATCTCAAAGGCCACACACTATTTTGAAAATGGCTCACGGGCGGACTTCTCCTCGGTGATGATAAAATAAATTTAAAAGCTATTTCAGGTCCACTAAAAAGGTTCGCATGCATAGGTTCATACTCTTTTCTATTGCTCTCTTGTCTTCAAAGCTCATCGTCCTAAGATAAGCTTCCCACCATCATCAAGGAAATAACCTCTTTACCAAGGGCCACAATAAGAAGCAGTATTATTCTCTATCTAATAACAATTTCACACCTCTATTTTGGGAGAGAGCTATTACAACGGGAAAATACAAACTTCAAGGAAAGTTCTAATTTTTCAACCATATCAAAGAGGTTTTAAACGAATTACACAAAGGGAAATTCTCATCTATCTCTCTCTCTCTCTCTCTCTCTCTCACACACACACACACACACACACACACACACAAAACCTTAGCATCCAAAATATAGCATTTTCAGGCATTGATTTGTATGTTTTCATTATTTTGGAGATGAATTAGTCATAATGCACATATAAGGAGTCAACACCACTTGGCAATTGGTATTATGGTAGAGGACATTGGGATATTCAATGGCCAAGGATTCCGCACATGATAGACAATAATTTGTGGTTACCTCATTAAGAGAAATTTATTAAGCATCGCAAAATTCTCCTTAGATAAGAAACCAGAACTTGAGCCAATACAAACTAGGGCTTCATCTTCACAAATTATTGTGTAGCTTCAAGCTAAAGATGAAAAGCACTAGGCATAATTATCATAGCCTTGCTCACCATTATGTACACTTTGTTGATGAGTGCATGTGCTTTGAGACTTGAAATATTTTAGAGAAATTTTGGGGGCAAGCGCATAAAGAAATAGAGTCAGTCTTTTAAGCTGTTTTTATAGGCTGACCATCCTTAACACTAAAGGGCACGAGTAGAAAGAGATGGGATCAGCGACGGTGGAGGTTGAAAGGGGGGATCTCGAAGCGGATTGAGGGTGGTAAAAAATGGACACCCATCGCAGGCACGGAGACTCAAACCCTCGCCACCACCATGAGATCTCAATGCACTAATCGCTACGCCCACGACGAGGAAGTTGACATATGGGCAAACCATATAATAAAAAATAAACTTGGACAAGTCCCCTCCTTGTCCAAGTTTACCTTTTCATGTCCTAGTTTACCTTGGCCATCCTACGACTGCACGCATCTCGATCTCCGTATTCTAGCTTCGCTGTCTTAGATCCCACTGCTTGAGCTTCATTAAATGGCCCGTGCCGTTTAGTGCTGAGGGCTTACCATGGAGAGTGCAGATGACATTGCAAGTCTCATCATTGATAGCCTTAAAAGCCTACTCACACAACTTACCTACATTCAATGTGAAGTTAAAAAACAAGACAAAGTTGTAGCGTTACTAGGAGCACTTCCAACCCGATATCATCACATTGTCACAATCTTAGAAGAGAAAGAATCTCCAACAAATCTTCATGCAGTTATTGATACTCTAGAAGACAAGAAGAAGCATAAGATCCAATCAAGGGGAGAACTTTATCTAACTTCTAAGTTCTACTTCCAAAACCAAATGTTTGGCATGCAAGATTTTGGGCCACCAAGCAAAGTCTTGTTGAAAGAGTAACCCATTGTGACAAGACAAGGCATCCCCATCTAATATGTTACTTTAAGGACCAATGGAAGAAGACGAAGGTCATCACCAACAACAAGAAGACTACCAAGGATGAACTCAATGTTGGAGAGGACCAATATGCTAAGGATCATGGATCCACCCATGTTCTTTATTACTCTAATTCAAACGTATTGTAGAGCACATATGATTATCACCCTCTACTTCATTCTATTGTATCATTTTGGAGATAGCCCAAAAGTGCTTAGTCTTAGTTACGAGCGCTAATTTTGGGGATGATACCCTATTACTAGTCACTTTGGCATTATGATTTCCTTTTTATTTATGAGCCATCTTTAGGCTCTTATGAGTATGAGTATGGGCCTCTAGAAGCACCTATGAGTATGACATGAGCCATTGTTGACATATTTTTACATAGTTCATTTTGAGACTCCCCAAGTCTTTTGTATTTTGACACACTGCCATTAGGAGAGGCCCCCATGAGATGTTTTGAATCTTGTGGGTAGGGCTTCACCTCCAAAGGCATAGATGACCCTTGTTTGTGCTACCATCTAGGACAACGTCTTGAAATGCTACTCAAGGTGGAAGGGGCCTCCAACTAGGTGAAAGGGCATCAATTGGGTCTTCTCATGTGAGAGATTCAGACTCTTGAGGGGAAACTCCATGTACTTGGCAAGCACATTCCCCAAAGCAACCCTCGCTCTAGTAAACCAACTATTGACTATGGATAGTGTATTGGCTTGTACCTAGCTTATTGCTTAGGAACTCATGAAGCCCTCAAAGGAGCTAAGAACCCATTTGTCTCAGGATTGTAGAAAAAAGGAAATTGCACAAGCTAAAAAATGGGCAAAGGGAAAGGCAAGCTTGGTGAGGATAGCAGAGACAATGTTTCCACCCAAGAGATCGCACGGCTCACATAGGAACAACCACAATCTCTATCTATAGTTTGGTGGCATTTTCCACAGCATGATTCAGACAAAGAGAGGCATGTGCATGGCAAAGAGGGGAAATTGGAGCTCTCTATAGGGATTTGGACGCGTCTGTTGAAGTGTAAGTCATTAGTGTTTGAACTCGTGTGTCAAAATTCAAGGCACGTAATCCAATGTTGTTGGCTAGATTGTGGACAAGGTGTGTTCTAAAGTTCATTATCTTGAAAACCTTGGATATGATGTGTTCACACTTGAGAATAGGGACTCTTGGACATAGTGTGGTCTTCCAAATGAACTTTCTATGTGGTAGTAGGTGCTCAAAATGCCGTTCTTTTTAGATGAAAGTAGATGGCTGAAAATCCATCGATAATAGACGTACTATTGGGTGTCCATGGTATCTTTTTTGTCAATTATTTCTTCCTACATATGTCCACTATGATGTACAAAGAGGGTGTAGCTATGGGGGAAGGTACTTAAGGACCCCAAGTAATATAAAAGAGCACCTCCATTTCCATTGTAAAATCATCTAATTCATTGTTGTGTTGATTGGTTTTGAGGATCTCTCGCATGCATTCTCTCCCTAGCTCTACACTGCCACATCATTGCCTTTGCAAACATATTTTTGTCCATTAAGTAGCTCTAATCCCCAATATCTTCTTCAAAATCCATAGATGAAATGAGAACCTTTTCCTATTTCATCTAAAAATATTTCACCTTTAAAAAAAACGAATGATCGATCTCTTTCCCTTTTTGCATTGTGGCATCAAGGAGCTTCTCACTTGGAGCTTCTTCAAGGATCTCTACCTTCCCAAGAGAAACCTCACCCATGGTGACAAATTGCCTAAACAAAGCGAGGAGGAATAGTCTAAGAAACAAGGAACAACACAAATTAGTTTATGCGGGGATGAAGAATTAAGAGGACAACTTGGTTAAATGTGCATGGACAAAGAAAAAACACACTTATTGACAACATGGTAAGTATTGTATTCACTTCATGCATCAATTAAGGATAGAGCACGTTGAAGACCTAAGGATGTGTGAAGTAAGAGAGTAAGGAGAGATTAAGAGCAAAAACACTTGTATAGTGTTGTCAAAAAGTTTATATAGATCTAAGATGACCGTTGGGATGGTCATTGGTTCCTTATGACATCAAGGAGAGGGTCCATGTGGCACCAACAACCACATTCCAACGCTCATCCCAAAGCTATAAAAGCTTTTTTGATTGTCTTACATCATTAAGTTTTCCTCCTCAAGTACCTGCATGAAGCAATCTCAGCCAACCAAGCTCCTTATTTTGTACTTTCTTGCACCATCTTGTTGCCAAACTAATTATTTCTTTTGTAAGTAAGGAATACACTAACTTCAAGATAAAGGAATTAGAATATGGAGCGAGCTTTGAACCAAGCTTTTTTTGGGGGAGGGGTACCATTGATGCACCAATATTGCCATCCTCCTTGCCACCAAAAGCCACCCAATCTTCTCCTCCACCCTCTCCTGTTCTTCTTGTCTCTACCATCTCCTCCTCCACCACCTCCGACTATCCCCTCTCATCCTCCCTATCGTCTTTCCTCTTCTCTCCTACTCTCTCTCTCCCTCTCCTTGCCTCCACATCTCTTTCTCATTAAATTCTTCCTTCTCTTTCTGTGTGTGTGTGTGTGTGTGTGCGCGCGCGCGTGCGCGTGCATGCACCAACCCTTCATCTCATCGCCATGTCTGATGTTTGTTATGTACCTCTCTTGATGTCTCCCTCTCTTGGCCTCCACATGTCTTTTTAGCTTACCTCTCTCTCTCTCTCTCTCTCTCTCTCTCTCAAACACAAGGAGAGCTCGTAGTTGCTAGGTTCTCCTTGTGCTTGAGAGAAAGAGAGAGAGAGAGAGAGAGAGAGAGAGAGAGAGAGAGAGAGAGAGAGAGAGAGAGAGAGAGAAATTCTGCCCCCAAATCCATGTAGAAACAATGGGGAGCACAAGTGACTTCTTCCGTGCCAGGGACGAGTTGCACAAGCATAATGTAGCAAGAGTAATGCATACCATCTCCCAAACCAGTTATTTATGTATTGAATCCATTGAGAGAGAGAGAGAGAGAGAGAGAGAGAGAGAGAGAGAGAGAGAGAGAGAGAGAGAGAGAGAGAGAGAGAGAGAGACTCTTCACTCGGGCATTTTGTATGCAACTTTTTGTGGGTTGGCATGGATGGCTCTACTGACACTCGACCATGAGTCCATTGGGTCCCCATCATTCTGCCAAGAGTGAAGGAGAATTGGGGACTATTGATCTAGATATGCAGAGCAAGGCATTGCTTGTGAAGCTCATAGTATGTGGATGGTTTCTAGGGTTAGAGCCTTGGAAACAATATTAGCATCATGCTTTGTCACATACCCCCCTCATTTTGGATCTCTCGATGTTATCGGGGGCTTGCGCTCTGACCATCAAATTCATCTTCAAAATGAACCCTTGGAGAAATTGAAGAGTCCATTCCACTTGGTTGGCATAGACTACTTTACCTTCACATCAAGGATGGTAGGTGTACTTTGATCCGATCTCAGATTAACCAATCGTTTCTCAGTAGGGAACTCTAGTCGCCTTCGTTGAGCGATGATGGTGTTCGTTTATCCTTTTTTGAGTACCTTGTCTCTATTGCACACACACATACTGTGTGTGTGTAGAGAGAGAGAGAGAGAGAGAGAGAGAGAGAGAGAGAGAGAGAGAGAGAGAGAGAGAGGAGAGAGAGAGAGAGAGAGAGAGAGAGATTACAAAAAAGTCTCTCTCTAAAAAGCTTGCTCCAAAATTAATCGAGCCTTTTTTTTTTGAATTGGTTAGTTGAGAAAAATCTGGAAAAAGCTCCCTCCATTCCCATACCCGCTTTGTGAGAGCATGAAAAATTGGGCTCCTCGCAACTGCCAATGCGCTTTGATTGTTAATGTAGATGTTGTTAGTAGAGTCCAGTCCAACACCCAAACCAACCATAAGACATCTGAGCCATACACACTTAATTGTAGCTGTAACAACTGCCCTATACTCAGCCTGGCAATTGGAAGTGACCATAGTAGGTCTCTTTTTGCGCACCTATGATATGCATGAACTTATAAGCATGAAACAAAAACCACTTGTGGACACTCGCTTGTCAAAACAACGAACCCAATCTAATTTTGAAAAATCATGTATAGCTAGTGTCAATGGTCTTCCCTCGGGATAAAACAACCCAAGATGTAAAGTGCCACTCAAGTTGCAAAAAATTCTGTTGACAGCTTGCCAACACATAGATCTAGGCTATGCATAAATCTGTTGACCTCCTGTGAGACTGCAAAGTGAATATTATAGCATACATAAATGAGGCATCTAGCAGTTTGGTAAAGAGTGACATTGGCAGGATCACCAGCATCGAAGGAACTTCTATGCAGCTAGATCAACACCCAAACCAACCATAAGACATCTGAGCCATACACACTTAATTGTAGCTGTAACAACTGCCCTATACTCAGCCTGGAAATTGGAAGTGACCATAGTAGGTCTCTTTTTGCGCACCTATGATATGCATGAACTTACAAGCATGAAACAAAAACCACTTGTGGACACTCACTTGTCAAAACAACGAACCCAATCTAATTTTGAAAAATCATGTATAGCTAGTGTCAATGGTCTTCCCTCGGGATAAAACAACCCAAGATGTAAAGTGCCACTCAAGTTGCAAAAAATTCTCTTGACAGCTTGCCAACACATAGATCTAGGCTATGCATAAATCTGTTGACCTCCTGTGAGACTGCAAAGTGAATATTATAGCATACATAAATGAGGCATCTAGCAGTTTGGTAAAGAGTGACATTGGCAGGATCACCAGCATCGAAGGAACTTCTATGCAGCTAGATCCCGCTTGAAACATAATCATATACAACTGCCATTGCACTTGTGCGATACACAAATATTTCATCTTGAAAGTAACATTTAGATCAACCTTAAATTCAACAATATGTGTCTCATTTGGACCAATAAGCAGCAAATCATCCACATATAGAACAACAATGATAAGTACATCACCCTCACGCTTTACATACAAAGTGATTTTTTTTCAACTGTTATGAAAGCCAAATGAGTGTTAGCTTTCTCATGCCAAGCATGAGGAGATTGCTTCAACCCATACAAAGCTTTCTTACATTTGCACACTTTATCTTCTTGCCCTTTGATGAAAAAATTGGGAGGCTGTGTTACATAAAATTCTTCAAATTTGTCACCATTCAAGAAAGTAGGAACAATTTATGATTGATGTACCTCCCATCCAAAACTATCTGCCAATGCACATAGAAAATGCATAGTACCCATAGGACAAGTGGGAGAAAAAGTATCTTCATAGTCTATGCCTTTTTGATGTGCATAACTCTTTGCAACAAGTCAAGCCTTATAGTGATCTATCTCACTATCCGACTTACATTTCAACTTGTAAACCCACTTTGTACCAATGGCCTTTTCTCCAAGAGGCAAATCACATAGATTCCATGTATCATTTTCTATAAGTGCATCATATTTTGATTGCATGGCAGACATCCAATTTTCTACATTATATTCTTTAGCAAAAGACAGAGGTTCCTCTACATCACATAAGCTAGAAACAACCAAAGCATAACAATACGATGCGTAAGATGCATGGAAAGAACCTGAATGAGTACAACTAGACAAAGGTGCATCCAATTTACTATCATGCAAAGTATGCACTATCCATTTTGGCATACCTCTAGCCTGCTCATTCTCATCCCTTTCCACATGAAGTACATCATGTACATGTGCATAAAAAATAGGCCGATTTGTAGCAGTTTTTTAAAACCCCCATAGATTGTACATTTCCCTCATTCGAATTTACATACAAGTTTCCACCACTGAAAATAGGCAACAGATTGTCATGAATGTCGTGCAAGCTTACATTACTATCTCTAGTACATGACAACAAGGACTGAAAAGAATCCTCTACAAACACAACATCTCGTGAAACCAAGATATGTTTTGTTTGTGAATGGTACAACCTATAACCTTTTCTTTCAATACCCTAACAAAAAAATGCATTTAACAGCCTTATCATTCTATTTTTTTGTGCTGCATTCGTGGCACCAAAGCATAAGCCAAAATAGTCAAAAATACGTATGTAATCAATAGATGGCTTTTTTTTCATGCCATGCTTCATAAGGAGTCGTGTAGGACACCTGTTAAGTACATAAGTAGCACGCATGATAGCATCAAGCTAAAACAAGTGTGGAAAAGCTTGACTATTGACCATGCATCATGCCATTTTCGTAAGCGACCAATTTTTCCTCTCAGCAACACCTTTTTGTTGAGGTGTATACAACATTATACATTGGTGTTTTATCCCACGACTAACCAAAAATGCATTAAACTCATGAGACATATACTCCCCTCCTCAATCTGAGCGAAGGGTACCCATAGTACATTTAGAGACATTTTTAGCCATAGCCAGAAGTTGTTTGAAGCACAAAAACACTTTGGACTTATCTTTAAGCAAATACACCCATACATCCTTAGAATAATCATCAATGAAAGTAAAAAAGTAAAGGTAATTTCCCAAGGATGGAGTTTGCATAGGCCTACAAATATCACTATACACAAGTTCTAATTATTAATCCTCAACAATAGTTTGCATAGGCCTACAAATATCACTATGTACAAGTTGTAATTTGCATGTAGACCTCACTCAACCATCCTTTGGAAACTTCAAATGCTGCATTCTACCCAAATACAACCTTCACAAGCATGCTTCACAGGTGATTCAAGAGGTGGCAACGAAGCAACCATATCATTTTTTTGCAAATGCAGCAAACTAGTGAAATTCAGATGCCCAAAATGTGCATGCCAAAGTTTTTCATTTGAAACAGCCTGCATTTGCAAAATTCTACCAACACTTGTCATACAAAGTGAGCTTGTATAGCCCACAGAATAAAATGCCAAATGCAACAATTTCACCACCAAAACTAAGATCATGAATTGTACATCTGTCTCATCCACAAATTTCACAACAACAAGACCGAGTCTAGCAAGTGCAGATATAGACAAAAGGTTCTTTTTTATCCCAGGTACATAAGGTGCATCAATAAGTGTGAAAAAGACTATCATTTGGAATAGTCAGCACAATCTTTCCAACTCCCTTGACCGGATATGAGGCATTGTTGGCACAAGTGACTATATTCCCATGAGGGATAGCCTCAAGTGAGGTAAACAAGTCACGATGAGAGGTAATGTGCTTTGTAGCACCACTATCAAAGTACCACACATGATAATCTATAGCAACAACTGGCATACATGCATCATGGACAGAAGGATCATAAGTGCAATCTACAATAAATTCCCACTCTGCATCTATATTACCATCACAAACTCATTTGACAGGAAATTCTACATTGGTGCCACTTGTAGTGGAATTAGACTCTTTCTTCTTTGCCTCTTTTGCCTTCAATTTAGGACACTGTTTAATCAAGTGATAATTGGCCTTATAATAATGAAAATGCATCTTCTTTATGCCCTTTTCACCAAAATTCTCAGACAAAGTGCTACCAACAAAAGCATTAGGAACATGTGATTTTCCACTCGCAGAAGAACCATGAGAAGTGGCTACATTGCTATTTTCATTTTTTATTTGAGTAGCAACAAAATCGTGTTCAATTGCGTGTTGTTTAGCCCTTTTCTTTCTTGAAATGGACAATGTGCATAATACATCAAAATTGATGACATCGGGATTTCCTTGGGTCATAAGTCTCCAAGTACTAGCAAAAGTCTAGTAAGAATTTGGCAATGCATCAAGAATAGTTTGCACAAGGGAACTGTCTGACATGACTTCGCCTACAAAAATGAGTTGCTAATTTATATCCTTGATACCGGCAAGGAAAGTGTCCACATCATATCCTCATGCATGTGGGATATTTTTGGCGAGCGCTTTTTGAAATCTGATGAGCAGATTCCAAAAAGATTCGTTTTCTCTCTCAACCCTTCATAGTTGAGGATCCACTCCTTTTTTCTCTCTCTCTTGATCCTCCATCATCCTCATCCTCTCTCTCTCTCTCTCTCTCTCTCTCTCTCTCTCTCTCTCTCACACACACACACACACACACACACACACACACACACACACACACACACACACACACACACACAAGGACAAGTATACACCTAAATCATTAAACACCAAGATTAATACTAACAAGTGGAGATGAAAAATGACTTTTAATCCAAGATCATCCAAAACCACCTTTCCCTTATGGACTCTGTCTCTCTCTCTCTCTCTCTCTCTTTATCTCTCTCTCAATTTTTCTCGATTTCCTACTCTAGAATTGTGAATTGTGGCAACCCGGGGAGAGAGAGAGAGAGAGAGAGAGAGAGAGAGAGAGAGAGAGAGAGAGAGAGAGAGAGAGAGAGAGAGAGAGAGAGAGAGGGGCAATGATATGTCAAGGTTTAAAGTGATTCATAGGAATCGGAAACAAAGCTATTTAAAAGATGAACATCCATTACTGATTGAGAACATTACATTTACATTACTTGCAGTACATATGGCAGCACTTTATATGGTGCGTCCACGTTCATTTTTTGGAATCCTCGGTGTTTGTAGGAGTGCTACCCACTATAAGCAAGAGATGAGTTACCATGCACCCTACACTACACCTTAAATCTCCCCTCATCCTCCTACGTGATGATTTCAAATCTCATCCAGTAACAGAATACAACTTGTCCCTTCTCGTTCAAGGTTAGCAACGAGCGCATGTTGAGTTCCGTGCAACATCAATAAAGATGATACACCTCTAATGTTGCCTTGTGAGCCTCCCTAAAACATTTGGCTTCATATGTTTCCCCTCCATTGAGGATGGCCTCCATGGAATCCCAAGTAGACTTGATGTTATTCACAAGATCGTTGAACATTATAACAAGATAGAGAATCCCTCTAGGATAGTTGTTGAATGATTACACAAAATAACTAAAGGCAATATCAATTTTATAGCATTTAGGAGATTATTAATTTATTATTCATTATTTTTTAACTGATGTGACACGTCAACAACCTCATACCCTATCGCACAAACTCTCTCTGTCTCTCTCTCTCTCTCTCTCTCTCTATGTCACACACACAAGGAGAAGTATGTATACCTAAATCATTTTACACCAAGATTAATGCTAACAAAATGATTTATAAACCTTGAAGATAGTATAAAACCTTCACCAATGTGTCACAAAATTATCCAATCATGGGGCTTTACTCTAAGTTTGGATATGTGCATTCACGGCTAAGAGTATTGTAGACATCTACTTTGCCTAGCATAGGCTGACGTATAAACATGTTTTCATTTTGTCTCAATCCAAGCACTCTCAAGAAATGAAGTAAAAGTGCTTGCAAGCCAAATAAGATTCTTTCTAGGTCTCCCTGTCGGTGAAATCAGGGCATGTGCAATAGGGCTCATCCTTGATGTGCACCTCATACACCCCCATATGTCCATCTGCTATGTGATCCTCAACCTTCTTGACTTCATGTACTTTGTCTACGATGTATTTCTCCTCAATCACCTTAGCATTTAAACAAAGAGGCAAACCAATTTTCTTTGTTGCCTCCTCTAAAATGGAAGTACACAATTTGACTCTTATGCCATTTTTTAGTATTGAACCACTATTGCATGCTTTTTTTGAAGCGGAAGAGGAATCACCTCCACCCCTAGGAGGAGTCCGCATTGTAGTTGCACTCATTTTCTTTTTTCCAACTTTCTCCACTTGAAATCCTCCTTCAAGCAATATCTCAACTTCGTCATCAATGAGATTTGTTCTAGATCAATTAACCAAATTGTTGGAGGAGGAGCTAGCCTTGGATCTATGTTATGATCCACCACATAACAATGAATAACATGTTTGGGATAGAATCAAAACCACTTCTTGAGTAGCCCATTTGGATGTTTTCTATACCCCTCAAAGGATGGTGCAAGAGTCCCTTTACTATATGTCATTACATTTTGTCCACATCTTTTTTCACCGTTGGGGGTGCCACTACATGTTACATGACTGCCAAGAGGGGTTCTTTTGATTTCCCACATAGCTTCAGTGACCTTTTTTTTTGAAACACAAGTTTTTTCTTTTCTTTGAAATTCTCATCCCCATCTGCTACCATGAATCTTCCATTAAAATGATCTTCCTGGGCCTTCCATGTGTTGTGTGGTCACGTGTTTTTGCATTGTACTCTGGTCTATGTGGTGTTCCTGATGTAGCCTCATTTACTACTCTTATTACTTGCGTTGGACTAGAGGAAACTCTCTCCTTGAGTCTCTCTAATGAAGGATCCCTCCAATATGTTTACCTTGAGAGTAAGAAACTCCCTTTGTGCTTTGTAGTATTGCATTTTCCATAACTGAAGTACATGTGTCATACAATGAGAACTTTTTTTTTGAATCCCTTGCTTGCAAGCCAGATCCCATGCTTACTCTTGGCTAAGTTTGTTCTTGGAGTGTTTGCCCCATCAGTATTTCTCTCTGTTGTTGTCATGATGCTCCCCGAATGTGTAATACGCACCTCCCACCAACTCAACCAAGAGTCCATTGTGGGGATGTTTTTGTCCAGGAAATTGCCATTGCACCATCATTGTCAAAGGAAACGAGGCTCTGCTGCTGCAGCTACCTCTCTAGAGGGGGCTAAATGCCACTTTTCACACATGTCTTTGTGAGTTTGTTGAGATGAAGAAATAATGTACTTTGTTGTGTGCACCACCATGCTTTGCTTCCAATGAAAATGACAAGATCGCTCTTGATGCTGTAGAACATTTTCTTTTGCACCATTAAACATGGTGCAAACTGCATTCCAATTCGCTTGAGATTTGTCAATCATGAATCCATGGAAATCCACTCTCTCACATGCATGCCCCTCCATAATTTCATTTATGCACTGCCAGAATAGAATTTGTGCTTCCATGTCCTCCTCTTTCATCTCACAGGTTGCAATAGTGAGAAGATCTTGCATGCTATCATGTAAGACATTCATATTACTATACATATTGTTAGTTGGTTAAGATATGTCAAACTTGAGAAATATGTTCCAAAAATAACAAACCTTGGATCGTAAACATGGCATTTCATGGTCACCCAATTGCCACTCGGTGAGTGTGATCAAATTGCATCCAAGCATGACGAAGATCTCTAGCTCCACTTGGTGGCAACCGATTAACCAAATCTAATCCAGATGCAAGGCCAACCGTAGACATCTTGAACACAAAGCACCACTCACCTTCCGCTCCTTGCCCGAGAAACTTGCTTCTGTGAAAAAAATCATATGTGCAACCCTTTTTAGCCACATCAAAGAGTCCATACTAAAGCTCTCCTTTGTTTGTCTATTTCTTGTTGCTGTCACGAACCTAGTAAACCTCTATTACATAATATAGTTACTTTGAAATAATATGCACAAACAAGAGAAACAAGTAATCATCCTCACCAATTTTCCTCCACTAAAAGGCCCATTGCTTCAACAAAATTTAGAAGTTCTTGCTTGCCAAGTACATGGCTAGATCCTCCCTCTTGCATCAAAGCTGTTGTCACATTTCCTTTGCCACACTCATTTATACCTTTCGTGCACCTGCATGTCTATCTCCAATGGGGACTCATGCAACCATTTATTTGGTTTTATTGGTGAGTCCTTTGGACGTACCATCCCCCATGTCATGCTGGTGAGTTCCTTGATGTAACATCAATTTTCTCATGCTTTCATCCCTTGGCATGAAATCATATACAAAGCAATCACATGTATTCAAACAAATTGTTGGCTATCCACAATAGTGGCAAGTAAGGTTGCCTCCAACAAGTCCATCACAAAACTCGTCCACATAGGTAAGTTTAGCATACTACCAATGAAATGTGTCGTGTTTAACTTCCCAAAATTAATAGATTTGGGAAACCTTTCATTGAGACACTTTAGGGTGCCTACACAATGACTCTTGTAACACACTACAAGAAATAGGATGTTTGAGGTTTGTGGTTTGGTCTAATGGTGTGGTTCATACTTATGTTCCATAGCGTCCATTGGGTGAACCTTTCCTAAGGCCGGTGGAAACTCAACCGTGTTATCATTGTACACCTTTGGAATTTTTGAAACTTGTTTGGTTTCCACCATCTGTGAAAGAAGCTTTGTCAGCTTCATCATTGAGTTAAAAAAGGAAGAAATACTATTTGATCTCCTTACCTTGATAGAGTTGTTCCTTGATCGGGCTAGTAAGGTTTATGTAGGGAAAGCCCACCAAAGGAGCAACCACACCACTCAAATTTGAAACTATTTCATCTTCGACTAGCACAAAAAAATTATAGAGAGAGAGCTTGTTTTCTTTATTGGCACTATCAACTCTTCACTCCCAACCATGACAATGGCATATAGAGCACTAAATATTTACGGCACAACGTGCTATTGCAGATATCTAACCCCAAGAATAATCTTCCCATTGGTAAAGGGAAAATCTCTTTCAAAAGAAGGGAAAACTAAAGTGCACGACATGATAGCAAAGTTGAAAAAATAAGCACAAGAGTGAAAATGAGAGTGGAAGTGTCTCATTGTGTTTAGAAGAGTTAAAAGTAATTTATATTTATCCTAATAGTTATTAGTATTATTCATAATTTCTTGAAATACATATTTAATTAGTTTTGTAAAAATTGTATTCCTTCTGCTCCCCCCAAAATCCACCTCCTCCCCTCTCTCTCTCCATGCCCCCTCCCCCCGGGCTACCCTCTCTCTCTCTCTCTCTCTCTCTCTCTCTCTCTCTCTCTCCCTCTCCCTCCCAACCCTCTCTCTCCATGCCCCCTCTCCCCGGGCTACCCTCTCTCTCTCCCTCTCTCCCTCTCTCTCTCTCTCTCTCTCTCCCCCTCCCAACCCTCTCTCTCTATCTCTTTCTCTGCTTCCACTCTCTCTCTCTCTCTCTCTCTCTCTCTCTCTCTCTCTCTCTCTCTCTCTCTCTCTCTCTCTCTCTCTGCGTGGTGCCAACATGGCCCATCGCGCAGACCGTCATGAACCACGTGGTGGACTATAGGCGACCTGCAATCCATGTGGTAATTCCACATGGCCGTTGCAATCACGGGGTCTCGTAATGGCCCACACGAGGCACCCCTATTAATTGCAAGAACCCCGCAATCCATGTGGGTGCCCCCCCAGCCCCCCTTTACCCTTTGTCTCCCCCCCTCCCCCCTTTCCCTATAACAGGGGTTCCCTTTGTCATTTTTTATTTTCTCACTCTCACTCTCCACCTTTCTCTTCAAAGCCCCAAGAGTTAGTGAACTCCAAAACAGCTCCTCTTTCTCATTTCACTACCCTCTCCTTCTTCCTTTGCTATAATCTTTTCTCTTCCTTCCCAATCTCTTTTCTTTCAAACTTTCCTTCCCACTTTCAAAAAGAGCTTAAGATTAGACCACGGTCAAATCTTAGCCAAATTTTTTAAAGCATAGCTTGGAAGATCTTTTCAAGTACTACCTTGTGAAAGGCTTTGGTCTTTACAAATTTTTTGAGATTTGTCCATATGGCCAAATCTGCAAGAGAGTGGTGATTCTCAAATTGTTTCGAAAGTCTCAGACTCTCTAATAAGGTGCTAAAGACATGGGGAGCTCTAAGAGTTTCTATAATGAAGCAATTTCTTGCAAGCGATGCCAAAGACAAAGTTCTCACCGAATGGAAAAGCTTGAAGGTGTCTCCCAACGAGTCTATTCACAAGTATGTGGACAAGTTTTGGGATTTACATTTCAAAGCTACTATCTAACAAAAGATAGGTTTGGAGAATAGAAACAAAATTTTTATGTTGGGCTACCTGAAGACATGGCCAAGTATGTCAACTCTCAAAGGTCTATGAAGAAGTCATACACCATACCATGGTCGCTTCATGGATTAATTTCCAACAAGGGGCTAAGAGGAATTCTAAGCCCATGGAAACTAAAGACCAAAACGAGCATAGAGAGAAGAACAATGCTCAAAATTCTTGGCAAGGAAACTCTAGCAACAACAACAACAAAGCCAAGGAGAAAGGAGTTTACAAAGGTAAGAATAAACTATCTCTCAAAGAGTTAGAGTGTTTTTGCAAAGACAACACATGCTTCAAGTGTGGGGAGTAGGGACATGGCTATCGCACTTGCCCAAAAAGAAATGCATGCAATGAGCCACCTAGGGCTTCTATGGTTGAAGCTCCAAAAGAGAATACTCATTACAAAGGATCACCCCTTTCTATGATTGGGGAAAGGTGAGAGAACATGATGCCTTTATCCTTTCGACCCTGGCTCCACTCGCAACTTCATATCAACAAAGTTGGCCACTAAATTAGGCATACAAGCTTATGAGATGGGAGAAACTTTGAATGCTAATGAAGCTTTCTAGGGGCAAGAAGTCGCAGTTACTCCCTTGATTAGGCATACAAGATCATGATATGGGAGACACTATGAATGCCAATGGAGCTTTCTAGGGACAAGAAGCTGCATTTACTCCCTTGATTGGCAATTTGAGGCTTCATGTCCAAGACTATGTCGACAAAGAAGATTTCTTCATCTCACCTCTCAAGCATGAGGATGTTATCTTAGGGGCACCATGGTTTAATCGCATGCCAAAGATCCCTGAAAAGAGAACATATGTCAAGTACAAGGGAAAAAACATGTACATAAATGCTAGTAGTCTGGTCGTACCATACCCCTTGTAAATATGCACGCTTTTGATAAGTCAATGAAAAGCTCAATTTCTTCGTACATGATTTTTGTTGAAGAGTCCATAAATGACCCTAATGTTTTACTAAATAAAAATGGTAGGAATCAAGAGGAATTAGAGTTGTCTAATTTCCTAAATAAATTCCAAGATGTTTTTATCAATGATATCCCTGGAGAGCTACCTCCAAAACGAGGGGATGATGATCATGCAATAGAGCTTCTACCCGGAAGCTCACCGTCTAATAAGACTTTTTATCAAGTTTCACAAGCTCGACATGAGGAGATCATGAGACAAGTGCATGAACTAGTAGAGAAAGGGATGGTGAGGCCTAGCTCTTCTCCATTTTGTTCACCAATCCTTCTAGTACAAAAGAAAGACGACACATACCACGTGTGTGTCGATTATGAGGAGTAGAGATGTACTTCTATTGTCCTACCATGAAAGTAGACATACAAGAGTATGTTTTAAAATGTTATGATAGAGGGAAACAACCTGGATTTATTCAGACATTGCCAATTTTTGATTCACCATGGGAGAGCATATCCATGGATTTTATCTTTGGATTTCCCTATCCATGGGAACACAGGGATATGGAAAATAGTTGATAGGTTTAGCAAAACATCACACTTTATACCTATCAAAAAGACTCTTAGGGCACATCAAATGGAAACTCTCTTCATATCTCAGATTTTCAAGTACCATGGCTTGCCAACATTCATAGTGTTGGATAGAGATCCTAGAATGACCAATAATTTTTGAAGGGTCTCTTTGAGAATCTAGGTACAAGGTTAAATTTCTCTCAGCCTATCACCCCCAAATGGATGGCCAAAGTGAGATAGCTAATCTTACGATTCTAGATTTACTAAAAGCCTATGTTATAGAAGTAGATCAATGCTCACAATGGGAAAAGTACTTACCCCTTGTAGAGGATGCGTACAATAACACTGTACATACTTCTATAGGAAAGGCACCTTTTGAGGTCATAGAGGGAAGATCTAAAAGTCCCTTGCTACTTAAGCTACATGGGAAGATCTTTTCTTCTTGTTGGAATTAGGGTTGCAGAGACACACACACAGCTTGGAGAAGACAAAGGAAGCTCAAGGCACACAATAGAGAGTGTGTTACTTAGTGTGCAATAGGTTTGAAGTTGAGTCTACATGATGCTAGTGTCAAAACAACCAGCCCAATCTGAGTCCGAAAAAGCATGTAAGTCTGGCGGCGATGATCCCCCCTTGGGATAAAACAAGCCAAGATGTAAAGTGCCACTAAGGTAGCGGAAAATCCTCTTGACAGCCTGCCAATGCTTATACCCTGGGCTATGCATAAATTTGCTAACCTGTGAGACTGCAAACTGAATATCCGGCCTCGTGTTGTATACATAAATGAGGCAGTCAATAGCAGTTTGGTAAAGAGTGACATTAGCAGGATCGCCAACATCATGTAGACTCAACTTCAAAACTGTTTCCATGGGCATGGCAATAGGTTTGCAATCCTCAAGTCCAAACTTACATAGCAAG
The DNA here is from genome assembly GCF_014529385.1 of Adiantum capillus-veneris. Lineage (NCBI taxonomy): Eukaryota > Viridiplantae > Streptophyta > Polypodiopsida > Polypodiales > Pteridaceae > Adiantum > Adiantum capillus-veneris. The sequence continues at coordinate 36,406,042 of NC_140938.1, read as the reverse complement.
GTCTCTATGTAACTTTTCTGTCACAAGGCAATACCACCATCACACTACTTAAACTGTATGCCCAAGTAATGATGCAACAGCCCCAAATCTTTCATCTTGAAAGTAGCATTCAAATCAGCCTTAAATTCATCAATATGTCTCTCATTTGGTCCAGTGATCAGCAAATCATCGACATAAAGAACCACAATGAGAAGTACATCATCCTCACGTCTTGTGGAGGACAAAGATGAATTTTATCATGTGGTGCACCTAGATGCAAAAATGTTTTTGGATTTCCGTGGTGAATACTTTGATATGCGGATATGGAGTTGCTATAACCTAACAAGAGTCCAACACATCACACAAATATGTTTGCCAAATCATTATAGCAAGTTCAAGATCTTTATGAGTAACAAGTGTTGCCAAAATCCAAACATCATGTTAGGATTTAGAAGGGTTTATCATAAAAACTTGAGCAATATTTGTAAGATGTTTGAGGACTTGGATGCAAAGAATACCTTGATTTTTGATGATAGTCCATATAGGATGATGTGGAATATGCCAGGAACATATCTTATATTTCCAAGGATGTGGAGGCAAAGACATGAGCAACTTCAAAGATTCTTGCAAGAAACGATTATTCCACGGTTACTTGGATGGTTATATGCAAGAGACAAGAGAGATTATACCCGTAACGCAATTGTAAATCAATATAGTGATCTTGAGACAAATCATGTCCTCTATGTGTATGTCTCGAGGTGATAACATTAAAGAAGGTTGACAATGATCCTTTTTATGGCCAAATGATGTCCTTTTAGTATGATGTGTAATTGTATTACTATATAATTCAAAGGTTATTTTTAAGCATAGATGTGTCAATTTGATGAACACTTGCATGGAGTGAACCCTAGTCTAAGGGGACTTGCATGTATTCTACATGGTATCCTATTATAAAGAAAGTTATTTGTACACGGAGTGCACCCTTCTCTAAGGGGACTTCCACGTATTACTCCAGTATATGCTATTATAAGGAGAATCCTATGTGATGGATCGTCCTTTGTTCTAAGGGACTTGTAATGGAGTGCACTCTACTCTAAGAGGAATTCCATGTATTACTAGATTGTATCCAATTAAAAGGAGAATACAATGTAATGACAAAGCATCCTGCTTTTGAACAAAAATGTGTCAAACTGTACCCTATTCTAAGGGGAATTCACTATATTACTAGAGTGTATTCAAGTCTAAGGAGATTTCAATGTAGTTCTAGATTGCACCTTGTTTTTTGGGACTCATTTTACTATAATTTGGTTGTGTTTCATCATGATATATTAATAAAAAATTTAGTTTTGTTCTTTAGCAATTCTATATCATTCCATCTCAACGCTGCATCCATTTGTAACTAGGAGAAACTTATGTTTGATATCAAAATAAACCTTACAAGGATGGAATGGAGTATCTTGGTCTTGGCATGAATGTTTTCCTAAAACATTTATTCTTGTGTCCTTCATATAAAAGAGTTTTAGAACCTACAATTCTTTGAAAGGAAAAATATAAAGTCTAATTGTTTTCATTGGGAGAAAAAAAATAATGGACTTTGAATTGTGTGAGAGACCTTGTTTGTGGAGAAAAATGTTTGCAAGAATGGCTATTTTACATCCTCCATGTAAGAGAGTTTTGGAAACTAAAATATGCCAAGAGGAAAACCATGGAGTCTTAGTGCATGTATTGAGATATCAATGTCTGCATGCATATCTTTATTAGGGTCTAGGCATAATTGGATGCTTCTAGACGTTAACTTCTCCAATTTGGTATAAAATAACATATTTAATGTTTTCTTGTGGATAGTATCTATTTCATTATATATGTTTTTAGCCTAATCTCTTGAACTTCAAATTAAAACTTCTATGTTGCAGTGGGGAAGTACTTAGAGAATTTATTTTGTAAACACGTTTGCTTACCCTTTCACTAACTGTAGCTTAGATAAGAAGTGGACTTTGCATTCCTCCATAGCCTATCCTAGACAAATGCACCTTGAAACTAGCCCTCCTACGTTGCAATTGACGTATGCTATACATTTATAAATGGCTCGTACCTTAAGTGAAGAATTTCTAGATTAGAGGTGTGTGTTGCTTTGATGTCTTGCACAAGTGGGTTTATTTCTCAATGGGTGCTAGCTTGGACAAGTGGTGTACCTCGAACTAAAAATTCAAGTACTTCATTTGACCTTAGCTTGAACAATTTGTGGGCCTTCAAACCAATGTCTCCATGTTAAGATAAGTTTTAGGTAGGAAAATAGAGTATAAACAATGACAATGGAATCAATGTACTAGTATCTTGATGGTGCAAGCACCCAAAACCATAAATTTTCTTGGCCAATGTTTCTTTCAAATGTATAGTCTACTAGTACAAAACATCAACACCTTTGTACATGATATATTGAAAGTTGTTCAATCTTGGAATTGGTATTTTCCCACTTGACCTAATATGGTCTTAAACCCTGTCATCTTGCCTCTTGTTGGCTATCATAGATCATTTGATGTGCATACTTTTATTTTGTTGTAGATAGATTGCAATTTAGAGAACATTATTATGTAAATATTTTTAAGAAATAAAATAAATAAATGTGCTATCACTTTGAAATCAATTCAATGGAGGCCCAACGCCAAATGTCAGGATATCCTCTCTTTTGTTGAGATCCTGGCAAGGATGCTGAGCTATTTCTAGAAAATTTCAAAATGGCATGCCGCATAAAAAGAGTGATAGGAGATGAGGAATGCTTAGAAATGCTTGAGGTAGTTCTGAGGAAGGATGTTAGCTCTTGGCTTGACTCTCTATCTTAGGAGGTTAGGGGAAACGATAAGGAAGTCATTGATCATTTCAAGTGATACTTCTTTGATTCCCAAAACACTCAAAAGCTATGGCAAGACATTGTTCTCACAAACAAAAAGACTTAGATGACTATTATATGTACAAATAAGAGCATCTACATCTTTGGGCTGTATGGGTGAGAAATGTTTCTAACCTTGGTGATGGTGTAGAGTTCCTAAAGAAGAAGAGGTTCATAGCTGACCTCTTCCCCACACTCAAGATAGAAGTTGAGGTGGGTGCACTTGCTACCTTCGATGCAGCTAAAACTAGGGCTGTTGAGAAGTATAGAAAACTCAAGTGCCTAAGGGGGGAGGTTCCAATAGAGGGTCCTAGACCCAAAGGAAAGTTGCAAGCACCAACATCTAGAGAGATTATTGATGTAATAGCTGAGGTGATTGAAAGGTTAAATGAATCCTTAAGCAACTTATCAATTCATCTTGCACAAGTTGTAGGTCCCAAGGGACAAACAAAGAAAGCGGAGGAGCGAGAGCCACGAACTAGGCAACTTTTGCAATGAAGAAATTGTTGTGAGTCTGGACATGGGATGTATAATTGTCCTTGGCTCATGGGGAGCCAGGGAGACCTAACTTGAATTATCCAATGATGAATGCAGGTGAAGGAACCAATCAACAACCAATGTTTTCTACAAAGACCAAATGGAGCAATACCACCTCCACGAGGAGTGGAAGGAGTTCCACCTTTGCTAGATCCAAATGTGCATGTTGTTGAGGTGACAAATTCAAATGAGATGGACATGGAAGAAAATGGCATCAAGAGTTGTCGTAGAAAAGGTAAGGAGAAAGAAGGAGTCACATCACAAAAAGTGACCATGGACAAGAAAAGAAGGCGAAGGAGACCAAGGAAGCCAAGAGGACTCAATGTCGTATCAACCTCCAAGAATTCCCTCTTTGACATGGTATGGCTCCATACAACTTGTTGGAAGACATGAGAGGTAAGGGTCCTGATATCTCATGGCCTCAATTTCTTGCATCATTTCCACAAGCTAGGAGGGACTTAATAAATGGGGTTAACACTAGGAGAAAGGTAAAAGAGAGTGTGTCTGTTGTGAAAATTTTACAAGCTAAAATGAATGAGAACATTACATCGGTGCTAGACTATTACATCAAAGGAATGTTAGTTAGGAAATATCTAGTGGATGGGGGTGCACAAATTTGCATCATGATAGAGGACCTCATGCAAACACTAGGCATGCACATCCACAAGACACCTAAAATCAAAGTTAACATGGCAAACAATAACAAGGCTAGGTGCATAGGAATTTGTAAAAATCTTTTTTGTGGAGGTCTTTGGCATTAAGAAGGCAGTGGATTTCTATGTCATGTCTACTAAAAGAAATGGCTACCCATTTATCCTAGGAAGACCATGACTAATGAAAATGCAAGCTTTGTAGTACTGGGAAAGTGGAAATTTGATTTGCAAGAATCACAATCATAAGAAGGTCGTCTTTGACATGACGAGCAATGTCAAGAGGAGCTCCGTGAAGAATCATCTCACTCTGAGATGATGGAAAATTGGACCGATAGTAATTTAGAAGAAGAAAGTATCAGCAAAATAACTAAAGAGGAATCTTCCATCAAAGTCATGGGGGTAAGGTTTAAGCCAAGCAACCAAGAGACCTCTTGTCAAGGCTTGGAAGAGGTAGGTCCTCAAGAGAACCAAATTGTGCAAGATGAAGGGATGCTATAAGGTATGCTATCAACAACACTTACAAAGAAGAAAGAAAGGAGTTCAAATGTGCTCTAAGAAAGTTTCCTAGGATTTTTGATAAAGGCTACACGGACGTGCGTGGAGTAGATGATGTTCAACACAAGATTGAGTTAAATCCTAGGGCCACACATAAAGCAGAAAAGTTACGAATCTGTTTTCTCCCATCATATCCATATATCATATTTGTGAATAATCCTAATCCATGCATATTTTTGAACCCTCAAGAATCTACTAGGTCTTGCAATAGAAAATTGAGCTCATAAGAAAAATAATTACCTCAGACTTTCTCATAATTTTTAGAGCTACCACCGGTGAGATAAGACTTTTTTGGTGAACCCTAGTTTTCCCACTTTTTCTCACTAGTCACCCTAGTTTTCTCTCACCTCCATTCACTTCCCCACACACACACACACACACACACACACACACACACACACACACACACACACACACACACACACACACACACACACACACACACACACACACACACACACACTCATTCCTCTACATCCCTCCCTTAAACCTGCACCTTCCATGGCTTATCTCCCCCTTTCACCATTAACCTCCCCTCTCACCTCCATAGCTCTCATATGAACTCTACATGTACATACAACATCTCTATGTCTCTCTCTATTACCTCTAAATTACAATTCCTTGTACCTCTTCTCTATATACATAAAATTCAGCATGTAAAACCATGATTAATCTCTGCAAACTAAGGGATTCTCATCAACCAACATTGTCATTTTTATCATGGTGTTCAACCTTTGTGGAAACGACGTAAGAAGAGAAGAAGAAGAAGAGGATCGATAGTCATTTTCAAGAACCTACAAAAGTAAGCTAAAAAATTATTCAAAGCTTCACCATTAGAAGGATTTTCTCACGTCATTCAACCATCTTACTTCAACCATCCACCTCATTCTACCCATTGTTAATATATCATTAGTTTTTTAGTGATTACTAACACTAACCACTAATATACTAACCCAATATAGTTATTGACCTAACCATAAAAGTTATCTCACCTCAAGATATGTATATAGTAAAAACTCTCTCTCTCTCTCTCTCTCTCTCTCTCTTTCCTTCCTTAAAACTCTACTTTCACCTTATCTACCATCCCACATCCATGAGTGAAAGAAAACAAAGAAGGCGAGAATTGTTTTGATATTGAAAATAAATCCTAATCTTAATTTGATTAGCTTGTAAATAAAGTTATTAATAACCTTAATGAGGGGTCTCCAACCTATAAGTATGCCCCACTCCTTCTTGTAAATGATCCCTCAAGCTCTTACATAGCACCCCAACACTCTATATGCGAGGAGAGATTTAAGTGTAGTCATCACCTTGTGAGCTTCACACTTGGTGTGAGAGAAGATTTGATGCTACACATTGCAAAGTGAGAGAGTGTGAGTTCCCTATCTCAAACCACTATTGCATATGTTCCCCCATAATCAATCAATTGAAGTTTGGTGCATCAAAGGCGTGATTTGGCGTTCACACCTTTGTCCTTCTACTTGTGCAATACGGTTTGGTGAATTCAAGGTGACTTGTGTATTTTAAGTTTTTATCATCTGATCTTGTTTGAGAAAGTGTTTTAGTGTGTTTTCATTGCCATCACTACAGTCAACCCTAGTACACCAACTATAACATAGAAAATAAAGTTGTCCGTGCTTCTCTTTAAGTTTAATCCATCTTCTGGATCTTTTGTATTTGTATTAACTCCTCTTTTGTGTGTTCGAGAAAGAACATATATTCACAAGAGTGGATGTTTTGACTACACAAGTATGACACTACCTCGACAACATGGTAAGGTCCGTTATCTACATCCAATTCTCTATGCCTATACGTTTTCTTGGCACAACACATAAATACTATGGGGTAGGGCACGGATTTTGTTTCTTATTATTTTTGGAGAGAACATAGTTCCAAGTCTCCACCATACACTTGTATGGATCTTCTGCATGACGTGCACAGTATACTTAGCATTTTTAGTATGTTGTGCTTCATTGCAAGATGAAATGTTTAACTATTCACATTGGCTTTATGTAGCTCAATAGAGACATTGTCCTCCGACTTGAACAACTGGATGACACACATATAGGATTATTAGATCAGTATTTTTTGATGGATGAGCATCAAAAAAATGCATTGTGCTTCCATTGATGTATACACATATGTGTATATGTACCTTTCTTGTATCTACAAGTTCTATGAGAGTTACAAATTGTGTTTGTGACCCTAAGCCTTTTATGCACATTTGGGCAGACGATCGTTTCTTAAAAAACCGTAGGTATCAATGTCAAACGCTAAAATGTGACGCTCATTCTTTGAAGAGTTAGGATGAAGACTAGACAAGAGAAGTGGCTATGGAGATGGAGATACCCTATCACATTATAGCTAGCATTGGGTTGATAATGCTAAGCTATTTGTCTCTCTATACTTCTCTCCCATGTCTCTATGTTTTTTGATGCTTAGATTTGTTATTATTAGTCTATACTTTCATCTAATCATTCTCTCCTCTTGCTAATTTCCTCATGTCTTGTGCACTTTCTTCATGTGTGTGCTCAAATAGAGCGTGTCTGTTGAGGCAATGGCATTGCATTTCTCTAATCTTGTCTTCCATATGCTTGTGTGTGCATGATTTTATGTGTGAATGTTAGTCATTAGTGAGAGATTATCATCATGTCCTTGAGTTTTTGAGAGTTGAGTGGTGGACCGAGGTGTGTGTGCAAAGAGCTTCCCATCATTTGGTGCATCCATACCTCCATGCACTAGCCGGGTTTCGATCCACCGGATTGACATTATGTCAGTGGGTTGTGAGCTATGCTATCACCGCCAACATTGGTGCTATTGCACCTAAGCTAGAGGATCACCCGTGCGATGGTTAGTTCTAACCTCCATTAGGGCTTGGTGTTGGTTGTAGGAATGGCGATATGGTTTGTTTTGGGTAGCTTGTAGACTATTTTTGGATTTTTTCCCTTTTTGTACACACTAATTTCACACTAATACACTAACAATTGGAGTGTTTTACATGTGTGTGTGCCTAGTTAGAGGCTTGGTAATCACTCTTATGAAAAAAAATTACCAAAATTTCATTAAAAAATGAGTGATTTTTTATTGTGTGATTAAAATATTTTCACTAATTATCCCCTCTAGTTACTCAAATATTGCATGTACATTTAATGCTACACATTGATAAATCTATAATTGGATGTGTGCTCATTGATCTTATGTATTTAATTTTGTTGAAATGGAAGCTACACATAAGATTTGATGTTGGTGTGTGTAGGTCAAAGTGGTTGTGGAAGTACACACGCACACACACACACACACACACACACACACACACACACACACACACACACACACACACACACACACACACACACACACACACACACACACACACACACACACCCAATCGAGTTGTCACTTGGAGTGGAAATTTGACACGGTCTTGACATAAATGTGAGTGCATTAACCTACTTAATTGCTGATCTAGGTGCAGGTTTTAATTGAACTTAAGACACAACAAAATTGGCTCAATTTTGTGTGTATTGGATGTGCCTAGGTGTAGGCAAAGTGTGCACATTCAAATGCAAATAATGGATTAATTGGTGTCAATTTGATTTGTGAGAAGCGCTTGATTTTGTTATGGTGATCTTTTTTTACTATCAAAATTGCACCGAATTGCTGTCTAATTTCTGGTAGAATTATGTGTGTGCACTAACCGCGCTGATTTTGTGCTTAATTGTGCTAGTATGTGCACACATCATTGATGGAAACTTATTGTGTAACTGATTGCATTGCAAAGTCCAAGTTGTGGTAGTCAAGTGTATGTGCATAGATTTTCCTAATTGCATTGTTAATTTTGCTACTTTTTGGATCAAAATTAAACAAAAAAAGAGGCAAAAAACTATTAGATTTTCAAATGCAATAGAAAATTATTTGGATTGTGATATTCATGTGTTATATGATGGAAATTGAGTTGATTGAGGAGCATAATTTTTAGAAATTCTTTGGTAATTTTTGGCTATCTTTTATAATTTTTGGCTTATTTTCCCTAAAATTACTCATTTTTATCAAAAAATAATGAAAATGGAAACATTTGATGCAAATTGTCAATCGAGGCTGTCTTTTGCACCTTTGTGAATTTCCTCTAATGTTTTGGCTACTTTTGGCATTTTTTGCATAATTTTTGAGTCCCGAGCAAATTATTTTATTTTTTTCATTGTTTTGTAATATTTGAAAAATAACCACACACATTCCACAACATTCTATCTCTTCCCCTTTCATTTTCCTTTTTTCCGTGTAATTGTTTTGCTAGTTTTGGCTCGTTTTCCTATTTGTGCCTTTTTTCATCTCTTACTTTTTTTTTGTTTTTTGATTTTCTTTCGTAATTAAAAAAATTCATCCCAAAACAAAAAACTCCCCCTAAAAAGCATTTTTCAAACAAATATTTTATACAAAAAATACAAAACAAAAAAATAATTTTTTTTAAAAAAAAAATACAAAGCACACACACATTCACTTCACCCACACACTCACATTCACTTCACTCACACACAGCGCATGCACTCACCCTTGCGCACACACACATATTTATTGTAAATAAATAATAAATAAAAAATGATTCTCTCAATCTCTCTCTCTCTCTGCCATTTTTGCTCGCACTCTCTCCCCTTCCTTCTACGTGCGTGTTGAGCAGCCCCTCCCCCCTCTTGTTTTCTCCTCCTCGCATGTTGAGGTTGCCGCCCCTCTTTCTTTTCCCTTTTTTGAGCTGCCAAAAACGGCGTACGCGCTGCAAGTAGCCCCTCTAGGCATTGACTTTTTCCTAACAGAAAAAAGGAAAAAAAATTGTTTTATTTTATTTTATATCATTTCATTTAGTTGCATTTCACATCATTTCATTTTACTTCATTCCATTTTTATTTCCTATTATTTTGTATTTCTTTACTTTAAGAAAACCCAAAAATAAAAACCTTTTTAAAAAACCTAAAATTCAAAAAAAAAAACTTAAAAAAATGCCCAAAATACGATAAAAAATATTTAGAAACAAAAAACATACAAAAAGCAAAACTCACAGAAATTTCAAATAAAATCATAAAATCAGAAAACCAAATAAAAACTCCAAAAATAAGAAAACCCCCAAAAAAATCACGAAAACACCAAAAGACAAACAACCTTGTAAAAACTAAAAAGAATTTGCATTTGATATTCTTGTTTATTCTTTTGAGTTTTTTTAAATTATTTTTGTTTTATTCATTTCTTTTGTATTTTACATTTGTTTGTTGTTTTTCTTTGTAGATATTTCTATTTTTAATTCTATTAGAAAAAACCCAAAACTCAAAAAAAATGGGAAAAAATTCAGTTCTTTTTTGTCACATTTAGAGTAGGTATGCTCGAAGAGTCCGATTCTGCTAGAGTTTGTCCAATTATGCCCGATGTAAGCCAGTTTTGAACCAGATTGCACGCATAGACCTTGTTTGTTCACGTATTTCATTTTGGTATGTATTCGGCATGTTCACAAGCTTTAGAGCTCGTTCACACACATTTTTCCATTTTGGCTCGATTGGACAGCAGATTCCACGCTTGACTACTATTGATCCCTATTTGCTATAGAGATCCATTTGTGGATATTGACCAGAGTATGCTTAGGTAGAGCCCATTCACATGCGAGATCTTGACATGGCTTGATTTTCGCCATTGGTCATACGCTTGCACATGATTAGAGCCCGGTTTGAGCTATTGGTTGATTTCTTACTATGACTTGGACCTAGAGACATTTTTAGAGCTTGTTCACACATAGTGACCCCCTTAATGCTTGGCCAGCATTTGATTGTCAAATTCCACACTGTAAGCTAATGCATCTGCTTATTGACACCGGATTTGACATGGACTGCTAGATTTTGGTGATCATGGATCCAGAGGCCTTGTTTGATAGGTTATTATAAATTTATGGTGAGATAGACGGATTGCCTATATATACATATGTAGACAACAAAGGAGGTATATTCAGCTTCAAACCATGGACCGTCAGACGCCTAGTTTCCAGATACTTAGATCCCTAGCAGACCTGACCTTGTTAGATGACATTGTGGATAGTTTTGGTACATCATATAGACCTAGGATGGAGGATACTCCAGCGAGTTTCATGATAGCCCTTCATGAGGATCACCCAAACACATTGGAGCTACCATGGACTTTATGCTTCTACTTGAGTGATGGTGGACCCCTTTATGTTGATGAGCATCATGAGTACAAGAGCAAGATTTCGAAAGTCCCCTGCCTCTAACACACTCAATGCTTTCCCACCACATTCCTTACGAGGAATCTATAGGAGCATTTACAATGAAGCTACATATATGTTGTTATGTGGACGACCCTATATTTGTACTTCATGTGGTAGAGTTGAGCCTATAGTAGATCCGATGACCACACCATCTACACAGTTTAGAGGATCTAGATCAACTCCTTATTCACATCATCTAGACCATCTACGAGAGAGACATTTTTTGGCAGAGGCTAGGGTAGACATGCAGTGCAGGATCCATAGCCTTACCAGTACACAGCTAGAGTTACCATGCATAGAGATAGCCACATCACACTCCTTCACTACTACTAGTACACAAGCTAGAGAGTTTGTACTACCGACCATACTGAAGACCACAAGCATGTGGGAAAATGATATCACTAGATTGCACACATCAGATGTGCTAACAAGACATAGATCACCACCCAAAGACACCATGCATGCACCACTTGAGCATAGAGTTACCATGATGAGCAAAGAGTACCATACTGAGATTGTGCTACATTTTTTAGGCTATAGAGGATTCATGCCTTGGTTTGTTGATCTTGATGGACATTCTTACACTAGAGACACCATCTTGGATGACATTGACCCTTCGATACGGCAGGTGGTTTTGAGTTCAGAGACGTCACCTTGGTTTGACTGAGTTCTTCACTGATGAGCTCAAGGTCACATACATGTCCATGCCGATTAGTCCAATGTTGTATATAGAGCACATTGTGATGATTTTTTAGACACCCAAGTACATCCTAGGATAGTGAAGTTATGTAGAATGGAACACACATTGAATTATGTTGATGATTGTGGATGTAAATATCAACGAGAGCAGACTACAGGTCATTTTCAGCCAGCCATGAGCATTATGGGATATCTTATTGGAGATCCTCCCAATAGGATTTATAGGGACACAAATGGTACCCGATATTCCTGGATGAATGGTTTTCCCTATTCTCCATAGCATGTACAGGATCCTGTAGCGATGACCACGCATAGTCCACATACACCTACGAGACGGACTTCCCCTGTAAGGTCACCTCCCAAATGTCCATCACATAGACAAATTTTTCCTCAAAGAATAGTTGATTAGTTGAGGTCTAGAGTGATTGAGATGAAGGACACAAATTCCCAGATTGACTATAGGATGAGTACACTAGAGAGAACTACAGTAGAGCCACCTAGAGTGAGTACACTAGAGGAGGTACGACCTAGTCAAATTGCTCCTATTTTAGAGACAAGACTTGAGATAGTAGAGATGGATAGAGTGCCAAATTATACAGTTATGGTTGATTCCAGTGAAACTATCATAGAGGTAGATGTCCCACTAGAGCCTACACTTGTGGATATTGTTGATGCACATGACCAAGAGAGTGCTGACATTAGGACTAAGTCATTAGAGATCAAGATACCTGTAGGTATGATAGAGACAGAAGTTGCCATTGAGATAGATGCTCACGGGAATCCAAGACCAGATTTGGCGATGATTGAGTATTTAGATTCCCCATGCAAGATGGGGACATATAAGATACTTATAGACCATGAGTGTCACCACCCCCTAGATTAGAGGTCACACTTCAGGATACATGGACAAAATTTCCTAGAGTGACTCCTACCACAACACTTGATACACATTGAGGTCAGGTAGAGCCTACCCTATAGGATGTTCACGAGAGTATAATTACACATGAATGACCTAGGACATATCCAACTTATATCTCACCACCATAGACAACTTATCGTAGGGACACTATACATATTTACGCGCCACGCATTATGACACATACTAGACCAATAGCAAGTGATGATACACTCATTTGGATTAAGAGCCACAGTACCCATGATGGTTTATCCCAGAGTTGGCTCACATCTAGATAGTCCCTATAGGCACAAGGACTCTATAGAGGACATATAGACAGATTTGGGTTCCTACACCATAGACCATAGCACATCCTCATAGATTTTCTACAATTTCTTTGACCACACCCATGATACATTTATGATCTATAGAGAGGCCTACCCCTTGACAAGTGCCGGCACAAGCTAGACATTCATGACCACATGTAAGGAGAGCTCAATAGACTTTTGTTAAGATACCACTGACATTGAAGACCTGGCTACTAAAGAGCCGGCCACCTATCACACCATAGGTTGACATGAGCCATAGCGCATTTGAGATTTCTAGTGACCATGTTATTGACATAGAGATTGGTATGCATCATTCATGAGGAATCTTGATCCATCAAGTTTATTTACCACACAATCACATGCTGATGTCATCCCTATACCCATTAGTTGTGCTACAGATTCTACCACCCACATGGAGCTAGGTGCTAGCTAGTCGATGAACATTAGACAAAGAGCAAGGAGATTGCCCTTTTTTTTTCTGGAAAGAGTTGTCTTATCCCTCCTAGTTGCACTAGACCCTTGACTTGTGCAGATTCATTATGGTGCACTAGACACATGCAGGTATAATAGAGTTTCCCTTTGGGTTTTTTCCCTCTAGGCATCCAGGTATGAGACCTTAGTTTAGGAGCTCTTTTCATTTTCATTTAGGTAATAAAACTTTCATTTCTATGCTGACACACCTTTCTAGGTGGTAGTGTTTTGTTTATAATTTTGCAGTATAAATGGACTTCACCTTATGAAGCATGGATAGATTGAGCTCCAGCATTGCATGATTATTTCCACATCTATCAAGGAGATGCATCACATACCTCCAAGTGTACTACTTTACATGATTCATACTTGTGGATATTTATATTTGCTAATTGTTGTTTTCCATGGTTTGATTGAGTGCATTTAGTTAACTTATGTTTTGTTACATGTCATTATAGATTTATAAACTCGTCTTTGCTTAGGTTGATTGAACTAGAGTTTATTCTTATAGATGAGCGTTGAGGTTAGGAGGCTATGACTCTAGGTTAACTCATTTACTTGACTGCTAGTCCTAGTTGATAAAATTATTTAAGTGTTTGAGACCTTAGGAGTGTTTTAGGCATAGAGAGGCTTGGCCACTTAAATAGTGAAGAACACTAGTACAAATACAAAGGAAATGGAAGAAAAAAAATTAAAAACAAAAGTGCCACAAGTGTAAAAGATGAGGCCGGAAGAGAAATTCCCGCTTCATTTTGGTACTTCACTCACATGTATTTCCTATTGTACTAGAGCCCTAGAGGTTACCACTGTGGATGCTTTTCTTTGAGAAGAAAAAATCCCCGGGAATACAAAATAAGCACACACTTCAAATGATTTTGAACCAATGTAAAAGAAAGAAAAATAAAGAGAAAAAGAAAAGGAAAGAAAAATGACATGAAAAAGACTTCATTGAGCTTAAAGAGAAAATTCAAGCTTTTGTTTGGACTTGTGAGAGTTAGTTGGCTAATCAAAGCTAAAAGGCACAATTAGAGAATCTTGCATTTAGTTAATCTTCCTAACCTAGCTAGTGCTAGAGGAGTTGTTTTAACCTTAGTCATAGCTAACTAATCGATAGAATCATCCATAAGCCCACCACTCTTGATTGATTAATTTCAGCAAAGTGCAATTTATTTGTCCTTAATGGTAGTGTGAAATTTGCTCTTTATGTGGATGATACCATCCTTGTTTCCAATGATTTAGGATTTCTCCAGCAAAAGTGAAAAAGTTATTGTCTTCTGCATTTGATATGCTGAATCTTGGAGAGATTCACTCGTGTCTTGGAATTCAAATCCAACGGAATCGTACAAAAGGTATTTTATTCCTTCGACATTCAAAGTTTATTGCAGATACTATTCAAAAGTTTTGTATGGAATTTGCACATTCAACCAACACACCTTGTCTTGCGAGCTCTACGAAGAACACTTCTGACAATGGCGGTCAACTTGTCACAAATCAGCCTTATGCTAACTTGATTGGATGTCTTCAGTTTGTTGGCATGAACACTCATCCTGATATTCTGTTTGTTGCTAATTATCTTGGACAACATCTTGCACGTCCTTCTCTTAAGCATTGGTCTGCATCAAAGCGTGTGTTGAAATACTTGAAAGGCACTACAGATTTTGGTTTGGTCTATCGACGACAACTCACATCGCATTCTATAATATCTCTTTCTCTTTTGGGTTATACCGATGCAGACTGGGCAAGCTCACATTTATCTATGCGATCTACTAGTGGAAACTGTTTCTTTATAAATGGTTGTCTTGTTTCTTGGACCAGCAAGAAACAACGTTGTGTTGTAGTTTCTATGAATGAGTCAGAATATGTTGCGGCATCACTTGTAGCTCGTGAGTTGATATGGATTTGACAAATGCTAGTTGATATTCACCACTCTCCTCTTTCTAGCACACCCTTGCGGTGTGACAACCAAAGTGCTATTAGTTTTGCAAAAGACTATGTTCAACATAATAAGTCAAAGCACATTGCTGTCCATTATCATTATGTCAAGTATGAAGTACGCAAAGGAACCATTATGGTTGAAGACTGTCCAAGTGACCATTGTTGAGCTTATATGTAAAGCTACTCAATATATGGCTTCTCTATATATGGCACCCAGGTCCCCTCTATATATATATCATCTCATGTGTGTATTCTACACACTTTGGGGTTCTATTTCTGTGCTCTCTCTTTCTCTCTCAACATGGTATCAGAGCAGTACGTTTTTGTTTTTGATTTTTCTCCTGATCAAAACCAGTTTTGCAGGAATTACTTGCTAAAGAAACCGAAATCGATGTGTTCTACAACTTTGCAGAAGGAAGTTTTTTCAAATTCTGCACCAATTTTGAGTTATCGTTCGTGGACTTCGTACATACCTGAAAAGCAACTTTTGCTTTTTGTTTTTTATTTCTCTACTAATTTAAAACGATTTTGCAGAAACTACCTCACGAAAAGACCGGAATCGATGTGGTCTACAACTTTGAAGAAGGAAGTTTTTTCAAATTCTGCACCGATTTTGAGTTATCATTTGCGGACTGCGTACATACCCGAAAAGAAACTTTCGCTTTCTGTTTTTGAGTTTTCTCTTGATTGAAAACGATTTTGCAAAAACTACTCGCGAAGGGGACCGGAATCCATGTGGTCTACAACTTTGGAGAAGGAAGTTTTTTCAAATTCTGCACCGATTTAGTTATCGTTCGTGGACTGCGTACATGTCCGAAAAGCAAGTTTCGTTTTATGTTTTTGATTTTTCTCCTGATTGAAAACGATCTTGGACTGCGAATATGTTTGAAAAGCAAAATTTTACTTTTTGCTTTTGATTTTTCTCATAATTGAAAACTTCTCAATTATATTTTTTCTTCATCAATCATATATTTGTTACTAACATAACTTTGCTGCAGAAGCCAGTTACATATCGTTCCGATTCAGTCGAGCCGTTGATGATCGTCCAAATTCTATCGAGCTACTATTGGTACATGATCTTTTGCTATATGATATACTCGTTCATTGATTCTCATATAATTATTCTTTTAGAGATATACACTACAAGAGGCTATTCATATTAGCGACGCTCACACAGCGACGCTAAAAAAAAAAAAATCCCGGCGTCGCTATGAGCGTCGCAAATTTACTTGTAAATTTGCGACGCTCATAGTGACGCTCATAGCAACGCCGGCTGGGCTAAAAAAAATAACAGAGAGCGCCCAAAAACTCAGATCTCAGATCTGAGTTTTTCGGCGCCCTCAAGCAAGGAGCAGGTAACGCTCTCCCTCTCTCTCTCTCTCTCTCTCTCTCTCTCTTTCTTCTCCACACACACACACACACACACACACACACACACACACACACACACACGAGGAGAGGAAGGAGAGCCAGGTATGCTCCTTCCCTCTCCTCACTCTCATGTTCCCTTCCCCTCTTTCTCTCTCCCTCTCTCTCTCTCTCTCACACACACACACACATAGTGTTTTTGTGAGAGAGAGAGAGAGAGAGAGAGAGAGAGAGAGAGAGAGAGAGAGAGAGAGAAAGAGTACAAACATAAACAAAAACGCACACACACATACATAAACAAAGAATGCACACACACATTGAGAGAGGAAAAGAGAGAGAGAGCATGCATAAACAAAAAACACACACATTGAGAGAGGAAAAGAGAGAGAGAATATGCATAAACAAAAAACGCACACATTGTGAGAGGAAAAGAGAGAGAAAACATGCATAAACAAAAAAACGCACACACATTGAGAGAGAAAGAGAGAGAAACTAATTTAACGTCGTAGGAAACTAATTAAAATTAAAAGACCTAAAGATCTAGCCGATGAGGAGTTGAACTCAAGACCTATTATTCAAGAGGGAAATGGCATAACCAATCTATCATACTTGGCATGGGTGATAGAAAGGTTATACCATTTATCCCTTTTTATTGGCACACACATCCACACACGCGCACACACACAAGAAGAAGAGAGTTATAACGTCGTAGGAAACTATCCTAAAAGACGTTAAAGATTAGGTTAGATGTAGACTTACGTTAAATTAGATTTAGGTTTATTTAAGTTAAATTAGATTAGATTTAGGTTTATTTTTAGTTAGATTTACGTTATATTAGATTAGATTTAGGTCTCCATAGACTGCGATGCCTGCATGAAGCGGGTGAAGAAAGCCCTCAATGGAATATAGGGTATTGCTGCCTTCACTCATGGTGGGCTCCGCCGATCCAAAAGTATTGGTGAAATGTCTTCAGAAGATAGGGAAGAAGGTGGATCTTCAGGGCGGCAAGAGTCACTACATCCCCGACAATGACCATCTAGACAACCTCTAGTCATTCAACAACAACTTCAAAGTTAGTAACAAGAGCAAGAACGGTCCAAAGGGCCAATTGCTGTCGTCAAATGTGGATGGAGATGAGGCAGCGTCACCGCCGAAAGTTAACTCTCACATCTTTAGTGATGAGAATGCCAACTCTTGCCGAGTTATGTGAAAAATTATGTGTTATTTCAGTTTTAAGGTTCTTATAATCCCTATTAGTTTAGTTCTTTGTTTTTAATATAACATAATTTACGTTAGATTTAGATTTATGTTATATTAGATTATACTTAGGTTTATTTAGGTTTACCCACACACACACACACACACACACACACACACACACAAGAAGAAGAGAGTTTTAACGTCGTAGGAAACTATCCCAAAAGACGTTAAAGATTAGGTTAGATGTAGACTTACGTTAAATTAGATTTAGGTTTATTTTTAGTTAGATTTACGTTTATTTAGATTTACGCTTATTTACGTTAGATCGAGTCCACGCAAGAATTACTTACGGTTTAGGGTTTAGAGTTAGACGAACAGTGAAAAGATCTATTGTGAAAAGATGTTAAGATGCTGTGAAGTGCTACAGCTAGAGAAGAGGCAAAGGGGTTTTGTCCACTACATGCAGTATCATGTAGACGTGGGTCTGTAGATTTCTTGTACCCACAAATATAGGTATTGACCAATAAAGACGAGATTATAACTCGGTGGTTCTGATCTCCGTGCACCTCTAGACCGAGGTGTGCGGGGATTGGACATGACTAGAGAATGTGAGGTAGAGAGAGAGAGAGAGAGAGAGAGAGAGAGAGAGAGAGAGAGAGAGAGAGAGAGAGAGAGAGAGAGAGAGAGAGATAAGTAGAAGAATGCCAATAGAATATTAAATTTGTTGTCCAAGTTATAAGATTTTTATCCTCATTATGAGTAGTGACGAGGATGTGGGACCGTCCAACCGAAACATCTATCTCTCAACGAGGGTCTTATGTCCTTGTAATCAATGCAAGCATGCTGTGCGACGGACAAGACGTGTTTCTTTGCAGCACGTTCGCGAATTTGGCGAGTTTGATCCATCTATTATAGATCGAGTTGTTGCCAGTTATAACTCGTCGGACTCTGACGCTAGCCAACAAGCAGCAATCTTGCAACCCAATAGACGTGTTCGTAGGCGCTTTGGTCAAGTAGCATATGTGAGGCCACAAGATGTAGCCTCTGACAGCTCGGGGGATGATCATGCATAGCACATTCCCAACGAGGCAATGTTTGAGCCCGAGATTGATGAAATGATCGAGACGATCATGGATTCAGAAAGGCTTATCTATGATGATATAAAAAGTGAAGCCGATACACCATTGTATAATGGAGCACGTATGTCTAGATTGAAAGCACTCCTGGTTCTTCTCAACATGCAAGCAAAGTTTGGATGGAGTGACACTAGCGTCACAGCGCTTTTCAGGTGATCTATTACAATTAGTTTACTTTAATAAAACTCTAAATGTATAATGATCTGATAGATTTTTACACGACTGTATCGTATTTTTATGTTGTGTAGATTGCTTAAAGAGCACATACTACCAGCTGACAATGTGATGCCAGATTCCCGAGATGAAGCAAGAAAGATTTTGCGAAACTTGGGGATGGATTACAATTCTATCCACGCTTGTCCTAATGACTGCATTCTTTTCAGAGGGGAATACATAGACATGGAGAAGTGTCCGAAATGTGATTCCGAAAGATATCGAGTAGATCTCCACGGGACAAAAATTCCACAAAAGGTTTTGCGACATTTCCCTTTGCTTCCTCGCATCAAGCATTTCTTCGAATGTAAGTCCATGGCCGCCCTAGCATCATGGCATGAGGAGAATAAATCTTCGGATGGTGTGCTACGAATTCTTGCAGATTGCGCATCCTAGAAACATATAGATGGAACATGGTCGGATTTTGCCAAGGAAGCTCAAAATTTGCGCTTAGGCCTGGCTATGGATGGCGTAAATCCATTTGGTCAAAGATCAACATCTTATAGTGTATGGCCCGTTGTCATCGTTAACTACAACATTCCCCCGTGGTTGACTACGAAGAAGGGGCACCTATGGCTAAGCTTGATTGTGCCAGGGCGATATAAAGTGGAGAATATGGATGTGTATCTTCGTCCACTATTGGAAGAGCTACAACAATTGTGGATTGGCATAGAGGTGGTGGATATGAGCCGACACACAGGATGACGGAATGCTTTGATCAGAGGCATTCTAATGTGGACCATGCATGACTATCCCGGTCTAACAGAATGCTCAGGTGATCTATTGACACTCCTCACTCAGACACTGTAAATCTTGTTTTTTCCCATAGTTGATCTATTATCATGTGTATACATGCAGGGATTCAAACAAGCGGATACAAAGCATGTGTCACATGTGGACCTAGATTGAATGCACGTAGGGCGCCCTCACTAAAGAAGCAAATCTACGAAGGTCATCAAGCGTATCTTCCAGAGAATCATGTGTTACGCGACGGCTTTTTGGGAAGAGAGCCACCAAGGATGTGTGCACAAGCACGGTTAGAGCAGAAGGAGATGTGCGATGAGGGATTGCCTCCAGGGATGAAGAGACTGTCTCTATGGTACGACTTACCATACTGGCCCCGACTCATGATCAATCACTTGCTCGATCCAATGCACATATTCAAGAATGTGGGTAATCTACTATGGGACCATCTGAACGGCAAGAAAGATACTTTGGGAGCCAGAGTTGACCTTAGAAATGTGGATCGTATGGAGAAATATTGGCCGCAAACAGCGTCTGATGGATCGATAAAACTCCCTAAAGCACCATGGATTTTCACAGGAGCCCAACAACGCAAAGTAAAAGAGACCATTCGATCTTTGCGGACCCCCACTGGCGTAATGCACTCGCTCCGAACGTGTTTTACTAAAGAAGGAAAGCTTACCGGTTTGAAGTCACACGATTGGCATAAAATGTGTCAGGTACATTCATAGTGGACTTTAATATCATTGCATAAAATGTGGACTTTAATATCATTGCTGCACATACTTTACAGTTTATTTTACCGGTTGCCATTGAGGGATGTTTGTCTCTCGACATCCGTAACACAATCTACAAACTTGCAAAGCTGGTGCAATGGATCTCACAAAAGGAGATCAACGTAGAATCCATACCATTCGCCAAACTAAATGCTGCGGAGCTTGTGTGCATGTTTGAGAAACATTTTCCTACTACCATGCTAACCATTCAGGTGCATCTTCTTGTTCACATAGTTGATGAGGTGGAAATAGCTGGCACAGTTCATTCCAGGTGGATGTTCTTCTTAGAACGTTTCATGAAAACGCTTAAGGGATATGTGCGTCAAAAGGCACGTCCGGAGGGTAGCATGGCAGAAGATTGGTTGGTATCAGAGTCCCTAGTGTACATTGGAGAGTGGCTAGACGGATTTGATAAAGCCTGGGACACGCTATGGCCAACCATAGATGATGAGCGCATTCCTGGGATTTTCATGTGCAATCTCGGTGTTGAGAAGAAGATGACGGAAGATCTAGAGGCTAAAATCAACCGATTTTGCATGCTTCACAATCTAGTGATGCAAAAGTGGATTTCACAATATGAGGATGCAAAGCAAGAGCGACAAAGGGCATGAATCGAGTGGAGACGGGGAAGACGACCACCGATGCACTATCCGACGGGTCTGGAGAGCCTACCAACATTCATGATCTTAAGATGGTTGCACAACCAATTGAAAAGCGCACAACAATGCGGTGACGGAGTGACTGAGTAAGAGTGGGAGTACTCTAGGGGTTGCACGACCAAGGTAAGTTTGCAATGTACGACAAGCTAGTGACTTTATTTCTAAACGTTTGAACGGCCACTCATAATCTTTGTTCGTTGTAGTATAAGTCATACACAGCAGCATGGTGTAAAGGTCAACATTTTAGGGTGGAACGGATCGACAAAAAGCGTTTTACTCAAGATTGTGGAATCATGGCAAAATTTGAACAGTCTAGTCGACGACGTTCCTCTGATGCAGATCCTGTGGTGGCGGAACTCACTTACTTCGGCACGCTACAAGAGATTTTGAGGATCGATTACAGAGGATTTTTTGTCGACTTGTTCGACGTGCAATGGTTCAAGATAATCATGGAGGGTCGCAACGCTACTGTGCGTAGAGGAGAGTCTGGTTTTCTTGAGGTGGATTCTACTAAGAAATGGACTGGCCTAAGAGACACTTTCGTACTACCCGAGAATTGTGAACAAGTAAGTATGTAAATAGTTAACATCCCCCTTTTACAAGTTATGTGCTTGAAAGCTCTCATGTAAGTTATGTGGCTCTGGCAGGTAATATTTCATCCTACAAAGTCTACATCAAACTGGTGGTACGTCATAGAGGTAGCCCCTCGTAGTGCAAGGACGTATGAAGGCTACCATGTACCAATCACAACGGCATCAATGGAGGAGATCAGAGAAG
Source organism: Adiantum capillus-veneris (assembly GCF_014529385.1). NCBI lineage: Eukaryota > Viridiplantae > Streptophyta > Polypodiopsida > Polypodiales > Pteridaceae > Adiantum > Adiantum capillus-veneris. Next base: position 36,383,970 of record NC_140938.1, on the reverse strand, counting down.
ATGCTCAATCAGAAGCCGCTGCGTTGGTGCCAGACGAGCATCAAGATGCTACTACTCTATATGGGGTGCATGCAGAGGAGCTACAAAATGAAACAGAGGATATGTGTTTAAACGGAGAGCTCTATATAGATATAGGAAGTTATGCGAGGATGAGAGAGAGATCTCTTAAAGCCACAAATATTGTATTTGAACAATTTTGCTCCGTGTTGTAAAAGCTCTGGCTCTCTAAGTAGCTTCCATGGTGTATAACGCTCTTTTCTACTCGCGCTCACATCTTTTGATTGAAAATTCTGAGTTTTTGACTTGCCTCTTCTATCACTCAATTCATTGCGTCATTGTATTTATATGCGTCATTACGTCATTGTATTTAATGATCTTTGCGTCATTGTCTACTCTATTCATTCAATATTAAGTTTAAATATTCGTGTGTTTAACACTAGGTTGGTAACCTAACAAGACATAAAAGTGTCCTTTCAAGGTTTTGAAAAAAATCTCCAAAACCATAGTGGATCCACTCATTTTGTAAAATCCTTTCATGAGGTTATAGTTCAAGGCCTACTACACATGGAAAAAATAATAAACTTGTAAAATTTCTCATATTTTGATCACACCAAGCCTCCAAAGTTGATGGACATGTGCATTTTCATCAAAACAGTCATTTCTTACGTTTTGTTGCATAAAAATAGGATTAGGGATTTTTGTAGGACTTGAGATAAATTCCCTAGTTAACTTCAATGGGTTGGTGATCAGAACATATGATTGCTTCTCACTCACTATTTTTTGTTTTTCCAAAATAAATAGGTACAAAAAAGTTGAATTTTTACCATTCTGCAGACCTATCATCAAAGTTTCTATAGACATGCTCAATACAAATAATATATGCATGTTTTCTTAGTTTCCTATTGTTGTTTATGTTCATAAGGATCCATGGAGCATGTCAAAAGAATAATACATCTCTTACCAAGGGGAATCTTGGGGACAAAGATGAAGTGTTAAATACAGCAAACATGAAAAAACTGGGTTCAACATTATGAGTTGTATAATCCCATAGAAACTATTCAATATCTAGCCAAATTTGATCCTTATGCTAGATATGGTTACTACCTACAAAATGCATGTAGTTGTCACAAGAAACTAACAATATTGAAAAGGCTATACTTGATATACTAGAATGTTTCGTTTTCTTCTATAATCGAAAAAATCAACCATCGTTGTGTACTATGCAAAATAGGGTATTAGGTGCCCCAAAACTCAAGGAATATTAGCTTTATGTTACAATATGCGACTTAGAAAATAAAAAATGCATTTGGATATCATGAAATCCACCAAAAAAATCATAGAAGAGCTAAAATTGGCAAAAAAACAGGATTTGACAATTTTGTAATTTGGTCATAACTCACAACTTTAATATTCATTTCTCCCTAAAAGCATAAGGACATGTTGAGGACTACTAAAGATAGTTCTCTAGCATTATACACCTCACAAAAATGAATTCTAGAGTGGTATAGTTGCAAAAAGTTGAAAAAAGCCAAAAACAGCACCCGTTTTTTCACACAGTTTAGGTTGTGAAATGTTGTGCAAGGACAAGGTTAAAGATGGAATTGGTATTCCAAAAAAAAGTCGAGTTTTTTTCAGCTCACGAGAAAACTTTCTAGATAGATAGAACCTTAACATCCATTTTGAAACTCTTGACATAATTCAAGGAAAATGGTCACTTAACAGGACATATAAGTGTCCCAGGACAGAAAAGTGTTCCATTACCAACCTAGTGTTAATGCAGGTATGGATGATGAGGATTTTCTTTCTTCTTTGTCACCGCAGCAGAGATAGTGGTACGTGGAGCGTCATCGCTCTGGTGCATCATCGCGCATTCCTACTCCATCCGCATCTCCCTCTCTTTCGGAGCATTCGGCGCGCTCCGAAGCTTCGGTGTCGACGAGACGATCTTCACACTCGTCTAGACACCGGCGCTCTAGTGGTGGCGGTGGCGATTGTTGTGGGGATTCCGCCGCTGATGCCTCCACACCACCTCGTGTTCGACGAGGATCTTTACCCTCCCCTTCTTTGCCCGCCCCCACACCAGCCACAGCATTGCCATCTACGCTAGGTTTTGCGCGGCTGACTGTTCCTAGCAGCTACACACCTCTACCTACTCCGCCAGGAGCCACCCCACTCGACACTCCTCGCTTTGGGGCCCAGACGCCGGTGAAGACACCTGACGTCCGTACCCCCATCGACACGCCGCTAGAGGCCCCTGTCGGGACACCCAGGTTCACGCGTCACCGGTCAGAGGGCTTGCCTTACTCCGTCGACTTCAGCGGCGGCATCATCATGGATGATGACGGCAAGAAGGTGATCTCGCGCATGCGTGGTCTTTGCTCTCAGCTGTTTAGACACTACATACTAAACAAATGGAGTGAAGTACCAAGTGATTTAAAAGACAGAGTCATCAGCATACTTCATGATGAGTTTCCCGTTCCAACACGGGATCAACGCTTCAATGAAGACCTGATGAAGATTCGAATGCGCGAATATTGCAAACACAAGCGTTCTGAAGTGCAAAAAGCAATCAAGCATGGGTGGAACAGGCCAGATTGGCTGGCCGAAGAAGATTGGAAGAATGCGAAGAAAGCAGCGCGCGAGAATCCTGACAAGTGGAAGCAACAAAAGGATGCAGCCAGAGCGCGAGTAGAGGCAGGGAGCTCGCACCACTTGGGGAGCGGTGGATGGGCATCATTTGAGGCCGATTTTGTAAGTGTTTTCGCATTGCTCTTTATGTTCGATAGTTTAGGGTTTATGAGTTTTTTAATTCTAACATAATGAAATCTTTGTATGTTTTGACAGTGGTCGATGACAGGACGTGATCCCACACCGTACGAGCACGAGTACGCAGACAGGAAGGGCTTAAATTCCCTGATGGACATTCTCAGTTCTCGCGGCGGCATGGTTAGTATTAGGGTTTACTCTTTTCTATTTTTTGTATTTTTTTATAAATGTCGTTATATGTTTATACTTACTGAAAGCTGTCTTATTGTCTTTTTTTGCAGAATCCGACAGATATGTCGCTTGGACGCGATGAGACGTCTGGCTAGACGACGTCAGTTTAGCCGTAGCTAGATAGCATTAGTTTAGGGTTTCTCATAGCTTATGTATCATGAGACGGATTTTATACGTCTTTTTGAACCATGTATATTATTACATTTGCCAATCAATTCATTTTGCCTATGATGTGTACAATTGTCAATTTTACGCTTGTCAATTTTGCAAACAATGCGTCTTGTGGGTGACTATTTTGGGTCTATTATCTACTCTTGCACTTTTTTAAAAAAGTGAATCAAGTACAATATGGTTGATGGCTGGCAGGGCATTCAATGCCCTGTCACCAAAAAAACTTTCTCTCGGGCGTCGCTATAACCGTCGCTATTTATGGCTCTGGAGCGTCGCTATAAGCGTCGCTATAGAATTCTGTGTAAACGTCGCTATAATCGTCGCTATGAGCGTCTCTATATAGCGACACTTATAGCGACGCATATAGCGACGCCTATAGCGTCGCATATAGCGACGCTCTCGTAGCGACGCTATTAGCGACGGTTTTAGCGACGCCGGGGGTTATAAAAACCTAGTGTATTTTCGTCGCTAACAGCGTCACAAGAGCACACAACCTCTTGTAGTGATAGTTTATGTCGTTTTATTGATAATTTCTCGTAAATACCATAGTGATTTTGATGGTACCATGATGATGTTTTGTTAGTACTTTAGTCATGGTGATTTTCGTTGATACCATGATGATATTTCATTGATACCATGGTTATTCTCGGTGATGCCATGATGATGTTTCGTTGATACCATGGTTATTCTCGGTGATTCCATGATGATATTTCGTTAATTCCATGGTGATTTTTGTTGATACCATTATGATGTTTCGTTGATACCATGGTTATTTTCGGTGATACCATGATGTTGTTTTGTTGATACCATGGTTATTCTCGGTGATACCATGATGTTGCTTCGTTGAAACCATGGTTATTCTTGGTGATTCCATGATGTTGTTTTGTTGATACAATGATTATTCTCGGTGATATCATGATGCTTTTCGTTGATACCATGATGATTTATTCATTTTTATTGATACAATGATGATGTTTTCTTAATACTTTGATGATATTCATTGATCACTACGTTGATAAATGTTGTTTTATGTAGTATATACACATATCATTTGCATCATGTAATCACGCATCTTGTACTTTTACGTTCATACTTTATGTACCATATGCAGTCGTGCTATATATGTCGTCAAAAGAGTGGCATCGCGAACCATCTCTTATGACATTGTGAACGTAATTATTTCACTAACGATGCTAATAATTTGCATGACTATGTTTTTTTTTTTGAGTCTATGATCTATGTAGGATTGATCAAAGAATTGATTTCATGAAGAAAAACTTGGTGACAATAAAAGATTTATGAAGACATGTTTGGTGATACCATATTGATGACAACATGAAGATATGTTTGGTGATGCGATAGGGATGACAAGCTACACAGTAGATTCTTGGAGACATTTTTGATACGAGCTAATCGATAGCCTTTACACCTCTTCATTGAACCTTTGTATTCATTATTGTATTTGATAGGATAGGAGTAATGTAACTCCTCATAAAACATTCATTGTAAAAGGAGTGATGTAGCTCCTCTAAAATATTCATTGTAAAAGGATTGATGTAGCTTCTCATGAACATTTGTATAATCAATGATTTTAATAATATAACGGTGGGTGTATATAGAGCTGTGGGTTTTTCCCTTGATCCCCCAAGGGTTTTTTCATCTAGAGTTAGGGACCCTTATTTGAGCGGGGGTGTTGAGCTTATATGTGAAGCTACTCAATATATGGCTTCTCTATATATGGCACCCAGGTCCCCTCTATATATACATCATCTCATGTGTGTATTCTACACACTTTGGGCTTCTATTTCTATGCTCTCTCTTTCTCTCTCAACAACCAGATGATTGCAGACATTCTGACCAAAGGCCTCAACGAGTCACGTTTCATCCTCTTGCGCTCGGAGCTTGGAGTTGCTTCGGCCTCAATCTTTCTAGATTAGATTCTTTGCTATTGTAATATCTTTGTACATATGACATTGTAATCCTATAGGTACCATGCACTATGCACACTCCACATCTGCACATTGTGAGCTTTGAGTCACTTGTATATTTGTACATAGGCGGCACAATTTACTTTCACATCATCATCACAGGTTCATATTTTCACATTGTATAGGGGCTTGGATTTTTCCCTTGAACTCCCGAAGGGTTTTTTCATCCAAAGATAGATACCTTTGTTTGAGTGGGGGTGTTGTCTAGCTATATATGGCTCACTCTACTCAACTTGGTCTCACCTATATATTTGTATCTTGTCCTCAATATGAATCACTATTTGGGAGCGTACATGGTGTGTCTCTTGTCTCGTCTCTCTCTCTCTCTCTCTCTCTCTCTCTCTCTCTCTCTCTCTCTCTCTCTCCATCTCAACAGAAGCATCTAATGGGGTTGGAGAACTGTGGCCATGGGCAATAGAGTTTGCTGTGAAGGGTAAAATGACTAAAGAGGTCTTGCATGAAGCTGGACATCTCATTCGGCTAGAAACAAGTCAGAATGACCCTGTAATCTCTTTGTTAGTGCATACCTACATTGCCAAATGTAGCCAATGAGTCCATTGTTGAAGAGAAAGGCATGGGCGAGAATGGGGATGAAGGGCCTTCAAAGAAGGCCACAAGGAGTGGAGGAAAAAATGACACAGTGCCTCCTAGATCTGCTTCCGTGCAACAGATGCCTATTCCCAAAGTGCCTATGCAAGAAGCCATTATTGAACAAAAGAAGGATTCAACAAGGGCTAAAGAAAAGGGTTCGGCCTACAAACTCTAATCTAATACAGAGGCAGCCCAACTGATCTCAAAAAGGTTTCAGAAGAGAGGATTTTGAACCATAGGGTGGAATTTACCTTGAGTGAGGTCCTTGGAATCCCGAAGAGAGAGTTCCAAGAAGAAATAATTGATATTATAAAAAAGAAGCGGCAGTCTCTTACTGAGTATCCATGTACAGGGTGAAGGAGAGACTTTAAATGCAGATGGATACAAGTCTATGGCGAACAAGGTGATGAGACTATTGTTGGATGCCAGAAGTCTAAGGGAGGAGTAAAACACGTTCACTTCTTGGATGATGAAGATGAAGTCGAGACCACTCGCAAGAGTTACTACTTGAAGAGTCACTAGGCAAGAGCAACTACTGAGACCTTGGTAAAAGTGGTAGACTTAAAAGATCCATATATTGCATCAATAGATCATGGGTCAGAGATTAACCTTATGTCAAAGAGTCTTTATCAAAAAGGAAAATGGACATTTGATATAAATCATGGATAGATGATTCGTGCAGCAAACAACTCATCACGGGAGCTGTAGGGATCTTGTCCAAATGTAAAGGTGATTATAGGGGATGTGAAACATGACCATAATTTCTTTGTGCAGGAGATGTATGTAAAGTGTGAGCTTTGTCCTAAAGTGTTAGTCAAGGAGAGAAGAGTGGAATTATCCCACTTGTTGTGGAGCAAAGCTATAGAGCTACCTAAAGCTCATTTCATAAATGAATAAACACAACCCTATTTTGCACTACATGCTTGTTTATGGTGAGCTTGTGCTAAGCTAAGTCAATACTCAAGATTGTATTTATGAGTCCAAGCTAATTCTATCTTAGAACCTAATTCACTTGAGTGATAATCTTGCTTACACACACACTCACACACTTGCACTATATTTCTCTTTCATCCACCCTAGCTAGCACGATCCCATTCTTAACAAGTGATATCAGAGCCACGGGTATGCTAGCTAGGTTTGCTATTATTCATTTTCATGTTTGTACAATTAGCATTCATTAATCATCACATTAGCTACATCCATTAGGTTTTATCTTCTATTGCATACCGCATACCTAATTAGTATTCCATTAGCTAGCATGAGCATGTCCTTGAATTAAAGACTCTTGGGCCATTACTCACTACTTAATTGAAAGACTAATTAGCATCAAAGTTCATTAGTTTTCCATTAGGAACTTGCATTTTGCATTTAATAGCTGCACCTTATTTTTTGCAAAATTAGCATTTTCAATTGATGTGTGTGTATAGCTTGTCCAGAGAGCTCTCATTTGAGCCTATGCATGCCAAATTTGAGTTAGGTCTCAAGAAGTAGTACCCCAAATTAAGTTTTTCTTAATCAAATTTACAACCTAGAATCTGTGATGCAAAAATAAGCTTCAAATTGGGTGTGTGTGTGTGTGCGCATAATGGAAGGATTCAAGGCTCACCAACTTCTTATGGAAAGAAGGCCTTCAAAAGTATCAAGTGGTTGGCCCCCACTTTCGTGGGAACACCCCTTTTTCTAATAAGGCCAACCCCTAAATGGGGTGCTGAAGATCATACAAGTGGACCACAACTCTACCCGCTGCCCATCGCTCTACCCCCGCCTTCCCGAGGCGTTACCCGTCCAGCCCGCTTGCCCTCGTTTGCCCGTCCTACCCAAAATCCTACCCGCGTGCCCGTGCTTGCCTGCCCGACTTGCCCAATCTTCCTGGCCCTGCCCACATTGCCCAAATTAAACAAATTCCCCTATCCCACTAGGCTCAAAAGCCTTCAATTTTTATGCTTTCCTTTCTCACAAGGGCGAATTCCCACGAGCAAGAGAAAATCAAACCATACCTTGGTGGCAAGTCTCACCCACACCTACAAGCAAATAGGGACTCCAAGGCAACCTTAAACTTCAAGTTTATCCTTAGAACATGAAGGAAAAAGTTTCAAAAGGCTTCATTGAGGTTTTCTTCAAAGCCTTAGAAGAACAATCCACAACTTCAAATTTGGGGAAAATTTTGCTCTAAGCTTCAAATAAATTTTTCTCTTAGTACCGATTTGTGAAGAGGAGCTTCACTATGGTGAAGAGGGGCTTCACAGATGTAGTATCTCTCTCTCTCCCTCTCCCTCTCTCTCTTTCTCTTTCTCTCTCTTAATTACAAACTTCAAAAATATTGCAGCCAAGCACAATAACTTGGCAAAAAAAAATTTCAGTTCCTAAGGGCTATTTTTGCTCGTATAAAGAGGTAGACACTGTCTAGGAGAGTCTCCTAAGCTAATACCCCTCTATTAGCACAAATGAGGGAGAAGGGAATATAAAAATTCAATGGGAAGGGGTTTCACACCTACCAAACAAAATTAAGAGGATACCTTATGAAAAAATGTTGATGGTCTGTCATTAGTACTGCCTTAGAGCAACAAGGCAAACCCAATGGAGTGCACACTAGGGAAACCACACTCATAGCAAGTGTAGAGAATTTATCCAAAGATGAAAAAGCATTAGGAATCATTATCACCTCCTTGCATGACAACTATGTCCACTTCATAGACGAATGTAAGCATGTACATGATGCCTGGCATGTCCTAGAAAGTAATTTTGGAGCCAAGGCAAAAAGAAGTAAAGTAATTCTCAAAAGAAAACTTTACAAGATCATTATGACTGCAGGGGAGGACATTGCTAGCCTAGTAAATAGGCTTAAGAGCACTGTCACGTAGCTCACCTACATCCAGGTCGAAGTACCAGAAGACGACAAAGTGGTTGTACTATTAAGTGCACTTCCACGTTCCTATGACCACTTAGTCACAATTCTTGAAGAAAAAGAACCATCCCCACATTTCCAAGATGTCATCAAATCAATCCAAGACGAAAAAAGAAAGAAAAAAGGTTCATTAACATCATCAAGAGGAGCTTATGTCACGACATCCACAAGGGGAAGATATTCTCCATCAACAATATGAACTAGAAGAAAGAGTTATGAATGTGGAAGGACGGGACATGTAGCAAAAGACTTCTACACAAACAATCCTTGCAAAAAGTGCAGTAAGAAGGGACACCCTCCTTCTCGATGCTACGCAAATGGAAGCAGTAGTAGGAGTCCGGAGCATTAATAGAAGCAACAACAGAAGATACAAAGCGAAGAGACCTATCAAAGGGTCAGCTCACATGGTAGAAGACAAAAAAGACAAAGGCAAGAAGCACCTTGTCTTTTATGAAGAGGTACAAGGACTAGGTTGCAAAGAAGCTTGATCCATGTTATTCGTACAATATTTTGGAAGAGGTAATGCCATTGGTTTCACTTTCTTTGCCACATCCTTGTACTTTGTCTCCACTCGTACATCAACACCTTGAGAATTTTTGAAATCCTCAATGACTTTGTACATTTCTATTGAGCATACTTTCACAACCTCACTTCCCATATGCAAATTGCGATCCACTAAAGACTCCAAGTATTTAGTGGATTTCAATCTTCAATGACTTTGTACATTTCTATTGAGCATACTTTCACGACCTCACTTGCCATATGCAATTTCAATCCTCTAAAGACTCCAAGTCTTGCATAATATCCACAAATGAACACTCATCAAAGACACATGCAATGCATTCACCATCTTTTACCAAACCATGCATCTTCAAACCTCTTTGTACAATTTTTAGATTGATAGCAGTCTTTTGGCTCTTCGTAATTGCCATAGTGAGCTACCTCACCCTCCTAAAATCACCCAAACATTATGGCGATCTTCACCCTTTCAATGTACATAGGTGTGTGTGAGTTAGGGGACTTTTCCTATATTTCCCTAAAAACCCTCACCGAGCTAGTCATTGGGCTAGTTGTGCCAAAAAAATAAATAAAAATAAAATCCAAAATATATTGGCCCTTTTGTGTATAAGTGTTTCATTGTGTATAGGGACTAAATATAGGGACTTTATTATAATTATTTTTGGTATTTACTTAAATAAGTATGTCTAGATGTGTGTTGTTTACCTAAGTATGCTATGTACATTTACTCACCATTACCACGATCTTTCTTATCATGTATTCTATAAAAAATCATTTCATGCAAGCTTCTCTTATTTTTTTTGTGAATCCACTTCAAGGAATAACCTCAAAAATACCTTTCACCATCAGTCATTGCCTTTCACTAAATTTTTATTTCCTAATGGTATTATTGATTAACTCTTGTAAATAAATATACATATAAAAACAAATGAGAGCCCTCCCTATTTTTTTTCCTATATTTTAATATATTTATTTTTTATATATATAGCTCATACTATTTTAGATTCCATGAATTGTTTATATATTGTGGTGTGTAGGGCGTGAGCCCGTCCAAGGTGTAGTGTGAATGTATTGAGGTCATGTGTGTGCCAAGATCATGGTAGTCTTGTAGCTTCGTGATAATCATTATAAGTGGCTGCCTCGCTAGTGAAAGGTAAGCCTAGTTTGGTATTAATCCCGTGTACACTACATTGGTGGAGGAGACGGGAAGCTATGGTGTTTCCCTTTCATGTAGGTTAGCAGCCCCCTATCCTCACACAAGATACAATGCTAATACCGTACCCATTTTATCAAGATTCCTTGATGAGCGCTCAAATTCAATGGAAACTAGCCCCAGCCAAGAATCCCCAACTCTATCCTGTCAAACCCTAGCCCCAGCCAAGAAGCCCAAACTTTATCCTGTCAAACCCGAGCCCGAGCTAAGAAGCCCCAAATCTATCCTTTCAAACCCTAGCCCCAGCCAAGAATCTCTGATGCCCCATCTAGTTTTTTTGTTGCTCGCATTTTTTTTGCCTTCTCAAGTTCTCATCAAGGCCGTTCGAAGCCAGTGCCAAAGAAGGCAACAACCCCCAATAATATAGCAAATCCAGCACCCAAGAAGACTGCTCCTAAGTCTCCTGCTAAATCCCCTGCTTGGTTATACGGCTTACTTCTTCCAGTTCTGGGCATCCGCTATTTCTTGGTCGATTGGGAGCAAGGCCTCCCGCAAGCATCTAGCTAGCAAGGCGGCTTGCAAGTCGCCGCTTGCAAGTCGGCATGAGCGCCCTCAGAGAAATTCACATGTACCAAAAAGGTATTGAGCTCTTGATCTGTAAGCTTTTCTTCTAGAGGTTTGTGCATGAGAGTGCATAGGGTTTCAAGACCCATTTATGCTTCCAAAGTCATGCTATCTTGGCTCTTCAAGAAGCAGATGAAAGCAGTTTTGCTCAAGTCTGCAGAGGTGCTTGGAATAATCTTAGCTGGTCCGGGCATGATGGTGCCTCGTGAGCCAGCTGCTTCTGAAGCATCGCATTCACTTTTGCTATGGTTGTTATCAAAGAATGGAAAGAAACCAGCAGTGCCATGGACACCTCTGTCGCTAGTGTAGCTTCTCATGCATCAAGGTTGCAACCAACATTGATGGTCCCATTTATGGGGCTGTCCTTTCAGTTGGATTATGGTCAAAAACCTGGCAACTCAGTGGTGCAAGCAACGGTCATGATCACTGTATTCAAGCATCTGCAATATTATGTGGAAAACTTTGTGCAAGCAACTTTCAATGCATTATCTGAGAAAGTACAGGGGACAATTATCAAAATAGCAGAAGGAAAAAGATGTCGTAGTTCAAGGTGCTGAGACCAGTTCAATGACAACAACAATAAGTCCTCATTCCAGTATTCTATGGGTGGAAGTTTTCTGGTTGTTGGCAAATTGAGTTGATGTAGCATCACTATAGAGGTGCTTTTGTCAATGAGAGAAGTCAAGAGATGTAGATCACGACAATTTTATTCCCTTCTCACTTTCAGTTAATCAATTTTTCTTGCAAAGTTTTAGTTTTCTTCTTCAATTTAGCACTCTTTCTAGTTGATTTTTTCCCCATTCAATAAAGCATCAAGTCAAGCCCATCAAACCCCTTATTAGAGATGGATATATGTTGCAAAAATATCACCCCTAGCCCTCAATTTGTTCTTCTTAGTCTTGTCAACAATTACATTGGGATAGCGACCTAATGTTTACATAAAGGAGATGTTCGAGTTCCGTGCCTTGATGATGATGATAGGCATGATGAGGAGTCTAGCCCCCAAGATCAATCCCTTAGCCCCACAACCATTGTATGATCACTCCCCCCGGATGAGGCGTCGGAGTTGATCCCTTTGTGTTGAGTTCTTTCTCAGCCCAAAGTTCTAAAAAGATGTCCACCTTTTTTCTCCCTAAGGGGGGAGGTGTGGTGTGTAGGGTGTGAGCCGCCCAAGGTGTAATGTGACTGTCCCGAGGTCATGTGTGTGCCAAGATGATGGAAGTCTCCTGTAGCTTCATGATAATCAATATAAGTGGTTTCCTCGCTAGTGGAAAATAAGCCTAGTTTGGTATTAATCCCGTGTACACTAAAATATACTATCTTGTTTTTTTCATCATATGCATATATTATATTTATGCATAATCCACAACCATTCATATTTTCAAAACCCTAAAAATCTATGAGATCATGATCTCATGCAAGGAGGGGCTTACCTTTGGAGCCTTATGCAAATTCAACAAAAGGGTGGCCGCTAAAGACTATTTTATGAAGGAAAATAGGCAATTTGGTGGGATTTTTAATATCCATCTCCAGTCTGAACTTGAAGTGGTGGTTAAAAACCAAAATCTCAACCAAGCATTAGGAGAAATATGGACTTTACATGGGCCTTGTAAGGAATCCTAATTTTTAGGGATTAAGGCTAATGCTGTGTAAGGTTAAGGGGACTAAGGGAATTCAATAAGCTAGTTTTGAGTAGGCTTTTTCTAGCTTTTTTTTAAGACACATGTAGGATGTGGACCTAGGAGGTCACTTTCTCTCTCTAGCTTTTGAAAAGTGAAGGGAGTAAAGGGGTGTGGCTACATCAACAAAAACATGGGTCACTAAGAGCCAAAATTTACCTTTTTTTCAAAAAGTTATATTTACTTATTTGTGACTTAAAACATCCCCCCCCCCACATATATACATATTAAAAATTCACTTTTGACCTTTTTTAAACCTACAAGCACTGAAAGTCCACTATTTCAAAAACAAAATCCCCCCCTCCCCAAAAAAAAAAAAAAACCTTTGTTCTCTTCTCCTCCTTCCTCCTCTCTCCCTTTGCTCTCCCTCCTTGTCCCATTCTCTCCTCCTCCTCCCCTCTCTCTCCTCCCATGCTCCTCCCTCTCCCTCCCCCTTGTTTCTTTTCACTCTTTGCTTCCTCATGCAATAGCTGCCATGGTGCTAACGGACATCACAAATTGTATGCCTCCATCACCATGTACTCTCAGCAACAAAAGTGTATAATTTTTCTTGTCCGCAACGTTTACACCGAAGGCCGCACGTGAGGGTGAGCAGAGGTCATCCCAAGAACGTCGTACCGTCAATGAGACAAGTGTTGATGGTTCTTCAATATCTTGGGAGGGGAGAACTATGCTTGTTAGGCTATTGCAATTGGTTGTGTATGGGTGCAAGTGTTTCTCTGCATTTCTGGATGCACGAATGTCAAGTTCTTCAACTCAAAACAATGACATTACAAGAAATTATTGCCTCTTCAAAGACGGAGGTTGAAACTCTCAAACAACAATTGTAGGAAAAGCATGTGTACATTATGAACCTTGCCAATGCCATCACATAGTTGAAAGAAACACCCCTTGGTGCAAGGTAGCAATATACTTCTTACTTTTGGTTGTGTTCTTCTTATCGTAGACTTTGAAGTTTAAAGTGTTGCTTCTACATTTTTTGTAGTGCTTGGCACAAAGGTTGCTTTTGTGCATAAATAGTGAAAGGTTGCAGGTTAGGATAGGTCAAATGTCACCACTTTTCCTCTAAAATAGTCTTCTTTGCTACATCTTGCAAGTAGGTGCTTCAAATCCATGCTTATTAGAGGTGGGTAATCTCATCCTAATGTATATTTTAGGATTTTTTATTCCTAGTTGGATGGAAATACTTGCAAATTTGTACTGCATATACATAACAAGTGTCTTTATTATACAACTTACAAATGTTGAATTCATACATGCTTTTGTTTGAAGAACATCTCTCTAATGCGTCATGAGACAAGGTGACCTCTTACTATGCTAGTTGAGTGGTGTTGTTTGCAAGAATGGCTCAAGGAACTAGCATAACTTGTAGCTTTTAGGGTGGCACAAAGCTCTCCTGAAGCAATGTGGCTCCTAGTACATCAAGAATCATTATGCTAACATGGAGAGATCCCTAGTAGGACAATACAACAGCTTTTCATCAGCAACACACCCTTTCTTAACGTGAGGGTACCCGACCAGAGATATTTTTATGTGATAGGTCACCCCATGTCATGGAATGGATGTAAGAACTATGACCGCACTATCCCTTGGAATTTGTTCACACGAATGTATGTTTATCAAAGTTAATGAGAAGAAATTTGGACTTTTTTTGTTTGTTGATGTGTAAGAGCACTCTAGGTTTACCATATTTTAGATTGTTTGATAAATTAAATAAGATTTGTAGTCATTTAAAGTTTAAATTTGTCTTTGTTTGGTAAGATTGTACATGAGAAGAAATTATAAAGTACAAGAGATCTTGACGGATAAACCTCAATGACATTCCTACCATGCACTTCTAACACCATACCTCTCCTTAAACCCTTTGAATTTTATCGTTGTGGGAAGTCCAAGGAGGGACTGTTTTCAAATTTTTAGCATAACTTTTTTTTGAAAGAAATTTTGGTTATTAAATAAAGTTTGTACACGCAGTCTAGGAGTTTATTCTGATTGTTTTCCTTCAGTTTCAAATTTTGATCGAGTGCACTCCTTGGAGACCACCTTTGAAGGTGTTACGGTGAGATTTTGGGAAAGTTTAATATGTAGGAAATACAATTCTTAACAGAATAAAAAACATTGTTTCTTTGGTTATTTCTAGGTTTCATGGTTTTAATGCTCGTTAGAGCCTCTAGATTAAGGAAAAAGTAAGAAAGTCCGTTTTACATTTTTTAAAGAAATTGCCAACTTGCACGTTGGTTTTTTGAGAATTTGAGCAAGGTATGATTTTTTCGCATCACATGATGGTCAAAGAGTGTGATGAGATGAACAAATTTATGTGAGACAAGCCCAAACAGATTCATAGCCGATTGGAAGCTAGAAGCTATTGAAAATAGCCTAAAAGTTCAACACTTGAATCATAATCATGCATCAAAAATATGCTCACACGGTGAAGGAGGTGCTTCAAAGCTATGGAAATTAGTATAGGATGCAAGCAATAGCGTTGGAGGCTATTCAAGAAGCTGTAGAGGCTCACATCATTTCAGATGACTTTGCAATGACAAAACGATTAAGAGTGGTGTCTACTATCTCCATAGTCATTTGGCTTTTTGGATTATCCATGTGTTTTAAGTTAAGTGCTTCTGGCCATGAAGAGTTAAATTTAAATCAAATATTGACATTTTTGCTATCCTAATGGGCAAACAAAGCTAGAAAATGCAAAAAAAAGGTGGTCACAAGGGTGTGTAGATGGCCCATCCAGCAGTTTTGGATGGCACACCTGTGCGCCCTTGTGGCCATTTTTTTTTGCATTTTCTAGCTTTGTTTGCCCCTTAGATGACCAAAAATGTTAATATATAGTGAAAGTAGATGTTTATGCAGCATGAGACTATATTTTTATAGAAGAATTCCAAATTGCAAGTGAGATTTTTTGAGCAGGCCTTAAACTGAGCAGGAGAAAACACGGTACATCATAAAAAAAGGCAAACCCATCAAGGTTTACCTATTGATTTGAAACACCACCACAAGTGTAAAACAAGAAGTTTTCTCATCTCTCCTTGATTATGTCCTTGAGGGAACATCCCCCATGGGTATAATAGTTGGAACCATTTATGGGCACGTCACACAGATAATGGTACAACAAATGAAAGATAATGTACTTTTATTGACCCTGGCTATTGCTATTCATGCATGTATGGACCCCGGTTATTGCTACATAAACATTAACAATTTTTGGACATAGTGGCCCCATGATTCAATGGATACCGTTCTTCTATTACTACCTCCTTTCACTGTGACTAAATGAGGGTGGTTATTTTAAATACAAAGTGAAAAATATGGCACTCAAAGGCATGTTATGAACATGAATAAAAATAAAATTGTGATCCACATAAATACATTACTATGCCAATTTCATTAAGCGTTGTTGTCAAAGACAAGGGGTGACATTGGCAACATTTAAGAGTTAAAAATTTGAATGTATAAGATTAAAAGGTTGAAACATCTATAATTTGAACTTGGTCATCATTGTTTCAATATGCATCTAGTGCAAATTGGAGAGAGAGAGAGAGAGAGAGAGAGAGAGAGAGAGAGAGAGAGAGAGAGAGAGAGAGAGAGAGAGAGATTATTTCATTTGTCACATATCCTAGTTTACTGCAATGTCAAATTTCTTTGATGAATCTAAAAACTTTCAGATTGTAATCTCAGCTTGTGTTCAAACAAGTCGACTTCAGAGAGAGGCACATGTGTGTGCATCTTCTCGTGCTTCTTTGCCTCTCTCTAGCCATCAACGCTTGGAGAATGTGTGTGTGTGTGTGTGTGTGTTTGTGTGTCTGAGAGAGAGAGAGAGAGAGAGAGAGAGAGAGAGAGAGAGAGAGAGAGAGACCTCCTCTCTGAGCTTCCCAAACACATTGTGGACTCGCTACTCTACTCCTCTTGACGACTTCACAGAGTTCTTCCTATTTGCTATGTCTTTCCAGACATCCATCCTTCCATGTCTATAATTTCCTTGTTGTCCCGCTAGCCTTGCCATTCTCCCAAGTCCCTCACGCTCCTTGGTCCCTTCCAATCTTAGCTTGAAAACCCCATTAGAGGTGCATCATGGCAAGTGGAACTTCAATTTAAATCATTCAGGCGCATCTGGACAGTATTCACATGAGAGAGGGAGTTGAATCATTTGGATCTTCCTGCAATGGCTGACTCTTGGCCTTTGCCATTGCTTCTCCTTGTCCAAGCACAATAGTTCTACTACATGCACTCCTTAGCCAACTCTACCTCTTGGACATGCTTCGAACTCTACCTCTACGGATTTGCTGCCTCTCTATTGAGCATCACCTCTAAGTCGTGCTAATGATTGTGAGGCTCACCACGTCTCATGCATTAAGCCCATTGCAAACCCTACTTGCATGAACTTTCTTATCAATTATCTATCGTTAAAGGTTTACTCATCCCTCTTTTTTTTGAAGCCACTGGGCTTGGTTCGACACTAATTATGTGAAGGTAGTATCTTCCTGCAGCTCTAGTATGCCCCAACACTATTACTATACATGAAAACTAATAGTAAGGTTTAAATTTCACATTTGACTAAGGAGGGATTCAATATTTTTGAAAATTCACATCAATATATCTTTTGCAGCATCATCACTCCACATGCTACTTTCTCGTCTTTCTCTCTACTTCCTTTCATCCTCTCCACTACATTCAATAAATTCATGAAACATGCGCAAATGGAGATATATAAAGCAATGATGGTTTCTTTCATCAGAAAAATCCTTGCTCTTTGAGCATGCAGAAGTAATCTTCAGGGAATCATTTGAGAGAGAGAGAGAGAGAGGGAGAGAGAGAGAGAGAGACAAAGAGAGAGAGGCTAGGTTTTGAGAACCCAAGATAGTGGATTAGTATCCACTCAATGTCCACCATTACTTGCCAAGGAACACGAATTTCTTTTACTCCACTTATGCGTAGGCTGTGCGCACATCCATAGTGTCCAATATATTGATTGAAGTATATAAGAAAAATAACTCAATATCAAAGATGCAATGATTTTTGAAACAAACAAGTTTTTTTGTTGCATCTCTATAGCATACCCGTGTTGTGGTACTTGTGGTGACAGAGAGTGCAAAAACCTAAATTCTTTTGCTATGGGTTTGGGAGCAAGCCGCTCGGTCATTTCCTTGATCGGAAATATGCGCTCGCCACTCGTAATACTATTTTTTAGACTGTCCATTGTGATTTGGCATTTTGGTGCAGGGAACTAGTAAGTTGAGTTGAAGGAAGGCATAAGGTGCTTGCAAAGTTAAATTGTAGGTTCATTTCACCTTTTCTAGGGTCCGGGAGTGCAACAATAGCCTAATTATGCAAAAAAAAGGGTGACCACATAGGCGTTCAGGACAGCCATCCAAAACTTCTGAATGCACCATCTATTCGCCCTTGTGGCCACCCTTTTTTTTGCATTATATGGCCTTGTCTGCACCCTAGGATACCAAAAAAATTAGATTAAGTGAAAGTAGATGTTTATGCAACATGACAATACAAATTCCACTTCTTTTCTCTCAGAGGTAATCAGAGCCCCCCCCCTCCTTTGTGTTCAAAGGTCCAAAGCATTCACTATGTAAAATTCACCTATATCATGTGTGTTCACCAGAATGGATTAAAAGTACCCCTTATAGGCCATATCTACACATGTTTCTGTAACTTTACAAGAACATAAAATCCCTGTTGTTGAGCACATGTGTTATGCTACATATACTTTAGTAAACTCCCCAGGTCAAAGACCTCACAAATCCTGTGCATTAAACGTTCAGCACCAGAAATCGATCGAACAAGGAGCCACTTTTTACTTCCTTGTGTCCACCTTGTTTTCTTGAAGAATGTTTTGGTTAATCCATTTCTTTGGTATTTGAAACCACATGTGACCCCTATTGTTATATTATCCACCAAAGGTTTCTTGATTAGCAGTTTACATAGGCTCGAGTGGTACATATCTTTTATGTTAAACAATGCATGTATCTATAATTTATGTTTACACTTTCTCTATCCAAATGAGCTACATAGTAAAAATAAACTCCACAATTTAACACTTAATTTCACAAGGTGATAGCTATTGGTATCATCTTTAGCAATACCAAAGAAATAGCTACCAATAGCTAATGAATACGGACATTTAAGAAGATTTGATACCAAAAACTTAACGCTAGTCAAGCAGGTGAAAAATCAAAGGCTTTACAATATATGTATGATGAAACACAAATCAATAATAATTCACCCCTATACATCAACACCTCCATCTCAAGTTGTCATTTCTCCAAGTCAAGCTTCGCATAGGCATAGTATGGAAGCAATAACATGTTGAAAAGCAAGAATTTAGATTGTTGAACTTGTGAAACTTTGCTAATGATATAGATTCAACATCCCCAAATGAGGAAATATTGACAAAGTTTACGATCCTCTTTAATGAGAATAACCATTAATACTTAAACTGAAGTCAAAATATTCCTTGAATTTCTTCATGGTGGAGTGATTAAGACTTGAGACTTGAAACATCTTACAGGAAAATCAAAATATCCATAAAGGTCAACAATATTTCTCAAGTCTGTATGAAACTCCAATAATCTAAATTAAATACTCTCACTCAATGCGACACCATTTAATAAAAAAACATATTTATATTGCATTTATAGAGGAATCCAGCCTCATGAAAAATATTTACAAATAGAGACAATGTTGTTGCTGTTAGGCTTCTCTTACAAGTATTTGTATTCCTCATCTAGAGATTCATATACACTTGAGTATTTGTGTGTCTATGACACTAGGGAACATAGTAGTACTATATGGATGGCTTCTCTAGGAGATCCTAGAGAGTACCTACTGGTTCAAGATTCTACAAAAATCCAACTATTCTTATCAAAATATTTTAACATGGTAATGGAAGGTTCCTCATGTAACAAAAATAGAGTGATTTTCATCTTTGCACATGGTTGCTTGCTCATGTCCTCTCAAAACAAGTTGACTCTGTAAGTAAACAACAAATTATGTGAGCACAAAGTTGTAGAGTGCAAAATGATATCATTCTAATAATCTAATTACAACTTTACAAATAATAAATTATAAGAAAAATTAGAGATAACTCTCCATAGATAACACAACTTACTTGCAGTGTGAGACTCAATCATATGCTACACAGCTATAAATGGAGCACCAAATCCATCAATGAAATAGCACCACCCAGTGTTATGAGGTGTGAATCCCAAACATTGAAATTCATAAAGAGGTTAATTCTCTCCAGCATGATAGACTTAAAGATGGAGATGATGTTAAGCTCTGTATGTAAGCTACAAGGGTAGTTTTCTTACCATTCTATCTTTATGTTGGAGATGAACCCTGGCAATGCCCACGCAATATTCACACCTCCTGTTATTGTGGTAAGCAAGCTTTGTGAGCTCATACTTTTGGCACTTTCGGGAGTAGAAGTTTCCATGTAGTGTGAGTGAATGAAAGTTGAAGGAGTAGAATATTTTTTCATGTTGTAATGGAGGTGAGAGAAGGGAGAGGAGCTAGCTTTGTGTGAAACTATGTGGTGGGCAAGGGGAAGAGATGGGGGAGAAGCTTGCTTGTTTTGCTACAATGGAGGTGGACGAAAGCTAGCAGAGAGATAATGCTGGACTATAGGGGTTGCATGTGGTTGTTGCAGCAATGGAGAGTTTGGAAAAGGGTTTGTAGAAGAGAGAGAAAATCACTTTTTAGCTATAGAATACGTTTGGAAAGAGTATAGAGGGTAAAAATAATGTTTTGACTTTTTTATAAAAATTATTTTTTTAGATTTTTTAGTGTACGTTTTTTACTTTTGGAGGTCAATATTACTTTTTTGACCATGAAATAGGTTTGGGGACCTTTTAAGGATGGAAAACTTGAAATTTGATTTTTTTTTTTAAAATTTGAAATTTTTAGTGTAGTTTTAAATCCAAGCCAAAAAGTGGGGTAAAAGAGGTCAAAGTGGTACCCCCCCCCCCCTCCCTTTCCCCTAGCCACCGCCCTTACCTTCTCACTAGGTAAGAGGACATTAAGAGGTGTAAGGCTACCTTGTCCCCCTACTTTTTTTAAGATATAGAGTGTGTCCACCACCCTCTTCCTATTGGCTAGCCTCTAATTAACCTTAATCCCAAAGGGCCCCTAGAAGGTTTATATTTTTCCTAATGGAGCTAAGTAATCACCTCAAAAATTTTGATAGTTTTTGAGATACGATGTTTTTGGTGGACCCTAGTCTACCCACTTTTCTCACAAGTAGCCCATAGTCTTCTCTCACATCTTTCCCTACTTTCACACACACACGCTCATTTATCTCTAATCCTCACTCAAACCTACAACTTCCATGGTTTTCTCTCACCCTCTTCACCATTAGCCTCCCCTTTCACACCCATAGCTCTCTTTTGAAGATCTACCTGCATCCACCATCTCCATAATATTTCTCTCTGTTACTCCAATATTACAATTGTATTCTACCCTTTTAAGAATGTACAAAAAATCAGCAACAACCTAACCATACTTAATCTCTGAACAATGGGGGTTTTTTATCAACACAACCCTCATTCTCTTTGTGGTGAATCAACTATGGTGGCATCATGAAAAGAAGAAGAAGAAGAAGAATGGAGGTCATTTTCGACAATCTACGCATGGGTGAGTTCAAGATTCCTCAAGGATTCACCATCTCAAGGGTACACCCATCTCATTCACCTCTCAAGTCACATTATGCAAAATTTGGACTCACAAAGGGGCCCTTTAAGGAGTTTGACTTTACCTCTCTCTACCAAAATGGGCGCATGGATAATGTTTTGCAAACAAACTCCAAAGTTGACAGAGGTTTGACAGTTAGAATGTCCTCTTCAAGCTCTATCTACTGATATATAGCACGCCATGAGATTCCTCATATTTTAGAAGATTCTTTTTTTTATTCACTTAGATTCCGACAGAGTTGTCACATCATAGGTGAATAAAAAAAAAGAATCTTCTAAAATATGAGGAATCTCATGGCGTGCTATATATCAGCAGATAGAGCTTGAAGAGGACATTCTAACTGTCAAACCTCCGTCAACTTTGGAGTTTGTTTGCAAAAATTTATCCATGCGCCCGTTTTGGTAGAGAGAGGTAAAGTCAAACTCCTTAAAGGGCCCCTTTGTGAGTCCAAATTTTGCCTAATGATTTTACCCATTGTAAATATGTTACTAACATTTTTTAGTAATTCTACTAACACAAACACCCATTAACCCAACTCTAAAAAGCACCTTCCCTCAAGACATGTACATATAATAAAACTCTCTCTCTCTCTCTCTCTCTCTCTCTCTCTCTCTCCTTAAAACTTTACTTTTATCTTATCTACTATCAATAATGTGCTCTCTTGAGCCCACGTCCATGACTTAAGCAGACAAAGAAGGCCCGCAATGTTTTGATATTAAAAAAAATCATAATATTGATTAGTTTTCTTAATGACGGGTCTCCAACCTATAAATAGACCCCTCTCCCTCTTGTAAAACTATCTCCAAGCTTTCACATAGCACCCCAATACTATAGGCATGAGGAGAGACTTAGGTGTAGCAACCACTTTGTGAGTCTGGCGCTTGGTTTGAGAGAATCTTTGATGCTACACATTCCAAGTGAGAGAGTGTGAGTTCCATATCCAAAACCATTATTGTATATGCTCTTCCATTTTCAACAATTTGAGGTTTTGGTGCTTCAAAGGCATGTCTTGGTTCTATAATTGTCGTCCTTCACTTGTGCCACATGGTTTGGTGAATGCAAGGTGACTTGTATCTTTTAAGTTTCGTCATTTGAGCTTGTTTGAGAAAGTGGTGAGTGTGTTTTCATTGCCAAGTTTCTTGTTCATTGTAAGAGGTTTTTGCGCTGAGAGGTTTCCCACACCCTAAGAAAATGTGTGTGTGCTAGCAATGCTTACCATTCACTAATTGTTGATTGTTTAGTTTATACAAGCTCTGTGATAGTGTGATAAGTATACAGCCTTACCTTGCAAGCTATCAATCAAGTATTTGCACAAACTCTACTCCTCTCTGTCTTTCTTCCCTTTGCTCTCACTCTCTCTTGCGCCATTTGGTGTGTATCTTTGTGTGCGATCTTTTTTGTGCATTCTTTTGCACCCTCTCTTGCGTCCTAAATGCATTCCATATCTAGGTGGTCTCCCTATCTTGTTTGGGTTTGTCTGTGGGTTTGTTGTTGTGTTGTGCTTGTGGTTTCCCTAGCCCCAATTGAGCAACATAGGATCCTTGAGTGGTGTTTAGAGGTCTCCTCTATTGTTGCCCCACCCGAACTGCCTCAATTTTGGTTCCCCCATGGAGGAGGGACTTGTGTCTATTGTTGTTTCATATTGCATGTATGCTTAGCTTTTAGCATAATCAGGTAGGTTACATGAATCACGAGAACTTGTATTTGCAAGGCAAAAGGTGCATATCATTGTAAGCACAAAATTACAACTTTAATGAGTAATTAGTAGAATTTTTGTCCCTCTTAGGTTGGATGAGAGAAATGGTTCTATAAATCTTTTTATTTATTTTGCCTCTCATTAGGTACAACCTTAGTTTGGACCACGTCTACATTTTTGTTTTGTTTTGAGCATTAGGTCATTCATAGACCATGAATAATAGCCCACGAATATAGTTTTTTCCCTTCCATTTCACTCTTAACATTAGAATAAATGTTGCAACTAGTAGAAAGATCCATTTTCAACAGCAACATTTGGTGTTCATGTTTGGTATCCAAATAGTAGGATAAATTCTCATGTCACCAAACCCTGTCATCCTACCTCTTGTTGACTATCATAGATCCTTTGATGTGCATATTTTTATCTTGTTGTAGAATAGATTATAATCTAGAAAACAAAACTGTGTAAACCTTTTTAAGAAAAAAAATGTGTTGTCACTTTGAAATCAACTCAATGGAGGCCCAACGCCAAATGTCATGATATCCCCTCTTCTTTGGACAGCTTGGCAAGGATGCCAAGCTATTTCTAGCAAATTTCAAAATGGCTTACCGCATAAAAAGAGTGATAGGAGATCCAAAATGCTTAGAAATGTTTGAGGTAGTTCCGAGGAAGGATGCTAGCACTTGGTTTGACTCTCTATCTCAAGAGTTTAAGAGAAACTATAAGAAAGTCATTGATTATTTCAAGCGGTACTTCTTTGATCCCCAAAACACTCAAAAGCTATGGCAAGACATTGTTTCTCACAAGAAAAAGACTTTAATAGATAATTACTACATGTACAAACAAGAGTTTCTACATCTTTGGGTTGTATGGGTGAGAAATGTTGCTAGCCCCGGTGATGGTGCAGAGTTCCTAAATAAGGAGAGGTGCATAGCTGATCTCTTTCCCACACTCAAGATAAAAGTTGAGATGGGTGCACCTGCTACCTTTGATGCATCTAAAACTAGGGATGTTGAGAAGTATAGAAACCTCAAGTGCCTAAGGGAAGAGGTTCCAATAGAGGGACCTAGACCCAAGGAGAGATTGCAAGCATCAACATCTAGAGAGCTTCCTGAGGTAGCAACTGAAGTGATTGAGAAGTTAAATAAATTTTTAAGAAACCTCTCAATTTAACTTCCAAAAGTTGTAGGTCCCAAGGGAAAAACAAAGAAAATTGAGGAGCAAGAGCCACGACCTAGGCAACTTTTGCAATGTCAGAACTGCGAAGAGTTTGTCCATGGGATGTATAATTATCCTTGGCCCCATGGGGAGCCAAGAAGGCCTAACTTGAATTCCCCCAATGATGAATGTGCACGTGGTAGAGGTGACAAATTCAAATGATATTGACATGGAATCAAATGGCATTAAGTGTGGCCGTGGAAAAGGTAAGGAGAAAGAAGAAGTCACATCACAAACTAACCGTGGACGAGGAAAGAAGGCAAAGGAGACCAAGGAAGCCAAGAGGACTCGACGTCGTATCAATCTCCAAGACTTCCCTCTTGGACAAGGTATGGCTCCATACAACCTGTTGGAAGACATGAGAGGTAAGAGTTTTGATATCTCATGGCCTCAACTTCTTGTATTATGTACACAAGTTAGGAGGAATTTAATGAAGACAGTTAGCACTAGGAGAAAGTTAAAAGAGAGTGTCCTTGTGGTAAAAATTGCACAAGCTAAAATGATTGAGGACATTACATTGATGCTAGACTATTACATAAAAGGAAGGTTAGTTAGGAAAGGTCTAGTGGATGGGGGTGCACAAATTTGCATCATGACAGAACGACTCATGCAGAGACTAGACATGCACATCCATGAGACATCTGAAATCAAAGTAAAAATGGCAAGCAATAGCAAGACTAGGTGCATATGCATTTGTAAAAATGTTATTGTGGAGGCCTTTGGCATTAAGAAGGCAATGGATTTCTATGTTATGTCTACCAAAGGAAATGGTTACCCATTTATCCTAGGAAGACCATGGCTAATGAAAATGCGAGCTTTGCACGATTGGGAGAGTGGAAAGTTAATTTGTAGGAATGAGAATCATAAGAATGTTGTCTTCAACATGAAGGAGCAACACCAAGAGGAGCTCCACGAAGAATCATCTCAAAGTGAGACGGAGGAAGATTGGACCGATAACACTTTAGAAGAAGAAAGTAGCGGCAACATTACTGAAGAGGAGTCTTCCATCAAAGTTATGGGGGTAAGGTTTAAGACAAGCAACCAAGAGACCTCTTGGGAAGGCTTGGAAGAGGTAGGTCTTCATGAGAATCAAGGTGTGGAAGATAAATAAATGATAGAAGATATGCTATCAGCAACACTTACAAAGGAAGAAAGAGAGGAGTTCAAATGTGTGCTAAGGAAGTTTCCTAGGCTTTTTACTCAAGATTACACATATGTGCATGGGGTAGATGTTTCTTAACCCAAGATTGAGTTAAAGCTTGAGGCCACACATAAAGCTGAGAAGCTACAAAGGCTAGGAGTTATCAAGAAGCAAGATGTACTCAAGGAGGCAAGAAAGCTTCTCGCAACAGGTATCATTTATATAGTGGAGAATTCAAAGTGGGTCTCTCCCATTGTTGTCACTCCCAAGAAGAACGGCAAGTGGAGGGTGTTTGCGGATTACCGTCCACTGAATGAGGCGACAAAAAGAGATCACCTACCCCTTCCATTTCAGTATGAGATACTAAATGACGTAGATGATCATGATAAGTACACTATGTGTGATGGCTACTCAGGATACTTTCAAATAGGTATTGCATTAGAAGATCACTTGAAAACAACCTTCATCACTCCTTGTGGTTGTTATGCTTTTAGAGTCAAGCCATTTGGTCTAAAAAATGCTCCTACAACTTTCCAACGCTTCATGAACATGGTATTTCAAGCATTATTTAGAAAGTCAATTAGGGTGTTCATTGATGATTTTCTCATATAGCCCAAAATTGTTGCATCTATAGAAGGTAAAAGAAGGATTGAAGAAGCTCTATGACATGGGAGGTCAACTCAACCTCAACAAGTGCCACATAGGTAAGAATGAAGTGATCTTGCTTGGTCACAAAGGTTCTTACAAAGGCATCGAGGTAGATCCTTCAAAGGCAAAGGTTCTTATTGAGTTACCATCACCCAACAGTCTTATAAGGAGGTCATCTCATTCATTCAAAAGGTGAAGTATATGTCACGCTTCATTCACTTAGCCTTAGAGTTACTTCACCCTTTGCAAAAGTTGACACAACAAGTAGAATTTGCATGGTTTTATGAGCTTGAAGAGTATTTTTGTAACATTAAAGTCATTTTACCAGAGCTACCAACACTCATGCCTCCTTGTGGGGAGTACACATTCCTTTTTAGCTCTAGTGTTGGGAAGGAAACAATTGGTGATGTTTTATTACAATAAGATCCCCACAGTACCAGGATGTGACCCATATACTTTGCTAGTAGGGTCATGAATGCTTTGGAGAGAGGCCAAACGGAGGCAGAACTGCTAAATCGCTAAACTTAACATGAACAAACATATGAAACTAATCAAATATAATCAAAACTAATCAATTAAAACCAGCTCTATAACTTGAACATTTCTACATTGACATTCATAACACCTAAGATAATCCACAATTTAAAGTACAACATAATTTTAAAGTAAATTTGCATAAAATTTTTGAAAATTTATAAATTTAAAATGTGATTGTGTGTGCATTTTGTTTTACTTGCATGCATGTTTATAATTGTTTAGTGTGCATTGTTTAGTGTATTGTTTAGTGTGCATTTTTGGTTACTTGCATGCATGTTTATATGAACGTGTGTATGCAACAAAAAAGAAAGTTAGAGAACTCACATGAAGCTTATTTGAGAAAGAAAGAGTTGGAAAAACGTCCTCAAACCTGCAAAAATACACACACACACACGCTATGTTACACACACATACACTAAATTGCACAAACCTATAAGGAAACTTGATATTTCACCTTGATTATGGGGAGTAGTCCATGAGCGAGCAACTCCGACAAGTCGTTAGGTAGCAGATCCGGAGCAAGTGTGGAGGAGGAGGGCAATAGAATGGAAATGCGCAGGAAAGACCCGCGGTTCTCTTTTTTGTAGGGTCCTTTGGCACAAGAGTTGGTATAGGCGTCGGTATGAGCATTGATATGCACATTGGTACAATCATCTATATAGGTGCCAATATGGCCACCGGTATGAGCGTCGTAAATTCAAAAATTAATTTTTTTAAAAACTTGATCTCCCTCCAGATTTACCTACACATATACCGTCACCCGCCATTGACACCAATAATTTGACGTCCGAATTTAAGCGAGCTCTTGTAGTGAGTAGGTAGACCTCAAAGGGGTATGAGCCACTTTCCATGAGGGCTATCAAGTCCGTGAGACCAAGGCACTGGGGCATGACAACAAGGGTCTTGTCGGAGATTACGGGAGTGTTCCTAATATGCCCTACTAAGGTGGCATTGCGTCCGATTGTAGTCAAAAAAGATTTGCAGAGGAAACATTACTTGCAAACCCATTCCAAAGCTCTCAAGTTGAATGCAATCAAGGTTTGACGTCTGCCCTCATTTCTAAAACACAAAACTGACAAGGATTGACCCCTCAACCTTGTAAAGCCCCCAAATATAGCACATTTGCCTTACACCATGCTGCCAAAGTCAGCTTCTTGTCAAGGGAGGCGTATTCTGTAAAGTTTGAGCTTGGTGTTGTAGTTCGGCCGAGAGCATAGTTGATCAAATGTACCCCAAAATGAGCATGGGTTGGCTCATTTGAGAGAAATTTGTGCTTGAGGGGCTTGATGCACATACATCAAAAGCAAAGATTTGGGGCTATGAGGATCTCAACAATGAAGTACAAAGCAAGGTTCAAATCTCATACACACACAAAAGTTCACATACACCTAAATATGGAAATAAAATTGAATGGGCATATGGTGTGGGAATGGGGCAATTGAGGGCTCTATGGAGAGATTGCAAGGAAAGTTTTGGGATGAGATGAACAATGCTTGATGGGTGCAAGAAGGGAAAGACTAATTGATTGTGAAAGCCACTAAAACATCGACACAAAACAACCTAAATGCAAATAAAAAATTGAATACTAGTCGTCTCCCTAACGAAGGCTACTTAGCCATGGAGGGTAGTGGCCTCTTGGGTGTGCCAAGGACATGCCCACACATAGCTAGATAAGGTCTTAATTAGTGAGAGATTCAACTAGTTATGGACAATGCCAACAAATCATAGCAATGATTAAGGAATGCTAATTACTCTAATACAGATGCTAATATTTTCCCACATTAAATTATCTATTCAATATGAGAATGAATATGAGAAAATCATGTGGGATAGGTACAAATTAGACTTTATGACATTACCTCTCTCTTGAAATCATAGTAATTCTCGACTATGAGGTAGAGAAGATAAATCCTTAGTCATTAGTCAATGTTTCTTAGCGGGCAGAGGGATCCCTACGACATCATTTCAAAATGGATGACTAGTCCATTTGGTCCTTGGGAGACTTAGCTTCCACAAGCATGTCTCCACTTTAGTCCATATCATACTCCCATAGTAGACTGAAGATTTCTAGTTGGTGTTTGGGTGATGTCATCATCACAAACATGATTCTAAGCGTGAATATTACTTAAATTTGTGCACAATAAAAGATAACTAGTCTTATAAGACAAAAAAATTGTTCATTTAAAGAGAATTTACATTTGCTTACTCTAGTGTAGCATTGTAAGCATTGACAAGGTTCATATTATCCTTAAGCTATGTTCCTTGTATCCATCTAGCATCTTCAAAAGGATAATTTTTGAACTTAATAAGATACCCTCGGATAATCTTACCATGTCTTAGTACCTTGTCTTTATGTTGAAGGATGGATTTGGTCTCGAGCACCACTTCTTGATCCTCGATCTTGGGTGGGTCCTCAATTATTGGTTCTCTTAGTGGCTCTCCTTTGTAAGTCTTAAGTAGGCTCACATGAAAAGCATTTTCTATGAGCCAATGATTGGGAAACTTTAGTTG
The DNA here is from genome assembly GCF_014529385.1 of Adiantum capillus-veneris. NCBI lineage: Eukaryota > Viridiplantae > Streptophyta > Polypodiopsida > Polypodiales > Pteridaceae > Adiantum > Adiantum capillus-veneris. The sequence goes on along the minus strand of NC_140938.1, from coordinate 36,354,889 downwards.
ATAGGCCATCTTGTTGATTGGTTTCAGGATTTGAAAAGGACCAAAGTATCTTTTTGCTAGCTTATCATAATACTTTTTGTCGCGCGTAGGATTTTTTCGTGTCGTTTGCCTTATTCGATTAGGAAACCTGAGTAGGATCCAATCATTTTTCTTGAAATTTAAGGAGCTTCTTTGCTTGTTAGCAGTATCTTTTTGCCTTTGTTATGAGATGGCTATAGACTCCTTAATATTTTGAAAAGATTCTTGTAGGTCTCAGCTATAGTCATTGACAGCGAAGATCTTCCGATGTACCCTAAGTAGCAAGGGACTTTTAGGTCTTCCCTCAATGATTTTGAAGGGTGCCTTCCCTGTAGTAGTATGGACAGTGTTATTGTACGCATACTCTACAAGAGGTAGGTACTTCTCCCATTGTGAGTGTTGATCTACTTTTGAGACATAGGGCTTGAGTAGATCTAGAATCGTAAGGTTAGCTATCTCACTTTGGCCATCCGTTTGTGGGTGATAGGACAAAGAGAAATTTAGCCTTGTACCTAGATTTTCAAAGACACATTCCAACTATTATTGGTCATTTGAGGATCTCTATGTGACACTATGGATGCTGCCAAGCCATGGTGTTTGAAAATCTCCAATGTGAAGAGGGTTACCATTTGCCAGTGCCTCAATAGTCTTTTTGACAGGTATAAAATATGCGTGTTTGCTAAACCTGTCGACTATTGTCCATATTCCCGTATTCCCATGGATAGACTAGGGTAATCCAAAGATAAAATCCATGGATATACTCTCCCATGGTAAATTAGGGATTGGCAATGGCTGGAGTAATCCACGTTTCTTCCCTCTATCATACTTTGTCTTTTGGCATACCACGCATTTTAAAACATACTCTTGTATGTTTACTTTCATGGTAGGCCAATAGAAATATGTCTCTACTCCTCGAAGAGTAGGTTGAATCTCTCTATGCCCTGCAAGATAACCATCCTGCAAGGTGAACGGTTCTTCTTTCTTCCCTAAGGCATAGGCTGACATTATATCCTTGAAATCAAGGTTAGTAGCATACTCATCTATTATAGAAGATAGATCATTGTGGAGTTTCTATAGACACTACATTTATTTTTGGTCGTCGTGATAGTGAGATAGATCATTATGAGTTGCTATAGACACTGCATTTACTTTTGGTTGTCATAATTGTGCATCAGCCACCCAATTGTGCTTGCCAGCAATATGAGAAATATGAAAATTAAATTGCGAGAAAAAGTTTACCCCCCTCATTTGTTATTCAAAAAGCTTCGTTTGCGTCATGAAGTACTTAAGACTTTGGTGATCTGTTCATAGCATGAATGGAGTCCCCAAAAGATAGTGTTTCCATGTTTTAAGGACACGTATAATAGCTAGTAGCTCCTTATTCTATATGACCAACACTCGCTCATCAAATTTGAGTCTTCGACTCTTGTATGCTATGTATGGAATACACTTCTTGAAGCAAGACTTCTCCAAGGCCATCTCTACAAGCATCACATTGGACATCAAATGGTTTCGAGAGGTCCAGTAGTGTAAGGACAGGTTGGAAAGTAAGCTTTTCTTTGAGCTTGTCAAAATCATTTTTCTCTTTTGCAATCCATGTATACTTAACTTTCTTCTTCGTTAAGTCATGTAATGATCGAGCTATTTGTGAAAATTTTTCTATGAAACATCTATAGTATGTACACATGCCAATAAATCTTTGTAGCTCATGTAGATTCCTTGGATTAGGCCATCCTTGTAATACCTCTAACTTTACTAGATCCATTTGACAATGTGACCCAAGTATTGAATCTCTTGAAGGAAAATTTCACTCTTCTTTGATTAATGAAAAGTTTATTCTCCCTCAATGCTTGAAAGATTACCTAAAGATGTTGCTTATGCTCATCGAGAGAAGTGGAGTAGATGATGATATCATCAAAGAGGTAAACTTGTGATGGGGTCTAAAACTTTTCTCCATCAAGAGATTGAATGTGGCTGGAGCATTTGTCAAGCCAAAAGGCATGAAAATATATTCATAAAGATCAAATGTTGTGCAAAAAGTGGTCTTTACAATATCTTCATCCACTATTCTTATTTGATGATATCCACTTTTAAGGTCAATCCTATTGAAGTAGGTAGAACCTTGTAGCTTATCAAATAGATCTTCTACCTATGGTACAAGAAATCTATTCATGATAGTAATCTAGTTTAGTTCCCTATAATCAACACACATACGATATGTGTCGCCTTTCTTTTGCACTAAAAGGATTGGTGAACAAAAGGGAGAGGAACTAGGCCTCACCATCCCCTTGTCTACTAGCTCATGCACTTGCCTCATAATCTCCTCTTGTTGACCTTGAGAAACTCTATAAGGAGGCCTATTAGGCGGTGAGCTCCAAGGTGGAACCTCTATCTTATGGTCATCATCCCCTCATTTTGGAGGTAACTTCATAGGGATGTCATCGATAAAACCATTTTGGAATCTATTGAGCAAATTAGACAACTCTAATTCCTCTTGATTCCTATCATTCTGATTTGATAAAACATTATGTTCATTTATGAACTCTTTGACAAAAATCATATACGCAAAAACTGAGCTTTTCATTGAATTATCAAAAGCACAAGAGGTTTAGTACAACTCGACTCGTTAGCATCTATATACATGTTCTTTTCCCTATAGGTGAAATAAATTCTCCTTTTAGGAAAGTTCATATTGGCAGCCATGTGGTTGAACCATGGTGCCCCTAAGATAACATTTCATGTTGGAGAGGGGCAATGAAAAATTCCTCTTTCGTAGCTTTGGACATGAAGCCTCAATTTCCCAATCAAGGGCGTAACAAAGGCTTGTTGTCCATTGAAATCTCCATCGGCAGTCACAATATCTCCCATCTTGAAAGCTGGTATGCCCATCTTAGTGTCCAACTCCGTTGATATGAACTTGTGAGTAGAGCCAGGGTCAAAAATGATAAAGGCATCATGCTCCCTCACCTTTCCTCAAGCATAGGGAAGGGAAGATCCCTTGCAATGAGTATCCTCTTTTGGAGCTTTGACCATAGACCCTCTAGGAGTCTCATTGCATGCATTTCTTTTGGGGCAAAAGCAATAACCATGTCCTTGCTCCCCACACTTGAAACATTTATGATCCTTGCAAAAAGCCTCTAGCTCTTTAGGAGAGAGTTTATTTTTACCTTTGTCAATTCCTTTATTCTTGTTCTTCTTGTTGTTGTTGGAGTTACCTTGGGAAGAGTTTTGAGCATTGTTCTTCCCTCTTGATTCATTTCGTTCTTTGTTTTCCATGTTCTTAGCATTTCTTTTAGCCCCTTGTTGGACATTGATGCACGAGGCAACCATAGTGTGGTATATGACTTGGTGATGGTCCTAGGATTTTGAGAATTGACATACTCGGCCATTTCCTCAGGTAGTCTCGCACAATATTGTTGCTTTTTCTCGGTATAGTTTATCTTTTGGAAGACTGTAGCTATGACAGGTAGATCCCAAAACTCATCCACATACTTGCGGATAGAGTCGTTGGGGAGTAGCTTCAAGCTTCGCCATTCAGTCACATTTTATCTTTGGCATAGCTTGCAAAAATTTGCTTCATGATGGAAATGCGTAGATTTTTCCATGTCTTTGGAGCTTCACCATTGCCACGGAGGCTAGCCCACCATTGTCAATCAGACTTTTGGAAGTGCATAGCTACATGATGTAGCTTAGAGGATTTTGTGAAGCCCTCATCTCCAAAGGCTGCATCAAACTGTTGGGAAAAGGAAAAAACATTATCCGTAGCACCAAAGGTGAGAAAAGAGACGCTCTTTCCTCCCTCCTTGAACTTCTTAATCTTGTAGGACCTTTTCCAAGCAGCATAAGATTTGCGATGTCCTCCGCTCTTGTATTCTCTAATAGGAGAAAAACCACTGATTTCATCAAAAGAGAAGTAAGATGATGAAGATGGAGGAAGAGGGTGCTTCTTTCTCGATTTTTTCTTCTTTTGATTCCTCTATTCCTTTTCAGAATGACAAGGAGAGGGACTTTATGAGGATCTTTTTCTCTTAGTAGGAGTTGGGGATCGTCAAGACCGCCTTCCTTGTGGAGCCACGAAGAATTTGGATATTCACTTCTTTCTCTTTCATAGGGTTTCTCCTCTTATCTCACCAAAAAGAGTCTTCTTTTGACAATCTCTACAAGAGGCTTCCTAAGCTCTCTCTCTCTCTCTTTGCCTGGGGAGTTTGGAGAGTCCCATGAGTGTGAAGTTGCTGGTTAACTTTAGCTTGCAAGGCAAGGTTGCCTATAGCTTGTAGCAACCTAGTAAGAAGATAGTTCACAAACATGGCGGCATCATTAGTAGCACCTTCATGTGAAAAATCAAAGTTATCAGTATTCATTCCTCTCTTTATTATTGCCATCCATGCTGGCTAAACTTATGTATATGACACATTGTGATTTGGAAACTCAAAAATTTAGTTGCTACTCTTCTTTACTTTTGAAAATTATCTCTCAAGCATCCATACCCGTGGTTTAGAGATTGTTGATTGCAAAGAGTAGTGGAGAGGGTCTAGTACTTCTCGATTGAATATAGTTCATGTTGAGCTTGCTAGTAGCTCAACAATCGTTATGCCAGAGGCAAGCCCCGAAAGACTCCTTTATTAAGTCTATAGTTCACAATGGTGTACCTCGAACTAAATTCTTTTCAATCGGGATAATAAATACATGTGTCACTATTCCATTAGGAGAAAGCTGGACTCACTTTTGGGCCTTTCAGCTCTAGAGAGAGAGTGGCGCTCGGACAATGAGGAAGAGGCTAACGTTACGTTGAAAATTGACATTTTGGAGTCAAGCTCTTTTTAAAAAAAGGGAGGAAATTTTATTCTGGTTCATCAAATTGCACAATTTCACGCTTTCAAGGCATAAATGCCGTAAGTCATACTAACTATGTACCGAGGAATTTCAGAACTTTCATTGAAGACTCTATCTAGTACTTTGTTCCCGCCCAAATATGACTTTGAGTAGCTCTATTTCCCTCTCAAAACTTCTTCCCTTTTTTATATTTGCGCTAACCTTTCTGTGTATTCATTCTACTGCACACCATGTCTACTTCTCGAAGGCCTAGCACTACCATTGACTCTGTTAGCATTTTTAACAGTTATACTACAGACGATCAAGCATGGATTCCATCTCGTATAACTATCGGAAGTTGGGTTCTACTGCAAACTAGGAGGAGGAAGAGGAGGCGACGCAATGATTTCGTGGAGGCTTTCAAGGGTCAAGTTAAAGAGTTTAAAGTGTGTGCACAAAGCAAGCGAGTGAAAGAGGTCCTCATACAACATGATTTCCAGCATGTAGACTTAAGGTTGCAAACATCTCCTCCAAGGTTTCCAAGGCATCGACCCAACTGTAAGTTATTTCAGCATCTCGCTTAGTGCATGATTATATTCGAATATTAAGTGGTGGATATCATCTTTGGTATGTTTTAGATATTTATCCATCGAATAGGACAGATTGGCAACCAATTGAGAGTATAGTTGGGATTTTTGATGCTTTCCATGCATTTATTGGTGAGAAAATGTACCGAGGAAGAAAACACAAGGAACTTGCAGATAATGGAATTTTCTTTTATGATATGTCTTATGTGGAACCGAGAACTTCCATCGGTTGGGGTCGTGTAGCTCCTTTGTCACTTTCATCCTTTGACAGCAAGGATTGGTCCCTGCCTACTTCACAAACTAGTGAAAGCTTCAGGAATAAGTTGTTTCAGGATATACAAAAGTCCCTCAAGTATTCAATTGCCACAAAAATAGTTCAGCTCGCACTATTTATGCCTCTTGAAGTGTTTGCAGAGTTTTTCTTCGATGAGCAAATAAGAACTACCGCAACAATGTTCATTTGCAAGTCTGAGAGCTGTTTGGACTTTTTAGATGATAACTCGGATAGGAAACAATCACAGAACAAAATCTGTATTTTGCAAAAGAAGTCCATAATTTGGAAGTTCATTATAAGCTCTCAAAATTTCTTAGTATCGTTTTACTATATTAGATATCATCTTCTTAGTGGGCAGCTTATTCCACTCGACCAAGATACAAAGAACAGCGTTGAGAACAAACCTTTATCCATGGAGCTCTACTTTCGAGACAGCCTACTTACTTTAATGGATACAATGTCAAGCACAACTCTGGCACAACTCAGGATAGATCTTACATGTGAATAACTTCCACTTTTGCCATAATTGTATGCATTCAGTCTCAACAATAGAAAGGTGCTTACTAAATCGAAAAATTTTGATTGTCTTTAATACACTATGAGTGAATGTAACTTTTTCTTCTTTTCAGATTACTGCATGGTAATCTGAGACCATTTAATACTGGTTGTCCTTGAGAGCGTAGCCCATGTGCCTTTTTGAGTGACCGTTAAGGGTCAGACAGACGCCAATCGCCCTTGCAGTCGCCATCTCCATATCCATCTCGCACCTTCTGCCTGGCTAGCTCTCGTGCCTTTGCCTTTTCTGCGCCCTTCCCCTTGGCCAGCTCTCGTGATCTTGCTTTTAGAGGCAGACGTCGATCGCCCTTGCATTTGCCATTGCCTTTGCCTTTTCTGCACCCTTCTCCTTGGCCAGCTCTCGTGATCCTACGTTTAGAGTCAGACGCCGATCGCCCTTGCATTCGCCATCGCCTTTGCATTTTTTGCGCTCTTCCCCTTGCCCAGCTCTTGTGATCCTGCATTGAGTGACCTCCACTGGGTCGAGTCCTTTGCTGCCGCGTCGCCATCGCCATCGCCCCCCTACTGGTTCTTGCTGTCGGTGGCCTGCGACATCACCATCCAACTCGGCGCCATTGGATATTGCAGAGATAGGTTCTTTCTCCCTGCCTCTCCCCTTCCCGTGTGTTGTTAACTATGTGCGCACCGAAGCCACTCCGTTAGGGTAAAAACGCATGCATGGTTGGAATAATTACTCATTATGTGACCGTATCACATTCATGGTTGGAATAATTACTCCTTATGTGGTGACCGTATTGCATTCATGGTTGGAATAATTACTCCTTATGTGACCGTGCCTGAGTTTGGGCATAGTAGTGAGTAGGCCTATAAATCTATCACTGATAACATAATATGCTCTGTTCTTATCCACCTGTTCCGAATGCCACAAGACAGAACCAAGCGAATAAGGCCCTTCGAAGATTCTTGGGGGCCCTCCTCGCTTGGTACTGACTCAACTAACGTCACCACTTATGACATTGGCGCACGGGACATAACCCATCAATATGACATTAGCGCAAGGGACATAACCAAGCGAATAGAGTTGTTGGAAAATTCTTGGAGGCCCTACTCGCTTGGTTCTGACTCAACTAACGTCAACTGTTATGACTTTAGCACATGGGGCAGAACCTAGCAAAGAGGGTCATTCGGAAATTCTTGGGGACCCTACTCGCTTGGCTTTGACTCAACTAATGTCACCTCTTATGACATGAGCGCACGGGGCCGAACCAAGCAAAATAGGACATTGAGAGGTACTCGAGGCCCAACATTCGCTTTGTTATGACACCAAATAGTTTTAGCTTGATTTTTTTTCAGTCATGGGGATCATAGTTCTGGAGAGAGACGTGAGTGAGGATACATGTGAAGAAAAACTATTCACATTCTTATATAACGCCGGTGCTCATCACCGTGCACCAGAACTATCAGGAATGTTCAATGCAGAGTTTTCTATACAGAGGATTATAGATTGCTCCTTTGAGTACCTACAAAACCATTTGCAACAGTATGAGGCAATCAATTGTGACAATTCCATGACAGTTGATGGCATGAGATGTGTCCACCCTGCCGACCTTGACCCTCACAAGAGTGCTTCAAGGAGACTGAATCGCTGTCTTGAAAAGTGTCCCTCCAATGCACTACTTGTACAAGACAGGTGTATGAAGCAATTAAAAAAATGTCGATTATTGGAATTCTACCATGGGTTTGTCTGTTACTTATACTTGCAGACGGATGGCAAGTTAGAGACTTCGCAGTCAACAACTTTCGCTAGTTGTCCATTGGCGCCCGAGGAAGAGGTAGAGGATGTGGAGGTGCAATTCAATCTAGAAGAAGAGCAGGAAGAGGTACTAAAGGAAACATTTGATGTGGGCTTAACTCTTTTTTCTCTTGCGGATGCAGCAATAGGGTGCATGCAAGAAAGCCCAAGTATGGAAACGACTTTGCCTCTCAATTGTGCCCCCAGCTTTGCTATGGGGGGCGACACCCACTATATTCTGCTCACAGATATCATGCATGAGCTCAATATACGGAAGGACTACTGCCTAGTGGCAATTGCAAATTTTTGTGAAGTAGACATGGGGTTTGTGGACGATGATGGAGTGGACCAATATCTTATTGCTGACATAGTTGTCCGTGACTCATAGTTCACTTCAGGGTCGAACTGATTAAAGATACGTTATATGAGGTGAAGTCCGGAGAGGCCAATTTGCCAACAAATGAGCAGTTTGAATTGACAACAAAACAACTCAGCTTGGAAAACATGGGTAGACACGTGGCACCCGAAGATCATGTAATGAATAGTCAGTCTATTCACTTGTGGGGGAGGTCGATGCTGGAAATGGACGAGAATCAGATGGTAATTTTTGTCGATCATTCAGATGGTATTAGAGATGGCTGAGTGATAAAATATCATGAACATTTTTTTTGCTGCCAGGTGCTAGTGTATGACGATAGTTTCCTTAGAAGAGCGGGAGGCTCACGCCAAGGGCTTGTCACTGGAGTCCATGGCAAGGATGCGGCGTTGTCTCACTACATCGGGCGTTTCAACCACAAAAAGGTTTGTAGAAACAATTCAAGTACTTGAGAATTGTACTCATCTCACTTACGGCCCATAAATTCATTGCAATTATTATGTAGATCATAATATACCACAAGGAATATTCCGATGACAATGCAAAGTTCCCTCTGTTTGCAATGAAAGCTATTACAAGATTGTGTGGTGGGCACCCTCTCCCACTAAATGCAGAAACAGTAATTCTGATTGAACAACAGTTTGCTCTACATGTATTTGGCATTGGGTATGGGTGCCAGGCACTCAGAGCCCCCTATTTCATGTCCTACACAGCTCAGGCTCTGGCTGCAGGGGTTGAAGACCCGAAAAGCTTAGATCCATACAATAAGCGGCTATTTTTGAGGGAAAGAAGACGCATGATGCCCGTAGGGATTCTGCCATCAAGATAGGAACGAGCTCGTCTACAGAGCTTGCACATCGAAGAGGTACAAAGTGAGGAGGAAGGAGGTGCATCGAAGAGGATAAAAACGACAGGCTCAGGTCCATCTTCTCCCGCTCCTGACTCGTGACCGGCGCCACCTTGCATGGCGCTCTGCAGTATTTGAAGCTCCCTAAGCCATCTGTTTCTTCTCTTTGTGGATGTGTTGTAAAGACCGTGTAATTTCTGAGATCTTAAGAAGTTCCTTCTGCCTTGCTCTATGAATTAGTCGTCTATAAGTCCATTGGTGTAACTCTAATAGGCTATTGTCCTTTTCTTTTCCTCCCCCATGTCGAGTGTGCTTAAAATAATATGTTCTTGCCATGTAGTGGGTTTTTTCCATGCCTTGTGTGGACCATATTGATAGTGAGCCGTATGTCTTGGAAAAATATGGACCATGGTTGAACAGTATGTGTTGCATTGAAATAAAACAAAATGGTCAGTTGAGTACAATTTAAAATTTTGTTTTGTATACGTAGAATGCCAACCTACCATGTAATGTGTGATATGTTGCCCACCCCACCCTGTAAGGTAAGCCTTTTTCCAATCCAGCAAGGCTGCTTGAAATGATGTGAGCTTACTTTGGTCCCAAGAATGTTGCTCAAGGTAGTGGAAAATTTTATCTAGTGATTTCCACACGTTCGCCTTGTGATTCTGGATTGACCCACCACCAGCATTGTCTTTAACCACTTTACGTAACTGTTTCCATTTGTTGAACATTATTCTCCTTTCTGCTCTATCTGAATCTTTGAGGCTAAACCCAAAAAACCTTCTTGCCTTCACTCTGCCTATCGATGATTTCCTCCGTACCTTGTACCTACTTTGAGACATCTTAGGATCCTCTTTGATTTTGACATTGCCTCCATGCAAACCAATGTCTGAGAGCACTCCCTCTAATGCTTTGAATCACTCTCTGGCTTTAATGTCCATGCAAAACATATGTACAAATGAACCACCTTTTCAATTATTCGACAGAGTGCAGGAAGTGTACAGACGTGAACTCTACTCAGAGGAATATCAAGCACTGCTTTAAAAGTTTTATCTTGAAGATGTCTGTTGGGACTCTAATCCACTGTCCACTCTCAAGTGATTGTGCATCAGCCATGCAATATAAGCATGGATTTGCCACAGCTGCTCCGTGTGTTATGTTGTACATACACTTAAGAGTCTTTAAGTCACCTACCATGTGCCATTCCACTATGTAGTCGCCAAATCCTTCCACTGAAAGAACAGCTCCGTTTCTTTGTTCACTGATGATAGAAGGAATTTGGGTTTGACTAAAAACCCAATCGAGGATTATCAAAGGGAGGTGGCGCATTTGTCGTAGGATCCTTTGGATAAATAGACCCATCGGTCCACAAATACAAATGATGTTCCTTGTTTGTCCTTCTAAGTTCTTTCTCCCGTTGAGATAAGAAAGACTCCCTCCTACGTTTCTGCAACGGTGCGTACTCTTGAAATACATCAACATGAAGATGATGTGTGTTCTTTCTTTGGGTAAGCGTTAAAGATGAAGGGGCCGAGGATTGTAAGTTCAAATTAGTGTTTTCATCAGGAAAAGATGCGTTCTCCATTCCTAGAGTTGATAGAGAAGAAGACGGAGAAATGCCTCAGGTTTTGGGAGGGAAAGCCATATTCTCAAGTTTAGAGTTGATAGAGTTCGTGTGGCTTATGTTTCTGGAGAGAACGTTTGTAAGTTGGCATTTCAAATCATTAGTCATACGGTTAGTTGGATTCCTGACAAGAGAACGAAGGATAAGAATGATAAAGACGGCGGCTACCTACCAAAGAATGTCATTTTGGCTTTTTGTTGCCCAAAAAAGTATCATATAAAATGCACAAGTTAACATTTTCATTTTCTCTCTCTAAGCCGACCTGGCACTTCTTACAGTGCCCAAAAGTGAGTCCAACTTTCTCCTAATGTCTAGCAATGAACAAGTCCAACCTTTCATGGACAACTTAATGACCTCTCTTCTTAATCAAGAAAAGAGAAACCACTAGCTCTAATAACAATGAAATGAAATTGGACTAATAACATTGAAAATAGTAGAATTAGGATACTTTATTTGTGATAGCATAAGAAGAGAACTTGATTGGTGATAGACAAATGACCATATTACCTAGTTAGCTTGGCATGAAAAATACTTGTAAGAGAGAGATAGTGCTATAAACGGAAGCTGTGGCTCCCTGCAAAATACATAGAATAACATGCTACATACCATAAATCAATAGATCTCCATACCTTCACCATCATGTACGCGTAAACGCCATAGCAAATCTCACATGAAAGAGGTAGAGAGCAAAACAGAGTAAGCGAGCACGTGCAGGCGCACCTCCTAGAGCGGAGTGCTACGCTGGCACGGTGAGAGAGAAGAGAGGAGAGGAGAGAAGAATACACAGACACTGGGTGCAATCTCCCCCCGTGCAAGAGTGACCATTTCCCTCTTGCACGTATTTAATTTATAGATTCTTCAATGGTCAAAGTGAGTATAGATTGGTCGGCCAGTCATAAATGGCCAAAGCTCATAAAGAGCACTTGAATAATCAAATATACATAAAATATAATAGCCACCTTGGCAAAAACAATGATTAGAAATTTGTTATATCAAATAGTAAAAATAAAAAAGTCCATAAAATTAGACACATTGGTTATGCCTGCCGTCATCCACATACTACCTATTCTACTGTCCCATACCACTAGAATAAGCAGTATATGTCATATCCTGATGAATCAGGATATCATTGGTCACACTCATCATCATCATAATCAATTCTCATCAATCTCAAATCCAATTTCATAAATAGTGTTGCGACAACCCACAAAAAATCCAAGTGCAAATATCTGCCAATATATATCCATTTCAAATCCAAAATTCAAATATCCAAATCCAAAATCCCTGGGTAACAAAATCATACCAGTTGCAGTGGTGGCCAGCCACTGCAGCATGATTTTGTGATTGGTGTTGCCTAAATCGGCGAATCTACACCAATAAGACGTTCTGCCTAAATCGGGAAATCTGCATTTGATATTGTTTAAAAAATCATGAATCTGCAAATTGTGGTTGTCTTGCCTAGATCGGCGCATCTACACCAAGATGAGTATCTACACACTGCCTAAATCGGTGAATCTGTGTGTCTGTGAGACCGATGGACTAGGCTAGGCATAAAAATATAACATTGAGCACATGTATGAGACCAATTTGGAGCATGTTTGAGGAGGAGGGTACTTACAAACTGTTGTTCACTATCGAGGGTACCTTAGCTCACATGAGTAGATGTATAGCTTAATAACAAATCCTCTTCAATATTCAGTGCAAGCACATGCCCTACCTTTAGAGATGGTTAATCGCACCTTCTATAAGAGAAGGTATATATACAAAGGATTCTTTTATTTTTTTTTGAAATTGTCCAATGTGTTTTTTCCTTATTGAAAACTTCTTGAGTTGGTCTCCCTAAATATATGTATCAAGAAAAAACAATTGATAAATAAATGGAGAGGGTAAGTATTATCATAGTAGTATATCAAACGAGGGCGTTATAGTATAATCAGAGCGGAGATGGATCGTAATGATGAGATCTTTATAAGACAAATGATAGCAATAGGTATGTTTTGGAACTGACGCGTTAAAGGGAATTAAAATGCAATAGAAAACATTGAGAAATTACGTACCTAGGTGTGGTTCAAGAAAATGGCTAGGAGTCAAATTGTCGAATGCTAAACAAGTGATTATAAACAACTGCTTTAAAAATGAGGGTTAGTAGCAAAAGCATCATTTGGTTAATGTCAATCAAGATAAACAATTGGATTATATAACAAAATTTATAGACTAAACCAAAATACAAATCTTAAGCCACTTTCAATGCAATTATGATCAATATAAATTTCACAACTTTGTAGTGCACATAAAGTGTAGATCCTACAACATTGTATAAGAGCAAGTTGTGAAGGAAGCATACAAAAATTACAAAAATTATTGACAAGATCAGTATCAATTTTACAAAGTTTGCAAAAAGAAGTAAAAGATTCTTTAGGAATGCGTTATATACTTGTTCAAAATAATCACGGTTATGTGCCATTTGCAATATACATTAATAGTATTTTAATTGGAAGATTTGTTGAAGACTTCTATGTCACTTATGAATACATACAACTTACATATTGACATGTCTATATGGAGGTTCCAGTCTTGCTAATGTCTATATTTCACTTCAAGTTATGTTGTATCCAAACATTGTATTAGATCCACTAAGATTGTATTGCTTGGATCTCATAGGTTATTTTGACCTTTTTGAAGACGATTAATATAACGTTTTGTGGTGGGGGGAAAGAGAGAGCTGCTCATTAGCAAGTGATGCTATAAAGAAATTATTTGATTGCCGCTGTGATCACTAAAGCAACAGCTCAGAAGACAAACAAGATAGCAATTAGAGACTACCCCAATTACAACCAATTAATTAATTAGTTACATAAGGGGTGTAAGTATGAGGCGACGGTGTAAGTGTGAGGAAGACTATCAGAGTAAAGGTTGAGAAGGTTGTGGCGACAGAGACGATTAAGGTCAAGAATGGTATGTGGGAACGCCCTCGGCTACCACATCCCAAGGTTGAAGTGCGTACACACGTCCATGAAAGGAGGAGGAGGGGAGTAGCCCTTGACCCGGTTAAAGAAAAGTTGGGAACCGTTTCAAAAGAAGTCAAGGGTGCTGCCCCCTCACATAATTCTCAAAGGAACAACTCGCATCTTTCTTATGTAAGCAAAACTTCTGCTCTCCCTGCAGAAGTGTTTTTCCTGCAGCGTCGAAATAACTGTAGCAAAGATTGAGCTTGACTGGCCAAAGATCCTTATTTCCCTATTTCGGAAAGAGAAAGAAGATGATTTTTTTCATGATCAAGGGCACCAAACTCCCTCAGAGACCAAAACGTCGGCCTAAAGTTTTTGAGAGAGATCTGCACGTAAGTGTCCTTTTTGCTTGGACAATTGTGTGTAACTGGCTAGGTTTTTGGTTTTGAAGGATCCTGACTGGTGGTCAATTGCTTGGTCCTATAGTTCTGTACTCCAGGAAGTTGGCTAACCGATTTGTCAAGCGGTCGGTATGATGTCCGGGGGAAGAAATGTATGAAGAAGGTACTGTATTAATACTGCGTCTGTTCGAAATCGTATAACACACGTCTTTCAATTATGGAGAATGCATGATTTCACTTGCTTACCTGTAGTACTATAAGTGATGATGGTCGTAAGATGTCGAGAGCATAATCCATCGAGTGTAGCCAGCAAATGATAGGAATATCATCACTAGTACTGCAATAAACACTGCAGCAGCTAATGAGTAATTTGGTGAACCTCCACCACCATTAGAAGGTGGCCGCATAAATTTACATGAGAGTCTGCAGCACTGCAGCTTCTAGAAGCCTCCAAGAATATATTTGAGGTAGTTGCAAAAGAGAGAGTGGGCGTGCATACTGCAACCTCAATTTTCTGTGAGCAGCAACCATGAAAGCCAAGCTAAACGCTCACTTTACTGAGCAGTCGAGCAAGAGTGATTTTGGGGTGGGAGTGAAAAAGAAATGAGGGAGGGAGGGTGCGTGCTGCAGCCCTGCAACAAACCGCCAGTGGTGGATGTTGGACGAGGTATTGGCCTTGGACTGCATGCAACCATTGGACATAATCAGAGGCCGCCCTGTAACCAGTTACCGAAGTTGTTTTAAGGCGCCCGACTAAAATGAGGACGGGACAGGGGATGAAAGAACCACTGCATGGGAGTCGTTGGCGACCGGAGAGAGAGGCAGATGTATGGTGGTGAACTAGTGACAAAGAGAGATATGGAGACTGGGTGTGTGTGTGTGCCAGTTTGGTGGTTGGCCAAGCAAAAAGGGTGGCGGCTGGACATGCAGGAAGAGGGTGTGAGAGAAAGAAGGTTCAGTTTTTGCAAGAGTAAAGGGTGGTAGGGAGAGAGTGAGAGAGAGTTCGAGTTTGCATGGCGGCTGGGTGGTGCGCAGCCCAGTGCCTGGCAGCCATCAACTGAATAGAGTGGTTGGTATGTTTGTCGATTTCGAGCGGCCGCTTTGTGTCGATGAGGAGGACTAGATGCATGGTAAAGAATGAAAAAAAACAGAATGTGGGCGTCGTCACTTGCAGATGAGAGAGAGAGAGAGAGAGAGAGAGAGAGAGAGAGAGAGAGAGAGAGAGAGAGAGAGAGAGAGAGAGAGAGAGAGAGAGAGAGAGAGAGAGAGAGAGAGAGAGAGAGAGAGAGAGAGAGAGAGAGAGAGAGAGAGAGAGAGAGAGAGAGAGAGAGAGAGAGAGTTTAGTCTTCCACACGCATTTTGTGTGTGTGTGTGTGTGTGGTTGTTGAGACTCGCAAGGTAATGTCGCCTGCAGTGATTGGTCGCTACTAGTTGTCATGCACGGCCATGCAGTTGGATATCATGCAACTGGTTGCCGTCTTGCGGTTCTCCTATGGCATGCGAGAACGCTACCTGAGAGAGGTAGTTGGGTGTGCGTGTGTGGCTAACAAGGAGAGACACGATAGGACCTTAGTTGGGTGGAGCACTGCAATTTGCCACACCATCGGTGGTCCATGCCATGCCGCAGAGGGGGGAGGGCGCGCTTTCTAGAATCGAAAGCAGAGGGGGCAGTCGCACAGACAGACTTGTGCAAAGAGCTTCTTCTTTTTTTTTGAAAATTTTATTTCAAAATATGGTCAACATGGTGTAGTTCTCACGATGGCTCGAAGCCGAGAGGTCATCTTTGAACTAAGTGCGCGTCAAACCACTCTCAAGCATCTCCTTGGAGTGAGACCTTGTCGGATAGCTATCGAGTTCTACATTCCATATATTTTCAGACAAGACGCTTTCTTCTTCATCTTCGCTTGCATCTTCCTATTAGAAAATCTGCAAGGATTTTTCCCAATGCGATTTTCTTTTTCTCTACTTGCTCAATATTCTACACTTCATTCTAATGTCGAGATTTTTTAATATTTTTTCTTCTAACTTCTTCTATCAAGTCTGTCCTTCATCTTATACATCTATCGCCATTGCACCAAACTTTTCATGTGCTAATCATTCCTGCGGATGATATTGTGAATGATATCTAGTGCTAATTAATGTATTAATTTTAACATAACTAGTCTATGTGTTAATACTATGTAAACTTTGCTCATAGTATAAAATTGTCATTTCTATTATCTTATTTAGATATCTTTCACTAATTACAAATTAAGAAGGATTAATGCTAGATTGACATGATAATGTAAAACAAGGACATAGAATTTTAAAGTTTAAAAACCAGAAGCAAAGAAGAGCACTTAGCTTTTGGTTATTCGAATTTGCAATCGCTGGAACGTAGCCTCAGCTCTGATACCACTGCTACAAACGAAAGTTGTGGCTCCGTGCAAAATACATAGAATAACATGCTACATACCATAAATCAATAGATCTCCATACCTTCACCATCATGTACGCGTAAACGCCATAGAAAATCTCACATGAAAGAGGTAGAGAGAGAAACAGAGTAAGCGAGCACGTGCAGGCGCACCTCCTAGAGCGGAGTGCTACGCTGGCACGACAAGAGAGAAGAGAGGAGAGGAGAGAAGAATACATAGACACTAGGTGCAATCTCCCCTCGTGCAAGAGTGACCATTTCCCTCTTGCACGTATTTAATTTATAGATTCTTGAATGGTCAAAGTGAGTCCAGATTGGCCGGCCGGCCATAAATGGCCAAAGCTCATAAAGAGCACTTGAATAATCAAATATACATAAAATATAATAGCCTTCAGGATAATCTATTATCTCATAATGCTTTTGCCACCTGTTAGCTGCAGTAAAATGGATAAATATCAATTCCATAACAGATAGAGAGAGAGAGAGAGAGAGAGAGAGATCGAGAGAGAGAGATAGATAGATAGATAGATAGAGAGAGAGAGAGAGAGAGCGAGCGAGAGAGAGAGAGAGAGAGAGAGAGAGAGAGAGAGAGAGAGAGAGAGAGAGAGAGAGAGAGAGAGAGAGAGAGAGAGAGAGAGAGCCTATTAGAGAAATTGACAACATTTGAGGACCGGATTTACTTGGAGCCGGTCGACCCTCCAAAAGGCTTTTGTATTACAGATTCTCCCATGAAGAGAGACTTGGTACAATACATGATTTGTATTCCTTGAGACCTTGTTGGTGCAATGAAGATGGTAACATTCATGCGCCAAGATTATGCCCGTAACTAACTTGCCAAAATCATTAACTTTTCCTCGGCCTCAGTCCGAAGACCTCAAACACCTTCAAAGGTGGAGAGAGCTAGAGGGGAATGAGGGAAGGGAAGAGGAAGAAGATGTAACATCCCAGAAAGAAATTGTCTTCTCACTTATCCTTTTTCCTAAAGCATAGCATAGTAATGGAGATCAAGAAGATGGAAAGCTTTGCTTTAAGCATGACTCTTGGTTGGATTTGCATTCCATAGCCAAGGGGTGTTGGTGTAGGCTCTCAACTTCTCAACCTTGAGAAGGATATCAAGTTCTTTCTCATCACACAATGAGAATGTGTGTGTGTGTGTGGGGGGGGGGGGTACATGCTACAAGCAAGGCCCCTCCTAGCTTGTTTAACTCCTCTTCCTAACTCATGCTTGATCTTCATTGGCTCTTTTCAAGCCTAGCCAATCACAATCTTAGGTATGAAGTAGGAATAGAGTTAGCATTTGGACAAGTGTCCTCCTTTCCTCTTTGAGAGAGAGGGATTAAATAATGCTTGAATAATTAATTAATTAAACTAATTTCTCACTGGACCCCTTTAAACGCCATCCAATAGGCTTTAGGCACAACATTAAGGCAGCATGGGTAGGTGCTTGACATGTGTCTTTAATGCCTCTTGGTTCTTGGGCTTACCTTGAGTATGTGTGTGTGTTCTCTCTCATCCCCTAATCTTAGGGCTCGTCCCCTCCTATGTAGGAGTCAATTTTGACTTTGGACCACCTCAAGAACCCTAGTCATGGATCACCTCAAGCACCTTAGTTGCTTGTCGTCAAGCACGACAAGCACCTCAAGTACAAGTCTATCTTGTCTAAGGTCTAAAGTACCCTAAGTTCCTAGGTCTAAGGACTTTTAACACTAACCTTTGGAGGTATTTAAAGAAGCTAACCCTAAGGTCTTTTAAGCTCCACTACTTGCTCATTGCTCTTTGGTAGACCATCTCCCTTTTGGACCCTTAATGAGAGGTAGCCTTCTCTCCCTTTTGGTCCCATGCTAAGATGGATCTAAAAGCACATATCTATATTGTAAGTCTTGTTCCCATTCATTTTCCGACATTAAATGATCGGTTCAATATGAGAAAATCATTTGGAATAGATAGATATTAGATTTTATGACACAAGTTTTCAAGCTGAAGATCGTAATGCGCAACACTCTCCAAAGTAGAATATTAAACAAAAGGAGCTTTATGTGACCTCGTATGAGACTCTTCCTGCTATCGATACATGTTAAACATGGAGATTGATTTCACGTTTTAAAGTCAACTTGAGATTAAAGCTTATGAAGGCGGGAAATCTAATACATGCACCAATGAAAAATCTTTTGTGAGAACATTTTTTTCATAGTGTACATTCCTAAAATATTAAGTTCCTACATGTTATTCATGCCAATGGTGTTAACTTCCTGAAGAGCCTCCAAACACTTTTACCGTTCACAATCAAAACTGTTAAAGATTCATAGGAGCTTCCTTGTAAAAAGCATACATTAGTCTTCAAGGGATATCAATTTGAATTAGCTTATGTGGGTAGAGAAAGTCCCTTTCACATACACCTCAACTAAGAAGATCCCATCATATAGGCTGGCAGAGACACGGTTTACCTTGTGAGGTCGATGACCAATTATATCCACATTAAGCTCTATATCACCTGCAAGCAAGATATTCCACTTTTAGTGGTGATGCATCCTTTTACATGCTATTGTTGTGTGTGTGTGTGTGTGTGTGTGTGAGAGAGAGAGAGAGAGAGAGAGAGAGAGAGAGAGAGAGAGAGAGAGAGAGAGAGACCTTTTGCCAAAATGTCCAACATCCTTTGGTTAGGGTATTATAATTAAATCAACAAACACAACCTCAAGGTCAGATCTAGCCACTAAATGGGTGAGCACCATAGCCAATCAGCCAAATATACTTAGTACGCGAAAGTGTAAAAGTCACAAAAGTCATTGCCCTTTTACCCAAACGTCCAACACCCTTTGATTAGGACGTTAGAACTAAATCAAACATAGTCCCAACCCCAAAGAGATATTTTATACAAATACCCTTTATCCAGCATAACCCCAAACAGCCGTGACAGGTAACAGACTATCAGAGGTAGAAGAGGGGTGTTGCCCTACGACCTTCCTCGTCTGTGTTTTCTGCATTGAGCGAGAGAGAGAGAGAGAGAGAGAGAGAGAGAGAGAGAGAGAGAGAGAGAGAGAGAGAGAGAGAGAGAGAGAGAGAGAGAGAGAGAGAGAGAGAGAGAGAGAGAGAATGGTGAAAGCTAAAAGGCAAGAGAGAGAGAGATGTAAAAGCTCCAAAATCAAAACGCACTGTCACGTTGGTTATACAATATTTAGTTGCATTAAGTATTTTCAAAACCGGTAAAAGACATGGCCTCTCCCAATGTCCATGATAATGTCCATCTAGAAGAAGCCCCATGGCAGCTCGCACATGCACCAAACAAGCGAAAGAAGAAGAAGAAGACAAAGAAGAAGTAGAAGCTTGATGTTTTTCTTTTTTTTTAAAGAATAAGGCGAGGTGATTTATATTAGAGAGGAGCTGAAATATTACAAATGCAATAGGCAAGGAGTCCTACATGGATAATTACAAAAAAGGGGGTTACTATTCTGTCACACTATCCACAAAGCATCTGATTACATTCATGGCTATAGTTACGATGTTACAAATTTTAACCAGCAGGGGGGAAACACTGATGGGAGGAGGAAGGACTCTATGTAATGAGTACTCTAATGTTTCTAACAATCATGGCATTGCAAGCGTCACCTCCACATTTGCGAGAATGAAGAATCTCACAACAACAAAGCGAAATGTTGGTAATGATGGCCGCATCTTCTCTATATTCCAACCTGATTTTTTTCCCTTGATGCAAGCACTCGATGGTGAAGTTAATGATAATCAAGACTTTGCTAAATCTTTGAAGAAAGAAACTCCTTATAAGGACACAAATGGTGCCATCTTCTTTGATGCCACAAATAAGCTTCAAAAAAAAAAGAGCAAGAAGAGCGCCCTCAATGCAAGATAGTGCATCATCTCAAGAGCGCAGTTCTTACCACACAAGGATGATAGTTGAAGTGGTTAATTTGAGAGTTCAACCGAGCACAAAAAAAGTCAAATCTATGCAGAACTCATCTCTTTGTCACTTAATATTAAGCCTCTTTGATCTAATAAAAGTGTATTATAGGTCGCTCTGTAATTCTGGTTTTTAATTCTAGAACCAACATCTTTCTTAGTACCCATACTAATTCTTTATGGTGCAAAAGTTTTTGTGTTTGAAAGAAATGGAAGTAGAGGAGATTCACTACCAAAATTGAGGTTTATTTAAAGGATTTTTTTTCAAAAGAATGAGATATAGAGGAGAGTCGCTACCAAAAAACAACTTTTATTTCAACATGTAAAATATTGATAAATATTGGATAATATAAGAATTTGAGTATTTTGCCAAGGTTTTTAAATTCTAGGTGTAGTAATTAAAAGTGGAATTAATGATATCTTCTATTCTAGCATTGGCAACAATGCTCTCTCCAATATGTGCATTAAAGTTTCCAAATACCTTGAAATGCCAAAAGAGTTGCATGGCTTAGAGGGCCATATCAAATTTCTTTTAGAGAAGACTCATAGGCACTTCCTTGTAGAAAGCATACATTAGTCTTCAAGGGATATCAATTTGATATAGCTTACCTGGTTAGTGCTAGTCCCTTTCATATACACCTCAACTAAGAAGACCCCATCAAATGGGCTGGCAAAGACATGGCTAAATTGCAGGTTTCAATGCATCTTGAGAGGTCCATGACCACTTAAATCCATAAGATCTATATCACCAAGCAAGGAAAGAAGGAATATTCCACCTTTAGTGGTGATGCATCCTTTACCTGCCATTGTTGAGAGAGAGATAGAGAAAGAGAGAGAGAGAGATTCTATACGTACCTATGCTAATGACCCTTTATGTAACCCCAAACTAGCTCTTGAGTGTGCCAACACTACCACTACTTGTCCTTAAATATCACAAATGTAGGATATACATGTGCATCTCTCTGCACATCTATATATGCGTTCAAGTTTGCTAAAATATGACTCACACTCTGGTAGCAAAAATGTCAATCAACTACAATTTTTTTATACATCTACATGGGTGTGTCTTTGCATCTATGTACATGTGCACACATGGGTAGTGAGGCTGATACATATATTTTGATTTACAAACTTAATCCAAATTTTCTTCAAAACCTAGAGGCAAGAAACCACGAGCTATTCAAATACAAGACATGGCACCGAGAGAGGATAGCCACCATGTCATCCCACATATCCAATCTTGGTAAAATATAGTGGTTTCACGTTTCTGCCTAGAAGCTTATTCCTAAAGGAGATACACAAACTGCAAAGAGTCCATGGCTCCACAGCATGATGCATCAACAACTAAAAAATTTGGTTCCACATTGAATGCTAAGATCATACATGAGACTCTCTATAGTAAGAGAAATTTTCCATTTTTACTTGTTTTTAGCCATAGGAGTGACCCTTTTCTTATTGGACGAGACCCAACGAACTAAATTTTTTAACACTAGGTTGGTAACCTAACAGGACATAAAAGTGTCCTTTCAGGGTTTTGAAAAAAACCTCCAAAACCATAGTAGATCCACTCATTTTGTAAAATCCTTTCATGAGGTTATAGTTCAAGACCTACTACACCTGGAAAAAATAAGAAACTTGTAAAATTTCTCATCTTTTGGTCACACCAAGCCTCCAAAGTTGATGGACCAATACATTTTCATCAAAATAGTCATTTCTTACGTTTTGTTGCATAAAAATAAGATTAGGGATTTTTGTAGGACTTGAGATAAATTCCCTAGTTAACTTCAATGGGTTGGTGATCAGAACATATGATTGCTTCTCACTCACTATTTTTTGTTTTGCCAAAAGAAATAGGTACAAAAAGTTGAATTTTTACCATTCTGCAAACCTATCATCAAAGTTTCTAAAGCCACGCTCAATACAAATAATATATGCATCTTTTCTTAGTTCCTTATTGTCCTTTAGGCTCATAAGGAGCCATGGAGCATGTCAAAAGAATAATACATCTCTTACCAAGGGGAATCTTGGGGACAAAGATGAAGTGCTAAATACAACAAACATGAAAAAACTGGGCTCAACATTATGAGTTGTTGTATCCCATAGAAACTATTCAATATCTAGCCAAATTTGACCCTTATGACTAGATATGGTTACTACCTACAAAATGCATGTAGTTGTCACAAGAAACTAACAATATTGAAAAAGCTATACTTGATATACTAGAATGTTTCGTTTTCTTCTATAATTGAAAAATCAACCATCGTTGTCTACTATGCAAAATAGGGTATTAGGTGCCCTAAAAGTCAAGGAATATTAGCTTTATGTTACAATAGATGACATAGAAAATCAAAAGTGCATTTGGATATCATGAAAGCAACCAAAAAAGTCATAGAAGAGCTAAAATTGGCTAAAAAACAGGATTTGACAATTTTTGTAATTTGGTCATAACTTACAACTTTAACATTTATTTCTCCCTAGAAGCATCAGGACATGTTGAGGACTACTAAATATAGTTCTCTAGCATTATAGACCTCACAAACATGAATTCTAGAGTGGTATAGTTGCAAAAAGTTGAAAAAAGCCAAAAACAGGACCTGTTTTTTCACACAGTTTAGGTTGTGAAATATTGTGCAAGGACAAGGTTAAAGATGGAATTGATATTCCAAAAAAATGTCGAGTGTTTTTCAGCTCATGAGACAAATTTCTAGACAGATAGCACCTCAAAATCCATTTTGAAACTCTTGACATAATTCAAGGAAAATGGTCACTTAAAAGGACATAAAAGTGTCCCAGGACATAAAATTGTCCCATTACCAACCTAGTGTTAAAGGGCCCTTTCAAGACCCCAAAAATCCTCTAATGATGTGCTTTCATTTCAATGGAACATGTCTAGATAGTTTCACTGGGAGAAAATTTCCTGAAATACAATATATTGACACTTTAAGAAGCCTCCCTCTGATCTTGGCACAACGCAATGTAAATTTTGATATTTATTAAGAGTTCTCCACTTGGAGAGACATCCTCATGATCATCCAAAAAGCCGTCTAAGTTTTTCTTTATATACACAGCTTCTAGTGCCTTCTTCTCTGCTTCCTCTACATTTCCTCGTAGTTTTCCTTATCATTCCCTCTACATTTTCTATTTTTGGGAGATTGTAGTCCTTGTAGAGTCATGTACTTTGCATGGAAACGTTAATGACATACCACCATCTTGGTTGAAAAATCTTGGGATACATATTCACCTGAAAAGAGACATGAGTTTGCATGATATAACCTATATACAATTCTCGCATTTACCTACAGTAAGATACAATGATTTCAATACTTGGGTGTGGAAAACATGTCTTGAAGATTACTCCAACTTTTCTTTGAGTCCACCTCAAGAAAGCTAGAATATTCTCTATCTACCGTAGCAACAAGGATCTACATGTTCTCCTTAAACCATTGCACATCAAAGACCTCCACTTTAAACTCTCTATAATCCACCGTTAAAATTTCCTATATCATTCGAAACTACAAGATTTTTTCCACACCAGATCTATATCTAACATTAGTCTTCAATTAAGCTACTTGAATTTTGGTATGACCCTAGAATCAAGCGTGCAACACTTTGTGTCAATCCAATGTACCTTGAAGTGGTGACCTTTACATCAAGGTATTATGTACAAATTGCACTATGACAAAATTCATAAGTGAGTGTTTACCAGTAAAACCACACTTAATAGGAATAAGGGTCAAAGATTAGAGATTCTTATGAGTTCTACAACCTTGCAAAAACAAATGTCAACCATATTCCCTAGTTCGTAGAAATTTTGACACTTGCAGGTCAACTTGATGACTTGGGCCCTATACAACCACCTTTGGGAATGGTTCATGGTTAATTTGGAAAGTAAATCTTGTTATTCTCAGGGGTCAAAAACATGGAACACTTTACTCTATGTTTGTTTCGTGTGTAAAAGATAATTATATACCCATAACCAAGTTGCTATCTACAAAGTTGTGGCATATCCGGCTAGGCCATATGAACCAAAAGAGACTGAAAACACAAGCTCATTTTAGTTACTTACCGGAGTTAAGTTATTCCAACTTTTCTAAGTGTGAGTACTTTATTTATGGTAAAAAAACTAGGACAACATCATCGCCATTGAATAGGAAGCGGTTGTAGCCACTAGATATTGTCCATAGAGACATTTACGATCTTATGTCGATTGAGACTCTAGGGGGAGCTAGCTACTTCGTTCAAACTTTTGTAAATGATTCCACTAGGAATGTGTGGGTTCATTCTTTGCAATATAAGGATCATGTCTTCTCTACTTTCCAAAAATTCTTAGCATCGCTAAAGAATTAGTATGGCAAGAAGATTGAAAGCTTGAGGAGTGATAATAGTGGAGAATACGTCTCCAAGGAGTTCGAGAATTTTTGTAGCAAGAGAGGTATTAAGAGGCACCTAATTTCACCTTACATACCTAGTCAAAATGGAGTTGCAGAAAGGATGAATCTTCCAATTTAGGAGCAAGTCACAACTATGCTTTCTATGGCAAATCTAACTCAAGGCTTTTGGGAAGAGGCAATACTGACAGCTATATATATCATTAAACGATCACCTAGTATGCCATTGAATTACCATATTCCAAAGGAGTTGTGGTCTGAAAATAATTCACAATATGATCATTTGTGGGTCTTTGGATGTGATACATGTATACATGTGCCCAAGGAGCTTTGAAAAAAGCTAGACTCAAAGTCACAAAAGTGCATTTTCTTTGGTTACGGTGCACTTGTTACAAAGAAGCCATGCAAATGGATGACAATGTCAAGTGGGACTAGGCCATGCTATTTGAGTAGAACTCGATTTTCAGTTTATAGACATGGAACTTGGTTGAATTTGGAGAAGCCAAGGTTGAAGAAGGCCTTGCCTTGCAAATGGGTGTACAAGAAGAAGTTTACATTTGATGATCCACAACCTAATTACATGTCTTGATTGGTTGCTAAGGCATTTAAGCAACAAAAGGGAGTTTACTTTGACAAAATCTCTCGTGCATGGTCAAGGTGAATACAATGCATACAATGCTTGTCCTAGTAGCCATTGAGGTCATGGAACTTGTCCAAATGGATGTAAAGTCAACTTTTCTTCACGGGGATCTAGAAGATGATATTTGCATGAAGCAACCTAAAAGTTTTGAGTAGCCTAGCTCGGAGGAACTTGTATGCAAACTCAAGAAAGCACTTTATGGCTTAAATCAAGGTTCAAGGAAGTACTATCCAAAGTTTGACACTTTTATGCGGTCCTAGGGCTTTAGAAGGAGCGGAGAGCATCATTGCTTGTATACAAAGAAACTTAGTGATGGTTCTTTGGTCATTCTCAAAAAGTTTGCTATGAAGGATTTGGGCAAAGCAAATCATTTGATTGGTATGCTTATCAGGAGAGGTAGGAAAAGGGGCATTCTTGATTTATGTCAAGAATCATATATTCACAAGGTTTTTGTAGCATTTTGATATGTGGGGGGGGGGGGGGGGGGGGGGGAGGTAGTGAGTACCCCACTAACTATCAAGTTATGACATCTCAAGTGAACCGCCCCATGTGCTTCCAATATTTATTTTGGCTTTTAGGTATTTATTTCACTTACTTGTCAAAGTTAAGGTAGGGTAAAGTATTGACTCATTACTGAGGTGGCTATATAAGCACACCTAGCTCCCATTGTATTATGTCAATTTATTGCCAAGGTTGGTTGGTTTAGAAATCTCTCTCTCTCCCGATTTCTCTCTCTCTTGTGTATTTTTCTCATTGCTATGCACTTCTGCATCATTGACTTTGACATGGTATCACAGCTCTCATGGAGCAAGCCAACCCATGAAGAGAATCTTCCTTCTCCACCTTGCCAGATTCATTCCTCATCTTTGGGAGCATTTTGAAGCACTGGCGAGAAACGACATGTCACCCCGCCATTGTGTCATGCTCGCCCTTGTGTCATTGCATGTTATTGTTGCCCATGGGAAATCGCTAACATTAGAGTTTTAAAACAGAGGCAGTATATGTCTTCGATCAACAGATGAGTGTGCCACTTGATGGTGATGTGCAGTGGTAGCGCCACTTAACAACACAAAAATTAGATGATCCCTTGACTACGATACCTTGGCCATCTCTAACCGGTGATCGAGAAATTTTCCTTTTTTCCTAGCGTTTTAAAACACTGCAAGATGAGGGATTTTTTGAGCGCCCCTTGGGCATGGTACATAAACCCTCGGCCAACTGTCTTGGAGTTTTGAAGTGAGGTTTTTTCACCCCCCTTGTTTTGAATTTTTGAAGCGGCTTGGAAAAACTTTTGAGTTTTTCAACATGCGAGAAGGAAAGAGATATTCATTTTCATATGTTGTGCCTCAAGATGCCCCCCCTTTCTCAACAACCAATGACTCAAATGTCAACACCAACACATTGCTATGGAAAATGGATCATCCAACACCCACTTAGCACCTATGCTCAACCATAGTTCTCAATACAGTTGACAAATTGTTTGGCTCAAGATTGTGAAGCCAAAAGAGAATGCACAAGTTCACTAGAGGACAAAGGCAAAGGAAAGCTTAACAAGCAATACCAATACTTAGTTAGCTACCTCAATACCCACGAGATCCGATAGTCGTTGCTATAAATATATCACAACGCTTTGTTTGGCTCAAGAGTTTTAAGGTGAGCTTATATACAGTCCAGGACATAAAATTCATGATGCAACAATTTTATCACCAAAACTAAGATCATGAACTGACATCTATCATCTACAAATTTCACAATAAGACCAAGTCTAGCAAGTGTAAATACAGAAAAAAGGTTCTGCTTGATCCCAGGTACATAAAGTGCATTAACAAGTGTGAAAGAACTACAATTTGCACCTGTTAGCACAATCTTTCCAACTCCGTTGACCGGATAAGAGGCATTGTTGGCACAAGTGACAAAATTCCCATGAGGAACATCCTCGAGAGAGGTAAACAAGTCACGGTGAGAGGTAATGTGCTTTGTAGAACCACTGTCAAAGTACCGCACATGAGCATCTATAGGAACCGACAAACGTGCATCATGGAAAGAATGATCATACGTGCACTTTGCACTAGAATCCTAGACTGCATCAACATCAGCATCACAATCTCCTTTCACAAAAGACTCAACAATACCTACATTTGTAGTGGAACGAGCCTCTTTTGCCTTCAATTTTGGACATCACTTGATCAAGTGATCATTAGCTTTACATTAATGGCAGTGCATTGCCTTTTTTCCCTTGTCCCCAAGATTCGTAGACAAATTCTTTCAGCAGAAGCATTAGGAACAGATGATTTGGCACTCGCAAAATAACCATGGGAAGTGGCTACATTGTTGTTACCACCTTTTTTTTGAGCAACAATAAAGGCATGTTCAACTACACGCTCTCTAGGCTTGTTCTTCCTGGAAAGTGACTCTTGCAAGAGCAATGCGCATAATGCATCAAACTTGACAACTTATGGATTTCCTTGGGTCATAAGTCTCCAAATACTAACAAAATTTTTGTATGAATCTAGCAAAGAATCAAGAACAATTTGCATAAGGGAACTGTCAAAAATTACTTCGCCTGCAGAAATAAGTTGCTCATTGATATCCTTGACACCAGCAAGGAAAGTGTCCATATCATCTTCCACATGCATAATCTTCGACTCCAGCTCTTTACACAGCAATGCAACTTTAGTCTCATTTCCAAAATATCCCAAGTCTATTTTGTAAATTTTGTTGAACGAATGTGAGGAGTAATAGTGTGCTTCACAGACAACACAATCAATTCATAAGCCTGTGCATATTTTACATCCCAATGAGCTCACAAAAATCTAAGATAGTGAGCAGGCGTGTGTTGGACCTGTTGGTGACTAAGCTAGGGAGGAGGCAACCTACTCTGTTACCAATTGTTGGAATTAGGATTGCAAGAAAACACACACAGCTTGGAGAAGATGAAGGAAGCTCAAGGCACACAATAAAAAGTGTATTACTTAGTGCACAAAGGAAAAGATAAGATATCCCTAGAGTGATGGGTGCATATACAATGCACGGGGGGAGAAACCTCCTCGTGAGGGAAAAAATGCCTCGATGGTCCTAAGTGTGTTCACACACATCACTACCACATGTATATGGTAACACTCTTCTTTTCAAGTTGAAGTACATTGTCAATAGTGCACAAGGGTGGTGATGAAGGAAATTCCATATTAAGTTTACTATAGTCTCTTCTCCATTCCGTTGTGGCAATGCTTTGCTCAGCCTATGTCAAAGTGTAGTGTTATTTTGAAAGCAAACATGTGTTCTTGAGAAGCATCCACTACCTAGTGCCTTGGAATGAATGAGCACAAGAATTTCTCTGTCTTTTTCCGTGCGGACTTTTTAGAGTACCTATGATTATATTTTTCCTAAACATGTGCTTTATTAGTGTCTACTCTCTTGCATTGTTGAACTGGAAAAGTGGGTGTTATTTGTCAAGTATATTGCATAGAAAAGAGTCTACTAGAGAAATGGAGATACATTGCAATAGATTTGATGACCTTGGTCCTATCTCTTTGTTTTCTTCCTTCTATCCCTTTGCCAAACTCTCTCTCTCTCTCTCTCTCTCTCTCTCTCTCTCTCTCCCAAACCCCACCCCACCCCACCCTACGCTTTTGACACCTTGGAGTTGAAGGGGTTGCAACACTTTAAATCTACTTAAAATGAGTTTGAAAATGCCCAGAAAGAATTTTCATGTGAACTTTCTCAAACCCAAAACACAAGTGCCACACATGCTCTTGCTTTTTGAGTGTGAGTCACTTCAAATTGAGTCTATGGGTATGGAGAGAGTCGACATGTATAGATTAAGATCGGGGCAAAACCCTTCACACCGGCTTCCAAAATTTTCATGGGAAACAAGTAAAAAATTCCAAAAGCAAAAAATTTTAAAATAATAAGTTCAAGAGATGCAAGACATCAAGAAGTCGTTTGGTTCTTGAGTATCAAGAGTCACTTATCAGCTCCACGCACCCTACATGAGATGTTTCTTTTATTTATATTGGTCATGTTTGAACTTGGAAGATGGTGATGAAAGTTCTCTCTCTCTTTCTCACTCAGGCAGAGGTTTTTTACTTTCTAAAAAAAAATGAAGTAAAATGATCACCAAAAGTTTGCATCATTTCCAGAAGCTTTGCACATTTACGACCTTGTTAGGCACATAATTACAAGATCCTCAAATGCTCAATATAGGGACCTGTTCGTTTATTTTTGTTGGAAAACTTGAATTAAAACTACAAGGGTCAAAATAACGAAATTTAAAAAAATGACTCCTTACAACTCTCTCCTCAAGAGTAAACTTTGGAGGACATAGTAGCCCTCGTCATGTTGCAAAATGTTTAGAAAGACCCAAATAAGAAGTTGAAAAGTATATGCGAGGGGATGTATGTGGTAAAGTGAGGAGATATACTTGCTACAAGAGAAAGTGAAGCTAACAAGTTCCTTGGCTTCTAAAAGCTCCAGCTGCCAATGTTGTATCCACTACATGCATACAACAAAACTATCATCATCGAGCTTCATCACCATAAAGGATTGTTGTATTTCAAAGAGATGATTTTCATCAAAGGCTATATACAATTTTTTTTTTCCTTTTTTAAGTAATAGCTCACAACATGTGAGCCTAGTTTTTTATCTTAATGTTGAAATCCTTTCTAAGAATGCAAATCTTAGAGGAAAAAAATTGCCAAATTTGCACAACTAGTCTCTAGTACGAGTGACTTACATCTAAACAAGCATAAGGAACTAGGGCAAACTTAGAAAGCCATCCAAGTCTCAAGCAAGACAGAAGATGGGTACGCACACTAATAGTAACGTTGTCCCAAAAAAAAAAGAAAATAGACATGGTAATAAAAAAATAAAGGTTAGTCATTTCTTATAATATTAAACAATAAATGATAAAATAACTTCAAAAGTAACTAAGGAGAAATAGTTTATTGAACTTACATGGTCATGCCAGCTCTTTTTATGGCCATAAACGACGGCCGCACCGAAGCTTCTAGCAGGATTGATGCTTGTGTCGTGGCCAGGTGTACCTTAATATATTGCAAATCCAACGGGAAGTGCATCCAACACCTGCACACATTAACCCTTGATTAACCTTACAATCAGATGCTCAAAGAAGCATAATTGTCATTTTGTAGTACCATCTCTCCAAATAGTTTGGTTTATTTATCACACAGGCCTATCATTGCCACACAAGAAATCACAAAAAAAACATGGTTTTGGTTCATTTCTTTCTGATTTCCTACAACCTCTCTTCCTAAAGCTTCTTGGTTGTTAGCATACAAAAATACAAGAACACACCCATGTTTGCAAATTAACCTGTCCATTAAACTTCCTAACACTCTCCAAACATTGTGATTTGGTTGGAAAATATGACAAGGATTAAATTTCCTAACACTATCCAAATATTTTGATTTGGTTGGGAAAATTTGACAAGGATTAAGGCTCAACTTACTGGAACATGGGAAGAACGATCATTGCGTTTGGCGCCGTCAATGGAGAAGACTGTGTATACACGGACAAATGTGCCAATGATTTTCATTGCTAATCCTGTGCCATTAGAGTAACCCGGTTGCACCACATTGGCACCACCACCAGACTGCACATAGTAAGTCTTTTGGAAAGCCTTCACAAGGCCTACGCCACATATATCACCCAAACATTGTGCCACCATGTAGAAAAATGCTTTTGGTAGGGATACCTTCCTAGCAAAAAAAAAAACCAAATGTAAATGTTAGGTTGATGTGTCCTCCTACATCCATGTAGAAGACATAAATTGTTCTCAGTCGCCAGTTTGAACATCTCTAACTTTTGATTATTCTAGCCTTAGAAAACATTAGCAAACTATTAAAGTAATATAGGAGCAAGAGGCATCGGGGAAAAAAATTGTTGTTTGAGTATATAATCATCACAAATCTCAAGTGTATTGTATACCAGCTAGTTAATGATCAATTCTTTGACAGCTAAACCACATCTAAACTAGAGGAGGAAAAGACTTTAATGCCATTGTTCTAAGAGTGCTAGTAGAAAAATAAAGAAGCCACTAATTGTAGTCCTTGCCACCAAAGTTTTCTACCAATCAATTCAATCATAGTTTAATTTCTAAATGTAAAGAAAAATGTGTCTTTCAATCTAAAGTCAATATATATTTTTTCTTTTGTCCTTAGCTAGAGCAAGGTACTAACTCGAGAGGTCCACCTCAAAATATGTGGCTATAACATGTGAATCCACCTAGAGGGTTTTTTATACTTCAAAGAGTTACAAAGTTATATGAACAAGAAGGGTTTGAAAATAGAAGTCTTAAAATAAATTACAAGTTTACAAAAGAAGAGGGAGAAATGGTATATCAATACCCCTTGAATGCAAATGCTATAAGTATTTTAGGAAGGTGGAATACACAAATCCCCCGCCCCCCCTCCAAAAACGAGGGAGTTACAGGGTAGGATACTAAGATCTAACTTGACTTACAAAAATGGTGTATCACATGGGATGCAAGGCTATCATAGAAGCAAGGGGAAAATGGCATACTATTCCTATAGACATCACAAAACTATATATTATCAGTACCTTCAACTTGCACAACATTGTCTAACTATTTCTATGTGGCCATAAAATGTTGAAGACAAAGATAAAGATATTTAAGGATCATTAAACACAAGATGCACCCCTGATGTTCCTAAAAGTATAACCTTCCTCAACTCAGAACTCAAAAGGATAAAGCACCAAATACGCACCAAATCCAAGAGGCTCCCACATCAATAGGAGAACCATCAACACAAAGGTCCAAGGCATAGTAGTCAATACTTTAAACGAGAAGTATGCCTCCTTTGTGTGCCACATGGGCACCATGTATTTGTCATATGCAAGAGTCTTTTGCAACGATGCAGATTTTGCCATAGTTGCACAAGACTATTGTTGATAGTTGGTGATTGTGTGACGTCCACTGCCTAAACCCCATGATGGAGATAGGGAAGTAGAGATCATGTTCATATCCTAGTTTTGAGAGAGAGAGAGAGCAATTTTTGGTTTTATTTCTTTATGCATCATAATAAAACAAGAACCTACTATGTTTAAGTGCAAAACGCATCATAATAGACACAAAAGAGACTTCTACAAAAGTTTTGAGTTTACGAAAGAGCAAAAGAGTCTACAAGGCATCTGGCTCTAGTAACCTTAAAAACTATGTTGACCTAATTTTTCTCAAGTAAAATCAAAAAGACGTGGAGGATTTCAAGTTTTCATTGGAGAGATATGACAAATTTCAATGCATTGTAGCTTAACACCTACAAAGTCCATTCAAAGTCCACAACACGTAAGGGGCAAGTTGCGCTCCAGAACGGATTTGTTGTCTCGATTGAGTGAGCTTAAGTTCCAGCTTTCTTCAGGGCGAAGTTACAGAAAGGTTATGCGGGAATGGGTTTGACGTCTGGATCATATTTGAGCTTGAGCCCTAATCCCAACAAAAAAGTTTCACAGAGGATTTGAGAAATCGAAGAAAATTTTTATTAGGTTGTTCCAATTGTTTTTTAAGCGAACGTGAATGAGAGAGTCGGAGAGAGAGAGAGGAGAGCAGACCTGAGATGCCAGCCGTGCAGTTAATTATAGACCAGAACGAAGATCATACCACCGACGGCCCACGCGATGCCGAGGAGGCCGACGCCACCGCAGGTCTTCGCCTCGGAGACACCGATGACGGTGGCGACTGTTATGTAGAGGAAGAGCAAGGTGGCTATGAACTCTGCTATGCACGCTCTGTAGACGGACCACATACTGGAGAACTCGCGAGAGTCTATGAAGGGAGCCGGAGCGGGGGGCGGATCATTGTAGTCTTTGTTGGCCATCCCTTCTTGCAAATTAGAAACAAGTGTGCACAATTATCTCTAGAACACTTGCTTCAGAACTCTTCTCCAGTATCACACCTCACACACACACACACATCAGCTCTATGATAAGATGAGATGTTTAAAGCAGATGCACCTGCTCATGTAAGTTGTCCTAACAAGCTAGGATCCATGGCATCCTCTCTCTCTCTCTTTAAGGTCTCTTGGGATAGTTTCCTACGACGTTAAAATTCTCTTCTTCTTCTTCTCCCCCCCCTCTCTCTCTCTCTCTCTCTCTCTCTCTCTCTCTCTCTGTTTGAAGCTGGTTGCACACGCGTGGATCCGCTTTCATTTTTTTTCTAAGGATAACCAGAGGAACACTTGCATCTACAAGACCTCTAGTGGACATTAAGCTTCCTCTTGAGACAAATTTGTGGGCTCCAAGATCGGATTACTGTAGTGATGAGCATTGCTTTGCCTCCTTTTTATTTCATTTCTCTGAACATTTAGGTTATAATACACAAAACACAAGCTTATATCTTGTTCAATGATTTAATTCCCTTAAACAAGCCAAAGCCCCGTTTTTTAATAATACACATGCATGTTTGTTGGTGTATGCATGTGTACGTAAAGCAAGCGGGAAAACACAAAGAGCCCTATAAAACTCAGATTCAATATAATTAGTCCATCAGCTAGAATGTCAAAAACTGTGATCATTTTCAGATTTGGATAGTAGAAAGCCGGTAAAAAGGTGGTATTTGTCGCACTCCGTAACGCATTGTGATGATCAGGGATGTCTCACAAAGTACAGAAATGAGCTCAATGCCCGCTCAATGTAATGGAGTGGGTGGGAGAAAGGGAATGTGTATTCAGTTCTCTCTTGTCGATTGATGTATGTGTGCACAAAAGTGTGAGTTATTGTGCTGGGTTATGTGGGTGGTCTCTCTAGTGCAAAAAGAAGCCATGTCTTGGACATTCTTATTGTATAATATAGCTTCAAAGTTTCCCGTCAACGATAGGCAGCCATGGCTCTTTTGGGGATGGTGATAGTTAATTAGATGTCTGTGTTGCAAGTGGCATCGATTTTCTGTAGGCAAGCATTCGGAGGCATATCAAATTTCCGAGCTGCATGCCCAAATGCAAAACTAAGTATTCATCGTCCTCAACTTGCACTTGAAGATCCTGTTGCAAATAGCATCAATGCAGGTTAAGAAAACATGTCCACATTCATTCAAAAGTGTGTTCTAATGAAGACCCAAAAATGAAGGTGGCATGAATGCATGAATGAATCAAGTTTTTTACTAGCCATGATTGCATGCTAACAGGTTGATTGCTCATTGATTTCAAGCGGCAAAGCGAATTGGGATTTCGATGACAAGCGCGAGTGAAGACTACCTACCGGAGATGTTGGTAGTGAGGACACTGGCATTAGGGGTGTCCTCCTTGCTCACATGAGGGACATGAGTGAGCCTATGCGGCTGGGGAAGAATGTTGAGAGTGTAGGTTTGTTGACTGTAGGGAGATGCCATAATATATAAATTGCTAGAGACTGCAAGGTCAAGAGGATGAGCTACCTACAAAATTTGCTAAGCTTTGACCCTTCATCAAGGGGCATCCTTCTTTTTATAGTACTAGTAGTTTACAAAGTAGGCCCCTCCAATTGTACTTGCTTGCACTATTGTTGCTTCTTTGGGATCATTTTGGACCTCCCATTGTTGAGATTTGGTGTTATCCACATAGATAGGAACAAATGGTGTGTGTGTGTGTGTGTGAGTGAGAGAGAGAGAGAGAGAGAGAGAGAGAGAGGCTCACAAGAAGATCTATATATTTTCTCATGTAGGAAAACGGAGTCTTTCTAACTCAATGTTTTTCATACAATGCATAACATCATGAGCTTCTGTGAGGGAGGCACCGCATACCTAGCTAGGTACGATTGGAGGCAGGAGACCACTGGCCCCCCATCGGGCCGGCGGTCCCCTGCTTCCAATCGTACCTAGCTAGGTATGTGGCGACGCCCTCACAGAAGCTCATGATGTTGAGGTAAGTCACTATGTGGGAAATATTGTGAGAATCTGTTCAAAACTTCATGTGGCTGTAGTGCATGGGTTCATTAAAATTTAACTATACCTCCAAAGCAATAGCTGAGTACTTACAAAGGTTCAATGTAAATTATGGGCGCATAAAAAAATAGTGCTTTGGTACAACTCTCTCTCTCTCTCTCTCTCTCTCTCTCTCTCTCTCTCTCTCTCTCTCTCTCTCCCTCTCTCTCTCTCTCTCTCTCTCTCTCTCTCTCTCTCTCTACCGACGCAGGTTTATGTCTCTCTGGACGAGAGTGACATAGAGAAGCTGCCCAATTATTCCAATATTCCCCGTAATGTTTCACACCGGGTCCGGGTCGATGCACGCCCACACCAAAGGTAAACACCACTTGCCTCTTTTCATATGACATGGGGAACGTTTCTTCTTGCGAGGCCTCACCTCCACACTATCTTGCACGGAGGAATCCCAAACCTCGAGCAAGAATTTCCGAGCAATCCCTAGACCGAGCAAGACAGGGCAAGGTACACTATTTAAAACCCAAAGTTAAACAAGATTTCTGAGATGATTTCAAGAAAGGAAAATGCTACTTAATCCTAGACCTCTACCCAAGGGTTAAACCACGAGCCTTATGCTAAACAAAGTAAAGCTCTTGCCACTAATACAAATCTCAAGACTAAGTAGAGAGGAGCCTGACCTTGTCTTCACTTCTTCTTCTTCTTTTTAATTCTCCTCTGTCTGTCTCACTATCGCTCTCTCTAACTCAAGATATTGTTATTTGATGTACAATCAATTGTTGTATAGATCATCATGGGGGAACTTTGGAAGAGTTCTATTGCCATGTGGGCTTAAGAAAATCCACATCATGGTATATATTGAGGTTTGCATCAACCCATCATATATAGCCCGCCACCGAAGGGGGGGATAGGGTTATTGCAGTGATTTGATAAAAGACTCACCAAGGTTGATAGTCATGATTGATGTACTGAGGACAACTTTGTGCTCGCACATGGCCTCTCCATTTCACCTACCTGTGTGTTTACTAATCATGGTTACAACCTCTCCCCTTTTGGGACACTCTCTTTGATCTCTTTTGCCTGTGTTGAAAAGCTTACTAGATTTAGAGAAATTTAGTGTGAAACCCTTGATATATTGATATATATTCAATTCACCTCTTAGTGTTGTTTCTTTTGAGTAGGAGTCTGGAATCTATAGAGCTATCTACCATAGCCTTAACCCATTTTCCTCACGCAAAGATTGACCTTGTAGAAGAGGCTCAACTATTGAGCACCTCTCTCAGAGCCCAGTGCTCCAGTGTCACTGTAGCCCTCTCTACTACTTGCTAACGGCATTGTTCCTAACAATGCCGTTAGCATCACAATATTGTGATACTAGCATCTCGCGGAAGCCACAAGAATATCCTCCCACTTCTGTGAGAAGCCCACCCATGCAAACACTTGCGCACTACCTGCAGTTGTTCGCAACGAACCTAGTAATGGTTCTCTCGATGGACCTACAGTGAGCCCACCATTTTCTTGCTGCTAACATTGGCGTCGTGGTTAAATCCGTCCAAGCAAAACCTGTTGCAGGCGCAGACACTTCGCACTGAAGCTGAGGGTGTCGCTACCTCCATTGAGGAACCTCTCTCAAATCACCCTCCTCTTGCGGTGATATCCACCCAAGCCAGGTCTGCCTCTACAGGCGATGCCAACCCGGTCAACTTGGTGGCAGTCAAAGCCAACAACGTCATTAGGGAAGCATTTATTGCTTCATTAGAAGCACTTTGCTTAACAACCGACAATGATGGTGTTTCCCACTAGGTGACAATGTGCAAACCCTGCAGATAACGCAGAAGTTGCAATCAAAGCTGTTGCACCACCCTCCCAGGCCTCTTGCTGTGGATGATAATGCTCCTGCAACTATGACCTTGCTGCTCGAGTTACTGCACCAGTCCAAGCCACACACTCTACACGAGTCCTTTAAGACGATACACACCTTCCATGCGACCTGCTTGATGGAAACAACAGAGACTTTCCAGGCACAATCCAGCAAAATGCAGGCCAAGCTCATGGAGACCCTCACCATCCTACACTCGCTACACCCAAACTTGCATCTGCTCAAGGCTACCAAAATACCTCTCTCCTTGGTGCCATAAACCAATCTCAACTAGCCCTTGGAGATCTTTACGTGTTGTAGTGCCTGCTGTGTCTCAACACAACTCCAAGCTGGCGCCAACCCCTTCTGGCTCACCCATGCCTTGCTCTTTCCACGAGGCCCTACAAGATGACATGGTTTATAGCCAGCGATACATCCTTTAGGCCATAGCGAGGTTGCACATGGCTAATTATAGCGTGTGATACTTCCTACAAGTTGACAACAAAGAGGGTGTTCTTGGTGTGGTTATTTGGGCTCTTAGTGTGCTTCTTTGGTCACTTGCATGTCAATGTGATGGATCCACCTACGAAGAAAATCGAGCAAAACTATTAGCTTCGCACACGTTGTCTTTGTAAAAGAAATTTTTTGAGCGCTCTTTCTTTGTCTCTCTTGTAAGAGGTCCGGGCATGTATGTTTTCTTGATCCCATAGGTCATATCTGACCTCTGAAGACGATTGTGAAATCTCTCTCTCTCTCTCTCTCTCTCTCTCTCTCTCTCTCTCTCTCTCTCTCTCTCTCTCTCTCTCTCTCTCTGTCTGTGAGTGTGCGCGCGCTAATGAGTAGAGATCGTGTGTTTACTTTGAGTTATGTTTAGTCTCCATTTTGTGTGTGTGAGAGAGAGAGAGAAAGAGAGACTCACCGTAGATGGGCAGGGAATAGAAGGAGGGGCGGTTTTGTTGGTAGGAGTCGCACAAGGCAGTGCCCCGCAATTTGATGCTGCAGCGGGCCTGCACCCTGCAAGGACAGTGGAGGGTGATGACAAGCAGCACAATAAGAAGAAGAGCAGGGAGATATAGCAGAGGAAGCGGAGGGCGCTGGGAAGAAGCCATTTGCAGGGTCTGCTGCAGGGTTTCGACTCCTGCAGCGGCAACATAATATAGCTGGGTGATTAGCGAGAGAGGCTGCCAACTGCACGGCTTCAAAAGCGTGCTGGTTAGGGAATCTCGTGAACTCTTGGATACGTGCATTAATGAAAGAAGAGGCGGACGTGTGGCACCAATGTGTGAGGCTTGACCTCTCAGCTTGTCCCCCAGGTCTTGTGGCTTGAGCATGCACCCTGCGAGGTTTCCCATAGCAAGATTTCCCATAAACTGCAGTAGAGTGGGTATGTTAGAGCGCACTCTCTCTGATATCATATGGGCTTGTAGTCTCGTAGCTTCACAATCTCCGAACCCGCCTCTCCCCAGACTGCTTGCCTCGCTAAATCCATTCGTCGCCCCCCTCCCCTTCTCTGTCTCTCGTTCTTTCAGAGACTTACATTTACACATCACTCACACCCACAAGGACAGATTCCTCCCACCCTCCAGAATGCATCGTGAACCTGCAAAACCTCTCTCTAGCCATCCACGTCGGCGTGGATCGCTAGAGGGAGATGATTGCACCCTGTGAAGCTGCGTATGAACATCGTCATCCACCTTTTTCCCACCCTCCAAAATGCAAATTGAACCTGGAAAAAAAATCTCTCTACCCATCCGTGCCGGCGCGGATGGCTAGAGGGAGTTCGGACTTTACACTAGGTTGGTAACCTAACAGGACATAAAAGTGTCCTTTCAGGGTTTTGAAAAAAACCTCCAAAACCATAGTAGATCCACTCATTTTGAGAAATCCTTTCATGAGGTTATAGTTCAAGGACTACTAAACATGGAAAAAGTAAGAAACTTGTAAAATTTCTCCTCTTTTGGTCACACCAAGCCTGCAAGGTTGATGGACCAGTGAATTTTCATCAAAACAGTCATTTCTTACGTTTTGTTGTATAAAACTAAGATTAGGGATTTTTGTAGGACTTGAGATAAATTCCCTATTTAACTTCAATGGGTTGGTGATCAGAACATATGATTTCTTCTCACTCACTATTTGTTGTTTTGCCAAAATAAATAGGTACAAAAAAGTAGAATTTTTACCATTCTGCAAACCTATCATCAAAGTTTCTATAGCCACGCTCAATATAAATATTATATGCATGTTTTCTTAGTTCCCTATTGTCCTTTATGTTCATAAGGAGCCATGGAGCATGTCAAAAGAATAATACATCTCTTACCAATGGGAATCTTGGGGACAAAGATGAAATGTTATATATAGCAAACATGAAAAAACTGGGTTCAACATTATGAGTTGTAGAATCCCATAGAAACTATTCAATATCTAGCCAAATTTGATCCTTATGACTAGATATGGTTACTACCTACAAAATGCATGTAGTTATCACAAGAAACTAACAATATTGAAAAAGCTATACTTGATATACTAGAATGTTTCGTTTTCTTCTATAATTGAAAAAATCAACCATCGTTGTGTACTATGCAAAATAGGGTATTAGGTGCCCCAAAACTCAAGGAATGTTAGATTTATGTTACAATATGCAACATAGAAAATAAAAAATGCATTTGGATATCATGAAATCCACCAAAAAAATCATAGAAGAGCTAAAATTGGCTAAAAAACAGGATTTGACAATTTTTGTAATTTGGGCATAACTTACAACTTTAATATTTATTTCTCCCTAGAAGCATCAGGACATGTTGAGGACTACTAAAGATAGTTCTCTAGCATTATAGACCTTACAAACATGAATTCTAGAGTGGTATAGTTGCAAAAAGTTGAAAAAAGCCAAAAACAGGACCTGTTTTTCACACAGTTTAGGTTGTGAAATGTTGTGCAAGGACAATGTTAAAGATGGAATCGATATTCCAAAAAAATGTCGAGTTTTTTTCAGATCATGAGACAATTTTCTAGATAGATAGCACCTAAAAGTACATTTTGAAACTCTTGACATAATTCAAGGAAAATGGTTACTTAACAGGACATAAAAGTGTCCCATTACCAACCTAGTGTTAAGAGCTGACTCTTGCCAAGGGGGATTCACAATAGTGGGAAAATGATCACCTTGCTAAAATGGGGTCACACTTGGGGAAAATTCTGTTGCGGGTTCTCGAACTCTCACTACTACCTTGTGAAAGTGGAAGCGGTAACTAAAGTTCACGAGTAGATTGCCTGTCCACCCCAACTTTCCTTGACTTTAACATATAGATATCTGTCAACCCCAACTTTTCTTGCATCATCTTTGCCTACCTTGGCATACTACTCGGTGCAAGATTCTCCAATTTCCAAAAGTTATGGGCACCTTTTCTAAACCCATTAGATGCAGCTTGGTTTTAGGGGAAGTAGCTATGTAGCTTCACAATCATGACTCAATGTGTGCATTCATACTGTCCGACCAAGGCAGCTTCACAGGGTGAAATCCATCTCCCCACTACCCCCATGCATGACTCAATGCGTGCATTCATACTATACATTCCCCAATACCCCAACATCAAAATTCCTTTTTCCAATAGCCTCGCATTTAGACTATTGTTGTAACGTCTAGATACAAAAGAGAACGTCAGCTTTTGAAGCAACAGATTGTTGAGATGTAGAGAGAAAGAGAGAGAGACGAGAGACAAGAGACACACCATATACGCTCCCAAAGACTGATTCATATTAAGGACAAGATACAAATATATAGGTGAGACCAAGTTCAGTAGAGTGAGCCATATATATAGCTCCAACACCCCCACTCTAACAAAGGTCTCTAGCTTTGGATGAAAAAACCCTTGGGGAGTTCAAGGGAAAACCCAAGCCCCTATACAATGTGAAAATATGAACCAGTGGTGATGATGTGAAAGTGAATTGTGCATCTATGTACAAATATTCAAGTGACTTAGATATCACAATGTGCAAATGTGGAGTGTGCATAGTGCATGATACCTAAAAGATTACAATGTCATATGTACAAAGCTATTACAATAGCAAAAAAGCTAATCTAGAAAGAGTGAGGCCAAAGCAACTCCAAGCTCCGAGCGCAAGAGGATGAAACGTGACTCATTGAGGCCTTTGGTCAAAATGTCTGCAATCATCTGGTCACTTGGACAATGTTCAACCATAATGGTTCCTTTGCGTACTTCATACCTGACATAATGATAATGGACAACAATGTGCTTTGACTTATTATGTTGAACATAGTCTTTTGCAAGACTAATAGCACTTTGGTTGTCACACCGCAAGGGTGTGCTAGAAAGAGGAGAGTGACCAATATCAACCAGCATTTGTCGAAGCCAAATCAACTCACGAGCTGCAAGTGATGCCGCAACATATTCTGACTCAGTCGTAGAAACTGCAACACAACGTTGTTTCTTGCTGGTCCAAGAAACAAGACAACCATTTATAAAGAAGCAATTTCCACTAGTAGATCGCATAGATAAATGTGAGCTTGCCCAGTCTGCATCTTTGTAACCCAAAAGAGAAAGAGATTGCATAGAATCCGATGTGAGTTGTCGTCGATAGACTAAACCAAAATCTGTAGTGCCTTTCAAGTATTTCAATACACGCTTTGTAGCAGACCAATGCTTAAGAGAAGGACATGCAAGATGTTGTCCAAGATAATTAGCAGCAAACAGAATATCAGGACGAGTGTTCATGCCAACAAACTCAAGACATCCAATCAAGTTAGCATAAGGTTGATTTGTGACAAGTTGACCGCCATTGTTAGAAGTGTTCTTCGTAGAGCTCGCAAGACAAGGTGTGTTGGTTGAAT
Source organism: Adiantum capillus-veneris (assembly GCF_014529385.1). Lineage (NCBI taxonomy): Eukaryota > Viridiplantae > Streptophyta > Polypodiopsida > Polypodiales > Pteridaceae > Adiantum > Adiantum capillus-veneris. The sequence goes on along the minus strand of NC_140938.1, from coordinate 36,312,748 downwards.
GTGCATATTCCATACCAAATTTTTGAATAGTATCTGCAATAAACTTTGACTGTCGAAGGAATAAAATACCTTTTGTACGGTTCCGTTGGATTTGAATGCCAAGACAAGAGTGAATCTCTCCAAGATCCACCATATCAAATGCAGAAGACAATAACTTTTTCACTTGCTGAAGAAATCCCAAATCATTGGAAACAAGGATCGTATCATCCACATAAAGAGCAAGAATCATAAAACTGCTACCTTGGAGTTTTATGTATAAGTTGGGGTCTGACGAGCAAGAGATGAATCCTTTAGAGGTGAGAAAAAGATCAAATTTTGTATACCAGGCTCGTGAAGCTTGTTTGAGACCATATAGTGCCTTATGGAGTTGAGCAACAAGGTCTTCTTTACCTGGAATAACAAACCCCTCTGGTTGTTCCATATAAATTTCCTCTTCCAAGTCACCATTAAGAAAAGCAGTTCGCACATCCATTTGATGAGCTTCCAAATCAAATTGAACAGCAAATGCCAATAAAACTCGAACACTTGTAATGCGAACAACTGGTGCAAAAGTCTCTTGATAATCAACACCAGCTACTTGGGAGTAACCTTTTGCAACTAAACGCGCCTTGAACTTGTCAAAAGATCCATCTACTTTTACTTTTGTCTTACACACCCACTTACATTTAATAGCTGTACGACCAGGAGGTAATTCAGTTAGTATCCATGTACCTTTAGAGATAAGAGAATCGTACTCTGCATCCATAGCCTCTTGCCATTGATCCTTTTGTGGTGAAGAGATAGCTTCATCATAAGTAACGGGATCTTTAGAAGTAGAAAAGGCATTATTAGCAATATTGTCATCATAAACATGACATGAGCCATGTTCAAAATCAATAGGCAGATCAACAAAAATATCAATATCATCATTGGAAACATTTGGAATGGATGGTTGTGAAGAGGAAAGTTGCTCTATAGGAAGAGTTTCATCTTCTGAAAGAAATGGAAAATCCTGAAGCAATGATTTAGTATCATCAAAATCATCCATGGACCATGAGCCTCCCATAAGCTGTTCGTTAAAAGTAGCATCACGATTCACAATTACTTTCTTGGAGGAAGGGTCATAGAATTTGTAGCCTTTGGAAGTGTCAGAATATCCAATAAAAATAACTTTAAGACCAGGAGAATCAATCTTTGTTCGTGTTTCTTTGGGAACATGAATATAAGCAATACATCCAAAGGATCGAAAATGAGATACAGAAGGAATGTCACCTGTCCATGCTGTGATGGGTATCTTACCAGAGGGTGCAGTAGTAGGAAGATGATTATGAGAAAATGCTGCTGTCAAAGTAGCTTTAGCCCAGTGAGCACGAGATAAGCGAGAATGAATCAGTATACATCTTACAGCATTGAGAATAGTGCGATTCTTTCGTTCACCAACACTGTTCTGTTTAGGCGAATATGGAATATTGTGTTCATGATGAATTCCATTGTCAGCACAGTAACTCACAAACTCTCGAGAAATATATTCGCCTCCATTGTCACTACGAAGCTTCTTAAGGCGACGACCAGTTTGAAGTTCCGCAGCCTTGTGGAATTGTTTGAAAACAGATAAGGCTTCAGATTTTTGTCTAAGTAGAAATACAGTCGTATACCTTGAGAAATCATCAATGAAAGTAATGAAGTAGCGATATTGTGATCTCGAAGAAGGTAGAGGTCCACATATATCAGTATGAACAAGATCCAATATGTCATGAGAATGAGTTGTATTTGAAAGAGGAAAGGGTTTATGATTGTGTTTCCCAAGAGCACAAAATTCACAAATTCCCATATGGGGATGGGCTTTAAGATCCATGCCATGAACAAGATCACGACGTTGAAGATCAAGGAGTTTTGAGAAATTAGCATGAACAAAACGGTGATGCCATACTTTGCAATCATGATCACCTAGAGCAGTGACAATATTTGCTACAACATCGTTGAGAGAGATTTCAAACAAATTACCGTTTCGAGGAGCAGTGACTACAGTCTGTCCATCTTTCTCAATTCGGCATTTGGTATGATCAAATCCAACAAACAGACCAAGATCAACAAGTCTAGCAACTGAAAGAAGATTACGTTGAAGATCTGGTACATGTAATACTGCTCGCAAAATTCGAGTGGAAGAAGATAAGGTACCAAGATATAAGTCTCCAATACCCTTTACTTGACAAGTAGTATCATCAGCAAGATAAACAACACGTTGAACTTGCACTGGATGATAGTTATGGAGCCACTTAGACTGATATGTCATATTTCCTGTAGCACCAGAATCGACAATAAAAAGTGATCCATCACGTACATAAAGTATTCTGTCTGGAGCAACTGAACATAGGACATCTTGTTTCTGGTACAATGTTGTTTCGATATTCAGTAGCATATGCTCTATTCCGATCTGTGTCGAATCGATGCTTATAGCACATATGAGTGGGATGATCAGATCGTCCACAATATTCACAAGAAGAAGAAGAAGAGTCTCTAGATAAACGTGGTTGTTTTGTGGTAATATTGTGTTCTTCATCATATTGACGTGCCCAACAATCATCTTGAGTATGGCCATTTCTGTTGCAATAAGAACATTGCTTATTAGGAAATTTGAGACGAGAGAAAATATTACCACAACGGCCACCTCTGCGGTTTCCTCATTGAAATGGACGCCTTCGAGCATAAAAAGCACGTTCCATCTGTTGTGACTCAGTCTCCTCTTGTGAAATCATAGCTGTATTGTGACCAGCATTCCGACGTTCTTGACATTGAGAGTATTCAATTAAAGACATGCAGGCTTGCTCGAAATCAAGACCATCTTTATTAGAGAGAATAGTAACAATGTTATCATAAGAAGAGTCCTTCACCATATCAAGGAGAAGTGTAATCAGTTACTTTTGTGGAGCAGGATCACCGGCAGCAGCAAGTTGATTAATAATAGATTTGAAAGATTCAATATGTCCCGTCATGGCAGTACCAACTTCATATTGTAACTTGTTAAGCAACCCTCTCAAATAAAGTATTTCTGTAACATATTTCTTCTGAAAGTTTGCAATAAGGTACTTCCATATGTCGTGGGAAATAGGCAGTTCATGCATATCAAGCAAAAGGGAATCAGTACGAGCAGAAAGAATATATCGACGAGCTGCTTTATCACGTCGTTGCGAATCTGTATAGGCAACATTCCAATCTTCAAATATAGGTCCTTCAGTGATAAGCACGTTACCATTATCCGTATCAGCAGGTTGAGGCGAACAAACACGATTTCCAAGAACAACATCGGAGAGTTCATCGCCTTCAAGAATTAACAACATCTTTGCTTTCCAGCCTAGAAATCCTTGACCTTGGAAAGGAGGAACAGAACGCTAGCCAGAAGGAAAGCCGTTGATGAGAATATTCATAGGCATATCTTGTTGCGAGAAGACGTATAAGATAAGATCGCAGAATCTGCACACCATTTATGGTGAAGGCCGCAATTGAGAATGAGAGAGATATGAGTATTGCGTTCTATCAACGATAAATGTAAGAAGGATTCTCAAGGAACGTCCAAAGATGTGAGAGACGTCACCCAAAAAAGGCAGGGTAAAGGAGGCGTTAATAATAAACAAGTCCTCAAAATAGAGTGGCATGAGACGCAAGATTGATGGCCACAATACGAATAGAAAAAAGCTAAATCTTCTCGAAAAAGTTAACGCCAAAATAAGAAAAACGATCGCGGACGCTTCACGAAGAAGTAGGACGAAGAAAGCTGCGTCAAGCTCAATTGTAGTAAAAACAGCATAGCTTTCTGCTGCGAACTCCGATTGACGCAAACCTAGAACTCCAATCGAAGAGCTCGAGGAGACGAACAAGTTTTGGATGAAAATTTCCATTGCGCTACGCTCCATTGCACTTTTTCCGTTTCTCCAAATTTTGAGCAGAACAGCAAGAAAAATTGAGATGAAGTTCAAGGTGTCATCAACAAGAAAACGTAATCAACGATTATATTGATTAGAAATAAACGCCACATAAAACACTAATCATATTCTTGTTAACACAAAACAACCACAATTAACAAGAATCAACGCTCAAAAATAAAATTTATAGCAATTTTGAATCTTACATGCGAATCGCATACACATACTGTTGTGTCACCATGAATTGAATCGGCGCGTGATCGTTATCGCTCTGATACCATGTTGAGATGTAGAGAGAAAGAGAGAGAGAGATGAGACAAGAGACACACCATATACGCTCCAAAAGACCGATTCATATTGAGGACAAGATACAAATATATAGGTGAGACCAAGTTCAGTAGAGTGAGCCATATATATAGCTCCAACATAGATGAGATACAAGCTTGTCGTTTTGTGATTCACAACTACATGTGAGGGTTAGAGATCAAACCCTTGTCTCCATTTTGCACCAAAAAGTACCAAACTTGCCTCTGTTCCGAGGGGAAAGGCTTCCATCTAGTGGGTCCCAGAACTGAGCTCCTCTTTTTGAACAAATGGAGGCTTGCCAGCTCAATTGAGGGTACGAAGGTTTAGGTAGTTCAACACCCCCCCCACCCCATTTATTGCATGGATAGCCAAGTTGGAACTCTCTCTCTCTCTCTCTCTCTCTCTCTCTCTCTCTCTCTAACCGTACTAGCTCTGCTGGCTAAGGAGAGATTGGCCTTCAACCTAGCTACCCTTTATTGCTCTAAATCTACTCCTTTTGAATAGCATGTCCTGAGGTGAAGACTCGTTGGATAATTCTTTGAGGTCACTTGGGATTGTTTGTACCCCATAAGAGCTTCTCTCTCTCTCTCTCTAGATACACACACACATATGTGTATGTGTGTGTGCGCACGCAAACATATATATATATATATATATATATATATATATATATATATATATATTATAAGCATGGCTAGAGATAGGTGCAAAGGAAAAATAAAAACCAATGTACTTGACAATGGAGCATTATGAACATCACCATACAAAAAACAACACATCATAGCATGAAAGTTAATAAATTTAGAAAGCTAGAGTTGAGCTAGATGCTTATAGATGCATACTAATATTTTCTCGGCTTGATCTTTGCTCAAAAAAACTTTCTCGGTGCGTGGTAAGACTCGCTCACACGGGCAGCTTCAAATGGGATCTACGGTTGAGGTGATTCAGACCGTAAGATGCACATTTGTAAATTCGGTCCATGATTGGCGCACCCCACGTTTTCCTCCTCCACCATTGATCCCATTTGACCATGCCCGTGTGATATGGTGATGAGGCTTGCCTCAATCTAGAGATGCCTTACCCAATCATTACATTGATAATTAGCAATTTGGAAATTATGAACCAGTCCTTAAATTTGAAAGGTCACTATTTTCTCTCTACACTAAATTGGAAGGGCATACAATCATTTTTCCCTACAATTCCTAGCCTTGCTCTTGAAGGGTAAAACCTTGCACCCTTCTAACCATAGGGTTGATTTTACGGAACCCTCTTAGACTAAACCTCCTCCATGTGTTAGGTCTCGTTTAACATGCAATAAAACCACCACTAGGTTCAACGATTACTTCGTGAGACAAAGGATCTTTTTTGCACTATTTGCAGGCACAAGCCATCACGTGACATGATTTAAATAATTTCTTTAAAAAACCATCGCATTGACGTTGCAACATCAAAAAGCAGTGCCATGAAAAGCTTTTGTGCTCGTATAAAAAGTAACCAATCAATTTCTATAAAGAAGTAAGAGACATGAGCAGAAGAAAGCGATAAAAAATTTGTAAGTTTGTCTTTGCCCAATAAATTTTTCCTGCATCTGGACGAGAGAGAGAGAGAGAGAGAGAGAGAGAGAGAGAGAGAGAGAGAGAGAGAGAGAGAGAGAGAGATGTTGCTATTGGTGCCCTAGTTTCGATATTCTAATGCGTTAGTCTTTTTCTTCTTTCTAACACCATATTAGTGAATTTGGGAATTTCCCAACTCCCACTTTGAAAACAAGCTCAAGATTTGACCACATGGTCAAATCTTAGCCAAAGTTTTCAAACCATGGCTTGGAAGAGATTTTCAAGTGCTACCTTGTGGAAAGCTTTACCTTAAAAAATAGTTTGAGATTTGTTTGGCCAATTTAAAGCACTTGGAAGTACATTCTTGTTTCAGCTTGCCACATTTTTTTCTTGCTTGTAGAGCAACACAACCCATTGAGGACATAGAGCTTCCACACTTGTAGGTTGGGGGTGTGATCAAAGATGCAATAGAAGTGCCCATAGTTCCTATTGATGCCATTGTTGAGGAACCCCAGGTACTCTTACGGTATCCCTCAATAGTGTCAAGGGTGCTATTATGGCTAGAGCCTTGGTTGAGTTTAGTTTTCCCAGTATCAGGGCTAAGGATTTTCCCAGTATCAGGGATAAGGACAACAATGCAAATGCCATCTCAAAGGTGGAGATCACCCGTTTCACCAACATGGTGATAGATGATGAGGATTTTTTCTACCTCCATGACATCGAAGGCTTATTTGCTTCAAATGTAACACTTCGGACTTCTAGCAACATAGGTAGTTTCCCCTTGACACGTAAGCCGATGCCATTGAGGATCAATTTTTTCCCCTTGGGCAGATAATGGTTGGGACCCAGGAAATGACCAATGTGCAAGTGTCTTGTGCCCATCAATCCGAAGTTCTTGACAACTATTGCAACGGAAGGGATAATTTTTTTTGTAAAGGAGTGTAGGTTTCAAGGGAGCTTTTCAAGTGAGCTATGGAGTGAGGCTTTTGTTAAAAATTGGTTTCTTTGCAAAAAAACACACTCCCAAAGCTCACTCAAAAAGATCTCTCCAAGGAAGCATTGATGGATGAGAAAATTTGGGCTTACACCCATTTTAAAGACACACATTAGATGGAAATACCACAAGGGTAGTTGTGAGTCTCAAGATCCACATGAAAACCTACTCAAGGCCTAAGTGAATGGATTGAGATCAATGCCTATCAACATACAATCCACAAATGCTCAAACACACACCGCATGCACACAATATGGACATAGCTCAAATACCTCTATTCTGCATCAAACGATCCAAAAATGTTACATTGTGCAACAAAGATTTTATGGACATAGCTCCAATACCTCTATTTTGCATCATACATTCCAAAACGTTATACTGTGCAACAAGGATTTTATAGTTATTCAAGGTCCTCATGTTGCACTCTCATATATGAGTTTACATGTATATACAAGCATATTATGAGTTTACATGTATATACATGTATATGAGTTTACATGTATATACAAGCATATTATGGTTTTTCTCCCTTTCAAAGACACACACATTGATACTATAAATGTGTATCATCACGCACTTGCAAACTTGAAGTGGCCACCAAAAATCTGTCACTTTGTTTTTCCTTATATAATGACATGCCCTCAATGTTTGCCTCCATAGATATTACATATAGCCTATTCATTTAGCAATAGTATAGCTAAAATTCTTGGAAAATACCACACATTTGTCGGATCTTTCACTGCCCGCTTTTGAATCTTGAATCCTCCTTCATCCAACATTCTTAATTTATTTGATGTCAAATTTGTTCCTTTCTCTAAAGTCCATGTGTGGCGCTCTCCCCAAACACTAGGTATTTGTATTGCAAATTTCCACGTCCGATCTACATTGTCATTGCAAAACCACTATGATGTGCTTTTGCCCCTCATCCTTGTCCACCTTCATTTCCACTATCCCAAGAAGACTAGCCTACAACTAGTATATACAAGAGGTGAGAGAAGACGGCTCTCACCACTCTAGTGCAAATGCAACATGCATATCATTAGGGTTAGAGCCACGATGACACTCCTGCATGGCTCCACAATGCACAATGCCAGTGTCAGTCATTGCACAACTGACAACTCCCACTGCAAATGCATCGACCACATAAGCAAGATTATGTCTCACGACCAAAAGGTTAGACATGAGAGACCCGAATGCCAATGAACATGCACTATGTGTGCCAACCTATCCTTGTTAGCAACCTCAGTGCCATACTATGCATCCTCATCACGAACCACCTGACTATGCATCACCATGTCAGCATCGTCTGGCAAAGGCATATTTGTTGAGAATGACTGCAAAATCAATACATCAGCACTAGTGCAATCACACACAGTTGTCTGAAGGACACTGTTTCCCTCAAACATATTAGACGCATCATAGAACAATGCATCGGTCTCTCGCTCAACTCATGTCACCTCAGCTGATGACTGACCAAGCTGTGCATCTCTAGAGATATCATTGTCTATGTGAATGTCACCACAAGACAAATGCACAACCTACTCTCCATGCAACACATCCGCAAAAGAGACACGCCTCGTCTCTCACTCCAAACATGGCTGCAAATACACAGAGACTACACCGCCTCGTGTGTCAGAAATATGCAAAGGGTATACCAGACCATTCCTAGCATCTCTAGCTATCACGAATGATCCCCTATGCATCTGAAATGACCGCTCTCCAAGAGATACACAATGTCCACTACTTTGCAAGTGACACACTGAAATGAGACTCTGGCTGAACCTTGGTACATAACATACATCTCGTAGCATAAGCAATGCTTCGCTAGGTAAAGACATGCATACATCTCCAGCACCCTCTATGTCATATATGAACCATCAGCATACTGCACACAACCAAGTCTCCCACTACAGAAAGAGAAAAACAAATCACGACATGGCATCACGTGAAAACCTACATGCTCGTCTAATAGAAAACGCGTAGGCAATGTGCTATCCCAAGACACAAAGTAGTCTAAAGGCAAGCTAGGCTCGAAAGTGACATGACCGTCACGTGCATACTCTCTAGCATATGTCCTCATAGTAGCACCATGCATCTGTCTCTTCTCCTGCCTCATACGCCTGAAGAAACGGTGCCTAATATGCCCATCATGGCTGCAGTGCCAACATGTCAGTCGTGATCGTGAGCGAGAACGGCCTCTAAATTGAAGTGTCTCCATATCCATGCCAAAACTATGGCAAACAATGCTGAAGATCACAAGACTCTCCCACCCAAGAGAAAACCACTGTCTCAAGCAAAGAAGGTGAGCAAACGATCAAACTCACTAGCCTCTACAATAGGCATACATATTTGGCAAATTTCAGTAGAGTCTCCTCTGTAACTGGAGCAAAAAACTCAATAGTAAATTGCAATGGAGACAACAACAAATGGCCAATCTAAGAATGTACTCATCCGGAATCACCTCACAAAGTCATACACAGAGCCAAACCACTCTAGTCGGAGTATCACTCAACGAGGCCACAAATGACATACATATGTGAGTGAAAATATGCTTCCAAAATGTGTCAATGTGAATGAACAATGTGCAAGAAAACCGTAGCATACACAACTTGTGTAAAAGTGGGAGTCAAAACTCAACCACTATCAAGAGTAACAACAACCGTACTTGTAGAGTAACACAAGTTCCTGTATGGATGAAAAAACAAACGTCAACCATATTCCCAAGTTAGCGGAAATTTTCACATTTGCAAGTCAACTTGACAACTTGGGCCCTATACGACCACCTTTGGGAATGGTTCATGGTCAATTTAGAAAGTAAATCTTGTTATTCTCATGGGTCAAAAACATGGAACACTTTACTCTATGTTTGTTTCGTGTGTAAAAGAGAATTATATATCCATAGCCAAGTTGCTATCTACTAAGTTGTGGCATAGCCGGCTAGGCCATATCAACCAAAAGAGAGTGAAAACACTAGCTCATTTTAGTTACTTACCTGGGTTAAGTTATTCCAACTTTTCTATGTGTGAGTACTTTATTTATGGTAAAAGAACTAGGACAACTTCATCGCCATTGAATAGGAAGCGTTTGTACCACTAGAGCTTGTCCGTAGCAACGTTTTCGGTCTTATGTCGGTTGAGTCTCTAGGGGGAGCTAGCTACTTTGTGAATTTTGTAAATGATTCCACTAGAAATGTGTGGGTTTATCCTTTGCGATATAAGGATCATGTCTTCTCTACTTTCCAAAAACTCTTAGCATTGCTAAGAATTAGTCTAGCAAGAAGATCGAAATCTTGAGGAGTGATAATAGTGGAGAATACGTCTCCAAGGAGTTCGAGAATTTTTGTAGCAAGAGAGGTATTAAGAGGCACCTTATTTCACCTTACACACCTAATCAAAATGGAGTTGGAGATGGAAAATCTAACTCAATGCTTTTGGGAAGAGGCAATACTGACAGCTGTATATATCATTAATCGATCACCTAGTATGCCATTGAATTACCATATTCCAAAGGAGTTGTGGTCTGAAAAGAATTCACAATATGATCATTTGTGTGCTTTTGGATGAGATACATATATACATGTGCCCAAGGAGCTTTGAAAAAATCTAGACTCAAAGTCACATAAGTGCATTTTCCTTGGTTACGGTGCACTTGTTACAAAGAAGCCATGCAAATGGATGACAATGTCAAGTGGGAGTAGGCCATGCTATTTGAGTAGAACTCGATTTTTAGTTTATAGACATGGAACTTGGTTGATTTTGGAGAATCCAAGGTTGAAGAAGGCCTTGCCTTGCAAATGGTTGTACAAGAAGAAGTTTAAATTTGATGATCCACAACCTAATTACATGGCTTTATTGGTTGCTAAGGCATTTAAGCAACAAAAGGGAGTTTAATTTGACAAAATATCTCGTGCATGGTCAAGGTGAATGCAATGCGTAAATGCTTGTCCTAGTAACCATTGAGGTCATGGAACTTGTCCAAATGGATGTGAAGACAACTTTTCTTCACGGGGATCTAGAAGAGGATATTTGCATAAGCAACGTGAAAGTTTTGAATAGCCTAGCTTGGAGGCACTTGTATGCAAACTCAAGAAAGCACTTCATGGCTTATAGCAAGGTTCAAGGAAGTACTATCCAAAGTTTGACACTTTTATGCGGTCCTAGGGCTTTAGAAGGAGTCAAGAGCATCATTGCTTGTATACAAAGAAACTCAGCGATGGTTCTTTGGTCATTCTCAAAAACTTTGCTATGAAATATTACAAATGCAATAGGCAAGGAGTCCTACATGGATAATTACAAAAAAGGGGGTTACTATTCTGTCACAATATCCACAAAGCATCTGATTACATTCATGGCTATAGTTACGATGTTACAAATTTTAACCAGCAGGGGGGAAACACTGATGGGAGGAGGAAGGACTCTATGTAATGAGTACTCTAATGTTTCTAACAATCATGGACTTGCAGGCATCATGTAATAGGACTAATTTTTGAAGTTCTTAAAGTCGAAAAGAATGTAGTAGGACATATCTTTCGTTTAGCACGATTTGAAAGATTGTTGAATAGTCTATTAAATATAGCTTATATGAATGAGTTTGAGATATTAAGAGAGAACATATATTCTCTTTTTTAAATAATACACTAAAGACGTATTTGATGAAGATTAATGAATAATAGATAGGCTGTCTATGAACAGTAAAATTGAGATTTTTATTAATATCAGTGTTTTATATTTATTTTTTTTAGCTTAAAATACATGGGTAGGCTTAAAATAAGTTGCAAAAGTAGTGGAGTCCCAAAAATAGAGGTTTTATGAGTCGTGACCTAAAAGTTGTGTTTTCAGCCAAAAAAAGATATTTTTCGCAATTCTATCCACGATGTCTTGTAGAACAAACCTATTCCCGTCGTTTTGAGTACCTGGATTGCTGTGTTCTGAGTTCGTTTGTAAAAGTTATGATAAAACAAACAGAAGGCAGCAGCAGTGTAGTATACACAAGGATAGGCAGACATACAACATCATACAGTTATCCCTGCTATTAACCAAGAAGTGGATTGTTTCTTCATGGTAGAGTATTGCAATTGAGATTATGAAGGTATACTTGGTGTGAAAATCGAGTTGACTGAACGCCTTAAAAAAAAAGCGGTTATTTTGAGAAGTCACAGGCTTTTCGAGAAAAAGAAGGATAAAAGTACGACGGTGGTGCGTTTCGGGATCATTCATAGATCTCTTCTTCTGCGAGTGCGAGTGGTAGTACGAGTGCGAGTGCGAGTGTGAGTGCCAGTGCGAGTGAGATGTGCATGCAAGTAGACTGAAGCTCGGGGGTGGTCGGGAGATTCGAGCTCCGTACAACGGAGTGCACCCATATATTCCATTGCTCCTCTGTTGTATCAAAACTCTGCGAAAATCCATCAATACAAAGATCTCTTTCTCTATCTTTTCCTATCTATCTCTGTTATTCCGTTCCTGTGACACATCACCTCCATATTTGCGAGAATGAAGAACCTCACAACAACAAAGCCAAACTTTGGTAATGATGGCCGCGTCTTCTCTATATTCAGACCTGATTTGTTGCCCTTGATGCAAGCACTCGATGGTGAAGTTAATGATAAGCAATACTTTGCCAAATCTTTGAAGAAAGACACTCTTTATAAGGACACAAATGGTGCCATCTTCTTTGATGCCACATATAAGATTCAAAAGAAAAAGAGCAAGAAGAGCGCCCTCAATGCAAGATAGTGCATCATCTCAAGAGCTCAGTTCTTACTACACATGGATGATAATTGAACTGGTTAATTTGAGAGTTCAACCTAGCAGGAAACAAGTCAAATCTATGCAGAACTCATCTCTTTGTAGCTTAAATATTAAGCCTCTTTGTTCTAATAAAAGTGTATTATAGGTCACTCTGTAATTCTGGTTTTTAATTCTAGAAGCAACATCTTTCTTGCTACCCATACAAATTCTTTATGGTGCAAAAGTTTTTGTGTTTGAAAGAAATGGAAGTAGAGGAGATTCACTACCAAGATTGAGCTTTATTTTAAGGATTTTTTTCCCAAAGAATCAGGTATAGAGGAGAGTTGCTACCAAAAAACAACTTTTATTTCAACATGTAGAAAATATTGATAAATATTGGATAATATAAGAATTTGAGTATGTTGCCAAGGTTTTTAAATTCTAGGTGTAGTAATTAAAATTGGAATTAATGATATCTTCTATTCTAACATTGGCAACAATGCTAGCTCCAATATGTGCATTGAAGTTTCCAAATACCTTGAAATGCCAAAAGAGTCATAGACACTTCCTTGTAGAAAGCATACATAATTAGTCTTCAAGGGATATCAATTTGATATAGCTTACCTGGTTAATGAAATCCCCCTTCATATACACCTCAACTAAGAAGATCCCATCGAATGGGCTAGCAAAGACATGGCTAATTCAATCCACCTTGAGAGGTCCATGACCAATTAAATCCTTAAGAACTATATCACCCAGCAAGGAAAGAAGGAATATTCCACCTTTAGTGGTGATGCATCCTTTTACCTGCTATTGTTGAGACAGAGAGAGAGAGAGAGAGAGAGAGAGAGAGAGAGAGAGAGAGAGAGAGAGAGAGAGAGAGAGAGAGAGAGAGAGAGAGAGAGAGAGAGAGAGAGAGAGAGAGAGAGAGAGAGAGAGAGAGAGAGAGAGAGAGAGAGAGAGAGAGATTCTATACGTACCTATGCTAATGACCCTTTATGCAACCCCAAACTAGCTCTTGAGTGTGTCAACACTCCCAGTGCTTGTCCTTAGATATCACAAATGTAGCATATACATGTGCATCTCTCTGCACATCTATATATGTGTTCAAGTTTGCTCAAATATGACTCACACTCTGGTATCAAAAATGTCAATCTAGTGCATTTTGTTATAAATCTACATGGGTGTGTCTTTGCATCCACGTACATGTGCACACATGGGTAGCGAGGCTGATACATATATTTTGATTTGCAAACTTAATCCAAAATTTCTTCAAAACCTAGATGCAAGAAACCACGAGCTATTCAAATACAATACATGGCACCGAGATCAGAGGATAGCCACTTTGTCATCCCACGTATCCAATCCCGGAAAAATATAGTGGTTTGAACTTTCTACCTAGAAGCTTATTCAGGTAGGAGATACGCAAACTGCAAAGAGTCCATGACTACATAGCATGATGCATCAACTAAAAAATTTGGTTCCACATTGAATGTTAAGATCATACACGAGACTCTCTATAGTAAGAGAAATTTTCCATTTTTATGTGTTTTTAGCCATAGCAGTGACCCTTTTCTTATTGGACAAGACCCAAAGAACTAAATTCTTTGAAGGGCCCTTTCAAGACCCCAAAAATCCTCTAAGGGTGTGCTTTCATCTCAATGAAACATGTCTAGATAGTTTCCCTGGGAGAAACTTTCCTGGAATACAATATATTGACACTTTAAGAGGCCTCCCTCTCATCTTGGCACATCGCAATGTAAATTTTCATATTCATTAAAAGCTCTCCACTTGGAGATACATCCTCATGATCATCCAAAAAGCCGTCGAATTTTTTCTCTATATACACAGCTTCTAGTGCCTTCTTCTCTAGTCACTGCTTCCTCTACATTTTCCTCGTAGTTTTCCTTATCATTCCCTCTACATTTTCTATTTTTCGGAGATTGTAGTCCTTGTAGACTCATGTACTTTGCATGGAAACCTTAATGACATACCACCATCTTGACTGAAAAATCTTGGGATACATATTCACCTGAAAAGAGACATGAGTTTGCATGATATAATCTATATACTATTCCCGCATTTACGTGCAGTAAGATACAATGATGTACTTTTTTTTCAATACTGAGGTGTGGAAAACGTGTCTTGAAGATTACTCCAATTTTTCTTCGAGTCCGCCTCAAGAAAGCTAGAATCTTCTCTATCTACTCTAGCAACAAGGCCCTACATGTTCACCTTAAACCATTGCACATCAAATATCTCCACTTTAAACTCTCTATAATCCACCGTTAAAATTTCCTATATCGTTCCAAACTACAAGATTCTTTCCACACCAGATCTACATCTAACATTAGTCTCCAATTAAGCTACTTGAATTCTAGTATGACCCTAGAATGAAACGTCCATCACTTTGTGTCAACCCAATGTACCTTGAAGTGGTGACCTTTACATCAAGCTATTACGTACAAATTGCACTATGATATAATGCATAAGTGAGTGTTTACCAGTAAAACCACACCAAATACAAATAAGGGTCAAAGATGAGAGATTCTTATGAGTCCTACAACCTTGCAAAACAAACGTCAACCATATTCCCAAGTTAGCGGAAATTTTCACATTTGCAAGTCAACTTGACAACTTGGGCTCTATACGACCACCTTTGGGAATGGTTCATGGTCAATTTAGAAAGTAAAGCTTGTTATTCTCATGGGTCAAAAACATGGAACACTTTACTCTATGTTTGTTTCGTGTGTAAAAGAGAATTATATATCCATAGCCAAGTTGCTATCTACTTAGATGTGGCATAGCCGGCTAGGCCATATCAACCAAAAGAGAGTGAAAACACTAGCTCATTTTAGTTACTTACCTGAGTTAAGTTATTCCAACTTTTCTATGTGTGAGCACTTTATTTATGGTAAAAGAACTAGGACAACCTCATCGCCATTGAATAGGAAGCGTTTGTACCACTAGAGCTTGTCCGTAGCAACGTTTTCGATCTTATGTCGGTTGAGTCTCTAGGGGGAGTCAGCTACTTTGTGACTTTTGTAAATGATTCCACTAGAAATGTGTGGGTTTATCCTTTGCGATATAAGGATCATGTCTTCTCTACTTTCCAAAAACTCTTAGCATTGCTAAAGAATTAGTCTAGCAAGAAGATCGAAATCTTGAGGAGTGATAATAGTGGAGAATACGTCTCCAAGGAGTTCGAGAATTTTTGTAGCAAGAGAGGTATTAAGAGGCACCTTATTTCACCTTACACACCTAATCAAAATGGAGTTGTAGATGGAAAATCTAACTCAATGCTTTTGGGAAGAGGCAATACTGATAGCTGTATATATCATTAATCGATCACATAGTATACCATTGTATTACCATATTCCAAAGGAGTTGTGGTCTGAAAAGAATTCACAATATGATCATTTGTGTGTTTTTGGATGAGATACATATATACATGTGCCCAAGGAGCTTTGAAAAAATCTAGACTCAAAGTCACATAAGTGCATTTTCCTTGGTTACGGTGCACTTGTTACAAAGAAGCCATGCAAATGGATGACAAGGTCAAGTGGGAGTAGGCCATGCTATTTGAGTAGAACTCGATTTTTAGTTTATAGACATGGAAGCTGGTTGATTTTGGAGAATCCAAGGTTGAAGAAGGCCTTGCCTTGCAAATGGTTGTACAAGAAGAAGTTTACATTTGATGATCCACAACCTAATTACATGGCTTTATTGGTTGCTAAGGCATTTAAGCAACAAAAGTGAGTTTACTTTGACAAAATATCTCGTGCATGGTCAAGGTGAATGTTATTGTTGCCCATGGGAAATCACTACCATTAGTGTTTTAAAACACAGGCAACATACGTCTTAGATCAACAGATGAGCGCGCAACTTGACGGTGATGTGCAGTGGTAGCGCCACTTAACAACATGACAATTAGATGATCCCTTGACTAGGATACCTTGGCCATCTCTAATCGGCGAGACTGAGAAACTTTCCTTTTTTCCTAGCGTTTTAAAACATTGCAGGATGAGGGATTTTTTGATCGCCCATTGGGCATGGTACATAAACCCTCCACCAACTGTCTTGGAGTTTTGAAGTGAGGATTTTTCAGCCCCCTTGTTTTGAATTTTTGAAGAGGCTTGGGAAAACTTTGGAGTCTTTCAGCATGCAATAAGGAAAGAGCTATTCATTTTCATATGTTGTACCTCAAGATGCCCTCCCTTGCTCAACAATCAATGATGCAAATGACAACACCAATACACGGATATGGAAAATGGATCAACCAACACCCACTTAGCGGCCTATTCTCAACCATAGTTCTCAATAATTGACAAATTGTTTGGCTCAAGATTGTGAAGCCAAAAGAGAATGCACAAGTTCACCAGAGGAAAAAACGAAAGGAAAGCTTAACAAGTAGTACCAATACTTAGTTAGCTACCTCAATACCCACGATATCCAAGAGTCGTTGCTATAAATATGTCACAACCCTTTGTTTGGATTGAGAGTTTAAAGGTGAGCTTATATACAGTCCAGGACATAAAATTCATGATGCAACAATTTCATCACCAAAACTAAGATCATAAACTGACATCTATCATCAACAAAATTCACAACAAGACCAAGTCTAGCAAGTGTAAATTCAGACAACAGGTTCTTCTTGATCCCAAATACATAAAGTGCATTAACAAGTGTGAAGGAACTGCCATTTGCACCGATTAGCATAATCTTTCCATCTCCCTTGACCACATAAGGGGAATTGTTGGCACAAGTGACAAAATGAGGAACATCCTCAAGAGAGGTAAAAAAGTCACGGTGAGAGGTAATGTGCTTTGTAGAACCACTATCAAAGTACCACACATGAGCATCTATAGGAGCTGACAAACGTGCATCATGGAAAGAATGATCATAAGTACACTTTGCACTAAAATCCCAGACTGCATCAACATAAGCATCACAACCCCTTTCACAAAAGACTCAACAAAAGCTACATTTGTAGTGGAATGAGCCTCTTTTACCTTCAATTTTGGACATCACTTGATCAAGTGATCATTACCTTTTTATTAATGGTAGTGCATTGTCTTTTTTCCCTTGTCACCAAAATTCATAGACAAATTTCTTTCAGCAGAAGCATTAGGAACAGATGATTTGGCACTCACAAAAGAACCATGAGAAGTGGCTACATTTTTGTTACCATCTTTTCTTTGAGCAACAATAAAGGCATGTTCAACTGCATGCTCTCTAGGCTTGTTTTTCCTGGTAAGTGACTCTTGCAATAGCAATGTGCATAATGCATCAAACTTGACAACTTATGGATTTCCTTGGGTCATAAGTCTCCAAATACTAGCAAAATTCTTGTATGAATCTGGCAAAGCATCAAGAACAATTTGCATAAGGGAACTATCAAGAATTACTTCGTCTGCAGAAATAAGTTGCTCATTGATATCCTTGACACCAGCAAGGAAAGTGTCCATATCATCTTCCTCATGCATAATCTTTGACTCTAGCTCTTTACACAGCAATGCAATTTTAGTCTCATTGCCAAAATATCCCAAGTCTATTTTGCAAATTCTGCTGAACGAATGTGAGGAGTAATATTGCGCTTCACAGACAACACAATCAATTCATGAGCTTGTGCATATTTTACATCCCAATGAGCTTGCTCAGCCATAGGCAAAACAACTCTAGTAGTAGCAATCGGCCACCAAAACCTGCAACATCCTCAACAATGCCTACATCCTCAAAACTAAAACCTGCATCAACGCTCGACACAATGTTCGAGACATTAGGAAGAGAATGGGGTCTAGGAGGGCCTCTTTATTTGGCAGTTTAAGGAAGTCAAACCTTTAGTATTAAAGAAGTAATCAAAGCACAACTTTTGAGTTCAAACAGGAAAAACGGATAGTTTATTTGAATTTAAAGTTTCCCCCAAAATTGAATTTAAAATCTAGTGGGTAAAACCATATCATGTAGCATATCTATGGAAAGAGCACGACACATAGATTGCAGATCTATGATCTCCGCTCACATCGGAGATCATATGTGGGAGTTATGAAAGGGCAGAAATCATAAATTTTTCCACCTCCTTTTTGGGGGGGAAAGTGCATCCTTTGACCACTATTACACATCTCTTACACACCCACCATTCTTGCACACATGGCATACACCTATTCGTCAAAATGTTAAATCACCTCCATAAGCTCATGGCAAATAAAGAGGCTCTTCTACACCCCATCGTCTTCCTAATGCACCCTTTGACACAAGGACATATTGAATCATGTAAGCCCACATAGGGTAATTGTCCCCATTCAATCTATCATCAACAGCAATCATCTTGAACACATCTGTGTTGTTGTCAACCATGGTGAATGTTGTACGTGATGTGAAAACTACCCAAAAAGAGGAGAAAAGGAGAAAAAACAACACGTGCTATATAGCTCAAACCATAAAAGATTATAAGGGACTTATTATGCAGAAAACGACACTGACAAAAAAGTTGCACAAAAATGAAAAAATTTCTTGTGTAGCACTGCGTGTAGTAAAAACGAAGGCGGAAGCTCACAAAAACCTAAGATAGTGAGCAGGCGTGTGTTGGACCTGTTGGTGACTAAGCCCGAGAGGATGCAATCTGCTCTGATACCAATTGTTGGAATTAGGATTGCAAGAAAACACACACAGCTTGGAGAAGATGAAAAAATCTCAAGACACACAATAGAGAATGTATTACTTAGTGCGCAAAGGAAAAGATAAGATAGCCCTAGAGTGATGGGTGCATATACAATGCACGTGGGGAGAAACCTCCTAGTGAGGGAAAAAATGCCTCGATGGTCCTAAGTGTGTTCACACACATCACTACCACATGTCCATATTAAGTTTACTATAGTCTCTTCTCCATTCCGTTGTGGCAGTGCTTTGCTCGGCCTGTGTCAAAGTGTAGTGATTTTTTGAAAGCAAACGCATGTTCTTGAGAAGCATCCAATACCTAGTGCCTTGGAATGAATGAGCACAAGAATTTCTCTATCTTTTTCCATGTAGACTATTTAGAGTACCTATGACTATACAGTATTATATTTTTCCTAAACATGTGATTTATTAGTGTCTAGCTACTCTCTTGCAATGTTGAACTGCAAAAGTGGGTTGTTATTTGTCAAGTATATTGCATACAAAAGAGTCTACTAGAGAAATGGAGATACATTGCAATAGATTTGATGACCTTCACCATATCTCTTTGTTTTCTTCCTTCTATCCCTTTTCCTCTAAACACCATATTAGAGAGTTTGAGACTTTAGAACCAGTTTGGAAATCACCAATCTCTTGAAGATTTGTCCACATGGATAAATCTCAAACTATTTTTTTAAGCAAAAGCCTTCCACAACGTAGTATGTAAAAAGCTCTTCCGAGCCATGCTCTCAAAACTTTGGGTAAGATTTGGCCATGTGGTCAAATCTTAAGCTTGTTTTGAAAGTGGGAATTGGGAAATTCCCAAATTCACTAATATGGTGTTTCTATGTAATAGGACTAATCTTTGAAGTTCTTAAAGTCAAAAAGAATGTAGTAGGCATATCTTTCGTTTAGTACAATTTGAAAGATTGTTGAATAGTCTATCAAATAGAGCTTATATGAATGAGTTTGAGATATTAAGAGAGAACATATATTCTTTTTTTAAATAATACACTAAAGACGTATAAGTACCTGTATTGCTCTGTTCTGAGTTCGTTTGTAAAAGTTATGATGAAAACAAATAGAAGGCAAGAGTAGTGTAGTATACACAGGGACATGCAGACATAGATCATACAGCTCTCCCTGCCACTATCAACCAAAAAATGGATTTTTTTCTTCATGGTAGTCTATTGCAATTGAGATTATGAAGGTATATAATTATGTTTTTTTACTTTGATTATCGTGTTGAATTGGTTGCACGAGTATGTTCTTTTGGCTATTTTGTAGGCGATGCAGAAATCAATGTGTGAAACAAGATCTGTGCAAAGTGTCATGATAAAAATCTAACCTTCACGGATCGCTTAGCGATCAAGTTCTTATCTTATTCTCGCAGGTATACTTGGTGCAAAAATTGAGTAGGACCGAACACCTAAAAAGCGACTATTTTGAGAAGTCGCATGCTTTTCGAGGAAAAGAAGGATAAAAGAACGACGGGTGGCGCATTTGGGGATCATACACAGATCTCCTCTTCTACAAGTCTGAGTGCGAGTGCGAGTGAGACGCTGCATGCAAGTGAACTGAAGCTCGGGGGTGGTCAGAAGGTTCGAGCTCCGTACAACGGAGTGCACCCATATTCAATTGCTCCTCTATTGTATCAAAACTCTACAAAAATTCATCAATACAAAGATCTCTTTCTCTATCTTTTGTTGCCTATCTCTATTATTCTGTTCCTGTGACAATTGGTATCATAGCAAGGAGTTGATTCTGGACATGGAAGGATACGAGAGGAGGATGAAGGAGCAAGAAGACCTGATTCGACGACTACGAGAAGATTTGGAACAAGAAAATCGGGAGCGTGTTGAGGCTCTGCAGGGCAAAGCAGCACGAGAGCCTGATATCTATGTGGACCTTGATGGCCAACATGAAGGCGAAAACCATGCTAATCCATCAGGAAACAATAATCATCGTGGCGGCGCTGGGGCACCTAGCGTTGGTGATAGTGGTGATAGTGGTTGGTGATGGTGAGAACGATGGTGGTGGACGTAGAGGTCAGCAACGCGAAAAAGAAAGGATGACGATATGGGAGAAGCGACAACCAAATCATTCTTAACGAAGTCTAAGCTTAAAGAGTTTGATGGCATAAAAAAGATATGCGAAGATTTAGAAGCGTGGATTGAAGAACTCAAAGATTTGGATTATACTTTCAATATCGAGAACACGACCACCAGACTTTCGAATGCTCGAGCAAGGTGACCGACAAGACAATACGTACCAAGATGGCTCAATTGGAGACTTTTGGCAATGCGTACGATAAACGTAAGTCATCTACCCCTTCTTTGTGATGTTTTATGTCTTTGATACGTCCTTTGAAAGCTTCTGTGATCGAATTTATGCGTAAAAGTTGAGATTTAAATTTGAATTCCTTAATTAGTTTGGATAGTATTCATTGCTTCTTATCGTCTAAATTGATTGAGAAATTAAACTTGAAATTAAATCGAGAAGTTAAAAGACTTGTGGACTTACCCAGTGGTAATAATACTTTCACGAAAAAGTTAGTAGAAAAATTGTTATTTTTCTTTGAAGATCTAGAGTCGGAAGCATAAAGATGATTTCTATATCATAAACATTGATATGCATGATGTTATCATTGGTATCAATTAGATGATTGAAAATCATGTTTTGATTGATTATTAAGAAAGAAAAATATATCTTTAATCATTTGATGATGATAAGTCACACTCTTCGTGGAAAGAAAGAGATTCTAAATCTAGTTTTGGCCATGGAATTGATAAGGTGACTTAGATAAGAGTGTGAGACGTTTCTTGTGTTTGCTAATGAGATTAAAGAAGAACTTGGGGGTAAACAGAAAGAGACAAATCCAGATTTTGTAGAGGATCTCTTACATGAATTTAAGGATGTGTTCCGGACGATCTTCCTAGTATGCCTCCGCCTAGAGCGGTGGACCATGCCATAGATCTATATCTAGGAGCAACACCTTATTCAAGGGCTCCATACAAGTTCAATATTGATGACCTTAAAGAGCTCAAGATACAACTTGATGATCTTTTGAAAAAGGGTTTCATTAAACCTTGTGTATCTCCTTGGGGTAGTCTTGTGTTATTCCAAAAGAAAAAGGATGGTACATATAGGTTATGCATTGACTATAGGAGATTAAACAAACAGACCATTAAGAACAAATATCCTCTTCCTCACATAGATGAATTTCTTAGCCAATTGAGTGGTGCCACAATATTTTTGAAGATTGACCTTCGTTCTGGCTAGCAACAAATCCGCATTAAGGCCGAGGACATTCCAAAGACTGCTTTTCGCACACGTTATGGGTATTATGAATTTACAGTTCTTGTTTTTGGTTTGATTAATGCACCAGAAACTTTTATGTGCTTAATGAATAGTATTTTTCGCCCGTATCTTGATGACTTCATTCTAGTATTCTTGGATTATATTTTTGCGTAGTCTAAGAATGAAGAAGATCATGCATTGCATTTAAAGAAATCATTTGAAGTTTTGCATGAACATAAATTGTATGGCAAAGCAAGTAAGTGTTCTTTTGCAAACGATCAGATTGTGTATTTAGGAAGAGTGATTTCTAAAGAGGGGATTCACATTGATCTTGATAAAGTTAAGACTATTGTGGAGTGGCCAACACCTTAGTCATTAAGGGATGTAATAAGCTTTATGGGTCTAGCACAATATGAGAGAGCACACATTAAAGATTTCTCTAAGATAGCAAGTCCTTTGACCGAATTGACCAAGAAAGACAAGGGTTTGTGTGGACTTCTAGTTGTGAGACTGCTTTTGAGACCCTGAAGGCTAAAATCGCGGAAAATTGTGTTTTAAAAGTTCCTCAGATGGGCAAACCATTTGTTGTGTCCTGTTACGCTAGCGGTGAACAATTAAGTTGTCTTTTGACACAAGAAGGCAGAGTGGTTGCATATGAGTCTAGAAAATTAAGAAGACATGAATTGAACTATGCAACAAATGATTTAGAATTGCTTGCTGTTGTTCATGCATTGAAGCATTGGCATCATCTTTTGCTTGACGTAAAATTTGAACTGTGTACTGATCATCAAAGCTTGAAATATATTTTCACTCATCCATTGTTAAATATGACTTTCACTCAACCATCTTTTGTTGGATGAGTATGAATTTGATTTGAACAATGGCTGAGTGAAAATATATTTCAAGCTTTGATGATCAGTATACAATTCAAATATACATTGTTGGCTGAGTATGACTTTGATTTGAACAATGGCTGAGTGAAAATATACATTGTTAATATATTTTCACTGAGCCATCTTTTGTTGGTTGAGTATGACTTTGATTTGAAGTATTTGTGTGGAAAATAAAATAAAGTTGCAGATGCATTGGTAATGGGGAGTCTATATCCATGGAATTTATCATTAGACTTCCTACTACTCATGGAGGGTATGATTCGATCTTTGTGGTGGTAGATAGACTCACAAAACAAGCTCACTTCTTTCCTGTAGAAATAACTGATACTGCATTGACCATTGCACGTTTGTTTGTGAAAGAGATATTTTGTTTGCATGGCATGCCCAAGAGTATAGTGTCTGATAGAGATGCTAAGTTCACTTCTCATTTCTAGAGAGCGACTTTTGACTCTATAGGCACCCAGTTATGCATGTCTACTGCTTTTCATCCTCAAACCGATGGGGAAACAGAGAGAGTGGATCGTATTTTAGAAGATATGTTACGAATGTATGTCAATGAAAACCAATCTAATTGGAATAAATATCTACCTTTGGTTGAATTTGCATAGAACAGTTCATATCATTCTTCTATTAGGATGACTCCGTTTAAGGCAATGTATGGCTACAACTGTCCCACACCTATTAATTTTCTTAACTCGAGGAATAAGGTAGAATTGTCACGTGAGATGCTTGAGAAAATGGATAGCGAGTTGGCCAAAATCATGGGGAATATTAGAGAAGCTCAAAAGAGACATAAATTGTATTATGACAAGAAACATCGTGTTGTGGAGTATGAAACTGGTGATATGGTTTTCTTAAAGGTCATTCCTGAGAAGTCTCATTTGATTCTTGGAAAAAATAGAAGATTTTCTCCACGATTTGCTAGGCCATTTAAAATTTTGAAGCCCATTGGTTCATTAGCTTACAAATTGGAATTGCCTTCTCATGTTAAAGTACATCCTGTATTTCATGTGAGTTTATTGAAAAATTATGTTGCTAATGTGCATTATGTTTTACAGGACAACTCTAAGTTGAAAGATGACGAAACATTGACTGTAGAACCAGACTTAGTGCTAGATAGGTGTGTTAAACATTTGAGAAATAGAGACATTGTGGAAGTTTTGGTTAAGTGGCAGAACTATCCAGTAGAGCATGCATCATGGGTTAATCTTAGTGTTTTGCAAAGAGAATTTCCCTCTCTTTCCAACTCTTAGGACAAAGTTAATTTTGATAAGGGGAGAATGTAATAAGACTAATCTTTAAAGTTCTTAAAGTCGAAAAGAATGTAGTAGGGCATATCTTTTGTTTAGTACGATTTGAAAGATTGTTGAATAATCTATTAAATAGAGCTTATATGAATGAGTTTGAGATATTAAGAGAGAACATATATTCTTTTTTTAAATAATACACTAAAGACGTATTTGATAAAAATTAATGAATAACAGATAGTCTATCTATGAACAGTAAAATTGAGATTTTTATTAATATCGGTGTTTTATATTTATGTGTATTAGCTTAAAATGCATGGGTAGGCTTAAAATAAGTTGAAAAAGTAGTGGAGACCCAAAAATAGAGGTTTTATGAGTCGCGACCTAAAAGTTGGATTTTCAGCCAAAGAAAGGCGTTTTTCGCAATTCTGTCCACGCGTCCTTGTAGACCAAATCTATTCCCGTCGTTTTGAGTACCTGTATTGCTCTGTTCTGAGTTTGTGTGTAAAATTTTTGATGAAAACAAACAGAAGGCAGCAGTAGTGTAGTATACACAGGACAGACAGCCATACATCATACATCTCTACCTGCTATCAATCAAAAAGTGGATTTGTTTCTTCATGGTAGACTATTGCAATTGAGATTATGAAGGTACATAATTATTATTTTTTACTTTCATCATCATATTGAATTGGTTGCACGAGTATGTTCTTTTGGCTATTTTGTAGGCGATGCAAAAATCAATGTGTGAAACAGGATCTGTGCAAAGTGTCATGATAAAAATCTAACCTTCAGGGATCACTTAGCGATCACGTTCTTATCTTATTCTCGCAGGTATACTTGCTGCAAAAATCGAGTAGGACCGAACGTCTAAAAAGAGGCTATTTTTAGAAGTCGCATGCTTTTCAAGGAAAAGAAGGATAAAAGAACGACGGGTGGTGCATTTGGGGATCATACACAGATCTCCTCTTTTGCGAGTACGAGTGAGACAATACCTGCAAGCGGACTGAAGCTCGGGGGTGGTCTGGAGGTTCGAGCTCCTACAACGGAGTGCGCCCATATTCAATTGCTCCTCTGTTGTATCAAAACTCTGCAAAAATTCATCAATACAAAGATCTCTTTCTCTCTCGTTTGTTGTCTATCTCTATTATTTTGTTCCTGTGACTCTCTCTCTCTCTCTCTCTCTCTCTCTCTCTCTCTCTCTCTCTCCCAAACCCTTTTGACACCTTGGAGTTGAAATCTACTGCTTCTTTATGGAGTTGAAGGGGTTATAGCACTTTAAATCTACTTGAAAAGAGTTTGAGAATGCCTAGAAAGAATTTGCATGTGAACTTTCTCAAACCCAAAACACAAGTGCCACACATGCTCTTACTTTTTGAGTGTGAGTCACTTCAAATTGAGTTTATGGGTATGGAGAGAGTCGACATGTATAGATTAAGATCGGGGCAAAACCCTTCACACCGGCTTCCAAAATTTTCATGGGAAGCAAAAATTTAAAAATAATAAGCTGAAGAGATGCAAGACATCAAGAAGTCGTTTGGAAGATGGAATGCAATATAGTTGCTTCATGATGCCTTGATAGACTCCAAAGTCAACGAAACTTTTACAACGCCACTATATTATGACTTAGGATAAATCTAGGGCTACATCATACGTTACACCACATATGTTTTCCTCCAAGACAAACCATTTTTTTCTCTAAACAAAGGAGTTGCACGCACCCCTTGATGCTCAAGCCCATCCCCTTGAGTGTCATCCCTACTATCAACATCACCTATTGTAGATCTCATTCTCTAGATGTGAGACAAGGCATTGAGGCAAAAAGCAAACAATCGCATTGACTATGCACATATTTCTCCCAAAAAGTGCACGAGTCTTGAGTAGCAACCCTAAGTAACAAGTTAGTGCTCAACTTTTGATCACAACAGATCTGTCTTTCCTAGATTTTCACTTGCTCTCCTTACACACATTCTCTCCTAACCACGATAGGGGATCCCAATTGTAATGCTCAATTCCTTGGTTCTTGAGTATCAAGAGTCACTTATCAGCTCCTTGCGCCCTACATGAGATGTTTCTTTTAGTTATATCAGTCATGTTTGAGCTTGGAAGATGGTGATGAAAGTTCTCTCTCTCTCTCTCTCTCTCTCTCTCTCTCTCTCTCTCTCTCTCTCTCTCTCTCTCTCTCTCTGGCGGAGGTTTTTCCCTTTCTAAGAAAAAAATGAATTAAAATGATCACCAAAAGTTTCCATCATTTCCAGAAGTTTTGCACATTTACGATCTTGTTAGGCAGATAGTTACAAGATCATCAAATGCTCAAAATAGGGACCTGTTCGTTAATTTTTGTTGGAAAACTTGAATTAAAACTACAAGGGTCAAAATCATGAATTTAAAAAAATGACTTCTTACAACTCTCTCCTCAAGAGTAAACTTTGGAGGACATAGTAGCCCTCGTCATGTTGCAAAGTGTTTAGAAAGACCCAAATAAGAAGTTGAAAACTATATGAGAGAAAAAATCAAGTACAAGTAGCAAGGGGTGTATGTGGTTAAGTGAGGAAATATACTTGCTAAAAGAGAAAGTGAAGCTAACAAACAAGTTCAAGTTCTGATCACTTTGACATACTTCCTTGGCTTCTAAAAGCTCCAGGTGTCATAATATATTGATGGTATCCGGCTGCCAATGTCGCGCCTATAAATGGACCCACCCAAAATATCCACTACATGCATACAAGAAAACTATCATCATCAAGTTTTATCATCATAAAGGATTGTTGTATTTCAAAGAGATGATTTCCACCGAAGGCTATATTTTTTTTTCCTTTTTTTAGTAATAGCTCACAAGTTGTGAGCCGAGTTTTTTATTTTAATGTTGAAGTCCTGTCTTAGAATGCAAATCTTAGAGAAAAGAAAAAACATATGCCAAATTTGCACAACTAGTCTCTACTATGAGTGACTTACATATAAACAAGCATAAGGAACTAGGGCAAACTTAGAAAGCCATCCAAGTCTCAAGCAAGACAGAAGATAGGTACACACACTAATAGTAATGTTCTCCCACATCACATGGTAATAAAAAAGAAAGATTAGTCATTTCTTATGAATATTAAACAATAAATGATAAAATAATTTCAAAAGTAACTAAGGAGAAATAGTTTTTTGAACTTACATGGTCATCCCAACTCTTTTGATGGCCATAAATGACAGCCTCACCGAAGCTTCTAGCAAGATTGATGCATGTGCCTATAATGGGGATTGTGGCCAAGTGTACCATAAATACTGAAAATCCAACGGGAAGTGCATCCAACACCTGCACACATTAACCCTTGATTAACCTTAAAATCACATGCTGAAAGAAGCATAATTGTCATTTTTCTGTACCATCTCTCCAAATAGTTTGGTTTATTCATCACACATCCCTATCATTGCCACACAAGAAATCACAAAAAAAATATGGTTTTGGTTCATGTCTTTCTAATTTCCTACAACCTCTCTTCCTAAAGCTTCTTGGTTGTTAGCATACAAAAATCCAAGCACACACCCATGTTTGAAAACGTGTCCATTAAACTTCCTAACACTCTCCAAACATTGTGATTTGGCTGGGAAAATATGAGGATTAAATTTCCTAACACTCTCCAAACATTGTGATTTGGTTGGGAAAATTTGACAAGGATTAAGGCTCAACTTATTGTAACATGGGAAACATGAGCATTGTGTTTGGCGTCGTCAGTGGAGAAGACTGTGCATACAAGGAAGAATGTGCCAATGATTTTTGCTACTAATCATGTGCCATTAGAGTAACCCGGTTGCACCACATTGGCACCACCACCAGATTGCACATAGTAAGTCTTTTGGAAGGCCTTCACAAGGCATACGCCACATATAGCACCCAAACATTGTGCCACCATGTAGAAAAATGCTTTTGGTAGGGATACCTTCCTAGCCAAAAAAAAAACAAATGTAACTACAGGGTTGATGTGCCCTCCTACATCCATGTAGAAGACATAAATTGTTATCAGATTGCAAGTTTGAACATCTCTAACTTTTGATGATTCGAGCCTTAGAAAACATTAGCAAACTATTAAAGTAATCTAGGAGCAAGAGGCATGAGAAAAACATTTGTTGTTTGAGTATATAATCATCACAAATCTCAAGTGTATTGTATACCAACTAGTTAATGATCCAGTCTTTGGCAGCCAAACCACATCTAAACTAGAGGAGGAAAAGACATTAATGCCATTGTTCTAAGAGTGCTAGTAGAAAAATAAAGAAGCCACTAATTGTAGTCCTTGACACCAAAGTTTTCTACCCATCACTTTAAGCATAGTTTACTTTCTAAATGTAAAGAAAAATGTGTCTTTCAATCTAAAGTCAATATATATTTTTTCTTTTGTCCTTAGCTAGAGTAAGGTACTAACTCGAGATGTCCACCTCAAAATATGTGGCTGTAACATGTGAATCCACCTAGAGGGTTTTTTATATTTCAAAGAGTTACAAAGTTATATGAACAAGAAGGGTTTGAAAATAGGTCTTAAAATAAATTTCAAGTTTAGAAAAGATGAGGGAGAAATGTTATATCAATACCCCTTGAATGCGCATGCTATAAGTATTTTAGGAAGGTGGAATACACAAATCCCCCGCCCCCTCTCCAAAAACGAGGGAATTGTAGGGTAGGATACTAAGATCTAGCTTGACTTACAAAAATGGTGTATCACATGGGATGCAAGGCTATCATAGAAGCAAGGGGAAAATGACATACTATTCCTATAGTCATTACAAAACTATATATTATCAGTACCTTCAACTTTCACAACATTGCCTAAATATTTCTATGTGGACATAATATGTTAAAGACAAAGATAAAGATATTTAAGGATCATTAAACACAAGATCCAATTATGTTCCTAAAAGTATAACCTTCTTCAACTCAAAACTCAAAAGGATAAAGCACCAAGTAGGACCGACCAATTTTCCAAAACATTTTATTGATAGGAATCTTAAGAGTTGCTTCTCTGGCTTTGGGAGGAAAAGGGAGGGGGATGGAACATGGAGAGAGAGAGAAAAAGATAGAGAGAGAGAGAAGCCTGATACTTTTCTAGGTGGCAGGGAGTCGATCTCTCTTGCGAAGGAGGAGGTCAATTTTGTGTCATCAAAGCTACGGGTGTGCGCGCAGGTAGGCATGGACTGAGTGAGACAGCCTAGAACTGGCACGTGGCAAAGAGAGAGAGAGAGAGAGAGAGAGAGAGAGAGAGAGAGAGAGAGATGATGTGCATTGAGATTTGGGAATTTGGGAGGATCGTGGACAAAGAGGGATATTTTTTCGTGATGTGGATGCATGAGGCAAATGAGGACTGTTGGTCTATTGCGATAGTTTGAAGCCCTGGCAGATAGCCGCTGAACGGTGGGGTGATTCTTTAGGGGGAGCTCTGCGCCAAGGGAAGAGGTGGAGGCTGCAGCTTCGTAGAGCAAGGCAAGACGCACAGGCTGAAGGTCTCTATGTGTGTTGTAGGCATTCTTGGCCTTGCAGCTGTGTGTCCATCTCCTGAGTGTGCGGTGACAACGATCGACGCTTGGAGTCACATACAATAGTCAAGTTGTGGTTGAGGGATCACAGGGGCGGTATCAATGTTGGAAAATCGAGGTGTGGTGCAGATGGGAGGTGCAAGACGCTTGAAGAAGAAGTGGTGCACAATGAGGACGAACAGGCCAGCGGAGGATCATCGACGCTGCACCTATACCTCATGCAAGAGGGACGCCCTTGTGCAAGGGTGAACGTAGCGAGACGTGTATTGCGGGGTGAGCCGAGCTACGTCCAGAACGGTGACAAGGGGATCCAATGGCTTGGCCTCGTGGTCTTTGGTGTAGAAGCACTCCATGGGAACATGAAAGGGTGGGACTTTTGGCTTTGTAAAATGGGACGGAGAGAATCTTGGTTGTTAATTAATTAATGAAATTGAAATTAATTAATAAAACTTATCTTTGAAGTGCATTACATTGTTTTGTAACACTAAGTGCTAACACTTGGCTTTTATAAACATAAAAAAGGCCATCTCTACAAAAAGATATAATCATTCTATGATTTGTTTTTGGAAAAACAGAACTTACCAAAATTCTCTCCATACAGATTGTATTTTGATATGGAGAAAAATCGAGTGTTTTCTTTCCCTCATAACCCATCTATGGTAGAAGCAAGGTGTTAAAATTTTTTTTCTAGCTTGACAAATAAATTGTCAAAACTTGATAGAAAAATAGGACACTTTAATGTCTCAGGACACTTAAGTGTCCAATTACAGAACTAGTGTTAAATTCGAGCTCCAACTTGGAGGCTATGTGTTGAGAGCTGTCTTCAGGCACTCTATAGGCGAAGTTACAGAAAGGTTATGTGGGAATGGGTTTGACGTCTAGATCATATGTTTGAACTTTTCAATTTCACCGAGGATTAGAGAAATCGAAGAAAATTTTTATTAGGTTGTTCTAATTGTTTTTTAAGCGCACGTGAATGAGAGAGTTGGAGAGAGAGACCCACGCGATGCCAAGGAGGCCGACGCCACCGCAGGTTTTCGCCTCGGAGACACCGATGATGGTGGCGACTGTGATGTAGAGGAAGAGCAAGGTGTCTATGAACTCTGCTATGCATGCTCTGTAGACTGACCCCATGGAGAACTCGGGAGAGTCTATGAAGGGAGCCGGAGTGGGGGGCGGATCATTGTAGTCTTTCCCCCTCATCTCCTCTCCCTCTTTGTTGGCCATCCCTTCTTGCAAAGAAACAAGTGTGCACAATTATCTCTAGAACACTCTGGTTTTAAGCTCCTTTCTTCAGAACTCTTCTCCAATAACACACCTCACACACACACACACACATCATCTGTAGGAACAAAAAGAGCCCATAAAATACTTTGTGCTTCACAAGAAGCATCCAGCCCATTACACAAGGCAAGGCTTAAGTGAATTGTTGCCCAATGTGATAAAGGTGTGTCTGTGTATGTATGTACTCTATCTAGACAGTATAGCCCCTAGGGACCTACACCATCCCCACACACTCTTTATGCACATGCTTCATGTTTTTTTGCAGAGCTCAAGCCTATAGCCCCTCTTTCAAGTTTTATTAATGAGATTAGGACAAATTAAAGCTGGATCAATGAATGTCTTAAATGTCTTTTGGGAATCATTTGCTATTTTTTATAAATGATTACTCAAGACATGCATAGGTGTATTCACTTAAGGCAAAGTCCGAAGTGCTTGTTTCAAACAATTCTTGTTTTTTGCTGAAAATGTATCTGATTATAGTGTGGATTGTTACCATATACATGTGATAGTGATGTGTGTGAACTTTTCCTCACTAGGAGGTTTTTTCCCCCGTGCATTGTATATACGTTCACTCTAGGGCTATCTATCTTTTCCATTGCACACTAACTAATACACTCTCTATTTTGTGCCTTGAGCTTCCTTCGTCTTCTCCAAGTTGTGTGTGTTTTCTTGCAACCTGAATTCAATCAATTGGTATTAGAGCAGGTTGCGTCCTCCCGGGTTTAATTAGTCGTCAGCAACTCTAGCACATGCCTGCTTACTCTCTTTGATTTTTGTGAGCTTTGGCAAGCGTCAAATCATATTTCTTATTCGGGCTCATCTCGGTCTCCATTTCCACTATAGGCAGTGCTACGCAAGCAATTTCATAATTTTGTGCAAATTTTCTGTGAGTACCATTTTCTGCATAATACGTCACTTAGAGTCTTCTACAGTTTTTGCTATATAGCATTTGTTGTTCTCGCTTCATTTCTCCTCTTTTAAAGCAGTTTTCACAGGGGTGCAACATTTTCCATGGTTGACAACAACACAAATGTGTTCAAGATGTTTGTTGTTGAGGATAGGTTGGATGGGGACAATTACCCTATGTGGGCCTATATGATGGAACATGACCTTGGGTCAAATGGTGTCTGGAATATTGTGCAGGGCATTGATGTACTTACTAGTTCTAAGGATGTAGAGGATGTTGAGGGATTTGGTGGTAGGATTGCTGTTGCGAGAGCTATTTTGCCTATGGATGAGCAAGCTCGTTTGGATGTAAAAGATGCACAGGCTCATGTATTGATTGCATTTTTTGTGAAGAGCACTAGTACTCCTCACATTCGTTTCAATGAAATCTAGAAAACAGGCTTGGGATATTCTGGTTGGTCTTTATGCTAGTCGCATTGAGGCAAAAATTGCATTGCTATGTAAAGAGCTGCAGTCGAGGATTATGCATGAGGAAGATGAAATGGACACTTTCCCTGCTAGTGTCAAGGATATCTATGAGCAACTTATTTCTACAGGTGAAGTCATTTTTTTACAGTTCCCTTGTGCAGACTATTCTTGATACTTTGTGAGAATGTTACCAGACTTTTGCTAGTATTTAGAGACTTATCACCCAAGGAAATCTAGAAATTGTCAAGTTTGATGCATTATGCACATTGTTGTTGCAAGAGTCACTTTCCAGAAAAAATGGGACTAGACAGTGTGCAGTTGAACATGCCTTTACTGTTGTTCAAAGAAAAGGTGGTAACATTCTACGAGTGGTAAATCCCTTGTTCTCAATTGTTCTGCTGGCAACAATTCGTCTGGTAATTTTGGTGAAAAGGTAAAAAAGAAGATGGGTTGCCATTATTGTAAAGCTAACCATCACTTGACCAAGTAGTGTCTTAAGTTGAAGGCAAAAGGGGCTAAGAAGAAAGAGGGTGATCCCACTACAAAGGTTGGTTCCACAACAAATGCAGCTATTGTCGAGTCTTGTGTGAAAGGAGATTGTGATGCGGATGCTGATGCATAATGGGTTTTTAGTGCATAGTGTACTTATGATTCTTTTATCCATGAAGCATATTTGTTAGCTCCTGCAGAGATGCTCATGTGTGGTACTTTGACAGTGATACTACAAAGCACATTACCTCTCATCGTGACTTGTTTACCTCCCTTGAGTATGTCCCTCATTGTAATTCAGCCACTTGTGCTAACAATACTTACTCTTGCAAATGACATTTCTTTCATACTTGTTGATGCATTGTATATGCCTGGGATATAAGAGAGACTTTTTCCTGTATCTGCACTTGCTAGACCTGTTCTTGTTGTGAAATTTGTGGAAGACATATATATAATTCACGATCTCAATTTTGGTGACGAGATTGTTGCATCAGGCTTTTTTATGTCGAGGGCTATATAAGCTCACTTTGTATGAAAAGTGTGGGAAAAATTTTGCAAATGTTGTTGTGGATTGTAAGGCTATTTCAAATTCGAAACTTTGGCATGCACGTTCTGGGCATCTAAATTTTATGAGTTTGCTGCATTTGCAAAAATCCGATATGGTTGCTTCTTTGCTGCCTCTTGAGGCACTTGTCAAACATGTTTTGGAAGGGTGTGTTTTGGGTAGGATGTAGTATTCAAAGTTTCCAAAGGATTGTTCATCTAGGGCCACATGCACGTTGCAGCTTTTGCATAGTGATGTTTGTGATCCCCATGCAAACTCTGTCCTTGGGCGATTACCTTTACTTTGTGACTTTCATTGATGATTACTTCAAGCATGCATGGGTGTATCCTCTTAAGGCAAAGTATATGTGCTTCAAACAATTTCTAGCTATGGCTGAAAATGTCTCAAAATGTACTATGGGCACCCTTCGTTCCGATCGAGGGGATAGTATATGTCTCATGAAATTAATGCATTTGTGGCTAGTTGTGGGAACACCAATGTACAATGTCGTATAAACCTAAGAAAAATGATGTTGCTGAGAGGAAAAACAGGTTCAAAATTGATTCTTCATGATGGTGGTGATCCTGCCAATGTCATTCTTTACCAAAATGCTGTTGGCTACCTTATTTATGTATGCAACAAGAGGCTAGATTTTCAGTTTGCAGTCTCACTAGTCAACAAATTTATGCATAGCCCAAGGTCTAAGCATTAGCAGGATGTGAAGAGGATTTTTATCTACTTGAGTGGCACTTCATATCTTGGCTTGTTTTATCCCAAGGGGGGATTATAGCCGTAAGACTCACGTGCTTTTTTGGACTCAGATTGGGCTAGTCATTTTGACATGCGGTTGTCCATGGGTGTTTTTTGTTTCATGCTTGGAAATACATGCATATCATGGTTGATCACGAAGTAACCTACTGTGGGTCTCTTCTAGTTGTGATACTGAGTGCACGGCAGTCTTCACAGCTACAATTGAGTGTGTATGGCTCAGATGCCTTATGGTTGATTTGGGTGTTGGACAGGACACTACCAGCATTATCTACACTAATAGTCAGAGCACATTGGCAGTTGTGAGGATCCCAGTTTTTCATGCTCGCACAAATCACATTTAGGTGTATTACTAAGAGTGTCAGGACAACAACAAGGCTGAACTAGACAAGGGCAAGGCCGGGCTAGACAGTGTGGCAAGGGAGTCCAACTAGGGCAAAGGGCTAGGAGCCATGCTATATAGTGGATGGTTGGGAGGTGGAATCCTAGGTTCAAGTTCCCCTTGTCTAACATTGGTATCAAGAGCAAGGATCCGTTTTTGGCAAAGGCATAGCCATGGAGGAGGGGAGCCACACAATTTTGCAAGCTTTTTCTCATGTTAGGGTCAAGGGGGCATGGAGCTCACCCTGTGTGAGGAGGATGACAAGCCCAAAGATGTGGTCAACAACCCTTGCAAGGAGAAGTCGCCTGTCGATGACCTGCACCAAACTACACCCTTGTGGGCTCTACGACATCGCGACGGTGTGGGGACCAACTCCCATGCCTGTAGCAAGTAGGGACGAGCATCATACAAGGCAGAGGGAGCTTTGCTCAACCCCTCGCACTTTTTGTAGGCGGCCATAGCCGGTGAGCAACTCGAATTTCACACCCGGCGGGCGCCCAACCCCATTGGGGTTAGTGATCAACTTTTTTTTCAATAACTAGGGACAATACCCACAATGGGTACCCCCCCCCCCCTCCCTCTTGTGAAGCTTCGGCGAAGCTCGGCATTTGAACACGGCCGGAACGTACATCAACCACACACATTCTCTGCATATTATCGGTACAAACTCGGAAATTTAATAAAGCATCTCAAGGGGAGTTCCAAGTGACGTTATTTTTCAAAATCGATTAGGATCAAACACAATTATACCCATAATCGATTCGACTACAAGGGATTAAGGAATTCCCTACACGGAGGATATTTTGGATCAATTTCCACTTGGATAATATTGACTTCGACGGGATTAGCAATGGTAATTAAACTTTGCAAGTGCCCTCAACCTCAGGTATTTTTCTGACTATTCCTTGCACCGCACTGTGTCGCCATGGATTCAGATATCAATATGACTTTTGATTTTGAGCAAAGTATGCCTAATCCTGCCCATGATGGCCCGCGGCTGGATGCTCTCAAGGAGAGTACCCGCGATGCTACGTCAAGTGATGACACTTATGAATTGCTCGACATTCAAGAATTTCGTGCACTTCAGACACGCATATCGGTTATGGAAGGAAATTATAAATCTTTAAATGAAAATGTCACTAAATTATCCACATTAGTGATTCAATTAAGGCAACAGCAGTCCAAGGGTCTTGTTGATAGGCACATGCATGAGCACGTTGCTACAAAGGGGCAAGGCCCTTCTAATCAAGGAGAAGGTCCAACTGCTGATACTTTGCACACTCTCATTGCAAAAGAGGTAGATGAGTTGTGGAAAAACACCAAACCACACCGACTTTTAAGGGAGAAGACCGAGACTGCAAAAAGGATGCAGTGAATAGCTTTCTCAATAAGTGGGATGGAATTCATGCCTTATGACGTACTCCTGACGTAGTCAGAGCACTACAAATGAGCCTAACTCTGGGAGGCAAGGCCTAAAAATGGTGGATGTCTCTCAAGGAGAATAATATCATGCCACAGAGTTTGGAAGCCTTTGAAGCTATGTTTTGCAAAGAAGTTTTGCCTACAAATGAGGCCGATCGGAATTGGATGGCTTGAATCACGTGTTCCATGCGCCAATATCCATCATTACTTGAATATATATCTCATTATCAGGATGTTATCCTCAATTTGGAAGGATTAGATAACTTTCAACAAGTATGAGGATTTATATGTGGTCTGACAACAGAGCTTAAGAAGCACGTCAAGACCGAAGACCCTCGAATACTTGAGGAAGCCATAGTGAAAGCACATATTCACGATGATCCAGATGAAAAGAAAGTACATAATACTCACGTGTATGCTAATACACGCACATAGTATGTGAACAATAAAAGGAAATTTATAGTAGCCAATTCACAAGCATCTAAAAAACCCAAGGGGTCGAGAGGTCCTCTCTCTCCTGAGGACTTTGATAAAGCTAAGAAAGAGAATTTATGTTTTCAATGTTTAGGAAGTGGTCATGGCAAAAAGGATTGTCCCATGGGGAAATCTGCTGCTCGTGGCAAGGAGAAAGCAGTGCACATGGTGCAACTGCTGCCTCTTGACTCTTCCTCACGATTCCCTACAGTGGAAGTAACACACACGGAGCTGGTGCATGAATGCTATCTCACAGCTTCCATGTGGCAACAAACCTTCGAACCACATGAGTTAGTACGTATGCACGGATCTTTGCAAGGGCACAAGGTGTGCATCTTGGTAGATGACGGTGCTACTCACAATTTCATCAATTACGGATTGGTGAAAAAACTCAAATTGCCTCAAACTCCAAGTACCCACCACTACAAGGTAGCAATGATGAATGGACATGATACCGAAATCTGGGATACTCAAGTCCGAGCTGTTCCGTTGGAAGTACAAGGCTACTCCACATCCTTGGATTTTTAGGTTATAAACATGGAGAGGGCAGATGTGGTCCTTGGTAGGGAATGGTTGCATAGCCTAGGACCATTACTAAAGCGTAGCTATGAGCACAACAACTTGATGTTCGAATCCCATGGCGCACATGTGTTGTTGTTAGGAGAGAAGTATCTACCTTCTTCACTATTGGTATGTACCGCTGAGCTGATGCAGCTCGTTTCTGATAATGAAATAGATCAAGTTTTCTTGTGTTACTCATTGTCTCATTTTCTCCCTAACATTGAATCTGTTGAACATTCCTCAATGTCGCATGCTTCTCTCTCATCTCTTCCACCAATGGCTACTTGCAAATAAGCAAACGTTGCTACTGAGTTACAAAATTTATTAAAGGAATTTGAAGACATTTTTCCTAATGATTGCACCACGATTACCGACACTATAGGTGCAACATAGCATCGATGTGGTTGCAGGTTGTAAACCTATCAGTAAACCTCCCTATCGTATGAGTTACTCTAAAGATGCTGAGATGGAATGTCAGCTTGCTGGCTACCTTAGTAGATGGTTTATACAACCCACTTCTTCACCATGGGCTTCTCCTATCTTATCTCACTGAAAAAAAATATAGTAGTATACGCATGTGTGTAGACTACCGTGGCTTAAATGCGGTTACGGTTAAGAACAAGTACCCATTGCCACAAGTGGATGAGTTGTTTGACAAACTCACTCCTGTTATGATTTTTACGAAAATAGACTTGCGGTCAGGTTATCACCAAATTCGTTCGTATTTGACTTGCTGATATATCCAAAACTTCATTCCGAACAAGGTTTGGACACTACGAGTTTTTGGTGATGCCCTTTGGGTTAACCAATGTGCCCGCAACATTCATGAAACTTATGGATAGTGTCTTGAAGCTGTACTTGGGCAAATTTGTCATCGTTTTTCTCGATGACATTCTAGTCTACAGTGTTTCTGAAGAAGAACACTTACAACATCTCAGGCAGGTGTTCGAGTTGTTATGAACAAACAAATTATATGCCAAGGAATCTAAGTGTGATTTTTTGAAAGAAGAAATTCACTATTTGGGGCATGTTATCTTAACTAATGGGCTATATATGGATCAATCCAAAGTGGATAGAATCCGGAAATGTCCTTCTCCTAAAAATCTAGAAGAGTTACAGATTTTTAAGGATTTGTAGGTTTTTACCGTAGGTTCGTTAAAAACTATCCTAATTTTGTTGTTCTCATGATGGATCAACTGAAAGGCAAAGGCAAATCTTTTCAGTGGGGACCCGCTCAACAACACATTTTTGATATGCTCACGGATGCCAATAAACGTGCTATTGGAGCAGTCCTGTTACAAGACGGACGACCAATTGCATTTGAAAGCAAGAATCTTGATGCAGCTCAACAGAACTACTATGATTATGAGCGCGAACTCTATGCAGTACTGACTACCTTAAAAACATGGCGGCATTATCTATACGGTGCTCAATTTGAGATTGTGTTTGACCATGAAAGCATCAAGTGGTTTACACAACAAACGGATTTGAAGGGTCGGAAAGCTAGGTGGGTCGAGATTCTTCTGGAATATGAAACCAAGCTTCGATATCGTAAAGGTCGATACAATGTGGTGGCTGACACTCTAAGTCGTATGCCGGACATCAATTCTCTCTTGTTCATGAAACTTTGTGAATTTTTGGATTCTCTCAAAGGAAAAAATGATTTTGATGAATCATATTCCAAAGTGTGGAGCCATGTACAAATGAGGGATCCTTCTCACTCCAATGATGGTAGTATAACGTTAACCGCCACACCTAGTTTTCCTCTCTTGAGTGATGAACTACAGTGATGGAAGCATTTCACCATCGACAATGGGTACCTACTCCATAAGGGAGAGTTTGTGTACCGACGGACATAGACATTCAGTGCCAAATCCTGTATGAATGTCATGATAGTTCAAGTGCAGGGCACTCGGGTATTAGAAAAACTTATTCTCTCGTCCGATGAAAGTTTTACTGGCCAGGTATACATGGCTTTGTTCAAGCTTATGTCTTGCATTGCCAAAAATGTCAAGCTAACAAAGCAGAGTGCCTGAAAGCAGGAGGACTCTTACATCCTTTGGAGATTCCCAATGGAAAATGGGAAATTATATCTATGGACTTTATTGTGGATCTACCAACCACTGTACGAGGTCATGACTCGGTATGGGTGGTAGTATACTGGTTGACTAAACTATGTAAGTTTATTCCAACCAAATTATTGGTTAAGACACCAAAACTAGCCAAGTTATTTGTGGACAACCTATACAAGTTGTATGGTTTGCCAAGTAACATTGTTAGTGATTGTGATCCCAAGTTTAATAGTCCCTTTTGGAGGGCTGTGCTTAAACGATTGGGTACACAACTTAACCTCAGTACACCGGATCATCCAGAAACAGATAGTCAGGCTGAATGAGTTAACCAAGTGCTAGAGGATATGCTAAGAGCATACGTCAGCAAAAAACAGTGAGACTGCGAAGAATACTTACCTATCTCGAGATTGCCTACACACTGCTAAGCATGTCACAATTGGATTTAGTCCTTTCATGCTCATGTATGGGTTTCAACCTAAGTCACCTGTTACGGTGGGGTTGGCAACCGAAAAGCTCCAACAAGTTAAGGATTTTCTCCAAGACCACATGGATATGCTGAAACTTGCTCGTCAAAATGTCCGACAAGCGCAAGATTGGTATAAGAAGTATGCTGATGAGAAACATTGACAAGTTACCTTCGAGGAAGGGGAGGAACTATTTTTACGTGTGCCAGAACATTCAAGAAGTCTACAAACTCGGCCAACACCTAAATTATCTCCCCAATATTATGGGCCTTTCAAAATCCTCAAGCAAGTACGTGATCGTACCTACAAATTATTGCTACCTACACATTCTCGTATTCATCTGGTGTTTCATGTAAGCCGTTTCTATAAGCGGTTACATGGGGACGACAATGTCATTGACCAATAGATTTTGGTTAATTTTGTTGAACCTCCTACATTACCGCATGAACCTGAACATGTTCTCGATTATCATGAGTTACGTACACGTCATCACGTATGTCAAAAAGCCTTAATCAAGTGGAAAGATCGACCTGAGAAAGGTGCCACTTGGGAAAACATTAGTGTTCTTAAGAAGAAATTTTCCCACTTTTGTTTTCGAGAAAAAAAACTCTTCTTTAAGGGGGGAGTAATGTCAGGAGAACAGCAAGGCCGGACTAGACAAGGGCAAGGCCAGGCTAGGCAGTGTGGAAAGGGAGTCCAACTACGGAAAAGGGCTAGGAGCCATGCTATATAGTGGGTGGTTGGGAGGTGGACTCCGAGGTTCTAGTTCCTCTTGTCTAACAGAGAGATCATCTTGGCTTATGTGCCAACACATGAAAACCTTGTCGATCTTTTCACAAAGGCATTGTATCATGAGAAGCTCAAAGCTTTGGTCTGACTTCCCTTTGTGGATTGATCATGTCCTCAGGGCATGGCACTTTCCTATACTCCATGTGCTAGCTCTTGTTCACTGCATCACTCCCAGGGGGGGGTTTGTTACCATATACATGTGGTAGTGATTTGTGTGAACACTCTTAGGACTGTCGGGGTTTTTTTTTCCTCACTAGGAGGTTTTTTCCCCCGTGCATTGTATATACGTCCATCACTCTATGGCTATCTATCTTTTCCATTGCACACTAAGTAATAAACTCTCTATTGTGTGCCTTGAGCTTCCTTCGTCTTCTCCAAGTAGCATGCGTTTTCCTGTAACCCTAATTTCAGCATGGATACCCTTTGTTTAGATCGAGGGGGGAGTATAGTCTAAAGACTTTAATGCATTTTTGGCAAGTGGTGGGATAAAACACCAATTATAGTGCCATATATCCCTTATCAAAATAGAGTTGTTAAGAGAAAAAATAGGTTACACTTGGAGAAGGCATGATGTATGTCAAAGAGGCAAGCTTTGCTACATGCATTTTGTCTTTACGCTATCATGTGTGTTTTGTATGTAGTAAGCAAGTGTCTTCCTAAAGCATTGTAGTCTATCACTCCATATGAAGCTTGTCATGGCAAGAAGCCATCCATTAGTCACTTGCATGCATTTGGTTTCTTGGCTTATGTGAGTAGCAACACAAAAACATGGATAGATAAATCATATATTGATTAGTCAAGATGTTCATTTTGTGGAAGATGCGGCCCATCCCTTGTTAGCATGTACCGGAGACATTATGAGCGAGCATTCATGAATCATGATATATTTTTGTCTCTACTCAATGGTGAGAGTACAAATGGAAGTCCACATGTGCAACCTATACAAGTTTCAAATGATTTTATAGATCATCCATTATCTCATGCATATTCATAAATGTAATTGACAAAGATAGGGTTGAAAATGAGCAGTCTAGAAGTATGTCAAAGTGGCTCATGCAAATCTTACATGATAGAAAACTAGGTGCACCTTTGTCTAGTCGTACTTGTTCAGGTTTACAACGCACCTCTTATGCATCCGATTGTTATATACTGGTTTAGTACCTATGATGAGGATGAACCTTTGTCATTTAATGAAGCAGAAAATTTTGTAAACTGTTTGGCTACAATGTGATCTAAGTAGGATGATACTATGAAGGATGGCACAAAGTGTATGTGTGGCTTGCCTCCTTACAAAAGGCGATTGGTACTAAGTGGGTTTGCAACTAAAAGGAAAGCTTGATGGTATTGTCGATGTATCATGATTTTTTATGGTATTTTGGCATCATGGATTGAACTTGTTCATTAGTTGTCAAGATGCTTATCATTTTTTGGAGCTAAGTGGGGGAAATCATCTTATCTAAGGCACATAAAGATAGATGTCCATAAACTATTGTTTTTTGAAAAATAAACACTAAACTGAACTTTGTATGAACTTTGTATGTTTTCTCAACTCTGGTTTCACTCATGGTTATTCAAGAGATGCAAATGCTAACACTTTCAACTCAAAACTTAATAAAGTTGTAAGTGCTTCCTCCTCGATGTTGTCTATTGCTTTCTAACTTTCAACATTGTTTCCATTTATATGGTAGTGATGTGTATGAACATATCACTACCATATACACTTAATGTGTGTGAGCACATTTAGGACCACTGAGACACTTTTTTCCATCACTAAGTGGTTTTTTCCCCAATGATTTGTATAAATACCCGTCATTATAGGGTTATCTAAAATCTTAAATTCACACACACTATAAGAGGACTTGTCTATAACCGTGTCCATAGCCGTGAAAAAACAAAGGAAAAAGGAGAGGGAAAAATTTGTGGGAGCGGCAGTAACCACGGCTATGGACGCGGTAGTGGTTTCTCATCAATAAACACGGTAATAGTTGCGACAATATACCCGTTGCTATTACTGTGCCAGTTGCCACATTTATTACCGCACCTATTGCCGCTACACGCCAATTCAAAAATAAAGGTGCTCATTTGGGCCACACAATTTTGGGTGGTCCAAATGAGCACCTTTATTTTTTACCTGCATAAAACAATGAAACATCAATTGTTTTTTGGAAGAGTAAAAAAAATACCAAAGAATTGAAATTGAATTTACATTATCGTGCAATTTAAAATGCAGAAGATCAACTATTTGTATAAGTTACAATAAAAAGTAAATAGTTGTATACACATTGTGCCACATTGGGACTTTACAAAATTTTTGACAAAATATTTTTCTATCTAATTCTCCTCTATCCCATCGTCATCTAGAGACACGTATGTTTGATCGCTTTGACTCTACATAAACCCAAACAAAACTAAGAAATTATCAACAACTCCAAACAATTGATACTTGTTTAAACGTACCGCTTCTAGTGATCCAACTGCCGCGTCGAATGGCTCATGAGAGATGTGGTGGTTTTTGAACAACCATTGCCAAGTATCAAATTCTGTATGTTGCTCCCGATACTTGACCATCTCTCTGGTTGGTTGAGAGAGAGTTACATTTCCCTAAGTTAGCAATAACAACTACAATCTTTATAATCATCGATCGATGTTATAATTCAATTAATCTTACATACTTATCCTTCCAAGCTCCCTTGCCTCCTGAGCCATAGTGCGTGGGAGTTTGTCTTGCGCGAGCCTCGTGTTGTTATTTGTATGATGAGCCCGTCGCAGCTTGATCGCTCTTTTCTTGAATTTCCCACTCCCACTGCGCGTCTGCCATGTTGCCACCGCGGTAACTCGTGTTTGGATCTCTGACCTGGTTGGCTGATGTGCACCGCACACTAGACTGCTTGTTTTTCAAAAATGTCTTTATGTAGCCCTCCAACCATTGTTGTGAAAAACGTTGATCGGGGGTGTTTGGAAATCTAGCTAACAGAGCGTCCTCAATGTACCGTGCAGGATCGGAAGGTTGGTCTCTAAACTTTATAAAAAAGTTTTTATATGTTGAATGTATAAGAATTTATAGATGGCGACAAAATGCCTTTCCCTGTGCTATGCCAAAGTCCACCTTCCCTCCATATTTAACCTTGTAGTAGTCCCCATGCATGTCTAGCACAGGCGCGTCAGTATCCTCGTCCTCTGCGTCACGGACGACACGCTCTGAAAGTGGGGACTCCGCTCCCCCGCCATTACCAAAACATGCAAAAACACAAGATACACTTCCGCTTTGTCTCTCATGACGCTCGCTACCCTGAGACGAGCATCGACGACGCTGCCAGAGGAAGTCCGTCGATGATGTTCTGGCAAGCAGGAGTGGAATGGAGTGGCGTAGGACCCTGTGATGCCATGGGAGTGGGAGCTTTCCATGCAAGGGGAGTAGAACCTTGTGATAGAATGAGAGTAGGACGATAGGAAGGGGCTATAGAGTGAGGTGCTGTTAGTGCAAGGGTGTGTAGTTAAGGAGTCTCTCTGTGACTCCCCCCATGGTGTAGTCTACAGAGAAATACAATAGGTTGCAAGCTGCTACGGAGTGTAGCGACCAAAAAAATTCTCTGTCTCTTGGAGGTATTGGTCTTGTAAAGAGAGAGCCCGCGCTGCAGGTTTGGATCTACGCCCGGTGGAGGAACCTGAAAAGGCTAGGTGTAGGATGGCCATGCCTGCAAATTACAAAAATAAACCTATGACACACATGGTCTTGAGTTAATTAGCAAAAAATATTCTTTATTTCTTTGCTTGTTCTCATGGACTCAAGACTCGGGTCCGCTGGAGGCAATGTCCACCCCAGGTGG
This sequence comes from Adiantum capillus-veneris, assembly GCF_014529385.1. Lineage (NCBI taxonomy): Eukaryota > Viridiplantae > Streptophyta > Polypodiopsida > Polypodiales > Pteridaceae > Adiantum > Adiantum capillus-veneris. Next base: position 36,268,209 of record NC_140938.1, on the reverse strand, counting down.
GAGCCCACCTAGGATGTGAACCAACCAAAAGAAGAGCCAACTGGCTGCTCCCTTCCAATTGGTCTCTCGTCTGACATCTACATTACAAAGAGCAATATAAGATTAAGGTCTCCACCCTACTCACTCATCTACAATATGTACACAAGTATATTAGCACACAAACACGTAGATATATATACATACTAGTAGACCTAAGTAGAGGCTAGTAGTGCTAAAGGTCAAGTGCACCGCTTTAGATATCATCAGAGTCTCAACCATGGTAAAACCAAAGGTACATTGTGGTAATCCATGCATGAGTGGATCAATGATCGTAATGCCATGATTAAAAAAGGACTATAGCCAAGAGGAAGCATCTAACCTTCGGGTGATATGCTCCCATACTTAGCACCTACATACATACATAAACAAATATATATACATATACGTAATGTAGCCAACATTTTGAGTAGAGATAAAGAGTTATGGTTGTAAATGTAGCCATCCTTTTGTGTTGACTGCACCTAGATTCAACGTCTAAGTGATGACGTGATCATAGCATTACAATTCTAATGTAATACAATAAGTAATTCCATTTCTCTCAACGAGTCTCTCTCTCTCTCTCTCTCTCTCTCTCTCCCTCTCGCTCTCCCCCTCTTAGTCGTGCAGATGAACTATGAAGCGGAAGCTCCATCCCAGAGTCATGCCTGCGCCTCCATGTAAAGCAGCACTCTTAGAGATGAGAAGCCAAGCATGGACGGCATCTTCTGCCGAGGCATGGACGTCTCGGCTAAGGTCATGGTGGCTTTGGACTTGGGCACCACATTATTGCTCGCGTATATTACCGTGGCCAGTCATTTCAAATGAATACATGAGAATCCGAGGTTCCAAGGGGGGGGGGGGGGGGGGGGGGGGGGGGGGGGAGCGTACAAACCACCCCCTCTACCCTTAGCTATCCATTATTTCATTTTTTAGCCTTTTGAGTTTTTTGACGAAGATTTTTAATTTTTTATGGATACTTTATTTCGTAGTCCTCTCAAATGTTTATAAGTTGGATTTTTTAAGTTCTCTTTTATTTAAAAATAATTTTATTACTCATTGTAATTTATTCCCTTTTGACCTTAGGGCTTTTGTAATTATTTATTTTTTAGGACACATGACTAAATAAACAACATTTCACGTGTGCAGGACATCGACTGGGACGATCGTGGTCCCCCTGGAGGCCCTAAGCGTGATCATTGGCTCAAGGGAAAACTTCTTGTCCTTGCACCAAGTGCAAAAGGGAAATCCCTTGCTTGAGATGCATTCCCTTGGAGGAGGTGGAGAACCATGGGCTTTGGCATCATCAAAAAAGCGCTCCGAGAGATGAGAGCGTGACTCACCCGTCGCTTGAGGAGGTGCCCCATTGGTCTGTGTTCTATGGTGGTGCATCGGTGTGCAAGGCCGAACAGTAGAGACGAGAACGACTGGGCAATTTGGATGCACCACATGGTGATCCTCCTGTGTGCGGTACTTTGGCAGCTCATATGGCATCTCCGTCGCACTTTGAGGTAGAGGATGAGCACACGTTTGATATGTGTGATGAGTTACTAGCTCCTGAGTGCAACGTGTGAGAGGAGGATTGTCAGCCCTGCAGTACATGGGCTATCAAAACGGAGGATAGATTTATGAGGAGTGTCTGAACACCTCTTTACAACGATGCACAGTACTCGGTGCTCCGAGCATCGTTGGAAGTCCTCAACATGCAAGAAAAATTTGGTTGGAGTAATGCAAGTGTTGATGCACTACTTTTGTAAGTATGGAATGTGGTTGTGGATTTTATATACTCTCCACTCGCTTTATGGTGTTGTCTTCTAGCAATTATACTCATACGCATGTTTGTTGTAGTTTGATGGGAAAATTTCTACCAGAGGATCACCACTTGCCTCCAGATTGTCAACAAGCTAGATTGTATGTCATTGCACTTGGAATGGAGTACGAGCGCATCCATGTATGCGTAAACGATTGCATACTATACCGCAAGGAGCATGCACATGCTACCTCATGTCCCGTGTGCGGGGAGGCAGGATACAAGACAGGAGTGAGCGGGGTGCACATACCCCACAATGTCATGAGAAATTTTCCATTAATTCCTTGCATACAACACATGTTTTAAAGGAGGTCTATCGTGGAGCTTCTCGCGTGGCACGCGAACCATCACTTAAATGATGGAATGATGCATGTTGTAGCCAATTCACCTTCATGGAGGCACATCAAAACTCAATGGCCAAAGTTTGGGTTGGAGCCTCGACACCTGAGGCTTGGGTTAGCAAGTGATGGTGTCAACCCCTTCGGCACTAAGTCTACGTCATGGAGCACTTGGCCTGTGGTGATCGTCAACTACAATATTCCACCATGGGAGACAACCAAGAAGGGCAATATACTTCTTTATTTGCTTGTTCGAGGGAATTACAAAGTGTCAAATATTGACGTCTAGCTCGAGCCCCTCATCAAGGGGTTGGAGGAGTTATGGAGAGGAATTCTTGTTGTCGATGTCTCACTTGCAAAGGGGGGGAGAGAGGCCATTGTGAAGGGAATCCTTATGTGGACTATGTACGACTATCTTGGGCTTGGACAGATTTTTGGTAACCCCCTTTCCTCTATCTCTCTCTCCCTCTCTCCCTTTAGTTCACTTTAGTTCACTCATCTCTCTAACCATATAATATGTATGCAGGGTTGTCCACATCGGGGCACAATGCATGTCCTACTTGCACTCCATCATTGGTGATGGAGAGGCCCAATTCCTTATACAAGGTAATTTATCCAAACAACCGACGTTTCTTACCCCAAGGGCATAACAAGCACAAGGCTCCAAAACATGGGAACACCCCTGTAAAGCTCACGATGGTAGATTGGGAAACCAGTTGGGAAGAACACCACAAACAAAAATCCGGCTCCGTGTCCTCCACCAAAAGGTATGTCCAGGTATTCCATATTTTAAAGGCTTCCATATTGGAAGGACTTAAAAATACAACACCTCTTGGATCCCATGCACATATTTAAGAATGTATCCCAAACACTTTGGGACCACATTATTGGCAAGAAGGACTCTTTGGGTATGAGGGAGGATTTGAGGCTTTTAAAATGTCTCCCCACCTTTGATATTCCACGTCGTGCCCCAAATGGAAATATTGTGCTTCCTAAAGCACCATGGATGCTAGCAAAAGAAGAATTAGACAAGGTGAAGGGTACCATTGCCTCTATTTGCACACCAACAGGATACATGAGGTCACTAAAGGGAGATTTCACAAAAGCGAAGAAGGGTGGAAACGTTCAATTGTGTGCGTTAAAGTCCTATGATTGGCACAAGATGCTTCAAGTTATCTTCATACTCCCTATTCTATTTATAGTTTGTGTGTATAACTATCACTCACTTTCCCTTCTCGTGATTTACATTGTCATTCATCTGTCGCGGTGAGTATGTGTATATGTCAGGACCAAAAAGTCAGCGATGCTATTTTCAAACTAGCAGAGCTAGTAAGGTACACCAGAGGAGTCCACTCAACTACACTTTTTATGTACATAATAATTTCATCAGGCACTTAGTGTATCCTTGTGTGTTTTCTTGCAGATTTGTGAGCTCCAAGGAAATCAAAATAGATGTTAGCCCTGCTACTCAAACACTTGCAAAAAAAATTGTGTGCCACTGGAGATGCATTTCCTTGATTGATCCTTCTTAGTCAAATTCACTTCCTGGTTCACGTGGTGGAGGAGATTTCTATATGTGGAGTAGTGCACACACATGATGGATGTTCTTCTTAGACATGTTTTTAAAGACTCTCAAAGATTTTGTGTGGCTACGGTCTCAACCACAGGCATGTATGGCTCAAGGGTGGATTTTTCAAGAGGCATTTGTTTACATATTAGATTATTTGGCACAAGTTGATCCTTCAATGCCGTGCATGTGGTTAGACGAGGAAGATACAAGGATGACTTCACACTTGCCAAGTGGAAGGGGGAAATACTTAACATGGATATGAATCTATCCCAAGTGGTCAATCAATTTTGTATTCTCAATGCAAAGATTATGACCAAGTGGGTGGACTTGTGGAGAGTGGCAAAGGCAAGGCGTTTGCAAGAGAGGGAAATATGGAAACAAGCACATGGAGGAAGGAGGGCACCCCCAGTGCCTAGACACCTTGCATGTTTCCCAGATCTCATTAGTGCAGAGTGGATTCATGAGAGAATGACCGAGGCAAAAGCTCATGGAGAAGACATCACCTGCAAAGAATTGGAGTATACACGAGGCTACGTACCAAAAGTAGAGTACTCATATACGTAAACCATATTGTAATGCTATTATCTTGAATTTGTATTTGATAAATTAATATATTTTTCCATTTTGTAGTGCCTTTCCTTTAACGCTATGTGGTCAAAGGGTCGTCACCTTTGTACGTGCCACATTGACGAGCGTAGAACCACCATGGATTGTGCCATCATGGGCAACTTTGACACAGACGGTGATGAAGCCAGATACTACGGAACTATTGAAAGGATACTAAAGGTTAATTTTAGAACCTTCCATACCTTCATCTTTGAGTGAAAGTGGTTTGCAAATGTGTCTAGACGACATGAGAATGGCCTCTACATGGTGGATCTAGTGTGCATCACACAAGGAGGTATGAAAATTTAGTTTTACCGTGCAATTATGAGCAGGTGAGTGACATGTTCCTTTTTTATTCTTATTTTCTTGTAGAGTTAGTTATACCAATGTTACTCACTTTGAGCTTCTATTTTATAGGTCATCTATATCCCAACAATCCATCAAATAAAACTTTGGTTCATACTTCCCCTAACACCTCAGGGGAGAACCATTTTTTCCCCTAATGATGTGGAGACTATCTTTGATCTTCTTCCACCTCCGAATTTTGATGAGGTGGAAACAAAGGAGAGGGAGGTCGATGAATCAAGTCCAGCGGCAGCAAGTCTTAGCGAGGATGATTGTCATGATGATGAAGATGATGAGATGGAGGATGAAGAACTCGAAGATGATGAAGGCAATGCATCCACAAATGATTTAGGAGCCATGGGCTTAGAATTGGATGATGCCTCATGTAGAGATATTGTGGAAGATGATTCATAAACATTTTGCAGTTATGAAGTTTCTTGGTCGTGTAATCCATTCATCTCTGTCTCCCCCCTCTTCCTCTCTTTTAGATTTGGAAATATGCTCAATAATTGATAGTGATTATTCTAGTTGTAACCAAGTGTAATCTTATATCCCCCCCTTTATCCTCCCCCCCAGTCTCTCTCTCTCTCTCTTTCTTTCTTTTCTTTTTAAAATTTGAAAATTTTATACAATGTTTTTTAATTTTTATTGAGAGGAGGGAAACACCAAAATTTGAAGAAGGGGGGGGGGGGGGGGGGGGGTTAAGGCAGACTTTGAAAGTTTAGGTGCTAAATTTGGATGTCGGATATAACAACGGTAATTTACGCAGTAATAACAACGATAATACACGCGGTAATAATAGCGAAAACAGTCGTGATAATATTTCAAACACAGAAAACCCACCCCTCGCCCTCCTCTCTCTTGTTTCTCTACTTGAATTTGCACCTTCTCTCTACAAAAAACGATAAAACAACATGATAAACACTTGACTCTTTTCATAGTGACACTTTGTAATATACTCTCTATTGTGTGCCTTGATCTCCTTCTATATCTCCAAGCTCTGCGTGCATTCTTGCAACCCTAAATCCATCTCTTGAATTCACACACTTAATAATACACTCTCTATTGTGTGCCTTGAGCTCCTTATACATCTCCAAGATATGTGTGCATTCATGTAACCCTAAATCCAAGAATTGGTATTATAGCAAATTGTTTCCCCTTGCCCACAAGCATAGTCGTAAGCACCCCTTGCTCACTTTTTCTGATTTGCATGCGCTTTGGTGAGCGTCAATATGTTGAGAAATGCTTTGGGAAAGCTTGTCAATTTTAATGTGCTCAAAATTTTGATTCCAACTCATTTTGGCCTTCGTTTTCATTATTGTTGGTACTAGATAGGTAAATTTTCCTTTGTGCAAAATTTTTTCCACTAAAAATATTTTCATAGCCAGTCTTCGATGGTCTATTTGGTTTATAGTAGATAGGACAAAAATATTCCCTTCAATTTCTACACAATTTAGGTATTTTCTACATTATGTTTAGTCTCTCATTATAGTTGAGAGCAATGACATTTTCAAAATGTTGTCTACTGATGACAAACTAGGACAAAGACATCTATACATTTGTGGGCTGACATGCTGCAACATATACTTATTTCCAAGGGTTTATGGAATATTGTTAAAGGTTTTGATGTACGTCTTGATGTATGCCCAGGTTTAGTGGGCTCAAGTTCTATGGAGAATGTTGCAAGTTCTAGCAGTTATGCTCCTATTATACCAATTCTTTTAACCTACAATTGAACATGCTTGTTGGAATGGTAGAGATATGAAGACGCATGTGTTGATTGCACTATCTTTTGATGTGCACCATTATTCCTCGTATTCATTCAAAGAAAACAACAAAACAGTCTTGGGACATTCTAGCCAGATTGTATGTGAGACACCATGAGACAAAAATAGCATATCTACATAAACACCTATAATCAATCATAATGTGTGAGGAAGATGAAATGGAATCTTTTCTTGTTGAAATCAAAGATATCATGAGACAAAAATAGCATATCTACATAAACACCTATAATCAATCATAATGTGTGAGGAAGATGAAATGGAATCTTTTCTTGTTGAAATCAAAGATATCAATGGTAAACTTATTGATGTAGGTGAAGTCATTCCCAACCATTAGCTTGTGCAGACTGTCCCAGATGTATTCACATATTCATATCAGACTTTTGCATCAACTTTGAGGCTAGTTGCATAGGTAAAATGATAATGCTATTAATTTGATGTATTTGTATAATAGTATTTCATATGGTAATCTATTGCGAAAGGAAATAAAAAATTTCATTTGTGGTTATTGCATAACGGATGATCATTTGATAAAGCAACATCAACCTAAAGGCTCAAGAGGAACTTAGAAAATAAAGTGAATCTTCTTCAAATGTGGCCTTTGTGGAATATTAAAATTTTGTTGTGCAGTGTCAATATGACTCTTTTTTACATAATGCATGCATGATTGATGCTGCAAACTCATATGTGTGGTATATTTGAGAGTGGTGCTACAAAGCACATTACCTTTCATCATGGCATGTTCACATCTCTTAATGATGGAAATGTTGTCACGTGCCAACAATGCCGCGAGTCAAAAATATTGTACTCACTACAATTAATGGCAATGCCTTCTCACTTTTCAATGTACTTTCTATGCCTAGAATCAAGAGGAATTTTATGTCTAAGACTTGTTATTGTTGTAAAGTTCGTGAATGAGAGACGGACTATTCATGATCTTACTTCAGGTGATACTATTGTGGCATCGGGTACCTTGTATGGTTGATTGTACAAGCTCAATTAATAAAGCGTATAGAAAACTTTGCAAATGCAATTACAGATTCTAGAGTTTTTCTAGATGATAACGTATGGCATGCATGCTTTGAACATATGAATTTCTCCTGCTTGATGGACTTACAAAAATATGATAAGGTTGCCTCTTTGCCCCGTTTGGAGGCCCCATCTAAGCATTTTTGTAAAGGTTGTATTTTGAAAAAATTATTGCATTCTATGTTTGCAAGATTGTTCAATGTGGGCTACTTGCAAGTTAAAGCTTGTTCATAGTGATATTTGTGGCCCAATGCACACTCCTTCTTTTAGTAACAATTTGTACTATGTGAATTTCATTGATGATTACTTCATGGATATATCCGCTTAAGGATAAGTCCAAAGTGTTTATTTGCTTCAATCAATTGTTGCGCTTGGTTGAAAATGTATCAAGTTGTATTGTGGGTACCCTTTCTTCTGATGGAGGAGGGCGTATATGTCAAAATAATTTGACACATTCATGGTTGGTCGTGGGATAAAACACCAATGTAAAATGTCTTACACACATAAAAAATAATGGTATCGATGAAAGAAAAAACATGTCACTTATGGATATGGCACAATGTATGGTCAAAATACAAGATTTTCCACATACTTTTTGGCTAGACAATATCATGTGCTCTACCTACATATGTAACAAGTGTCCCACCAAAGCTTTGTAGTCTATGACTCTATATGAGGCATGACATGATAAGAAGCTATTTATTGGTCACTTGTATGGTTTTGGTTGCTTGGCTTATGCTCTAATTCCACAACAACAATGTAGAAAATTGGATGATAAGATTGTCAGATGCAGTTTTGTTGGCTACACTATTGAAAACAGACTTCTCAAGATGTTGTTTTGTGAAAGGTGCAGTTCAATCCTTGTTTTCATTGATTGAAGAGATAGATGTAAGCTAACAAAAAAAAATTGATACCTTGTTATCTCTTTTCAATGGTGTGAATAAAAATGCACGTCCAAATATTCAGCCTATCATACAAGTTTCAAGCATGTCACAAATCGACCTATTTCTGATGCAGATGTAAATGATGCATATGATGAGAATAGGGCTAAAAAGGAGAAAGCTGGAGGTATGCCAAAATGGATGGTGCATAATTTGCATGACAGATTTCGGGTAAGCCTTTAGCTTACACTCAATATGTGGACCCCTAAAGCCAAACATACTAAGCTTTCCCTAACACATGCTTCTATACAGTCACGCGCTATTTGGTATATCCAGATGCTATTTGATCTTTTCCCACATGTGACACATATCACTTTCCGGCATTTCATGCCACCTTTCATTTTGAGTCTATAAGGCCATCATGCTTAACTTCTAAGTTGCTCTCTCCGAATCCTAATAAATCAAGCAGTTATTTTCCTTTTACATTAAGCACATTCTCTCTAATTATTATTGCTAATTTTTATTTATCTCTTATTATGATGAATGCCTTGTTGGTCCATCCACCTTAGGCCTTACATGTGGTATCAAAGCTTGTAAGTAATTAGTATCTCCTAATTCATTAATTAGATGCCTATGCTAGATTTAGTGTTCTCTCTTTCTAAGCACTAAATAGATTCATAACTCTTTAGGAGTAGGGAAATTAAACTCAATCCTAATTATCTCTCTCCTTGGATTTTGGTACATCTACAAAGCACTTCGCTAACCAACTGATTGAAGCTAATCAAGATCAAGCATTAGGCTTTATGCCCTTTTTAAAAAATTGCATTGCTTGGTTGTGGGCATTGTGTTTTTTTTTTCTCAAACCAAATTACATTGCTTAAGAGCACTAATTGAATTAAAATATACGTGTATGTGTAGAAACCTCCTAAAAGCTTTTGATTGCACTAATTTATGGCTATTTTTGCTCAAACACCAATTAATACTATCTTGATTCAATTCTCACTGTTTTGTGATTGAATAAATCCATTAATTTTTTCCTTATTTCTTTGACTTAGTATATACGCCCCTTGAGTGTGTGTGTGAGTGACTGTGTGCTTAAAAGCCAAAAAGATTTTTCCTTTATTGTGCATTTTCAAGCCTTTGAGTTTTTTCCGCCATCGGCTACTATTGCGGTAGCTCGCCCTTGAATATATGCTTTAAAATTTTCACCTACCATTGACCAATCTTAGCTCCCGCTTTCATCACTTGATTGGCCCAGAATTGCCTCACTACTAAACTACAAGCTATCAGGACTACCCTTCAATCAACATACACTAGCACCCCAGCTCTTGCAAGTGCCAAACCAAATGCCGCAATTGCTTGCCAGCTAGCCTTGTTGGTCGACTTTGTCACCTGCTCAAAGGAACTTCCTGGCCCGCCTTACTTTGCCACATCATCAAGCAATATTCCCACATATTTATTGTGAAACCGCTTATTTCACGCATGTTACCAATGCCACTCTGTTGCGAATTTTCTGCTCACACGAGCTTTGAACCTGGTGCTCATCTTGTCATTACCCCCATTGCTCAGCTACAATCATCATTCGCATATGACCACCTGTAAAAAAAAATTTGGTAACATTTTTTATTAAAAGTTATCCAAGTGTCCTTTTCCACTTACCCTCACTTGAACTTCCACTTAACTCTCATTAGCCCTTATTCCCATGGGCTACCATTAAGTGCCACAACTTACTACTCAACTCCGTTGGAGCAGCGAGATATTGGGTCCACCACACAATCCCCTTGCCTCGTAGCATCCTTGCAATATTTTGGAACTAAGGACTATGTCACAATGGGACACGTGCCCCACTTTGGTTTTTAGGGGTTCAACTGGTTTGCTATCACACATAGATTTGAGAGATCAGAGGTGGGTATGGTAGGTGGTGAAGCCCCCCTGTTGCACTTGCAGAGTTGGGATCGATACTCATCACCTTCTTTCTCGCGTGATGTTTTACAGATGGCCATGGAGTCTCAAAACTTGGCTGAAGGTGTTTTCTTGCCCCTTTGACAAGTTACTCGTGCCATCTTTGCCTTCTTGCTCAACGAATACAGACTCTCCACTTAAGTAAATCTACCTCTTGCCTACCTCAACATGACATAAGCCTAACGAAGCAAACTCTCACAATTGAGCATTCACGCATTCCAAGCTTCAGGGCATTTCAAAGCATTCAAGCATGAGAATTCAAGGCATTCATGCATTCAAGCTTTCGGGTAGAATTGTAATGTATGCAAAATTTGAGTCATCAAAACTCCTATAGAAAAGCACAACCAGTTTTACTATGCATGTCACACATAATCTCAAGACTGTAATCGTTTATAGACATTACTAATATATATTGGTAATACCACCCCATAACCAAAGCACCAACATAATTATACATACACACAAAACATGCCTCTATGATGAATATGCACCTAACATGAATAAACCATGTGCACCTAACATGAATAAGAAAGCAATGTCAACATTGTCTACTATGAGGATGTACTGTAAATGGTTTAGACACAATCCCAAACCCAGAGTTTGGTGGTTCGACGTATCCTTTTGCCGATTCGTCTTATGATCCATATGTAATTACCCATATGGCTAATATATATTTAGCACATATTAGTTTCCTCAAGTAGAATCCATGCATTTTATGTAAGCTTCAGCTTTTGTGGTCGTTTGACAGCGTAAGACTTTAGCCTACACTCTATACATGACTAAACCCTAAAGACAAGTACACTAAGCATGTACCCTTATGTGCATGCATGCATCCTACTACATAGATTTCCCACATGATTATTTATAGTCACATGCTATTTGGTATAGCAACATGATATTTGACCTTTCCCCACCTGGGATTCATATCACTTTCTAGCATTTAATGCCACCTTCCATTCTGATCCTATATAAGGCCATCACATGGTTAACTTGTAAGTTTCTCTCTCGGAATCCTAATAAATCAAGCAAGTTTATCTCCTTTTACATTGAGCACATTCTCTCTAATACTTATTACTAATTTTTATTTATCTCTTAGTATGATTAATTCCTCGTTGGTCTATCCACCTTAGTCCTTAATAAGTTGAAAGATAAGCCTAATGGTAGTACTAATTGCAGCAAGGTAGACTTATTATAAAAGGTTATGCTCCTTGTCTTGACTAATGACTAGTATGAGGAAGTGTATGTACTGAAACCTCATGATTTTGTCAAGAAAGGACAATAAAAGAAAGTGTGAAAATGTAATTAAACATTACATAATATAGAAGAATCTTCTTGTGCTTGGTAAACACATGGATTTCAAAATAGTCCAATTGAGAACACTTTGTATGTGGAACGTGTAGATGATGCATTTGTTATCATTGTTATGTGGATGATCTATTGTTTACTTGTCCAAATGCAAATACATTCAAATTTGAAGTCTCACAAATGAGAATATGTATGCATAGCCTAGGGTCTAAAGATTGGTAAGAAATTAAAAGATATTTTTGCTACTTGACTGGCACTATACATCTTGGATTGTTTTATCCAAGGGGAGATCATTGCCACTAGATCTTGACTTGGATTGGATTGGTTGCTATGACACATGAGTGTACACAAGTGTTTTTTGTTTCATGCTCAAAAATTCATGCATACCTTGCATGGAGAAATAAGAAACCTGTTGTGCGCACTTCTAGTTGTGAGACTAAGTATAGGATAGCTTCGCAACTACAATTGAGTGTATGTGGCTTAGATTCCACATGGATGATTTGGGAGTGGGATATGAGTATGACACTCTCACCTACAGTGATAGTCATAATGCATTGGTAGTTGTGAGGACCATGGTCCATCATGTTTGCACAAAGCATATTGAGGTGCGTCATCACTATGTCAGGGAGTGACTATTACCTAGAGAGATTAGCTTGTCTAATGTGTCGACACGTGACAAACTTGTGGATCTGTTCACAAAGACATTGCCTCATGAGAGCTTAGAAGCATTTTACAAAGCTTTGGGCTTGCTTCCCTTTGTGGATTCATTATGTCCATAGAGCATGGAAATTCCCTATACTCATTGTGCTAGCTCTCATTAACTTCCAAGGAGTGATTTGTTGCCACATATATGGTAGTGATGTGTGTGAACAAACGTAGGAACGTAGGGATACTTTTTTCCCTCACTTCAAGTTTTTTTCCCCCATGTTTTGTAAATACATATGCCCATCACTCTAGGGCTATCTAATCTTTTATTCACACACTTAGTAATATGCTCTCTATTGTGTGCCTTGAGAGATCATTATTCCTCTCCAAGTTTTGTGTGCATTCCTACAACCCTAACTTCAATAAACATATTTCATTTCATTTATGGTAAAATAAGCAAAACTTTATCACTTAGAAGCCTTAACTGCTCAAAGAATCTCTAACAACGGTGGGCAGAGAGACAATCACCAGAGTAGTGCACAACTTGTAAGCAATAGTGGGAACTTCCAATGAAAATGAAAAATCTTGGTTGAATTTTGTTGGAACTTAATTTTCGAGGGCAATTTTGGCATCATGATTTGTGGCTATAAATTTTGGGATATATGGAATTGTTGGCTGCCAGCTGGCGGCGGGCCTTCGCTTGTCGTTAAATCTACTTTATGTGCTTTTTATACCTCCACTTCACTGCTCCTAGAAACTAATATTTTCACCATTATTTTATAGCAGGCATTTTCAATAGGCCTATTTTTTTGTGTAATCGATAATAAAAATGCATACAAATTTCCAGAATGCATGCCAATTTTCTACACGAAAATTTCAGGCTCGGAATATTTGGGGAGTGATTTTTTTTTACTACTTTGAGGAATCTTGTAAAGCAATAGGCTCGTTTATTTTATTTTTTGGCCTTATATTACAATCAAAAATTTGAAATTGGGGAGAATATTTGTGCTCGCGCACCTCTCACTATCATCCTAGTTGAAACTCTCTTGCAGCCTTGAGGTAAGAATTTTTGCAGGAATCCCAAGTGAGTCCCAACGTCCAAAAGAGCACTTTTGCTCATAACTTGAATTGTGGGGGACTTGAAAAAGCTGTTCCATCATCCCACCATCCTTATCTCAATTTCCATCATCAATTCCTTTCTGCAGATATTTTCAACTTTCTACTTCAACTTGCCTTGGAATTTGGGAAATATATCCTTGTAACTCATCCGTTCGGATGTGTGTGACAAGCGTCTTACTCGACTTCGTGTTGTTAGAATTTAGACTATCCTCAAATTGACCCAACATAGAATTGAAGCTTATTACAGTCACCCACATACATTGGCCATCCTCAACTTCACAAAGACTATCAAATAAAGCCCATAGAGCGGCTCCGAAAGTCCACTATAGTGAGTTTTAAACAAAAAAAAACTATAGTGATGAAATCTCACTATAGTGAGTCCCTTGCCAACTCAACCCTGCTATATATCCTAGCGCGGCCCTTACCTCGGTGATGAAACCCTAGCAATGAGGACATGACAGGCCCTAGGCTCAGAGCTAGGGCGTGCCCTTTGAGACCATGCCCCTTCCTCTCATCATGATAAGCACCCACCAAGTAAATACTCACCTTTCCCCCAATGCTTGGCACCCGTAGAATCTCCTTCCCCATTGAAGCCTCTAATACGCCCCGAGTAGATCACGCCTTCAAGCTCTCTCTGTTTCATGAGGTCCTATAGGGGCTCCCTCAATGTCTAGCCCAACGTCTTAAAGCTACTATCACCACAGGAGGAGATGGAATCCCCTCGCCATCACTACACCTCAAAACAACAGCTGAAGAAAGTGGTGAAGTTGATTGCCCAGGATCCCACAAGCCAAAGGATCTACTGTTCAAGGATATTCTCAGGGGAGAAAACGAAGGAGCTACTGTAGGAGGCCTTGCGTCAAGTAACAGAGGTAAGCCCCATGTAACCGAACGTGCTTCTCAATAAGAAAGAAATAGAAGGATCTAGAAGAGGGAGCCCTCATTGGTCTGCTAGCATGGCCATGTTCCCATGTAGACATCCTTAGAATTTGGATTAGAACCCAATGGGGTACTCTGGCTACAGAGGTAGAAACCATTCAGGACCTACCTAAGCATCATTATCTGTTTTTCTTCAAAAATGCAGAGATGGCGTTCTCAGTTCTCATTCGTGTATATTGGGTAATTCGGTCTCCCCCCTGAGTCTTTTTTGCTAGAAAAAGGACTTTAATATTGATCAATTTGCACTAGTTAATTACCCGGTATGGGTGGAGTTTCCTAATCTCTTGATGCATTATCATGCTCACATGGAAGAAATAGCACTCCACTTGGTAAGGTCCTAGGAGGGAGATAGCTAGCCAGCTACATCCCATCTTGGCATCCTCAGGTCTTAATATAAATGGACATTTCTATAAACCTTCCTACATCCATGGACATTTGCATTGATGATCGAGAGCTATTTGATCAAGAGATACTATACAAATATCTACCTAATACCTGCTTCCACTATGGGGCCAAATCTCACTTTGTGAGAAACTCCCCTATCAAATTTTTCCTTGCCCCCCAAGATACAACTAGTGAGAAGTCTAAACAGGGCAAAGAAGAGGACTCAAGTGGTTTCACCACAATGAATCATAATAGAGGCAAAACAGCTACTCAGAATAATAACAAGGGTAGAGAAAAGCAGCAGGATAAGAGTAAAAACTGGAAACCAAATAGATTCTCTATGCTAGCTCCCTTAATAGGCTTTGATGATAATGACTTCCAAGAATCGAAAGTGTATGAATCGTATGCGGAGCAGTCGTGTTACCCCTTCGAGCTGGAAACCCAGGCTAGAAAAATGGATGCTGACATGATCATTGAACTGAACTTGGCCTCCTCTCCCCAACCAGACATCACCAAAAAGAAGAATTTTTTCCTTTTGTCCCCCCGACACTCATGGACATTCAAAAAGATAACAAAAGATCTCACAATGAAGCCACTAAAAAAGCGACCAAGTCCCTTGCTGGGAAAGCCAAAAAGGATAAAAAACTGCATAGATGAAAGTCCTAACCTAGAATATTAAGGGTTTGACCGACCCTAGCAAATCCCCCAAAATTAGGTCTTGGGTCTTTGATATTCCTACAGACATCATCTCCCTTCAAGAGATTAAGGTTAATGGAGAAAACCTCTATAAGCATCTCAAGGAAGTGTCAATGTCCCTCAGATGGTTTTCCTCCTCACACTCTCAGGGGTCGGGTGGCACAGCGATAGGCATCCTGGGGAGGTGGCTTTCTCAGAACCCTAACAATTTGGTGTGGGATCATTGGGTGGCGGTCTCCATCTGTGCTATGTTTGTAGCAACACTAGTCTTTTTATATGTTGCAGTCTCCTCAACCCAAAGAACCAAGATGTGGATTGAACTCTCTTAGTTGAGTGGTGATGTCATGATAGTCGGAGATTTCAATATGGTGGAAGATACTCATGACAGATTCTTAGGCAAAGGAGTGGTCATCAATAGTGGGGAGAAGATGGCCAGGGACAATATGAAGGACAACTCTGAGCTGTGGGGTAGTGGGGAACCGGAGTCTTCTCGTGGAAAAATTACTTCTGAGGAATTCTAGAGATGAAGGCCATACTTGACCGCAACTACATCTCTCTTTCCTTGCCTAGCTCCTTTAATAGAATCAAGTGCAAGATAAAGTACAATTCTTCCCTTGCCTAGCTCCTTTAACAGAATCAAGTGCAAGATAAAGTACAATTCTTACATGTCTGATCACTACCCAATGATCGCAATTATTGACCAGAAGCTAATAAGATCAGGAACTAGTGGTTCCATACGGACCCCAACCTGTTCCACCTCCCAATTGCTCAGTCATCCATGGAAAGGATCAAGAAAGATCACTTTTCTAGGGTAGCAAGTCAAAAAGCCGCATGGTCTGCAACTTTCAAAGAGAAGCAGTCGTCAAAAATTGCAGAAGAGGAATTGGGGTCAACATTTCACAGATTGCCATAGAACTTGTTGCTACAATTGGATAATTGTGCAGGGGAAAACAAAAATCGATACTTATTTGCCTATTTTTCAATGCTTGTTGCAAGGGGTGTTTTCAAAACCATCCAGCTGGGATTTTTAATGGTTGGGCATACACATGAGGACATAGATGCCATGTTTAGTAGGTTTTCAGAGAAGCTAAGAGTTACACAAACCTATACTTTGCCACATTTGATGGATACATTACGAAAGAGCTCATCTTCATCTCCAGCTCCATTTTTTCTCACAAAGATCCCCGATTTCAAGCAATATTGTGATGGCTATCTTTGTGATGGACAAGACATGCTTGTTGGACATTCCAAACCGCTTCAGTTCAGGTTCTTTATGCAGGATGAGACACCAATGATGCAATATAAGGCACATGTAGGTGTATCAAGTTGGAGTGGAAGTATTCGCCTTTGGAAAACAGACACAGAAGGCAAGCCAATGTTACCACATGGAGATCCACCTCTAGTACAAATGGTGGAGTATGTCAAGGCCCACGAAGAAGTCATTTTGGGGCTAAAGAACTATATAAAATTTTGGAAAAATTTAGGGAATGGTTCAAGTATTCCGCGATATTATAGACCCGTGATAGATTATTGGAGTAAGGTAATTGAAGAGATTGGAAAAGCAATCATATCATAGGGAGTCTTGTATGAAATGTTTTGGCCAAAAACTCAAGAATATTCTCACCTACAAAGCACTACAATGAATTTGCAACAAGGAGCAGAAACATTCCTAGGCCTTGAAGAGTTGAACGATCATTTTTGTGGGCCTCAACGAGATAGGCCAAGGGAAGAGTTTGACCCTATGTCTGATGTGCACCAAGGTGACTTTCTTATGCTTGTTCCCAGTGACACAGAAATCTATCCAGTGTGGCTTGCAATGGCTTTATCTGACATTGATAATGAGCCTACATCACCAAACTACAGAAAACTCTTGATTCAATATTGGGCACCTTGCGCGAGAAAAAGTGGGATGACGGATACTCAAGCTTACAGTGTCATAAAATCTAATATCTAACTAACCCAAATGATTTTCTCATATTAAATTGATCACTTAATGTGGGAGAATAAACGGGAACAAGTGTTAAGATATAGGTATGTGCTTTTAGATCTATCTCAACATGGGGCCAATGTAAAGGGGCCCAAAAGGGAGATGGTCTATCAAAGAGCAAGGCTAACCAATGGAGCATAAGACCTTAGGGTTAGCTTCATTGAAGACCTCCAAGAAATGTGTGTAAAAGTCCTTTTGACCTTAAGTAAGCTAGGGCTGAGCTTGAGGTGGGAACCCGGCCCAAGCTCGAGGTGCTTGTCCTGCTTGAGGTGCTTGTCATGCTTGAGGTGTTTTTCATGCTTGAGGTGCTTGATTAAGATGCTTGAGGTGCTTGACTGGCTCCATTCTTGAGGTGCTTGACTTGATGCATGATTAAAGTACTTGAGGTGCCTTGAGAAGCTTGCCTGAGATGCTTGTGGGAACCCCCCCTAGTTCAAGTGCTTTGTCATGCTTGGTGAGTAAGGTGCTTGATCACCTAAAAGTCAAAAGCATTCCTACAAGAGGGGGGGCGAGCCCTTTTCCTAGGGCCTAGAGAGAGAACACCCACTCACACACACAAGGGAAGCCCATCTTGAAGAGGCAGCAAGGACACATGTCAGGCCCTACCCATGTTACCTTCATGTGTTGCTTGAAGCCTATTGGCTAGGCTTCAAGGGGTCCAATGATAAATTACATGAATTATCTAATTGTTTTAGCATTTATCAAGTCCTCTCTCTCAAAGGGGAAAGGGGGACACTTGTCCCAAGGCTACCCATGTTGCTTGTAATGGCTCCTGCTTGTGATTGGCTAGGCCTGGAGGGGTCCAATGAGCTTCAGGCATGAGCTACAAGGGGGGGTCGACCCAAGCAAGCTAGGGGGGTGCCTAGGGGGTATACTCACCCACACACACTCACAAGCACTCTCATTGTGTGATATGCAAAGTGCAAGAGGTCCCTCTCCAAGCAAGTAGAGGTTGAGAGCCTACACCAACACTCTTGGCTATGGAGTGCAAATCCAACCAAGAGCCATGCTTCAATGCTTAAGCTTGCCATCTCCTTCTTCTTCATTACTATGCTATTATGTATGCTAGCAACAAGAGTATGATAAGTGAGGAACTAATTCTTGCTCCTACGAAATGTTTCTTCTTCCTCTTCCCTACCCTCATTCCCTGCTAGCTCTCTCCACCTTCGAAGGTGTTTGAGGTCTTGGGACTGAGGCTTGGGATAGTTAAAGCTTTCTTCAAGTTTATGTTATGTTTGTGGTGCATGAAGCCTTCCATCTTCATGGCATCACCTAGGTCACAAGGAACACAAAGACTGTATTGTAACAAGTCTCTCTTTATGGGAGAAATCATAATACAAATGCCTATTGGAGGGGGGACCGGCTCCACATAAATCCGGTCCTCAATTGTTGTCATGTTCTCTAAACTCTCTCTCTTGCAAAAGTATTGTATATGCCAAGTTAACTAATTGCTATGATTATGTTGCTATCTTCAATTATGTATACCCGCTATGCTCACAAAATCATTTCTTGAAAGTACTCTCATTAAATTCCGCTATTCTCAAATTGAATAGGCAAATTCCATTACATTGGTATCAGAGCATTTGGTTTCTCTTTTCTTGCTTAAGAAGAGAGGTCCTTAAGTAGCCTATAAATGGTTGATGTTGTTAATTATAATAGAGTAAGTGCAAATGGGATCTAATACCGGTTTTGTTAAGCCCACTATGTGGGGGATGGTGCACACCTCGGGAGCTTTGGACTTAATAATGGAGTCTTTTTAGACTTGCCTACGGCTTTACCATTATTGAGCCATAAGAAGTCCGAAAGGAGCTAGCCCTTGGCAACTCTGCTATGTTAGACCTACTCCTCTACTCTCTATAATTAACCACTTTGAGCCATGGGTGTAGATACTTAAGAGCCGATTTTCAAAGGCTAAGAGGAGTGGCAACTAAGGTTTTGAATTGCCAAAGCATACACTAAGTACATACATAAAATTTTGTTAACATGGCTGACAATAATCAAGAGAGTAGAATGAACATTGATAGCTTTGATTTTGCACATGAAGGTGCTAATGATGATGCTCCCATGTTTGTGAATTATCTTGTGACTAGGTTGCAACAAGCTATGGGCAACCCTACCTTGCAAGCCGAAGTTACTCAACCACTTCGTGCCTATGGAATTTCCCTTCCTCTCCAAGAGGAGAGAGAGCTTAGGAGGCCTCTTGATGAGACCCCCAAAAGAAGACTCTCTCCCATTCGAGAGGAGGAATCCAAAGAGAAAGAAAGCAATGAAAGTCTAAGTTCTTCTGAAGATGTGGCTCCACGAAGAAGGCGGTCTAGACGATCGCCTACTCCTCCCAAGAGGAAAAGAGCAACCCATAGTCCTTCTCCTCATCACTCTCAAAGGCAAGAGAGGAAACAAAGGAAGAAAAGGGCTAGGAAGAGGTCACCCTCTTCTCCTTCTTCTTCACTTTCCTTCTCTTCCGATGAAAGTTATGGCTATTCTCCTAGAGAATACAAGAGGGGAGGGCATCGCAAATCATTTCCTGCATGGCGAAGGTCACAAAAGCTAAAGAAGTTCAAGGAGGGAGGAAAGAGTATCTCTTTTCTCACCTACGATGGCACCTTTGGTGCTACCAACAAAGTGTTGGCCTTCATCCAGCAATTTGATGCAGCCTTTGGGGACGAGGGCTTCACAGAGTCCTCCAAGCTACGCCATGTAGCTATGCACTTCCAAAAATCAGCTCGTCAATGGTGGGCTAGCCTTCGTGGCAATGGAGAAGCCCCAAAGACATGGAAAACTCTACGAGTTTCCATCATGAAGCAATTTCTTCCAAGCGATACTAAAGATAAAGTTCTTACCGAATGGCGCGGCTTGAAGCTCCTCTCTCATGAGTCTATCAACAAGTATGTAGATAAGTTTTGGGATTTACATCTCAAAGCTACTGTCTTTCAAAATATAGACTTTGCCGAGCAAAGACAACAATTCTGTGCGGGATTACCTGAAGAGATGGCCGAATATATCAACTCTCAACGGCCCGGTACTATTACCGAAGTAATCCACCACACCATGGTTGCTTCACGCATCAATTTCCATCAAGGGGCTAGACGTAATGTCAAGCCCATGGAAAACAAATATAAAAATGATGCAAAGGGGAAATCCAATGCTCAAAATAATTCCCAAGGCACTTCCAACAACAACAACAACAATCGGTCCAAGGAGAAGGGAGTTTACAAAGGTAAAAACAAACTCTCTCCTGAAGAGCTTGAAGCTTTTCGCAAGGACCATAAGTGTTTCAAGTGTGGGGAGCAAGGACATGGCTATCGTTCTTGCCCCAAGAAGAATACTCGCAATGAGACTCCTAGGGCTTCCACCATCGAAGCTCCAAAAGAGGATGCTCATTGCAAAGGATCATCACTCTCCTATGCTTGGGGAAAGGTAAGAGAGCATGATGCCTTCATCTTGTTTGACCCTGGCTCTACTCTCAACTTCATATCAATAGAGTTGGCCACCAAGTTGGGCATTCAAGCTTTTGAGATGGGACATATAGTAACAGCTGATGCGGCTTTCAAGGGACAACAAGCCTCTGTTACTCCCTTGATTGGGAAGTTGAGGCTTCATGTCCAAAGCTATGTCGACAAAGAAGACTTCTTCATCTCTCCCCTCCAACATCAGGATGTTATCCTAGGGGCACCATGGTTTGATCGCATGGCTGCTAACATGAAGTTCCCTGAAAGGAGAATTTACTTCACCTACAGGGGAAAGAACATGTATATAGATGCTAGTGAGCGTGGTCGCACTATTCCACTTGTAAATCCTCTTTCTTTTGATAAATCAATGAAGAGCTCAGTTTCTGCGTACATGATTTATGTCAAAGAGTCTCTAAAAGCTAATAATGTTTCATCAAATGGAAATGATAGGAATCAAGAAGAGTTAGACTTGTCTACTTTTCTAAAAGGATTCCAAGATGTGTTCATCGATGATATCCCTATGCACCTACCTCCAAAACGAGGGGATGATGACCATCGTATTGAGCTCCTTCCAGGAAGCTCACCGCCTAACAAACCTCCTTATCGAGTCTCACAAGCTCAACAAGAGGAGATCATGAGGCAAGTACAAGAGCTGGTAGACAAAGGGATGGTGAGGCTTAGTTCCTCTCCCTTTTGTTCTCCTGTCCTTTTAGTGCAAAAGAAATATGGTACATACCGTATGTGTGTGGACTATCGAGCACTAAACCATATCACTATCAAAAACAGATTTCCCGTACCTCGGGTAGAAGATCTGTTTGATAAGCTACAAGGCTCTACCTACTTCAGTAGGATTGACCTTAAGAGTGGCTATCATCAAATAAGGATAGTGGATGAGGATATCTTAAAGACCGCGTTTCGCACAACATTTGGTCTTTATGAATATCTAGTCATGCCTTTTGGCTTGACTAATGCACCAGCTACGTTCAATCGTTTGATGGAGAAAATTTTTAGACCATATCGAAAATTCACTGGAGTGTTCTTCGATGATATCATCATCTACTCCAAGTCTTTGGAGGAACATAAGCATCATCTCCAAGTGATTTTTCAAGCCTTGAGGGAGAACAAACTTTTTCTCAACCAAAAGAAAAGTGAATTCTTCCTTCAAGAGATTCAATATCTATCTAGGCCATATTATCTCTCATGATGGTATTCGTATGGATCCATCAAAGTTAGAGGTAATAAAATCATGGCCTAACCCAAGGAATCTACGTGAGCTAAGAAGCTTTATTGGTATGTGTGCATACTATAGACGCTTCATAGCAAAATTCTCTCAAGTAGCAGGACCACTACACGACTTAACCAAGAGGAACGTTAAGTTTGTATGGACTGCTAAGGAGCAAAATGCTTTTGAAAAACTCAAAGAGAAGCTTACTTCCCAACCAGTCCTCGTGCTTCCGGATCTCTCAAAGCCATTTGAGGTCCAATGTGATGCTTGTGGTGATTGCCTTGGAGCGGTTTTGCTTCAAGAAGGGCATGCCATAGCATATGAGAGCCGAAGGCTCAATGGTGATGAACGAGTCTTGGGCATTTATGAGAAAGAGATTTTAGCTGTTCTACATGCCCTAGACACATGGAAGCACTACCTATTGGGGACTCCATTTATCCTACGAACCGACCACCAAAGTCTCAAGTATTTCATGACGCAAACCAAGCTTTCCGACAAACAAATGAGGTGGGCAAGTTTTCTTTCGCAATTTAATTTCCATATTGCTCACATAGCTGGTAAGCACAATCAAGTTGCCGATGCACTTTCACGACGACCAAAAGTTAATGCGGTGTCTATAGCTACTCACAATGATCTATCCTCTATGATAGATGAGTATGCTACTGACCCTGACTTTAGAGACATAATGTCAGCCCTTGCTTTGGGGAAGAAAGAGGAACCATTCACCTTGCAGGATGGTTATCTTCTCCACGGCAATAGGCTATGTGTTACCCATTCCCTTCGTGAGAAGGTTATGTATGAATCCCATGCTCCTCCATATGCAGGGCATAGAGGTATTCAACCTACTCTCCGAGGAGTAGAGACGTATTTCTATTGGCCTACCATGAAAGTGGACATACAAGAGTATGTTTCAAAATGTGTAGTATGCCAAAAGACCAAGTATGATAGAGGGAAGCAACCTGGATTACTCCAGCCATTGCCTATTCCAAATTCACCATGGGAGAGTATATCCATGGATTTCATCTTTGGATTACCCAAGTCTATCCATGGGAATACAGGAATATGGAAAATAGTCGACAGGTTTAGCAAGCAAGCACATTTTATTCCTGTCAAAAAGACTATTAAGGCACATCAAATGGCAACTCTCTTCATATCTCAGATTTTCAAACACCATGGATTACCCACATCCATCGTGTCAGATAGAGATCCTAGAATGACCAGTAATTTCTGGAAAGGTCTCTTTGAAAATCTAGGAACAAGATTGAATTTCTCTTCGGCCTATCACCCACAAACGGATGGCCAAAGTGAGATAGCCAATCTTACGATACTCGATCTACTCAAGACTTATGTTACCGAAGTAGATCAACGCTCACAATGGGAAAAGTATTTACCGCTAGTAGAGTATGCCTACAATAATACTGTACATACTTCTACGGGCAAAGCACCTTTCGAGATCATAGAAGGAAGACCTAAAAGTCCCTTGCTACTGAAAGTACATGGGAAGATCTTCGCCGCCGATGAGTATAGCCGTGACCTACAAGAATCTTTTCAAAAGATTAGGGAGGCTATAGCCATCTCCAAACAAAGGCAAAAAGGTGCTGCTGATAAGCACAGAAGAGCCTTAATGTTCAAAGAAAATGATTGGGTCTTACTCAAGTTTCCTAAGGCTCGATTAAGGCAAACGACGGGCAAAAATCCTACGGGCTAAACTAGAAAAAAGATACTATGGTCCTTTCCAAATCTTGAAGCCTATCAATGAGACGGCTTATCAACTCAAGTTGCCCAACCATTGGCTTATACACAATGCCTTTCATGTAAGCTTACTTAAGCCCTACAAAGGAGAGCCACCAATTGAACCAATTATTGAAGACCCTCCCGAAGTTGAAGACCAAGAAGAGGTGCTACAACCCGAAGCTATCCTTCGGCATGAAGACAAGGTACTACGACATGGTAAGATTATCCGACGGTATCTTATTAAGTTCAAAAATTATCCTTTTGAAGATGCTAAATGGATGCAAGGAGTACAACTTAAGGATAGTATGAACCTTGTCAATGCTTACAATGGTACATTAGAGTAAGCAAATGTACAAATTTCTTTTAAATAACTCATGTTTTTGTCTTATATGACTAGTCCTCTTTTTAATTGTGCACAAATTTAACTAGTATGCATGCTTAGAATCATGTTTGTGATGACGACGTCTCTCAAACACCAAGTAGAATTTGTCACTCTACTTTGGGAGAATGAAATGGACTAAAGAGCAGACATGCTTGCGGCAGCTATGTCTCCCAAGCACCAAATGGATTAGTCATCCATCTTGGAAAGATGTCGTAGGGTAAAAAGGGATCCTTTACCCGCTAAGTACGATTGACTAATGACTAAGACTTTATCTCTTCTACCTCATAGTCGAGGACGACTATGATTTCAAGAGAGAGGTAATGTCATAAAATCTAATATCTAACTAACCCAAATGATTTTCTCATATTAAATTGATCACTTAATGTGGGAGAATAAACGGGAACAAGTGTTAAGATATAGGTATGTGCTTTTAGATCTATCTCAACACGGGGCCAATGTAAAGGGGCCCAAAAGGGAGATGGTCTATCAAAGAGCAAGGCTAACCAATGGAGCATAAGACCTTAGGGTTAGCTTCATTGAAGACCTCCAATAAATGTGTGTAAAAGTCCTTTTGACCTTAAGTAAGCTAGGGCTGAGCTTGAGGTGGGAACTCGGCCCAAGCTCGAGGTGCTTGTCCTGCTTGAGGTGCTTGTCATGCTTGAGGTGTTTTTCATGCTTGAGCTGCTTGATTAAGATGCTTGAGGTGCTTGACTGGCTCCATGCTTGAGGTGCTTGACTTGCTGCATGATTAAAGTACTTGAGGTGCCTTGAGAAGCTTGCCTGAGATGCTTGTGGGAACCCCCCCTAGTTCAAGTGCTTTGTCATGCTTGGTGAGTAAGGTGCTTGATCACCTAAAAGTCAAAAGCATTCCTACAAGAGGGGGGGCGAGCCCTTTTCCTAGGGCCTAGAGAGAGAACACCCACTCACACACACAAGGGAAGCCCATCTTGAAGAGGCAGCAAGGACACATGTCAGGCCCTACCCATGTTACCTTCATGTGTTGCTTGAAGCCTATTGGCTAGGCTTCAAGGGGTCCAATGATAAATTACATGAATTATCTAATTGTTTTAGCATTTATCAAGTCCTCTCTCTCAAAGGGGAAAGGGGGACACTTGTCCCAAGGCTACCCATGTTGCTTGTAATGGCTCCTGCTTGTGATTGGCTAGGCCTGGAGGGGTCCAATGAGCTTCAGGCATGAGCTACAAGGGGGGGTCGACCCAAGCAAGCTAGGGGGGTGCCTAGGGGGTATACTCACCCACACACACTCACAAGCACTCTCATTGTGTGATATGCAAAGTGCAAGAGGTCCCTCTCCAAGCAAGTAGAGGTTGAGAGCCTACACCAACACTCTTGGCTATGGAGTGCAAATCCAACCAAGAGCCATGCTTCAATGCTTAAGCTTGCCATCTCCTTCTTCTTCATTACTATGCTATTATGTATGCTAGCAACAAGAGTATGATAAGTGAGGAACTAATTCTTGCTCCTACGAAATGTTTCTTCTTCCTCTTCCCTACCCTCATTCCCTGCTAGCTCTCTCCACCTTCGAAGGTGTTTGAGGTCTTGGGACTGAGGCTTGGGATAGTTAAAGCTTTCTTCAAGTTTATGTTATGTTTGTGGTGCATGAAGCCTTCCATCTTCATGGCATCACCTAGGTCACAAGGAACACAAAGACTGTATTGTAACAAGTCTCTCTTTATGGGAGAAATCATAATACAAATGCCTATTGGAGGGGGGACCGGCTCCACATAAATCCGGTCCTCAATTGTTGTCATGTTCTCTAAACTCTCTCTCTTGCAAGAGTATTGTCTATGCCAAGTTAACTAATTGCTATGATTATGTTGCTATCTTCAATTATGTATACCCGCTATGCTCACAAAATCATTTCTTGAAAGTACTCTCATTAAATTCCGCTATTCTCAAATTGAATAGGCAAATTCCATTACATACAGTAATTGTTGGAAGGGTTATTGGGCTGTCAACTATAAGGACCCACAAGTGTGGGAAACTGTAGATGCAATTGTTTGATCCTGGAGACCCAACAAAGAAGGACCATTTTCTAGAATAAAGATTCCAGAAAGGCATGCTATAAAAGCCAAAGAAGGCCTCACTCGTGCACATCAACCACACTTGGATCAAAGTTCAGATATGGTATCAAATGTGGAGTAGAATTATGTGGAGCTTCTATTGTGACTGTACTAGTCAGTTTGTAAACAAAATCTTCTTTGTATCTTCCTTTGTTTTATGTAATTTATAGTTATTATTCAAATCCATGTGTTGTACATCCTCTTGACTTTTGGTGTTTATCAACACCACAATCCTATGAGATTTTCACTTTATTTACTAACCACACACCTCAATTTTTCCCACTTTAAGTGGAAAATTCCCAAATTACATGAATTTAGTCGATTTGGAGATTCCCATAATGTGAGATTTTTACCAAAATACCTAATATGGTCTTTTATGTGCTATCTTTGTGGACATAATCGCCTGTTTTGTGAGGTAATATGTGACAAATTACATGCTAGCCACTCAAAAACGCATCTCAATTGTCAAAAAGGAATGAAAATTAGAAAAGTTTGATCAATCCGACCAAAATAAATGCATGGGTACTTTGGAAATTTTAAAATTTTGAAGGGTATTTTGGGAATTTTGAAAAATTAGAGGGGTTTGAGATTGGCTTTAAGAAAATGAGGAAATTCACATAAGTTTTAATGTAATTACCGACAAAAGCTTCTAATTTTTACCAAAAAAACGAGAGAATTTCAAGTTTTCTCTTATTTTCACCACGCCATGAGAGTATTCATCGATGCACACACACACACACACACACAGGCTTACTAATGTATTTAAGGTGGCTCAGGTAGTTGAATGTAGCCCCAATGTAACCCCCCTCCCCCCCTATTAAGTATCGAGCCTGATTTACCCTTGTAATTTTCTGTGGTAAAAGCGCACATTTGTAAGGCCCCCATTATGAGGAGAAGCCATCGTGCGTGAAGGAAAATCACTACCGAAAACCGAAATTTTCACGGCCAAAAATTAGGGGCCGGAATATTCCTTTTCACCGAAATATTATGGCCGGAAGGCGGCCGAAAAGTGGTCGGAAAACAACCGGTCGGTTGGCCGGTGGCCGATAGTCAATGGCCAGTGGCCGGTGGTCGGAAGTCAATGGCCGGTGGCCGGTGGCCGAATTCAAAGGAGGACTTGTCTTCTCAAGGGCAGCCACACATGGGCGGATTGAAGGGTCCGATTTGGACTTATCTACACAAGGGCGGCTACACATGGCTGCCTCTCATGAGAGAGGGAAGCCCTTTTGGCCTATAAAAGGAGGCCATTTCTACACACATTTCATAGTGTGAAGTTGATGCAACAAGGTGAGTGTGAGGAGGTGAGAGTGAACCAAGGTGGGAGCTCCAAAAGGGTATAATCCCTCTGTAAACTACTTCTTGTTTTGAAGTACTAAAGCCATTGAGTGTCTACTTTCCCGTGGACGTAGCCCACATTGGGTGAACCACGTATATCGTGTGTACTCTCTATCTCTCTCTCTCTCTCTCTCTCTACTCTATAATATCGTGTATGTAAATCTGTCTCTATCCATTAAGTAATCTACTCAATTAACTATTTAGCTACATCTTATTTCCTAACAACTGGTATCAGAGCAAGGTTTGCTCGTAGCTAAGTTATCTCAAGGAAAGGATTCCTTGAATTGAGTGGGAGTTATGGCGGAGGAAGGGAAGCTCAAGATTGAGAAGTTCAACGGCAAAAACTACCAACATTGGAAGGTGCAGATTGAGGACTATCTCTACCAGAAGGACCTCTTTTTGCCACTAGGCGGTCTTGCAAAGAAGCCCGCAACGATGAAGCATGGATTGTCCTTGATTGAAAGGCCCTTGGAACAATCCGGTTAAGCTTGGCGTCAACGGTGGCCTTCAATGTTTCGGAGATGAAGACCACGGAGGACTTGATGATGTCACTTGACGACTTCTACGAGAAACCATCGGCATCCAATAAGGTATTTCTTATGAAGCGCTTGTTCAATCTAAATATTGCAGAGAATGGTTCAGTTGCAGAAAAATCAGAGAAGCTTGTCTAAATTTTGCAAGGAAGTAGTAATGATTCAACAGAATAGAATGGATAAGATCTATAACACCCTCTTTCAGCTTGAATCAAGTCTCTTAGAGCGAAGATACCTAGACATCTATAACTGAGTTAAGAGCCAAATTGAAACAAGAAGATGTAGCCACTACACATACTACTATCTTCTTCAGCGAGTGGTGGGCATGTAAAATTGGCAGACCCTCTAAATAGATTCTCAAGATACTGAGAAAAAGAAAATGAGGCAATCCTCCCCACTGTTTGTGGCATCCGACGGCTCTATCCAAAATAAAAAAGAAAATCTAGAATTTACTCGGAGTCACTTTGAGAAATTGTTCAGTCGCAATGAGGTGATCTTTCCCCATGTGCTGCAAGCAAGGGAGGAGATTTGGAAATATAGGCTGAAGGTAGTTCCAGAAAAGGCATGTTTCTGAGCTGATCTCCCCTTCTCAATTTTTGAAACTAAATCTGCAATCGAGTCACTGGCTCTCACTCCCAATAAATCCCCTAGATAAGATGGCCTACCTATTTAATTCTTTTAGGTGTTTAAAGAAACTCTTGCCCCCTATCCCTTCAATATATGGGAAGAAGCAGTTCGGTTCCAGGCACTCCCATATTCTATCAACATGGGGATCATCAAACTTCTCCACAAGAAAGGTTCCAAGGAAGACCTGTCTAATTGGTGACCTCTTACTATGCTCAATACATGCTATAAGATTTTGCCAAAGTGGTTGCTCTCCCGATCACCCCTATCTTAATGAAATGGATTTGTATGGAACAGAAAGACTTTATTAAAGGAAGGAGGATCATCTAGGCAGTCATATCTCTTTGGGAAGGAATTGAGAATGCTGAAGACTTGGTAATTGATTATGTATTTGTAAAAATAGACTATGACAAATCCTATGACCCCCTCGAATGGTATTTTATCCTGTTTAGCCTGGAAAGGATTGCAATACGTCTAGATGGTCTTAACTGCCTGGTCAAAGGTAAGATAGTGGAGGGTATCATCAAAGGCATCCCACTTCTAGATGGCTCCAACAATGTCTTTCACAATTTGCTAATGACACAAATGCCTTGCTATGTAATAAAGATAATTCAATACAAGAGTTCTGGTCTGCTATCTAGGTCAAGAATCAACCACAACAAGACAGACATCAGATCCTCTAGGACTCCTCTATGTGACTAGCTTGTGAATCAAGGTTTCACTCCCATTATTGATGGTGAAATCTTTAGGCTGCTGGGTATCCTATTTGGATTCAAGGTCTCCCTCAAACAAAGGTGGGATTGGGTGCTAGAACGGTTCAGGGCCAAGCTAGACCAATGGAAAGGATTTCAAGGCTCATTGGCTGGCAGAGTGATTGTAATCAATCACTTTCTCAATGCTTATATCTTGTTCTTTCTTAGTTTCTCGCGCCCTCCAGACTCTCATATTGGCATTATTAGTAAATACTGTATGATCTTCCTCTGGGGGGGAAATCCATTTAAGAAAGCTCCAGCTAAAGTTCGGTGGGAAATCTGCTTTCAACCAGTACATAAAGGGGGATTGTGTGTAAAAGATGTGAACAATTGGGGACATAAAACTGCAATAAAATTGCTCATCCAAGCCCTAGAGGATACTAACCAAGAACGGCACCTCCTGTTGTTCAGGAAACTTAAAAACTTCTCTCTGGAGAACTCGAAGCCATGGCAGAACCTGAATTGGATCACTATCTTTTTTGGGCCCTTCCCCATCAAGGAAAAGGTTTGAAAGTGCTAACCTCTTTATGGGGAGCGTGGAATAGGCCTAGAGAAAATCTGTTGGTATTTTTTCTCACCAATAGGGCTAATGCTGTTTGGCAATACGACTCCATTTGGTGGACTCTTGCCCCCTTAACCCCAATCACTAATAATAAAATAAGGACAACACTTTGATATCGCAACAGAGGAATAACCACTTGGGGAGTTCTATGGAACGGCCAGCTGCATAGGTGGAAATCAGTTGAGGAATTACTGCTCCAGTTTCCCCTCCCGCCATGGGAACTCACACTCATAATATCTAGACTCAAAGTATTCCCTAGCTCCGAGTTATGGAAGTTGTCACTCAATGACTCAGTCCCTCTTAATACTTTGGAGGGAAAGGAGGATACAAACTGCAGCACTCGCAGTTGAGACTCAGTGACTTAAGTCCTCCACTTGATATCACCTTAAACATGCACTGGAATATCAACCTAGACAGAAGACAAAGATGTTCAAGTTCAAAAAATTGTGGGATAAATCAATTCAACCAAATAAATATGTCCTCCTTTGGCTCATCCTCCATAAAGCCCTTTGGAGAGGAGAGAAAAGTATAAATGAAGGGAGATCTACCAAAATCTATTTCAAATGCAAAGTAAGGGTTGAAACATCTTTTCACTTATTCATAAACTGTTTGCAGTCTCATGTCATTCTATCCCCTATCAGAACTGTACTCAGAAAGCCAGTCTCTTGGAGACAAATTTTACTAGGAGATTCCATAGGTATCTTGACCTGCTATTGGAACCAAAGGAGGGCTGAGTTCTCATGGATCATCTAGGAATTGAGAAATAGTTTTAGTAATGTGGCTTACCAGGCTCCTAGACTAAGACCTCTCTTTGTGGATTTCAAGCTACAGGTCTTCAAACTAAAAAAAAATTAAGTGAACATCTACTATTTGAGGAACAATATTATCAAAGATGCGGAGAAAGACCACATGGAAATGGATGATGAGGACCTCAAGCTTCTCGTCAATAAGAGAAACATGTTGGAAATAAAGAACATGCTCGCTACCCATCAGGTAGCCTCTCAAGAGGCTTATGAGGCGGTCTCCAAAGCTGGAAAAATTCATGGAAAAGATACAAGACATGATCATTGCCTTGAAGGATTAATGTGTCTAGACTGCATCTGGTCGGCATTACAATCCATATTGTATTTGTTTGGCATTACAATCCATGTTATGCTATATCTGTTCGACAATACTTACATGCCATGTTTTGTAATGAGGGAGAGTCTCCCTGGGTATGCACTTGTACATGAGAGTCATGGAATATGTGGTGGATCATGCCACTGATGTAATTTATGTCTTCTCTCTTCTTCTATTAATAAAAAGTTAACTACTTTGTTGGAAAAAAAAACAAATTCAAGCTTAAAAAGATATTGATCATTATAGAACTTGGCGCACTTCAAAATGAATGACATAGACCGAGTTCTCCTGAGGCATTGGTTTTCAATTTTTTCACAAATGGTGACCAACTTCTTTGGTTCTCATGAAATCTTTCAAGCCTGGAGTTTGGTTCTCAGTTGCCAGCTAGTTGCCCTCCCACTCCACCTCTTACGGGTGGAGCGAGAAGGAAAGTATAGAAGCAACAAAGGTTGGCTTCGTCAACATTCATCTATTTTGGTTAAATCGACTGATTTCTCAAAAACAAAGATTTCTTTCTTTGTCATTATCTTCAATAATTAACTTTAATTTTTTTAACAAACACTTATTATCAAATATCACTGGTTTAAGTACTTTCAAGGGAGCTTCTCTTACTCTACCTTGCACTAAAACTTGTTCATCGTTTGTGTTTTTGAAAAGAAATATTATCTTTTATAAGAAAGATGAGTGGACAAAATGTTATAGCATGGTCTCCTTTTCTCTTGTAGAGTTTCTACTTTAATTTCCTCTTGCACAATTATGATAACTCCTTCTTCTTGAGAGTTCTTGGCCATTATTATTTTTTGTTTGCTCTTACACAATGTTTTTGAGAACTTCTCATTCTTGAGAGTTCCATGCCATTTATTGTATGTACCTCAATCTCCTACTACAAAAGCTTTAATAAATCTTTATTTGGCCAAGGATAGAAACTATGCTCTAATACCACTTGTGAGGGCCATGTCAATTACCACCGGCTGCACCATCTCCAAATGGACGCACCACCATTCATGACATCCCTCTTGCTTGAGACCAACACCAAGACAAGACTCCTTGTTGTCGTGCCGTGGCATGTACATAGTGTGAAATAAAAACATTCACGGCCTCACTTTTGACACTTCTCTATGCATGGAAAGAAAAACATTAATGTACATATCGTGATATATGCTAAAGCGGCTACTGCGGTCGCTATCATGTACATACCTATCCGGGGAGTCGTGGCCCTGGATGTGGCTCATTTGCGTGCTTTTTCACTTGATAAGATGCCTAATTTGGTTTGACATTGTAAATAGTCCAAGTGTTTCATGGTGGCACACTCATCTCGCCTACAAAGACTGATGCAGGCAAAAACTGCAAAAAATAGCAACTAATAGGCGCCGTTGCAGAATTGCATGGAAAGTGATCCAAAATGGTATATTGATGAAAAATGATGCTTATATATGTTTTTTATGCTTATGCAAGCGATCCCACAAATTTAGGGATTTTCCTTACTCCGTTTGGGATTTTTCGCATTAAAAATGACGTTATTTGGGTAAAAAATGAGCTGAAAATGGCCTAGTTTTGGTCCAAAGTAGCAAAATGACCCAAAAATTGATACATCAGCTCATAATGCCACGGGGAAGAGATAGAAGGGGACTTTTTACAAAAAAAACCTGCAATTTATCACTACTGTGCAATGGATTCCATGGTTGCTCAATCTATGTGTAGGGCAGTCCCGCCTCTTCGAAATCTTGTATCTGAGCTTGTGAGGGAGTAAATTAGGGTTTCCCGTTATCAGAATGGTGTGTGGGATTCAATCTAGAATCACTTGAATCTCTGAAAACTCAGCAAATGGTCGTTTTGAAGGTGGAAGCTTGTGTATTCGTTTCAACTGTTTGATTCTACGACTATGTAATTGAGGGCAAGGCTACATGATACCACCAAAGAGGTTTGGGTTTTGATTGAGAATTTTTCTTGTATGAGAATTGAGATTTTATGGCTGAAAATTTAGTGTTCCTAATTGATCTTTTAAAGTAAAATTGGATGTGATTTGATGGTCCTTTCATCATAATCTCGACTACCAAAACAAGCAAATTCCGAGCACAATAGCAAAGAGGGTTTGTGACATTTTTGTCACGAACACTCTTAGAGTTAAAACCTTCCTCTCTCTCTCTCTCTCACACACACACACATACACACACACACACAAGGAAAGGAGGGAGAGCCAGGTACACACACCCACCCACACACACACACACACACACATACACACACATACACACACACACACACACACAAGGAAAGGAGGGAGAGCCAGGTATTCTCCCTCCCTCTCATCTGTCTCATGATCCCTTACATTTTCTTCTTTCTCCCTCTCACACACACATGCATGCACACACACACACACACACACACACACACACACACACACACACATACATATATTGAGCGAGATAAAGAGAGGGAGATATATATATATATATATATATATATATATATAGAGAGAGGGAGAGAGAGAGAGAGAGATGGAAAGAAAGAGATAGAGAGATCAGGAGATAGAAAATTAGCATTAAGAGATCAAGAGATAAAATATTAGGATAAGGATTAGGATTTATGATCTATATAGCTTTTGGATTAACGTTTAAATCTAGGGTTAGGACAGGATTTAGGTTTAGGCTGTAGTTCTTTTAATTTAAGCTTAGCTCTAGGATTACGGTTTAAATATAAGGTTAGGATCAAGTTTTAGATTTAGGCTATGTTTACGCTTTTATACTAGATAGAATGTAGCAAAAGAAGATAGAGAGAGAAGGTAGAGAGTAGAGAGAGAGAGGATAGAGAGAGTAATAGTAGATAAATCTCCTATTGCTCTCTCTTTCCTCTCCCTTTATCATATTGTGCTTAACTTACCCCTCTTTACCTTTCTAGAGAGAGAGAGGGATAATTAGATGCAGGTAGATAGAGGGATGATTAGATGTCTTCTTCCCTTTAGAGAGGGTAGATATAGAGAGACCTTAGCTCGCCAGTGGCTTTTTGTCATCTCATATGTGCACATTGGGGAGAACGAGTGTGAACATGGACCCAAGGGAGCTCTTCTTGCCACCACCATGTAAAATGTTTCAAAATATACGATAAATACGAGGATGCAGCCGGCTAGCACATGTTACACCGATTATGCACCAAGTTGGAGATTTGCTATGGATGTGCACAATGTTTCCTATCCACGTTGTATAAGGTTTTGGGCTCAGTGGGAGTTCCAAATTGTATATGTTAGCTGGAGACCTCAAACTTAATCCCATAGTAGAAAGGATTGTGTTGCATGCCTTTATAGGCAAGCCTTTATGCAAGGATGCTTCATTCTTGAGTAGTCATTCTTGAGGATCCATTCTTAAGATCTCTCTCTCTCTTTGAGTGTCCACTCTATGGATGGCCTACCCTTGAGCTTAATGTCCATGCTGAAGAGGCTAGTGCTAATCCATTGTAATTAGAGAAGCATTTCTTAAT
This sequence comes from Adiantum capillus-veneris, assembly GCF_014529385.1. Lineage (NCBI taxonomy): Eukaryota > Viridiplantae > Streptophyta > Polypodiopsida > Polypodiales > Pteridaceae > Adiantum > Adiantum capillus-veneris. The sequence goes on along the minus strand of NC_140938.1, from coordinate 36,233,521 downwards.
TTAGTCTCTGCTTTCTTCATTAGTATTAATTCTTAATCTAGTCTCTACTTTCTTCATTAGTATTAATTCTTCTATATTGTATTACGTCATGAAGTAGTTTCGCTTTCCCATTATTCTATATTTGAGTGTGTGTGTGTTGACTTCTTGCTTATTGACCACTCTTATCCTTTTATGAGCATTATTTTTGTGATATTTAACATCTCCAATTAGGTTGATAAAGCTGGTTCCTATTCTTGTTATATTAGTGTATTTGCCCTATTCTTTGATTGTGTGTGGATGGGTTTAATGTAACTCTAGAACCATTCACCTTGTGTGTGTAGCTTTTGATGAAGTACCTTGATTGGCATGTGGTGATTGGAGAGGCCAACACCATGCAATTAGTGTTTACTTGCCAAGAGTGTGCTCTAAGATTCTAGTCTATGGCAAGTCGGACCTTGTGGGATTAATGTGTGTAGGTGATGCTTGATTGATGATGTGATTAGAGTTAGTGATTCATGGCTAGTCTCTATTTGCATTTGAAGAGCATTCTCTTCAATCCGCTCATTTGATACATCGGATGATGCTCGTGCTTCCATGCCCTAGCCGGGTTGCTGATCCTAGGATTCATAATGTTTTTGGTCTTGGGTTGATTAGGTTATGCTATGATTTCCTCAAACATTTGGCGTCATTGCCGGGGCTCGATAACCTAAAGTAGTGAGTATAGGATGTTTAGAATAGAGTAATTTCACTACTACTAATTTCATTGGTTTTAAGTGTGTGTAACTCAATTTTGGTTTATTTTGATGATGTTAATTGGAGCTAATTTTTGAGTTATGAATACCCCAAACCCCCAATTTCACTATCTTCTCACTAATCATTACTAATTTCGCTTCATTTCCATGCTAATTGTACTAATTTCATGCTAATTTTTACTAACTTTGCTAGCCTAACCGCTAACATTTGATGTGTAATAGATGTTTAAATCCCCTTATAAGAGGTCAAATCAACACTTTTATCAAGTTTCTTTGTGCTAACCCATGCCTAATCTATTGATTTGAGTGTTTGATTTTTGGCCTATAATGGTCAATTTTTGGGCCAAAAGTGGAAGAGCCACACATGTTTGTGCATGGTGGAATCGTCATGTGGAGCAAGGATTATCTTGGATGTAATCAATTATAATTGCATTGACCTAATCCATTCAATTTTTGGGTGATTAATTTGATTCCAATGTGTTGCTAATTTATTGCTACAACTAGGTGTGTAAATCAATTGACCTACTTTGAGAGCCTAATTTTATTTTTATGGAATAAAATTGATGGTTGATTTTGAATAATGAATGATGTGTGTCAAGATTAAGCTTGATCTACAACAAGAATTCATGTGTATGCATAAAATCATTGTGTGTGTAGTGCACCAAAGAGGAAAAAATATACCATAAAATTCAAGTGTGTGCACCTAATCTTGAGTATGTGCATGCATATAAATTGATGGAATTGATGATATAGGAGTGTGCAATCATGTAATTGATGTATATGTTAGGCTAATTCAATCATTGGATAAGCCTAAATGCCAAATAATGGACAAAATTTGAGTGTGTGTGCCCATCCAAGACCACTTGATTTCCAATGATTGATGGTCAACTCAATCACCAAAATGATTTTTTATTGTGAAATGTTCATGAAAAGTGTGCGCAATCATTAAGTGTAAGCCTAAATGCATTGCCAATTGAGCCAACTTTGCACTTTTGTGCTTAATTTTTGAGTGTGTGCATTGCTTGTTGGGTCAAGATAGTGTTAATATTTTAAGAAATTGAGGATGCATGCATTCATTTATGCTTGAGAGTGTGTGAAATTCTAGAATTGCAATGAGAAATTGATGGATTATTTTCATAAAATCTTGGCCTAAATTCAGGTGTATGTGCCGCATAATTGGTATTTTTTACCAATTATGATGATGAATTGGTCAAATACTTGATCACAAATTAGCTTTAAAAATTAAGGAAGGTCACTCAATTGATGCTCAATTGTGTAGAATTTTAGCATATTGCCATGCTAATTATGGATCCATTTGATGAACATGGAAAAAATGCATTAATGTGCGAGCCTATGGAATGGCATTATCTATCCAATTTAATGATGAATGATTGGTGTCCCACCACTAATCTTGATGATTGCAAGACCTAAAGGATGGTATCTGACTTGAGATGATTCAATTTTTACCCAATTGAAAATGAAATTATGAATTACCATTGCTATGTAGACCAATTGGATATGATAATTTGTGCATGCCATATAAATTGAAAGTGTGTCGCAATGTGATGACAAATTAACTTATGTTTGTATGATTGCTACATGGGATATGAGCAATTGAAATTGCAATGATTGCTAATATAATTGGAATGTTTCAATGAGAAAATAGGTGCATTAAGTTGCCTGACCAAGTGTAAGTTGTAACAAAGTACAATGTCTAAATGAATTTTTCCATGTATGAATTCTAATCACTCACGAGTGCTAGAGCAAGCATCGTCATGTGGAAAATGGATGAGAGATTCATTAGTCTTGTGAAAGATTTCTCGATCAAACTTTGTGTGTATGTCTTATTGGACGAGGCTAGTAATTATTGATTGGCTTAATTTTATTGAATGCCAAATTGAGAATGGGTGTGGCCATGCAATCTTAATTGACAATCCTAATTAGGTTTGATGATTTTTCATGATGAAAATGAGTAGATTTTGTTGTAATGATTATGAAAGGGTAAATATTGATTGGAAAATTGGATCTTCTATGCACAAATTCCAATCCATTTCAATGTACCTTCATCAAACCTTGAAGGATTTTGCATTGATTTTTTTCATTAAGAATGGCCTTTTTTTTTAGGTGCACAAACCATTGATTTTGGGGAAAATTCATTACAATTGGTGACCATGCTTCAGAGACCAATACACACACCCAAAAACGTACCTTCATTGTGACTCCTGTCCTTAATGGCATGAATTTAATGCACATACATCCCATTTCTTAATGCCATGCCATGCCTGCCATTTTTGGCTACACACAAAAACACACCCATTATGCACACTTGCCTAAATTGGTGCATATCACACACACACACACACATATCGTTTTTTTCAAAAATGCCAAACTGGCACCCAATTTCTATTGCAATGATCTGTGTGGATTGGCGCTCACCACACACTAGTCACACAGAATCTGCCTGCCAAGCTTGCTTTCGACACACACACACACACACACACACACTCTTTGTGGCTTACCAAGTTGGAGATGCTGGTGTTGCAAGCTGCACAAATTGTCTGCCATTCTTGGTCCCCCTAATTTTGATAATCTATTGGTCCTGTTGTGGCCTTCAACCACCTGAGTCGGCTTGGCTCATACCTATACAAACACACACACACACACACACACACACACACACACACACACACACACACACACACACACACACACACACACACACACACACACACACACACACACACACACACACACACACACACACACACACACACACACACACTGCCACAACACGCCAAACCTCCCCTCTATTACTCTGTCCCTTTGTTCGCCATAGTCGAGCACAAATTGTCTGCCATTCTTGGTCCCCCCAATTATGATAATCTACTGGTCCCGTTGTGGCCTTCAACCACCTGAGTCGGCTTGGCTCATACCTATACAAACACACACACACACACACACACACACACACACACACACACACACACACACTGCCACAAACCTCCCCTCTATTACTCTGTCCCTTTGTTCGCCACAGTCGAGCCCAAGCCAGCAAGATGATATATAAATTTAAAAAACAAAGAAAACAAAAAGGGATTTCTTTAGAATTTCCTAAGAGGAGGGTCTCATCTCTTCCCCCAAGTCCCACCTCTTCCCCCAAGTCAAGCCAAAAACAATTTGTCATAGCTTCATTAGGGGCCCTTGTAAGATGTTGAAAGAAAAGATGATAAGCACTTAACCCTATGTGCCCACTAAGTTGTTTTGAAGGGGTATATCCAATCACACAAAATGGAGCATTTATTGGAGCTAAACATTAAATTCATCATCATGCTTTATCTCTTTGTTTTTTGATACATGAGAGAAAGCATGCAATTGATTGTGTATAATGCATGATGATTATGTGAAACGCTTCCATACATCAATGAACTTCACTGCATAAAAGAGAAAAATAATGGCTTAAACATAGAGTGTGGCCTGATTTGAAAGATTTTTCTTGGCAATAAAAATTTGGACTTGGTATTCCTTAAAATATTATTAGTGTCTGAATTGAATACGAAAAACCTTGCATAGCACCAAGATCGAGCTTTTTTGAATAACTATGGGAGAGCAGTATCATTCTGAGTTTGTGATAGAGCATGAAATTTTTAGTGATTGATGTGCATGTATAGATGCTTTGGCACTAACAATTGTGCTTTGTTTTGAAGGTTTGAGAGAACATGTGAACTTTTATTAATCCAACGAGAGTCCGCATTGCAGCATAGTGCATTATTTGGCTATTTAGAGCCAAATTTTTCCATTTGAGCTAGTGTAGTCAAATTTTTAAGAGCTTTCAAGTACAAAATTTGGGTATTGAGGACCATTCACTTTCATTCCATCAAAAGTTGTAGTTATCTACAACTCATATCTTGGTCTAAAGTGAAAATTTCATTTAAGCTAGTTGGTAGTCAACTTTCTGGAGATTTAAATTGTAAAGTTTGGCTTTCAAGAGCCACTTCATTTAATCAAATTTGCATTATTTCTAGCTCTTTTCTTGTTTTAAATTCCATATCTCAGTTGAGCTAGCAATGTATCAACTTTGAATTATGCATGAGAGACTTCCAAATTGCAAAATTTTCTTATGTAGAAGATCATTCTCTCTCATTTTTTTTGTGTATGCATAGATTTGCTACTAAAGAGCACCATGTGCAAAACCAATGGCACTTTCTCCTTTGGGTTTTCTCCCTTTGGCATATCTGGGTATTACAGACCCTAGCTTTAGGTTTTCATTAGCGTTTTTGTGTGTGTTTCTGGCTTTCAATAAATGGATTTTGTAGCTTGTATTACACTTAGCTTAAAAAAGATTCATTTGTAAATAAAGATAATCAAGAGACTTCTCTACAAAAAAGTGGATTCTTGCTCAAGGAAGGATTTGCAGTACAACATTCTTCCCTGGACTTTCTTTCATCCATGTCTCCATGCTTTGCTTCAGCGGCACACAAGGACGTGTGCCAAATTAGGAAGGGAGGAATGTTAGCAGCGGCTAACGGATGAAAGCATGTTAACCTGTCGCGCTTTTTGTGCTAGTTAGCAGTTTCCAGTTAGCACATCTTCGAAAAGTTGGGCATCCGGTAATTTTTTTACAAATAATATCAAAATTTGTCGGAGGTTGTACATTTGGATTCCTTGTTTCAAGTGCTTTCTATTGATATATCATATGTCATAGATCTTGGAGGTGTAGCTCAAGTTATTGTACTAGTTAGCATATGTCGAACTTGTGCTAGTTAGCATTGTCCGGAACATGAAAAAGCATGACAAGTTAACATGCTTTCACCCTAACACATGTTACACCGATTGTGCACCAAGTTGGAGATTTCCTATGGATGTGCATGATATTTCCTATCCACATTCTATAAGGTTTTGGGCTCAATGGGAGTTCCAAATTGTATATGCTAGCTAGATATCTCAAACTTAATCCCTTAGTAGAAAAGATTGTGGTGCAAGACTTTATAAGGAATGATTTATGCAAGGAGTCTTCATTATTGATTAGTCATTCTTGAGGATCCATTCTTGAGAGCTCTCTCTCTCTCTCTTGAGTGTCCACTCTATGGATGGCCTGGCCTTGAGCTTAATGTCCATGCTTAAGAGGCTAGTGCTAATCCATTGTAATTAGAGAAGTATTTCTTAATCTAATATATTTTTCTTAATTAGTCTTAATTCTTCTATATTCCATTATTTCATGAAGTAATTTCACCTTACCATTATTCTACATTTGAGTGTGTGTAATGACTTCTTGCTTATTGACTACTCCTATCCTTCTATGAGCACTTGATTTGTGATATTTAACATCTCTAATTAGGTTGATTAAGTTAGTTTTTAATGTTGTGATTAGTGTATGTGCCCTATTGTTTGCTTGTGTGTGGATGGGTTTAATGACACTCTAGCACCATTTACCTTGTGTGTGTAGCTTTTGATAAAATGCCTTGATTAGTATGTGGTGATTGGAGAGGCCAACACCAATGCACTTAGTGTGTGCTTTGAGATTGTAGTCTATGGAAAGTCAGATTTTGGTGGGCTTAATCTGTGTAGGTGATGGTTGATTGATGATGTGATTAGAGTTAGTGATTCATGGCTAATCTCTATTTTCATTGGAAGAGCATTCTCTTAAATCTTCTCATTCAATACATCCGAATATGCTCGTGCTTCCATGTCCTAGCCGGTTGCCGATCGTAGGATTGATAATTATCTTGGTCTTGGGTTGATTAGGTTATGCTAGATTGCAAGTAGCATGTATGTTTAATTTAAAGTTTAGGAGTAAGGAATATTTAAAACAGGGCGGACTTCAAAAATGACTTGTCGGAAATCTGTTTGCTCATATGAGCTTGCATGTAGCTTGATAGGTTTAGGTATGTAGTCATTTGCAAGCTCACATGCAGAAACAACTCACAAGAAAGTTGTTTCTAAAGTTCGCTGCATTTTTGCATCTCAAAAAAGCTACAAAATTTGAAAACGACTTGTCTGCGAGCCGTTGGTGCATGTGAGGTTAAAAATAGCTTACATTTAGCTTGTTAGGTTTAGGTTTGTAGTTATTTGCAAGATCACATGTGCAAACAACTCTCGGCAAATCGTTTCTAAAGTCTACTATGTTGAGAAGATCCAAGCACTAGATTGACATGCAAGCCCTCTTGGTTCTTCTCAACATGCAGACAAAGTTTGGATCAAGTGACACTAGCATCATAGAAATTTTTAGGTAATCTCTTACAATGTGTCGACATCGATAAAAAACTATACATGTATAGTGTACCAAATTATGAGAGATGTTATTCTTTTGATCTATGTGGATTGCTACAAGAGCACATATTGCTACAAACGGGAGCTTGGAGTTCCCTGAAAAATAGCAAAATAACACATTGCAATCATAAACCGACAAATCCGCATACCTCACGAGTCTCGTACCATAGAATTGAGGCCATAAGCAAACAGAGAGAGATCAAGAGCAAGACAACGCACATGCAGGCACACCTCCTTGAATGGAGTGCTACGCCTGGCACGACGAGAGAGAAGAGAAGAGAGGAGAGAAGAATACACATACAATGGGTGCAATATCCCTCCGTGCAAGAGTGAGAATTTCCCTCTTGCACGTATTTATTTATAGATTTCTTGAATGCCCAAAAATGAGTACAAACTGGCCGGCCGAACATAATTGGCCAAAGCTCATAAAGAGCACTTGAATAATCAAATATACATAAAATTTAATATCCTTCTGCATAATCCATTATTTGTTGATGCTTTTGCCACGTGTCATCTGCAATAGATAATAAAATATCAATTCTATAACATACCTCTCTGCCATTGGAAAGCAATTGTCCTCAGTTGCGAAGATAAAAATCTGTAAACAATACTTGTCAAAAACAATGATTAGAAATTTGTATCAAAAATCAAAAGAAAAATCCATAAAATTAGACACATTGGTTATGCCTACCATCATCCACATACTACCTATTCTAGTGTCCCATACCACTAGAATAAGCAGTATATGTCATACCCTGATGAATCAGGATATCATTAGTCACACTCATCATCAAGAATCAATTCTCATCAATCTCAATGTCAATTACAGAAATACTGTCGTGACAAAAAATCATCTTATACCAAATCCCAATCAAATTCCAATTACAAAGGATTGGTCCTAATCCATATCACTTTCTTTATGTACCCGGGTAACAAAATCATACTAGTTACAATGGTGGCCAGCCACTACAGTGTGATTTTGTGATTGGTGTTACCTCAACCGGCGAATCTACACCATTAAGACGTGTTGCCTATATCCGTGAATCTGCACTAATGCTACCTATATCGGCGGATTTGCATTTACCATTGTGAATTTGCAATTTGTCAGTGTGCTCACTAAATCGGCGGAACTGCGTAGATAACTAGTGTTTCCAAAATCGGTGAATCTACACCAATTTGAGCATCTACACAATACCTAAATCGGCGGATCTGTGTGCATGTGACCAATGGACTAGACAAGACAAAAAGACAAAACATTTACTACCTGTGTGACACCACATTGGAGTATAATTGAGTAGCAGATTACTTACAAATTATTGTTCACTAACTCAAAGCACGAGAGCTCATATGAGTAGCTGCATAGATTAATGTCAAATCATCTCAATGAAAAGTCCTTGCAATACAATTGGAAGCCATGACTTGTAGGATATTTTGTATCTGAAAATGTACGTATTTGTGTGTGTGTGTGGCGAGCTATAATGGAAGGAAACTCAAGTTGAATCAGGGGGTCTCACAAACAATATTTGTATACAAGGTAAAGAGATGTGCATTTAGTAACTTGCACCAAAGTATGTGTGAAAATGTTAAACAATACCAACGTAGGGGGCAAAACAATATGCCCTGGTGTGAGATGGAAATTAGTATACAACCAAAAAGTGCTCAAAGAGAGTAGCAGTGTCATGTAAGGCAGAAATCAATCTGAGTATACACATGGAGGACTTGGCTTGTTGAAGACGATGTATGACACAATGAGAGGATTGGAAATACTATAAATAAGGAAATGAGTTTGCAATAGGAATCGATGCATCAAATATTTTCCTAAATTGTAGACTATGCTGGGAAAGCTGGTACTTAAAATACCTATTAAGAAAAATGATAAGCTGAAGCTAGCCAAGATGAGTAAGTGTACTTGTTTTTTTCTCTTTGAATGAGAGCAGTAGGCACATCTAAGAGTGTTGGCCCAGTCTTGTGTGAGAGGGTTGTATACGCAATTAATGAAGTACCGAATGATAGATGAGTAGTGTCAATATTTGATTGGTAAGAAGCAAGGGAGCTGACATATATTCTGATACAATATGGTGAGTGTACAGCAATTCAGAAAGGGAGAAAGTCCAAATTATGGTCTGTATAGTTCTTTGTGAATTATTAGACACCAAGCAAGAAGGTTGTCATCAAAATCATTGGGTAAATTTCAGTGAAGATAGATACTTGGATTCCCTTAAGATTTGTGGAAACATAGTGATGCTAAATGGTGTAAATATAAGTAACAATGAAAAGTATCACAATGAGTCATCTAAATATGATGAAAATAAGAAATTTAGTACCAAGTTTTAGTTGCCATAAATGTTAATATATATAGAATAACATCAATTTATGAACAAGCAGTGTAAAGGTCATAGAGGTTAGCTTAACATGAACTAAAACTTACAAAAATCGAGCAAAAGAAATCAAGTTGATACTTTTGAATTTTGGATTTGTGAGAACTCAAAGTATGAGCCTGTCTTAAAGGTATCAGTTGATAAGGTTGTTGGGATGAACAAAATATTCATAAATATTAGGTTGAAGGCTTATGATTGAAAAGATGTGGTGAAAGGATCAATAATCTCTTACCAAAATTACTATGTCATCTATGTGAGGTAGATAGAAAATTAATTCCTTTGTTAGAACCCGTCAATACTGCTTAACTAAAAGTTGCGATGGAGGTTAGCACTTGAATGATGACACCATTTTGTCAATGGCTACAAACTATGATTATTACAGAGTCTGTTGGAAATCCTAGAGAGAGAGAGAGAGAGATCACAGAGAGATTGGTTTGTTTAGGAGGGTGTGTGTGTGTGTCATTCTGAGGATGCAGAGAATAACTGACATCATGGATGGTTGGTGACGTGTTGGCTTGACTAATCGAGTCTTGCTTCTTTGCTCAGCTCCGAGTGTCCAATGCGTGGTGCTAGCGAGTATCGCTGGGTGTCAACTTCTCAAAATTGTTTCGATTGTGAGTACATGAGCACCTATTGCTGCATATTGTTCAATAGCCGCACACTCTATCTATTATACATATTGTCATTGCATCACTTTTTCTCGCACAATAACAAGGATATAGAAAGCCAATATGGGGTGTTGAGGGTTTGTGGCCTACATGGGAGAAGTCGAGCTTTGTGTCGGAAGGTGGTACGTTTGTGCCCTCCGCAAATCATACTCTCATTTTGCAGAAAAGCCTGGCATCTCTTACCACCGAGGAGGACAAAATCTCATTGCCTACACCCTTCCATAATACCATTTATTACCTGATATGGTAGGTCAACATCAAGTTGACTTGTTGCAAAATAGTCCAAGAAACAAAAAACCAGCTTTCACCAGATGTCACAATGACAATTTCATTGACACTCATAGCAACCAAATTGATCCCTATGGTATCATGATTTCCCATCTGAAAAACAAGATTTATTTTGGCTTCCACACCATCTCTACTAGCCACAGGATTAGAATCACCAAGTGGAAAAAGCCCACCAAAGCCACCAATGCCAGTAGCAAGGGCAGCTCACTGTGAGCTTAGATGTCAACACCCGCATCATATGAAAACCTTGTGCAAACCTTGGGGAGATTATGGTATTGCAGTGGAGAGTCAGTCAAGCTGATGAAGCTTGGAAATTTGATTATGGCAAACATCCTGCTGCAAAGTCGAAGGTCTACTTTTTCCCTTCGTATGGTATCTTCAAGTAAATAGGATTGCAGTGCAGGATCGTCGTCTTCCTGGTGAGACAAAAACCGGATTCGTGAGGGCTCTGTCAAAGTCTATGATTGTACGCCCCACCTGGGGGAGAGAGACAAAGAGAGAAATAAAAAATACTAGGGCTCTAGTTACTGAAGTGCTAGTCAATTTTTGTCCATGTAGGTAGTGTACTTGGAAGGGGTTGTGGAGGCGGGGCAATGTGGGCTGATGGTGTGAGGGGAGTGTGATGGATGGATTGCAGCGCAGCCAAAAGTGCCTACAAAAGGGATACTGTAGCACACACTCACGTCGAGGGGATGGCCTTGGAGACGATGCAGCCAGAGACAAAGAGAGAAATAAAAAATACTAGGGCTCTAGTTACTGAAGTGCTAGTCAATTTTTGTCCATGTAGGTAGTGTACTTGGAAGGGGTTGTGGAGGCGGGGCAATGTGGGCTGATGGTGTGAGGGGAGTGTGATGGATGGATTGCAGCGCAGCCAAAAGTGCCTACAAAAGGGATACTGTAGCACACACTCACGTCGAGGGGATGGCCTTGGAGACGAAGCAGCCAGCGTACATAACTAGCACACATAACCAGCGAGAATGCAACAATTACTCGAGTTTGTGTAAGGCATCAAATTAAAGTGAGAAACCACTACATGGGAGTGGTTGGCGGCCGTAGAAAGAGAGACTCGTAGTTGAATGTGGTGAGCCGCATCCGGATTATCATGAATGTTTTGTACACTAGTGGTCTCCAATTATTGGCAGTTCATGGCTGGGTGTGGTGGTGCTTCTATGGCTCCAAGCTAGTTGCATGGCGGCTGCATGTAACGACTTGTACTGCAGCATCGACGCCATTGTTGAATGGAAACTAAAGATGGTGGGGCCGGATCGGTCCTTATCCAATATCAGTGGCATGGTTGCAAGAGGGGGCATGGGGTGTTGGGTTGGATGGTGGGCGCCGCCATGCAATAGAGATAAGGAGAGTGGGATGATGGCCCATGGGCATGTGCGGGTTGGCAAACCACATCTGCAAGAGATTTACTCATATATATATATATATATATATATTGATGGTGGTGGACTACGTGCTGTGCAGTGATAAGGAATGGCTTAGAGCCATTACGTAATATCGGTACTTCAAAATGAAAGAATTTTTTTTTAAAAAAAATGGTTGTTAGTTCTGTAGGCGGGGGTTGGTTTAGTAAACAAAGAGAGAGAGTGGTTCAGTAAACAGAGAGGGAGAATGGAGGTATGGCCTACGTGGCGATTAGAGGGTGCGCAGTCGATTGTTGGAAGGCGCCAAAAGCTGCAAGGGTCTGGTGGGTAGTCTCCATGCAAAGCCATATGGTAGGGTTGGATCTCCTTTGCAAATGATGTGCACTAAGGCTGCAGACGGCGGAACATCTGGTGGTATGGTTTGCTGAAAAGCGGGGTTGTTCACACGGATAACTCAAATCGACACCCATCAAAACTGAGTGACGGTGCCCTACTATTGCTCGATGGTGAGCTCGACTGTGAGCATGCTACTTGACTTCCAAGCCGATGCCTCTTCTCCTAGTGCTACAACCATGGTCGGCTGCTCCTGCGCCTCGCTAGAGTGTAGCTGCATCCTGCCCCTCTCAATGCCTATCATTTTTCTCTCTGAGCTGCCATGATTTGTGCACTGCCATAAGCTCGGCGACCATATGGTATAGTCGGCACTCCATGACGAATATCATGTTGACCATCACCAATATTGCATGGCTGCTCTTCACCCATTCCAATTAAAACCGTAGTCATTGATTCAATGGTCTTCGAATTTCATGAAAATCAAGAACCTCCTCGATACTCTGTATGCTCTATTTTGTGGGTCCTACCCTTTAGATCATGAGATTAAGTTTAATCTATTGAATAACTATGTTTAACGAGATCACAATTTAATTTTTGCTACTAGTTATTCTATCATGATGATAAAGAAAAAATTCTCTTTAATTTCAAAGGTCACTAACAGTATCATGCAATCAACACCAATTACTGCAAGCAGAAGCAACTAACAACACCTACAAGAATGACAAAATAAAATACTTAGCTGGTGCTCATCAATTTATCTAATCTTGGAGTGTAGCCTTGCTCTAATACCATTGCTACAAACGGGAGCGTGGAGTTCCCTGCAAAATAGCAAAGTAACACGTTGCAATCATAAAACCGACAAATCCGTGTTGGAGCTATATATGGCTCACTCTACTCAACTTGGTCTCACCTATATATTTGTATCTTGTCCTCAATATGAATCACTCTTTGGGAGCGTACATGGTGTGTCTCTTGTCTCGTCTCTCTCTCTCTCTCTCTACATCTCAACATGGTATCAGAGCAGTAGCGATCACGCGCCAATTCAATTCATGGTGACAAAAAACTATGTGTATGCGATTTGCATGTAAGATTCAAAATTGCTACAAATTTTATTTTTTGAGGATTGATTCTTGTTAATTGTGGTTGTTTTGTGTTAAGAAGAAAATGATTAGTTTTTTTTGTATTGTTTATTGCTAATCGATATAATAAATCATTGATTATGTTTTCTTGTTGATTTGTTTTTTGACACCCTGAACTTCGTCTCAATTTTTGGGAGTCTTCTGCTAAAAATTTGGAGAAAACGGAAAAGCACAATATAGTGTTCCTTTCCATCCAAAACTTGTTCGTCTTCTCGAGCTCTTTGATTGAGTTCTAGGTTTGCGTCAATCGGAGTTTGCAGTAGAAAGTTATGCTATTTTTACTACAAATTGAGCTTGATGCAGCTTTCTTCGTCGTGTGTCTTCGTGAAGTGTTCGTGATCGTTTTTCTAATTTTGGCGTTAACTTTTTGAGAAAATTTTTAGCTTTATTCATATTGTGGTCGTCAATCTTGCGTCTCACGTCACTCTATTTTGAGGAGTCTTTTATTATTGACGTCTCCTTTTCCTTGCTTTTTTGAATGACGTCTCTCACATCTTTGGACGTGTATTGAGGATCCTTCTTGCGTTTATCGTTGATACAACACAGTCGTAATATTTCTCTCATTCTCATTGTAGCTTTCACCATATATGGTGTGCAGATTCTGCCATCTTATCTTATACTTCTTCTCGCAATTAGATATGGCTATGACTATTCTCGTCAACGGCTTTCCTTCTGGCTAGAGTTTTGTTTATCCTTTCCAAGGCCAAGGATTTGTAGGGTGGAAAGCAAAGATGTTGTTAATTCTTGAAGGCGATGAACTCTCTGATGTTGTCCTTGGAAATCGTGTTTGTCTGCCTCAGCCTATTTATACGGATCATGATAAGGTGCTTATCACTGAAGGACCTATATTTGAATATTGGAATGTTGCGTATACGGATTGGCAATGGCGCGATAAAGCAGCTCGTTGGTATATTCTTTCTTCTCTTAGTGATTCACTTTTGCTTGATATGTATGAACTACCTACTTCCCATGACGTATGGAAGTATCTTATTGCAAATTTTCAGAAGAAATTTGTTACAAAAATACTTTATTTGAGAGGGTTGGTGAGAAAACTACAATATGAAGCTGGTACTGCCAGGACAGGACATATTGAGTCTTTCAAATCTATTACTAATCAACTTGCTGCTCTCGGTGATCCTGTTCCACAAGAGCAGCTGATTACACCTCTCCTTGATACGGTGAAGGACTCCTCTTATGATAACATGTTACTATTCTCTCTAATAAAGATGGTCTTGATTTCGACCAAGCCTGCATGTCTTTAATTGAATACTCTCAACGTCAAGAACAACCTAATGTTGGTCATGATACAACTATGTTTTCACAAGAGGAGACTGAGTCACAACAGATGGAACGTGTTTTTTATGCTTGAAGGCGTCCGTTTGAAAGAGGAAACCGTAGAGGTGGCCATCGTGGTAATATTTTCTCTCATCTCAAATTTCCTAGTAAGCAATGTTCTTGCTGCAACAGAAATGGTCATACTAAAGATGATTGTTGGGCACGTCAATATGATGAAGAACACAATATTACCACAAAACAACCACGTTTATCTAGAGACTCTCCTTCTTCTTATTGTGAATATTATCAACGATCTGATCATCCCACTCATATGTGCTATAAGCGTCGATTCGACACAGATCGTAATAGAGCATATGCTACTTAACATCGAAACAACATTGTACCAGAAACAAGTTGTGTCCTATGTTCAATTGCTCCAGACAGAATACTTCATGTACATTATGGTTCACTTTTTATTGTTGATTCTGGTGCTACACGAAATATGACATATCAGTCTAAGTGGCTCCATAACTATCATCCACTACTAGTGAGTGGCATAAAATGGTAACCATCTTTTTGCAAAATTTGTCAGCCTACTCAACGTCCTCTTCCTCATATGTGTATATATTTTTATACGCTATTAAGTTATCTAGAGTAAATTCCCCCTCTTCGTTTAACCTTTGTGGCGACACATACATTATACTCTTCCCAAAAATGTCACCTTAGTCATATATTTATATTACCACCCTTTTCTTTTTTGCTTTGTAAATAGAATAAGCATACAATAACCAACTATATACCCCCAAACTTTCTTACCTCTTGTGAATTAGTAGTAGAAAAATAATATATCCATCTTCCACCCCATATAGATAAATTCCCATGGAAATCAACTCTCCACTTGTCTTTACCAAAGACTATGGTCCCTCTCTACAAGTCTTCTATGCCCCCTACATAGGTGGCCCAATATCTCTTGAGAATATACATATAGTTTCTCTCCTTTCAAAAACACTCCAATTGTATATTCTTTTCACAAGCAAATAATATTGGGCCCTCCTCTATTTGTTTAAGCATCATAACCTTTTGAAAAAGCATGATTCCCCTTGGATGCATACAAGCAAAGGGTGGGCCCATACAAGAAGACTTGGAAACAAAAGGTTCCCTAGCCTAGTGTGGACCTTCCAAACCGAATTCCTTGGTGCATGGGCGTGAAGAATAGTAAAAAATCATATCAAACATGTTGAGAAGGTCAATTTTGCCTTTTGAAGCATGTCATTCCGATCGAGTTACAGGTAAAAAGTTATGGTCAAAATAGTGTAAATCTGTCAGATTCGCAGCAAAAGGGAACTGTAAATCAAGTAAATCAAGAGGGTGAGATCTTATTTTTCCCCTACTCATCTTCTAGAAGAGAAATGAGTGTTCAAGGTCACTTGCTTGTGATGGGACCAACCTAAAGATGCTTTCTAAATGCCAAGACAGACAAGTTGAGATACCCCGCAGGAGCCACCCGTAGGGCCTCATGGTGGGGCCCACCTACATTATGCACCCCTATGGAGCCTTCACGGTCTAAAATGATATTTTTGGTGAATAAATAGTCCCTTTATGTCCAATATTCAATGAGTGGTCAAAGGACACTTAATTAGGTGTAATCACTTACTCTAATTAAGTGTAGCATAATCCCACTCCTACACAACTAAAAATAGCCCCCTTGGAGAGACTCAAGGACACACACCTATATTTTCAACTTCATGTTGTTTTCTTGATCAATAGTAGAGAAAACCCCAACTCTCCCTCTTTCACATCCTCCCTCCTAACCCTCCTCTTTGGAGGAAGTGCAACTCTATTCTCCACTCTTTCCATTCTACAATCTCTTACTCCATCAACCCAATAAATCATTTGTAGCACCTCAATAACTTGTAAATACATCATGATCTCTCTCATGGTTATGTAATGATCATTAAATCATCTTCAAAACTTTCAAGTGTCGCAATTCGTGATGGTTAGCCAGCGTCCGTCCTCCCCTTAAAAGGTGTGCGAGAAATCAAGTAAGTGTTCTATTCTCAATTTACCATTGGTTTGTTTCTCCACACTTATTCAATTGGTCTAAATAAATTTCTCACTCCAACTCTCTTTTGCTTCATTACATATGTATGTGGCTACCTCTCATGGTGATTTTTATTTGTGTCACGACATTGCATAGATGGGGATGACCTCTCTATGCAAAGTGTGTTAGTTTGATGTAAGTGATTCTCTTGTGTGTTTGAGAGACAAGTCTTGTGCGCATGATTTTTTGATGAGTGCTTGAGAGAGGAGGAGTTTGGATTTATTATGGGTATTCTTATGTGGAGAAGGTGAATGCTATTCCACAAATTGCATATTTCATTTGATGCACGGCATTGGGTTGCATAATCGTTGATGGTCTTCAAGTGTCCAAAGTGTATATAGAGTAAGGGGGTTTTCAAAGTGTGTTGCTTGAGTGGGTGAGTGCAAGTGCTATTTTGATTGGTTTCCTTCTCCACTCCCAAAAGAAGGTGGTGCCCCAAGTAGTGTGCGTACCTCTTTACGAACATTTGTGTGAGGGTAGGCCCATGGGTTTGGGTTTAGAGGCCCCATTTCAAAAAGCTCGCCCTCATAAAGTGGTGCCCCCACTGAGGAACATATTTCCAAGTTACCTTCAAATTTTTTAGTGATGAACAATGGAGTTCCCATCTATCCATTTCATTTTGCACAACACATTAGAGTAAATGTTCACATAGATAGAAAAGTCTTTTTCCAGTAACGCATTGTTTTTATGTTTGGTGCAGAAAGACTTAGAGAAATACTGGCATCACCCAATCCAATTATACTTCCAATCATCTTATGAAACTTCTTTTGATGTTCACGTTTTCATTTTGTTTTAAAGGCAGGAACAAGGAGTGGTGAAGGGGTGCTCAAGGGCCATATGAAGGAACGAGGAGTAGCACATGAATCACGATCAAAACAATGAACCTTTTAGGCCTATTGCTCGGCAATCCATTCATATAATCATTGCAACTAAGTTTAGGTTTCAATCTATCATAAGGAGGATATTTGGATCCACTCGCCTCAATGAAATGAATGCTTCAATTAATCCATTTATTCTACCTATGATGAAGTACGAATTAACAATGGATGTGTACATCTTCATTTTAATGTAATCAGATTTATAGTGTCAACAATCTTGTGCGGCCCATAAGAGAAAAGTTTCTTTAAAAGAAAGAAATTTCAAAAAGACTAAACAAAATGTCAAGTTCTTTTCCCACGTTCTATGCAAGAAGTGGGGAAGATGCGCAAGAGTTTCTTGACAACTTGGAGATGGCACATCTCATATCCGGGAGAGATGAAGAGGAAGTAAAACTACGAGCCTTCCCGTTGGTTCTAAAAGCAGAAGCTAAAGCATGGTATGAGACCTTGCAACCCCAAATCAAGTCCAATTGGGAGAGACTGCGAGCAAGCTTCCTCTCCAAGTTCGAGCAAGGTGATACTTCTGAAGGACTATGGAAATGTCTTATTGAACATAAGCAGGTATCACTTGAAGACTATCCCTCTTATGAAGCAACCTTTGTCAATCTATGGGGTAGGTGGGAGGCTACATTAGAAAATCATGGTGGTGCACCTAACTTTCTAAAAAAAGAGAGATTCATGGTTGGCTTGTATCCACTTTTAAAGGCTAAAGTAGAGATAAAATTCCCATCCACCTTCGAAGAAGCATGTGAGGTAGCCATCATCAAGTTTAGAAAACTACACTTCCAAGCACATAGAGCAAGGGGTTTGAATGAAGTGAGTGAGAGGGAGTCTTCAAAAACCATGGAAGCACCAATTAGGGCCCCTCTTGCACAATCTTCACAAATAGGAGATAACTCTCAACAAGAGGCTTTACAAAGGCTAACTCAACAGCTTGAGAACCTCACTCTGAATCTAGTACAAGACCTACCTCAACAACGACAACCAAGAGAAGGGAATCGCAATCAACGAAGACAAGCTCAAGAGTTGCGATGTTGGAATTGCAATGAAATGGGCCATGGCATGTACAATTGTCCACATCCAAGGCGACTTCCGGGAGACATATATCCCCCCAGACCGCCTCCTCTCACTGTGCAGCAAGAACTAGCTCAAGGCCCACAAATCCTTCGTCGACCACCACCACCAGCAAATATACCTCCCGTCCCACATGAGGAGGAAGAAAGAGGAGTCAACATCATCAAGCTAGAAGAGGTAATAGATGAGCATACTCTAAACTTTGATGTTATGCCGGCAGAAAAACGCACAAGAGCACATGATAAGGATGAAGACATGAGAAGTGAAGGAACAAATTCATCTAGAAGGGACAAGAAGAAGAAGTCAAAGATGGAAGAAGCTGAAAGTAGCAGGAAGAAAAGATCAAGGCGAAGGGAAATTGGTATCAACGACTTCCCATTGGGAAAGGAGCTAGAGCCCTACAGCATCCTGGAGGATTTACAAACCTAAAAGCCAAACATTTATTGGTTCAACTTCTACACCTATCAGCCAAAATAAGAAGGCAATGGCCAAAGTTGGTAAGTACAAGAATTCCAAAAAAGAAAGCAAATCTTTCCATTAAAGTTGTGGCCTCAAAGCTACAAAAAGATGTGGAACCCATGGTGGATGCTTACATAAGGGGTAAAAAGGTGTCTAATGTATATGTTGATGGTGGAGCTCAAATGTGTGTGATCACGGAAAAATCAATGAACAGGTTAGGGCTTGAAATTACAAAGTCCTCTAATTGTCAAGCTAGGCTAGCCAACAACTCAAGTGTGAAGTGTTTGGGGATCATTGAAAATGTAAAAGTCTCTGTATCTAACATAGATGCACGAGTGGATATGTATGTCATGCCAGCTAAGGGGGAGGGCTATCCCATCATCCTAGGGAGGCCTTGGCTCATTGCTGTGAATGCAGATCAAAAATGGGGAAGTGGTCATTTGATTCTTAAGAAGGGTCAACCGGTGGTGTATGATTGGCGAGAAGGAAAGCAACTAGATATCAACTATGAAACCACGGCAGATGAAGAGAGTGAGGAGGAGAGTCCTTACTCAAGTGATGAGGAAGCATTAACCAGTGCATCAACCAGTGAAGAGGAGTCTTCTTTGGAGGTAATGGGAATTGTATTCAACGCCAACACTCAAGATGTTCCTATAGAAGAAAAGCCAACAGACAATCACACATGAGGGGATGAAAGATGCCACCACCTTGAAGAAGGATTTGAGAAGATGCTTGCAAAAGATCTTACTTGTGAGGAGAAGAGGTCCTACATCAATATGTTAAGGAGGTATCCCAATTTGTTTATCACTGACTACTCACAAATAAGAGGTGTAGATGTAATAGAGCATCGAGTTGAATTAAAACCAGGGACCAAACCCGTGGCTCAAAAGTTAAGGCGACTAGGATCTGTGAAACAAAAGGCTCTCCTACAAGAAGTGAATCGACTCTTGAAGGCTGGCTTCATCTATCCAGTATCCAACTCCGAATGGGTATCACCTATTGTAGTCACTCCCAAGAAGAATGGTAAGTGGAGGGTCTGCGTGGATTACAAACCCCTCAACACTACGACAAAGAGGGACCACTTCCCTCTCCCTTTCCAAGATGAAATTTTGAACGAAGTAGCAGGTCACGAATGCTACACTGTGTGTGATGGGTATTCATGATATTTTCAAATTAGAATAGCACAAGAGGACCAACCAAAAACCACCTTCATCACACCTTGGGGATGTTTTGCATTTAGAGTAATGCCTTTTGGGCTCACCAATGCTCCTAGCACCTTCATGAGATTCACAATATTTGTATTTCAGCCATTCTTTGGAAAATCTATAAGAGTCTTTATGGATGATTTCTGTATTTATAGTTGTAGATCACTTCATTGCCAAAAGGTTGAAGAGGGGCTTAAGAGGCTCCATCAATTTGGGGGACAGCTCAACCCAGAGAAGTGTCATATCGGTGAATCTCAGGTGGTTTTGCTAGGCCATGTGGTTTCTTCACAAGGAATTCAAGTGGATCCCTCTAAAGTAGAGGCCCTTTTGTCATTACCTCCACCAACAACAACTAAGGAGCTAATGACCTTCAACCACAAAGTGAGGTACATGTCTCGCTTCATCCATCTCCTAGCAGAAGCCATCGCCCCTTTGCATAGGTTGGCAAGCCAATCTACATGTGAATGGGGGAGGGAACATGCAAAATGTTTTAAGGAAGTGAAGGGCATTCTTAGCTCTCTCCCAATCCTAATGCCACCAGATCCAAAGGAGACCTACTATGTCACTCCAAGTGTAGGTTTCGAAGCAATTGGTGTTTTTTTAATGCAAAAAGATCCTAAAACATCATACATGAGGCCGATCTATTTTGCAAGCAAGGTGATGACTCCGGCCGAGAAGGGATACACTGAAATGGAGAAAGTGGTCTTTGCAATCTTGTTTGCGGTAAGGAAGTTTCGATCGTATCTTCTCCCTGTGCCATTTGTTTTTTTCACCTTAGAGCACAATCTACCATACGTAGTACAACACATGAGCCTCTCATCTAGAATAGCAAAGTGGGTGCTTGAACTCCAAGAACTTGAATACACTTTCCTTGTAGATGATAGCACAAGAGCAAGACTTGCAGACATTCTCACCTACAAAGTGAGAGAAAGGGAAGGATCACGAATACAAAGAGAGGAAGGCTCAAAACAGTTCAAAGTGAAGGAGATTGATAATGCCCATACTTTATGCTTTGACGGAGCTTATCAACGCCAACAAGACAAAGCAGTAGGGGGAATCATCATTTTGAACCCACAAAAGGAGGTAATGGTTAGAAAAGGTATCACTCTACCCAGTGTTCACTCTAATAATGAGGCTGAGTATGCTGCTCTAACCCTTGGGTTAGAAGAATGCAAAGAATTAGGCATACAAAGACTTATTATAAAAGGTGATTCTTTGCTAGTGGTCAGGCAAATCCAAGGGACTTGGATGTGCAAGAATCGTACATTGTTTGAGTGGCTTAGTAGTGTAAGAACTTTGATGAAGGGTTTTAAAGCAACACAGGTACAACACATTGTGAGAACTCATAACAAGGAAGCAGACTCACTCGCAAATGAAAAGCTTCAAATGGCGGTAGGAGGTGTGAAACTATATGAACCCAAATATCAAGGTCAAGAGGAGCTAAAAGACATTATCTTCTTTCTACAAGCAGGTGAGTGTCCCAAACACTTAGACAAGGTGCAAAGACATAGACTAGTTAAGAAGGCCACACCTTACCAGTTGATCGGGGATGATTTTATATCACAAAGGGAAAGATTTGGTCTTGAGGAGAGTACCAGGTGTGCAAGAGATAGAGAAAATTCTTCTTTCATGTCATGATGATGTCTATGGTGGTCACTTTTCTCAAGATATTACAAGTAGGAAGATTTTACAAGCAGGGTTTATTTGGCCAAGCTTACATCGTGATGTCCAATATTGGTGTAAGGCATGTAAGCCATGCCAAATTGCTGGGGATAGATGACTAACATATGAGCCTCGAGTCCCAATAATATCTTATGGCCCTTTTGAAAAGTGGGGTGTGGATGCAATAGGTCCCCTACCTCGTACTTCTACAGGGAAGGTTTTCATCATCATGGGTGTTGACTACATGACACGATGGGCCGAAGCAACAAGCACAACCCGAATCACAGCTGAAGAGGTATCAAAGTTTATTTTGATCATATTTGTAGTAGGTTTGGAACACCCCTAGAAATCTTATCAGATCGAGGCCCGGGTTTTAGGGTTGACCTTCTGAATGATCTCTTGAGGAGGTTAAAAGTGAAACACCTGCATTCCACACCCTACTATCCTCAATGCAATGGATTGGTGGAAAAAGTGAATGGAATGATATGTAAGATCATTTCTAAGCAGGTTGTGGACTGGCCTAATGATTGGGATCGCCATTTGACGGCTTCTCTTTAGGCGTATATGACATCTTTCAAGGTATCTACCCAATTCACCCCTTTTCATCTAGTTTATGGAGAGGAGGCACTTCTCCCCATTGAGGTAGAGCTCTCAAGCTTGCGCGTTCTTGCAAGAGTGGCAAAAAAACCAAAAGAGGTTCTACATGAAAGGATCGTAGATCTCCAACTACTTGAGCTAGATAGAGAAGAGTCCATTGATCACTACATCACCAAAGTGACAAGCCAAAGGGATAAAATCAACAAGAAGCTCAAGGGGAAAGGATTGAAGGAAGGTATGTTGGTTCTTCGCTATGATAACCGACTTGATACTCGACTTGACAAAAAGTTTTTGCAAAGATGGGAGGGACCTTTCATGATAAAAACAAAGTTTGGGAATGGTAGTTACAGATTAGCAGATTTATCAGGAAAACTCCACAAGACCAGAGTCAATGGATGGAGATTAAAGCCCTACTTTCAACGTATCAATCCGTTGATAGGCAGTCATCTGCCTACATCGTCTAAACTCCAAATTGACATGGCTCCCTTCGGCTTGGCAAATGCTCCACCTATTTTTAAAGCTTTGATGTGCAAAGCAGAACCAGCCTTGGAATCTGAACATACCCAAGGCAACCCTCCCATCTCCGATTTATGGGATTGAGGTAATGAAAAGCAGGTCTAATGGAGTAAAAGAGTGCATGACACTCCTCCTATTGAAAAAAAAAGTGGAAAAGCAAAAGAGAGAAAAAAAAAAAGAAAAAAGAAGCAACACCGTCCTCCTAAAGATATGAATATCTCTAGGCTTGGGGGAGGGCTAATATGAGTGGCATAAAATGGTAACCATCTTTTTGCAACATTTGTCTGCCTACTCAACGTCCTCTTCCTCATATGTGTATATATTTTTTACGCTATTAAGTTATCTAGAGTAAATTCCCCCTCTTCGTTTAACCTTTGTGGCGACACATACATTATACTCTTCCCAAAAATTTCACCTTAGTCATATATTTATATTACCACTGTTTTCGTTTTTGCTTTGTAAATAGAATAAGCATACAATAACCAACTATATACTCCCAAACTTTCTTACCTCTTGTGAATTAGTAGTAGAAAAATAATATATCCATCTTCCACCCCATATAGATAAATTCCCATGGAAATCAACTCTCCACTTGTCTTTACCAAAGATTATGGTCCCTCTCTACAAGTCTTCTATGCCCCCTGCATAGGTGGCCCAATATCTCTTAAGAATATACATATAGTTTCTCTCCTTTAAAAAAGACTCCAATTGTATATTATTTTCACAAGAAAATAATATTGGGCCCTCCTCTATTTGTTTAAGCATCATAGCCTTTTGAAAAAGCATGATTCCCCTTGGATGCATACAAGCAAAGGGCCCATACAAGAAGTCTTGAAAGCATAAGGTTCCCTAGCCTAGTGTGGACCTTCCAAACCGAATTCCTTGGTGCATGGGTGTGAAGAATAGTCCAAATTCATATCAAACATGTTGAGAAGGTCAATTTTGCCTTTTGAATCATGTCATTCCGAGCTACAGGTAAAAAGTTATGGTCAAAATAGTGTAAATCTGTCAGATTCGCAGCAAAAGGGAACTGTAAATCAAGTAAATCAAGAGGGTGAGATCTTATTTTTCCCCTACTCATCTTCTAGAAGAGCAATGAGTGTTCAAGGTCACTTGCATGTGATGGGACCAACCTGAAGATGCTTTCTAAATGCCAAGACAGACAAGTTGAGATACCCCGCAGGAGCCACCCGTAGGGCCTCATGGTGGGGCCCACCTACATTATGCACCCCTATGGAGCCTTCACGGTCTAAAATGATATTTTTGGTGAATAAATAGTCCCTTTTATGTCCAATATTCAATGAGTGGTCAAAGGACACTTAATTAGGTGTAATCACTTACTCTAATTAAGTGTAGCATAATCCCACTCCTACACAACTAAAAATAGCCCCCTTGGAGAGACTCAAGGACACACACCTATATTTTCAAATTCATGTTGTTTTCTTGATCAATAGTAGAGAAAACCCCAACTCTCCCTCTTTCACATCCTCCCTCCTAACCCTCCACTTTGGAGGAAGTGCAACTCTATTCTCCACTCTTTCCATTCTACAATCTCTTACTCCATCAACCCAATAAATCATTTGTAGCACCTCAATAACTTGTAAATACATCATGATCTCTCTCATGGTTATGTAATGATCATTAAATCATCTTCAAAACTTTCAAGTGTCGCAATTCGTGATGGTTAGCCAGCGTCTGTCCTCCCCTTAAAAGGTGTGCAAGAAATCAAGTAAGTGTTCTATTCTCAATTTACCATTGGTTTGTTTCTCCACACTTATTCAATTGGTCTACATAAATTTCTCACTCCAACTCTCTTTTGCTTCATTACATATGCATGTGGCTACCTCTCATGGTGATTTTTATTTTTGTCACGACATTGCATAGATGGAGATGACCTCTCTATGCAAAGTGTGTTAGTTTGATGTAAGTGATTCTCTTGTGTGTTTGAGAGGCAAGTCTTGTGCGCATGATTTTTTGATGAGTGCTTGAGAGAGGAGGAGTTTGGATGTATTATGGGTATTCTTATGGGGAGAGGGTGAATGCTATTCCACAAATTGCATATTTCATTTGATGCACGGCATTGGGTTGCATAATCGTTGATGGTGTTCAAGTGTCGAAAGTGTATATAGAGTAAGGGGGTTTTCAAAGTGTGTTGCTTGAGTGGGTGAGTGCAAGTGTTATTTTGATTGGTTTCCTTCTCCACTCCCAAAAGAAGGTGGTGCCCCAAGTAGTGTGCATACCTCTTTACGAAAATTTTGTGAGGGTAGGCCCATTGGTTTGGGTTTAGAGGCCCCATTTCAAAAAGCTCACCCTCACTAGTTCAACGTGTTGTTTAGCTTGCTGATGATACGACTTGTCAAGTAAAGGGCATTGGAGATTTATATCTTGGTACCTTATCTTCTTCCAATCAAATTTTGTATGGAGTATTACATGTACCAGATCTTCAATGTAATCTTCTTTCAGTTGCTAGACTTATTGACCTTGGTCTCTTTGTTGGATTTGATTATACCAAATTCCGAATTGAGAAAGATGGATAGACTATAGTCACTACTCATCGAAACGGTAATTTGTTTGAACTCTCTCTCAATGATGTTGTAGCAAATGTTGTTACTGCTCCAGGTGATCATGATTGCAAAGTATGGCATCACCATTTTGTTCATGGTGATTTCTCAAAACTCCTTAATCTTCAGCGTTGTGATCTTGTTCATGGCATGGATCTTAAAGCTCATCCCCATATGGGAATTTGTGATTTTTGTGCTCTTGGGAAACATAATCGTAAACCCTTTCCTCTTTGAAATACAACTCATTCTCATGACATATTGGATCTTGTTCATACTGATATATGTGGACCTCTACCTTCTTCGAGATCACAATATCCCTACTTCATTACTTCCATTGATGATTTCTCATGGTATACGACTGTATTTTTACTAAGACAAAAATCTGAGGCCTTATCTGTTTTCAAACAATTCCACAAGGCTGCAGAACTTCAAATTGGTCGTCGCCTTAAGAAGCTTCGTGGGTGACAATGGAGGCGAATATGTTTCTTGAGAGTTTGTGAATTAGTGTGTTGACAGTGGAATTCATTATGAACACAATATTCCATATTCACCTCAATAGAACGAGATTGATGAACGAAAGAATCGCACTATTCTCAATGTTGTAAGATGTATGTTGATTCATTCCGTTTTATCTCGTGTTTTTTCGTTGAAGCTACTTTGACAGCAGTATTTATTCATAAGCATCTTCCTACTACTGCACCCTCTGGTAACATACCCATGACAACATGGACAGGTGACATTCCTTCTCTATCTCATTTTAGAACCTTTGGATTTATTGCTTATATTCATGTTCCCAAAGAAACAAGAACAAAGCTTGATGTTCCTGGTCCTAAAGTTATTTTTATTGGACATTCTGACACTTCTAAAGGATACAAATTCTATGACCCTTCATCCAAGAAAGTAGTTGTGAATCGTGATGCTAC
This sequence comes from Adiantum capillus-veneris, assembly GCF_014529385.1. NCBI lineage: Eukaryota > Viridiplantae > Streptophyta > Polypodiopsida > Polypodiales > Pteridaceae > Adiantum > Adiantum capillus-veneris. The sequence continues at coordinate 36,207,093 of NC_140938.1, read as the reverse complement.
TTTTAACGAACAACTTATGGGAGGCTAATGGTCCATGGATGATTCTGATGATACTAAATCATTGCTTGAGGCTTTTCCATTTCTTTCAAATGATGAAACTCTTCCTATAGAGAAACCTTCCTCTTCACAATCATCCATTCCGAATGCTGCCAATGATGATATTGATATTTTTGTTGATCTGCCTATTGATTTTGAACATGGCTCATGTCATGTTTATGATGATGATATTATTGATAATGCTTTTTCTACTTCCGAAGATCCCCTTACTTATGATGAAGCTATCTCTTCAGCACAAAAGGATCAATGGGAAGAGGCTATGGAAGAAATGTACGATTCTCTTATCTCTAAAGGTACATGAATACTAACTGAATTACCTCCCGGTCGTACAACTATTAAGTGTAAGTGGGTTTATAAGACAAAAGTAAAAGCAGATGGATATTTTGACAAGCTCAAGGCACGTTCAGTTCCAAAAGATTACTCCCAAGTAGCTGGTGTTGATTATCAAGAGACCTTTTCACCAGTTGTTCGCATTACAAGTGTTGGAGTTTTATTGGCATTTGCTGTTCAATTTTATTTCGAAGCTCATCAAATGGATGTGCGAAGTGCTTCTCTTAACGGTGACTTGGAAGAGGAAATTTATATGGAACAACCAAAAGGGTTTGCTATTCCAGGTAAAGAAGACTTTGTTGCTCAACTCCATAAGGCACTATATGGTCTCAAACAAGCTTCGTGAGCCTAGTATACAGAATTTGATTTTTTTCTCACCTCTAAAGGATTCATCTCTTGCTCTTCAAACTCCAACTTATACATAAAACGCCAAGGTAGCAGTTTTGTGATTCTTGCTCTTTATGTGGATGATACCATCCTTGTTTCCAATGATTTAGGGTTTCTTCAGCAAGTGAAAAAGCTATTGTCTTCTGCATTTGATATGGTGGATCTTGGAGAGATTCACTCGTGTCTTGGCATTCAAATCCAACGGAATCGTATAGAAGGTATTTTATTCCTTCAACAATCAAAGTTTATTGCAGATACTATTCAAAGTTTGGTATGGAATCTTCACATTCAGCCAACACATCTTGTCTTGCGAGCTCTGTGAAGAACACTTCTGACAATGGCTTCAACTTTTCACAAATCAACCTTATGCTAACTTGATTGGATGTCTTCAATTTGTTGGCATGAACACTCTCCCTCATATTTTGTTTGTTGCTAATTATCTTGGACAACATCTTGCACGTCCTTCTCTTAAGCATTAGTATGCAGCAAAGCGTGTGTTGAAATACTTGAAAGGAACTACAGATTTTGGTTTGGTCTATCGACGAAAACTCACATTGGATTCTATACAATCTCTTTCTCTTTTGGGTTACACTGGTGCATACTGGGCAAGATCACATTTATCTATGTGATCTACTAGTGAAAACAGCTTCTTTATAAATGCTTGTTTTGTTTCTTGGACCAACAAGAAACAATGTTGTGTTGTAGTTTCTACGACTGAGTCATAATATGTTGCAGCATTACTTGCAGCTCGTGAGTTGATATGGCTTCGACAAATGCTGGTTGATATTGGTCACTCTCCTCTTTCGAGCACACCCTTGCGGTGTGACAACCAAAGTGCTATTAGTCTTGCAAAAGACTATGTTCAACATAATAAGTCAAAGAACATTGCTGTCCATTACCATTATGTCAGGTATGAAGTACGCAAAGGAACCATTATGGTTGAACACTGTCTAAGTGACCAGATGATTGCAAACATTCTGACCAAAGGCCTCAACAATTCATGTTTCATCCTCTTGCGCTCAGATCTTGGAGTTGCTTTGGCCTCACTATTTCTAGATTAGCTTCTTTGCTATTGTAATAGCTTTGTACATATGACATTGTAATCGTATAGGTACCATGCACTATGCACACTCCACATCTGCACATTGTGATCTTTGAGTCACTTGTATATTTGTACATAGATGCACAATTCACTGTCACATCATCATCACTCATTCATATTTTCACATTGTATAGGGGCTTGGCTTTTTCCCTTGAACTCCCCAAGGGTTTTTTCATCCAAAGCTAGAGACCTTTGTTTGAGTGGGGGTGTTGGAGCTATACATGGCTCACTCTACTCAACTTGGTCTCACCTATATATTTGTATCTTGTCCTCAATATGAATCAATCTTTGGGAGCGTACATGGTGTGTCTCTTGTCGTGTCTCTCTCTCTCTACATCTCCACAATCCACATACCTGACAAGTCTCATAGCACAGAATGGAGGCCATAAGTGAACATAGAGAGATCAAGAGCAAGACAACGCACGTGCAGACACACCTCGTACAATGGAGTGCTACGGCTGGCACGATGAGAGAGAAGAGAAGAGAGGAGAGAAGAATACACAGACACTGGGTGCAATCTCCCCCCGTGCAAGAGTGAGCATTTCCCTCTTGCACGTATTTATTTATAGATTTCTTGAATGCCCAAAAATGAGTACAAACTGGCCGACCGGACATATTTGGCCAAAGCTCATAAAGAGCACTTGAATAATCAAATATACATAAAATGTAATATCCTTCTACATAATCCATTATCTACTGTTGCTTTTGCCACCTGTCAGCTGCAATAGATAATAAAATATCAATTCTATAACACATATTGCCAGCTAATAATGTGATGCCAGATTCTAGAGAGGATGCAAGAAAGATCTTGTGAACTTGGGGATGGATTACAATTCCATTCACATTGTCCTAATGATCGCATTCTATTTAGGGGGGAATGTGTGGACTTATAGAAGTGTTCAAGGTGTAATTCCAAGAGATATCAAACGGATCTCCATAGAAAAAAGTGTTGTAGAAGGTGCTGCGATATTTTTCTCTGTTGGCTTGCATCAAGCATTTTTTCAAATGGAACTCCATGGCCGTTATAGCAACATGGCATGAGGAGAATAGATCTTTGAATGGTGTGCTATATGTATCCTTGCAGATTGTGCGGCATGGAAACATATTGACAACACATGGTCGGATTTTTCTAGGGAAGCTTGAAATTTGAGTCTCGTCCTGCATATGGATAGCGTTGCTACAACCAAAGTTGGTGGATTGTAGAAGATGGAATGGCAAGACATGTACAGACTTGCAGATGCATAGCAAAGGGTTAGAGCAGCTATAAAAATTCTGGGCAGACAGGTAGCAGTGGATATGTATGGCTGATATGGTTTATAGCCGAAGAAAGGCTCAAAAAGGGGCTAATTTTGGTAGTATATGAGAGAGGTTCAAGGTGCAGTCTTTGGGCCTAGATATGTAGAGCTTGAGGTGTTGAAGGAGAAGGTCCAGATGGCTCATCAAATTGAGCTACGAAGCCCAATATATTTAAGTTTAAAGTGCAATGTGTTGCAGATCCTTGCCAGCAAGGGTAGATGGGGACAGGTGTCCCAAGTGGATGTCAGTGTATAGATGCATAGTGCTTGAGTTATGGAGCATGCCGGTCTTTTCATATTGCAAATCTGAGGTATAGACAGCAAGTTATGGTCAATTAAATTTTTGTTGAGGGCCAGGTTGATGTCCACCTCATCTCATGGGGAGTCATGCCACCTAGTGTTTTTTGGGCCTGGACCGTGTTTGACAAGGTGATATGTGGTGTTTGGAGCTAATAAGAATTGACTACTAGTCAAATGAATCTTGGAGCAGAAAGTTATAGCAGTTGAAAGGTTGGGTGCATTTTCTCGCAATTGGTTGTAGATAAAAGTTTATATTTTTTCGGCCTCGGTGAGGTCATCCCAAATCTTAGATAAGGCAGGGGTTACGCGGATTGAAGCCGGAAGCAAGGACTTTTGGTCAGGCTTTGTGGATTGAGAGCCGAATTTTGGAGCCACAAATGGCAGGGCCTTGAAATGGAGGGGCAACAGAAAGGGGTTACTTTGATGAGCTTTGGAAATTTTTGAAGGCTTGGGTGAATGCCCAAAAGGGTGCCACGTGGTGGGTATTAAGCCCATAGGCAAGTCCAAGAGTTGAAACCACAAGATATAAAGGGTGACGCGTGAGCTCTATTGGAAGTGAAGGTGAGAGGGAGAACTATTGTTGAGCATGGTGATGGCGGAACTTCTTGGGTGCTGCATTGGGCGCGTATGCGACAATTTTGGCCGATAAGGGTGCGTGATGGTAGTAGTCGACGGTGGTGGTTCTGTCTAGCAGGGTGGGTGGTGGTGGTAGGTTGTGATGATGTGGCACTTGGGTGTGCCTAGATGAGGCGGTTCACACGCGCTCGTGAGGGATCCCCCCTTTTTTGAATGCAAGCGAGCACATCATCCCCCCCCTCGGTAGCGATATTGCTAGTGGTGAGGTAAGGGAGCGGTCCTGTATCAGCAGAGAAAGAGAGTGAGACAAAGAAGGGATTCAAATATCCCCCAAGGGGGATGCTGTATGCAAAGGGGCCCAAAGGGCGAGTTCAAAGGGCCTAGAAGGAAGCGGAAGTTCCAAGCAAGCAACCAATCCAGATGTCCACCATGTAAAAATGATACTAAAGAGAGTAACCCAAGTGTATGCAACTCACAAAAATGCTAAAAGGAGTTGAGGTTGAATTGTATGAGCTTAGGAAGCTCTCGTTTTTTCTTTTTTTGGCCTAATCCATCCGTATAAAAGGGGATGAATGTGAATTTTTAGGGGCCTTTTGCCAATGTTGTTTTTTTGCCATAGGGCTTTTTGGCATGTTGAAGTTTTTTGCCGACGGTTGTGCAGGTAGGGAAGTGGTTGTACATGGCTGTGTATTTGCAAAGGAAGCCATCATTGTTGTCTCTCGACGTCATTCCCCCTTCTTTTCTCTACTTGTGTGCGTGTGTTTTTTTCCGTGTGGTGTCGGCGTGTGTGCCCCCCCACGGTTGGTCGTGCAAAGAGAGATAGAGAGAGGCTACCATCTCTATGAGCATCTCTATAGGTAGCCTATTACCTATTTTTAAGATTTATTTTATTGGGGCGGCATAAAGTGAATAATATGGATTTATATCTTCACCCACTATTGGAAGAGATACAACAATTGTGGACATGCATAAAAGTGGTGGATATGAGCCAACATGTAGGTCAATGCAATGTTTGATGGGTTAGTGGTTGCAAAAGTTTACTCCCTAATCATTGATGATTAGCATTAGCCTACGAAAGTGTGAAGCCTTAAATTAACCATAGAATTAGGGTGAGGACTAGAGAGATGGTGATTAGGGCTAGGTTATGCCAAATCCAAGAGCATAGCACTACAAGAGGTTGTGTCCACTTGTGACATTTTTAGTGACGGAAATACATTGGGTTTTTGTACTCCCTGACGTTGCTATAACTGTCACTATATGTGTAGCTATACTCATGTCTATATAGCAATGTATATAGCGACGCTTATAGAGATGGTTATAGGCTACCTATAGCGATGCTGCAAAGCCTTATATAGTGACGCTTATAGCAACGCCCGAGAGTAAAAACATTTGGGTAGCAGGGCATTGAATGCCCTACCACCCATCAACCATATTGAATGTTTCGAGAACATACTTGGAGCATACGTACCTTGAGTGGACGCAATGACGATTAAACACAATTTAAATTTATCAAGTATAGCCACATGAATACAATATATATTATAAAACAGAGAAAAATTGTTCAAATACAATGTTTATGGATTTAAGAGGTCTCTCTCTCATCCTCGCATAGCTCAGCATAACTCCCTATATCAATATAGATCTCTGCGTTTAGGGAGAAATCCTCTATTTCATTTTGTAGATCCTCAGCATGAACCCCATAGAGATTAGCAACTTGATGCTCGTCTAGCACCACCTTAGTGGCTTCTGCCTGAGCATCTTCTCCAATATCCTCCATTGATGCCACTCTGATTGGCACATGGTAGCCCTCATACGTCCGTGCACTACAAGGGGCTACCTCTATGACGTACCACCAGTTTGATACAGACTTTGTAGGATGAAATATCAAAGGTGAGAGAGAGTATAGAGACAACTGATAAGATTCAAATGTGAAATTGATTGAGAAAGTAGCCTTTATATAGGATTGGTGTTTTACAATCACTGGCTAGGTAGGTTTCATCCTCTTGCTATTGGACGATGTCCTCATATGTCCTTTCCTAGGTGGCTAGAGAGATTTCCCATTGTGGTGCCACAAGTTGGGATTAACCTAACATACGCCCCCTCAAGCCAAACTTGGGGTTTACAAAGCTTTCTTGTGTTCATGTGTATCTGGGAATCATCTGAGTGAGTGTCAAATGTAGCACACAAAATACAAAGATTTCCTCCATAAAGAATTTCCAACTAGGTGTCAGGCCAAAGTCACAAAATCCTCCCAGAGAATTTGTCAGCTAAGTGCAGGATCAAAGTGTGCACCTCCCCGATAGATTTGTAGGCAACTAGGCGGTAGGTAAAAATACAAAAGTGATGCTTTCAAATGGTTTTTTGTATTTGCCTCTAGTGTCGAAAGGTCAAATGTGTTGATGATGCCGTTTTCAAATTTGCAAATTTGTTTCTCAAACTTGTGTCACCTTTTTCTTTGCCTTCATCTTGTTATTGTTGTTTGTTGTTGTATTTATCTTCATGTCATTGTCGTCTTCTACTTTATCTCTACTAGTCCATTTTGTTGAGGATGTAATCTTCATGGTTGATGGTGCAAAACACGCATAGATATCATGTTTTTTGAGTGTGTATGCCCAATGAATTGAAATACAGAGTCGTCAAAATGCTGCATGATGCGTTTTCTGTGGAAAATTGAGAAATACGCTTCAATGAAGACTTAATGAGGAAAGTACTGGAAGCACAAATGCTTCAAAGTACGGAAAGCAATAAAGAATGTGTGGAGCAGGTCAACATGGATAACTAAAGAAAACTGGATTATTTCCAAGCAAGAAGTGAACGAGAATTTGGACAAGTGGAAGCAACAAAAGGAGGCACCCAGAGCACAAGTAGAGGCAGGGAGCTTGCACCACTTGGGGAGTGATGGATGGGAATCATCTGAGAACAACTTTGTAACTGTTATTGCATTGCTCTCTAGGTTTAGTAATTTTGGGTATTTATAATCTTAAAATTTAACATTACATTTTCTTTGTATGTTATGAACAGTGATCGATGACTGAACGTTGTCGTGCAGCTCCGCTACCATGAAGAGAAAAAGAGTAGAGAAATGCAAGCTAAGCTTCTTTGAAGCCTACTTGATTAATGGTCAGTGATGAGGGCTTGTTAACAGGCCAAGTTTAGTTATTAATGTCTGCGAGATGTAGCTTAAAAGGGCTAACAGATTCCTTAATGATTCCAAAAATGATTATGCTTGATGTGAGCACAGATGGAAGATTATGATGTAAAACTGCAGTGCTTGAAGTGCTCTACCCGCCTGTCTTTACGGCTCGTCGATTGGAGCTACGATGAAGAAGTTAAGGCAGTTTGCAGTTTAAGTCGATTGTAGATCTGTACTGGATTGGGCAACTGGAGCTGAGGTGACAGAGATGAAATGAATGCATGGGCCTAAAGTGCTCACTTTTTGGAGCGCGTCGTTCTTTTCAGATCAGTGATCGGAGTCCCGGTCGCCAAGATATTAGCCGTTAAAGATTCATCGGGGGCCGGCTCCATACCAGTTCGTTCCGCTTGATCGGAGTGCCATTTGGGAATTTTACAGCCTCGATAGGGTTTGTATGCATTTTATGTAGTTTAAGAAGTCTTATGGGATTTACCGGCTTAGCACGCAGAGTCCGGTGTCCGTTGTTGGCACGTGAGATGGGTAATTTTTGCATTATTCAGGATGCTGTTATGGACAATAAGATTCTCAAAGATATTGTTAGTCAAGGCTTACTGGAGAAAAATATCGTGCTTGACATTGCCTGGCCGAATTGTATGCTAAATGTGGTGCCATTATGAAAGCACGAAAGGTTCCCGATGAGCTCTTTGTCTGAATGTCGTCATGTAGAGCATGTGGATTGCGGGATTTGTTCAAGTAATGCTGAGAAAATCCAGTGCTTGGAAATGCTTTGCCGACATGCATACCAAGTGAGGCCACCCAAAGGCAACCAAATTAAGGGATTCCGGCGCCCACTCAAATAATAAGGCCACCCAATGGGTAAATTAAGGTTAAAAAGTATGAAGCAAAAGAAGGAAATTGGGGGGATGGCGTGCAAGCTGCAAGTAGGCAGTGCGTAGAAGAGAAATCCGCTCACTATGCGAGTGTAGTGATCCTCGGATCACGGTGGCCATGAAGTGAGTGTTGGTGAGCAGCCCAGGGCCAACAATTTTGGTTTTGTCTCCGCCGCAAACGGCATTGTCGAATTCCGAGCCTGCCACATCATAGGGGGGTTTTTTATGCCTCCCTAGCAACGACGGCGCCGTCATTGCTAAGGGAGGGAGAGCATGCTATTAACAGGTTTTTTTCCTGCATGATTTTCGGACGCCAAGCAAAGCAAAGAGGAGGCCATTACATGCGAGGAGCTTGAGGAGGAAGCAAGCAAACGAGGGAGAAGAGCTTGAGGCAAGCAAATGAGAAAAGCTTGGTTAAGGCAAGCAAGAAAGGCGAGAAACCTCAGGTGAAGAAATCTATCTCTCTCTCTTGTCCTCGGCTCGTCCTCGGCATGAAAAAGAGAGAAGCTTCTAATCCTCAACAATCAAAACTCCCTCTCTCTTGCTCTCGTCATCAGCTAACGAGCAAAGCTTGGAGGGAGGAGGAGGTGAAGAAAAGCACTAAGGAAAGGCTCTCTCTCTCTCTCTCTTGAGAAGGAGAAGCAAGAAAAGCAAAAGAAATCCTTCTCTCTCTTCTCCTCGGCATGCAAAAAAGGAAAAGAGGCGAGGAAGGTCAAAAAGCGAAGATAGGGCATCGAGGAAGAAGGGATTGAATAAGCATGGGGAGAAGTACACGAAAAAGTCTCTTTTTCTCACTCTAGTCCTTGGTAAGTAAGAAATAGAAGGCCTACTCTCTCGTGCTTGAGAAGTAAGACTCTTGGAGAGGTGAGGTGAAGCTAAGCAAGCATGAAGTCTCTCTCTTTTGATGAGCATAAGATGAGCAGACATGATTAAAAAGGCAAGGAGAAAACGAGGTTAAGCAAGGAAAAGGAGCACTGTAGAGAGCTCTTGAAGGCAATTGAAGCAGGTAATTCAAAGACAGTTTAAAGCGGTAGAGTAATTATCATCAACTTCATCAGTTTGAAGGAATTAATTAAGCATTTTAGTAAGCCCGGTGCCGTTAACGGGCCGGTTAATCTATAAAGGGAGCTTAAACTCCTATTTCAATTGATCCAAGTGTTGGTACTGGTAACAGCCTGCCTTGGCTACCGATTACATTGTATTTTGAGGTTGAATTGATTAATTGATGAGTATGGGGATTGCCAGAGTCAATTACGTTTGTTGTTCTTGTTCTCTCTCTTTCACACCTCCCACAGCCAGAGGCCTGGCGCCTGCCCAGCTCATGTAGCGAGCACATATCCCCCGACATCTTTGGTGAACCCGATGCAAAATGAGCCGGGGTGGGAGGTAAAGATGGAGATGCCAGAACAATTAAAGCAGTTTATTGAATATTTCAGTGCCAATGGATTTGATAAAAATCTGGCAGTTACAGATTTGCCAAAAATGATGGAATTGGTTCAGGGGTATCTGCAGGAAGCAAAAGCCATGCAGATAAAAAAGCAGATTGATGATGCTATAGAGCTAGCACTTGATGTTGTATGTGAGCAGTATTATGTTTATCAGGGATATGATCCAGAAGGTTTTATTGCATGTTACGAAGCTAAGATGAAGAGCCGAAATGTTCTAGAAGATCAGATGATTGCAGCTTTTAAGGAAGTTGTAAACTCGGATTTTAAAAAGCAGGTTCAAAAACTGATAGAAAAATATCCCACACGGTGGGAGTATTTTGCATAGGAATTTATTTACGAAAGCTCAAGGATTCTAGATCGGGAAATAAAGGAGATTACTGAACTAAATAAGGTTGTCTTCAGTAAAGGTGATGATGAATTCTGGGAACATATTTCTGCAAGAAGTAAAGCCAAGAGAATGCTAAGCTGGAAGTAGCAGATTGAGTTTCAGAGGATCTTAATTTGAGCAACGAAGAAAAGGTAAACAATGAATTTAATGTAGGAACATATTTATATGATTTTTTTTCAAAGATTGCTTGCATGGACGCTACCTCTAGTAATGGTTCTAGTGAAGACATAGACTGTGCAGCATGCGGTTCGCAAGTTGTTGACCTTGACATGGGTTATTCTGAAGGAGTTCATCAAGAAGATGCGCCTTTATAGGATATTTCTAAAAATATCAACACTATAGGCGAGAAGGACAACATGTTTGGTGCAGATGAGTGCATAAATAAAGCTATTATGTAAACAATAGATGAAGTGACTAAAATTGTGGACCCAACACAGGATGAGCCTGAAGATGTCAATGAACCTATGATTGCTACTAACAATATGCTTGCAGATGATGCTATCACAGAAGAGGATGCAATAATCGACGAATTTCTGTCTAGACCTGAAGGAGATGTTTATGGCAGTATAGAAGAGCTTTCTGATGCGTATACCTCTTCAGAGGGGGTGCCAGATGAGCCTTTATAGTTCTATAATGTATTGCTAAGTGCAGATGAGGAAGCAGAGGATGATATGGATGAGTATGAAGATTGCTTGGATCATGCTGATTGTGAACAGATTATAGACAGGGATTTTACATCTATGATTTTACATGGGCTGCATGAGGAGATAACTCCTACAGTCTTTATTAATGTTGAGACTTCCAAGGGTGATTTTCCAGAGGATGTTACGGATGAAGATCTACAGGATAAAGCTGCTTTGCATGATCAAGATGAAAACCCAACAGGTAAAAATTCCTCTGATGATACAGGTCGAGAGACTCCCAAGGGTTTTCAAATGACTATGAAGCTAGAGGGGGTGATGATGCTAAATCATCCTTGATGTTGCATAAAGTGCACAGGGTTTTTCATTTCCTTGGGTAATGTGCCAAATGTAGCTCGATTTGGATGCTATTCCTATTGATGCTTATGTCAGTGATGTCTTGGCTACCCGTAAAAGGGAGTCAGGTTTCTTTAATGCTTTCTGGTAACGAGCTTAAGTTACCAACAATTTACAGGATATGGGTGTTGCACTATGCTTCAGGTGAAGCTCTAGTATATTGCGGAGCCCATCAATGCTATGTGATCTTGATGGTGTTTAATCCAAGAGATTCTAAGGATATTCATAAGCAGATTCAATATGGATGGATACTGATCAGTATGCATAGTAATTGCGTGCTATTTGCACCAAGGGTAGCATATTTGAACCAAAAATTCTTGATGTTGATTGATATAGGAAATGTATACTCATGTGGATATTATGATGCTCTAGTGTGTGGACAATTCCTTATTATTCCATTTGATCCTAGGGGTTACTAAAGTGCAAGTTGCAGATGCAGAGGATACTAAATGCCTGATGTAGCAAGCTGCATGATGCAAGGTTTTGTTTTCTAGATTACACTAAGTTAGAAGAGTGTTTCGTTATGCATTCAATAAGATTACATGACTAGCTTTCAACTGACTTCTTTGGACAATTGATGAAGTATCTTCACATCTTTTGAGTTGGTTCTGCTACCAGAACTTGAGGTAAAGGACATGACGGCCATTCCGTGTGCAGACAGAGTAAGGCATACTTGAGCTTGACAGGGTTCCTTAAAGAGAGCTTAATGGTCAAGCCGTGTGCATCATTAACTGGAGCACTTGAGTCTGGCAGGGTTCACTAAACAGATTTTCCATAATTGAATGCTTTGAAGATGCGGCACATACAGTTCATAGATTTTTGATGGGCAGCTACCTAATGATTAAGTTAGAACACTGATGATAGGGTATAAGACTTATTTCATTTTTCAAATTTTTACCAGTTATGTGAGTCTGATGATGGAAAAGAGCTTAAGGTACCTAAAGCAGATGCAGATTGAAGTGCAGTTGGCACAGACCGGAGGTTGTGCAGGTTCAGAGGGGGTGGATGTCATGCAGCTCCGCTACCATGAAGAGAGAGAAATGCAAGCTAAGCTTCTTTGAAGTCTACACATTTAATGGTCAATGATCAGGGCTTGTTAACAGGCTAAGTTTAATGGTTAATGTATGCCAGATGCGGCTTAAAAGGGCCAACAGATGCCAAAAATGAGAATTCTTGAAGTGAGCATAGATGGAAGATTAGGATCTAGAACTGCAGTGCTTGAAGTGCTCTACCAGCCTGTCTTTACGGCTCGTCGATTGGAGTTACGGTTCCGTGCGAGTCTAGTCGGCTCGGTTGGAGTGCCATCTGGGATTTTTTGAGCTTTATTCAGGTTTTGATATGCGGGAGTAGCAAGTGCTTTAGGAGCCATCAAGGCTAAGAAACAAGCGAAGCCCACCTTGCGTGGAAGGAGGATCGGGTAAAAGCATATTGAAGTAGGGAGGGACAACTGAAGACCTTCGATCTCTTTTCCACATTATCAAGTCTTGTAGCAAACAAAAGGACCTACAGATGTGCACCAAAATACATGCTGACATTCTTGATAGGGGGTTTCTTGAAGAGGAAATTTCGCTTGGAAATTTGAGTTGTTTTGGATGGATGCAAAAAGAGGGGATTTCCCCCTAGTACAGCTACTTACATTTGCATCCTAAAAGCCTGTGGGAGCATTGGAGCAGTTGAGAAAGGTGATGAGATACATGCAGAGATTAGAAGAAGTGGACTATTACAGGAAGATATTGTTCTTAGGACGGCTTTAGTGAACATGTATGCTAAGTGTGGTGCCCAAGGGCCAATGACCGCCCACTCAAATAATAAGGCCGCCCAAAGGCCTCTCTATTGGCCACCCTAATTATAGAGGTGTGTGTAAAAACAAAGAAAAGAAAGGTCGATAGCATGAGCAGGCGGTGCATAGGGCGCAAAGAAGGAGAATAGCGCGCCCTGGGCGAGGCATTGCTCGGATGAGCTTGCGCAAGGAAAACTATGCACTCAGGAGCTCTCGACGCCACTGTTCCGCCCCACTCTCGCCGTCTTTGAAGCGGCTCTGACCGTCGATTTCCACATCATCAAGTCGTGTCTCGCGCCACGTCAGTCACAGCGCCGTGACTGATGGGCCGAGGAAAAATTTGGGGGGGGGGGGGGTGGGGGGCTATTTTAAGGCAGTATGAGCGAGATTAAAGGTATGAGGGAGATGAAGGGCATGGGGAAGAGATTGGAGTCATCAACGAGGGAAGAGCGGGGGAGAATCAAATCAAATCTCTCTCTTCCTCTCTCTTGTCCTCGGCTCGGATAAGCAAGGAAATGAGACGATCTCTCTTCCTCTCTCTTGTCCTTGGCTAGTCACTTCCTCTCGCTCTCGTGTTGGAGAAATGAAGCAAGGGCAAAGTGATAAATGAGGGTTTTTAGGGCATAAGAGGAGGAGATAACGGGGAGAAGAAAAGCAAAGGGAATCACCATATCAGTTTAAGGTCGCTAGTAATTGGAGGAGATCAAGAGCCGCCAGAGGGGGGCGTTGATCAAGACAGAGGAGATCTGTGAGTTGTATGGGATATACATCATCAACCCGAGCAATAAAGGTAAGGTAGATCTTGGCAAGGCGAGAGAAGCTTGGCAAGAGCAAATATCCGCTTGGCAATCACTCAGGGAGTCTGGGGTTAAGTAGCACGATAAGGGAGCAGTAAGGTAACCAGGAGAGAGGTACATATTTGGGAACTACAAGGACATCAAGCAGGGAATTTCACCAGATATGTACGTCCTGATCAGCTTCAAATGGCTCTAATGGCAGGCATAAGTGAGATATTTATAGTCGTGATCTAATTTGAGAGCATTAAACTCTCCTTACACCATCAGTGCCATTAACGACAAACATTTGTAATTGAATTTCAATTCGGCTAATCATTAGCAACCTAAAACATTCCGGTTGTGAAATTTTAAGCATTTAAGGTGTTTTCAGACTCTTTTGCTTTGTGTTTGGAATCTAGTTTCTCGCACCTCCCATAGCCAGAGGCCCGACGCCTGCCCCGCTCATGTAGCGAGCACATCTCCCCCGACAACGTGACCCCACATCGTATGAGTGCGAGTATGTGGATAGAAAGGGCTAAAACGCCCTTATGGATATTTTGAGCTCTTGACCCAACTTGATATGAAATTACTTAACTTTACTCTATGATATTTATTGTGTTTTATTAATAAGCTGTTAGATTGTTTTATATCTGTATGTTTATACTTATAAAAATTCTTATTATTTTTTTCACAATCCGACGAATTTGTCATTGGGTCACGATAAGACATCAGGTTAGTCGACATCAGACCAGTCCTAGTTAACACTAGTCTTACTTTTATATCGCATATATCAGGAGATAACGTGTATACTTCAGTTTTGTAGATGATTCACAACAATGTAATTTAGTGCTACAGTTTTCTAGAATGAATCTTGTATAAACTGTAACTCATACATTTTGATCCAGCTTAACAATCAATCAATGTGATCAGGTTTATTTTCCCACAATTTTCTCATTATGCTATGCTTTTGTCAATTCTATGCTTTTGAAAATTTTAAGTTTTTATCAATTTATGCTTTTGTATTATGTTCAATATGGTTGATCGGGTGGTTGGGCATTGTGTGCCTGCCACCGAAAATTTCAAAATGCCCTACTACCAAAAGACACTATGACATTTGGAGCACATTACCGCTTAGATAGACGCACAAAAACAAAGGAAAAGTTCAAGTCAAAAAATATCAGGGGCAGTAATGCTCGAGTCAATGCTCGCGGTAATGGTCCTTCAGCAATGCATGCGGTAATCGGCCCGGCTACATTTCCGCCCTTATTTCCGTTGTACTTACCGCCGCCAGTATTACCGCAACCATTACCGCGCACGTGAGTATTTTATAAAAAAAAGCAGATGACCATTTGGATGATCCTTGGTAGGACCCATCCAAATGGTCATTTGCCTTTTTTTCCCTATACATTTGGATGGTCCTTGGTAGGACCCATCCAAATGGTCATTTGTCTTTTTTTTCCTATACATTTAATTTTAAAAAAACAACAATTTCATTGCACCAAAACTTTGGACCAAAATCAAATGTTTAATTATATTGGAGAAACTGTTCATTACAAAATTGCCCAAATAGGCGATGCATGGCGGCTATACAACTGTGGCCAAAGGAGACTTTGGGCCAAAATCAAGTGTTTAATTATATTGGATATTACAAAATTGCCCAAATAGGCGATACATGGGGGCTATACAATTGTGGCGAAAAGAAGACGCGTGGGCCCAAAAACACTTGGAGGATTGAGCTACTCGGATCCTGGGACCTCTCGAGGGAGTCCTTGACTCTGGAAAAGAAAAAAACAACAAAACCTTTAATTAATACAAATAGATACATAATTCTGCATGCACTGATTTTATTAAAAAAATCACACTTACAGGCTGTAGTGTATGACATGCATTTTCAAATTCTTCACGATTGATTTTGTTGTTTTCATACAGTAGCACCATGTCTGATATTCGGAGTGGCTCTCTCTGTATCTCTGGATCTCTTGGCTTGGGCGGGTCATAGTAATATTTTGTTGTATATCAATTAAAAAATATCACAAACCTAACCTTATTACCACAAATTAAATCAATTCAAATGAAAATACGCGCACTCATAAATTTATCTTTCCATGCTGCTTTTTCGCCCGAGCGGTAATGCGTGGGCGTTTTCTGGGCCCTCGCCTCCACCTGCCGACTGTGCGCCCTATCACCTGCCGCTCTCTCATCCTCCAGCTCGCCCTTGGCTTTCTCCCACTCCACGTCGTGAACATTTCCAAGGGGATAGTTGTGACGCTCAGATTCAAATGTTCGCTTTGCCACCCTCCGCACACTGGACTTCTTATTTTTCAAGAAATTCTTGATGTACTCCTCGACCCACTGCCTCGAGAACTCTTCCACTTTCGGATTAGGGAACCACATGAGCAATGTCGTGTGAATGTACGTCAAGTCGGATGGGCCTGATCTTTGAAAGATTTAAAGAAATCTTGGTATGTCGAGTGGATGAGCTGGTTCAGGTGCCCTCAAAATGTCCTCCCCAAAGAGGACCCTAGATCCACCTCCCCCCCTCGATGTATATAATAGTAGTAGCCACGAGCATCCGGGGCGGGCGCATCGCGGTCCTCATCCTCATGTGGAGCTCCAAGGGGTGAGCGAGGAGGTCGGGGTGTAAGAGGAGGTGAATCTGTAGCATTGTCCCCTCCACCACCAAAGTAGCACGAGCCACTACCTCAACGAGAGCGTAAGCCACCACTACGGGAAGAGCGCTGGCCACCCCAAGAGCGTTGGCCCGAGCCCGAAACTGCTGGGTGGTGTAGGCGACGGATAACTCGATGGTGCGGGCGTGGATTTCTACGAATGCAAGGTGGAGTAAGCTCCACATGACGGGAAAGTCGAGGGTAAGGTGGAGGGAGGCTCACTGGGAGGCACACTCTGCATGATCAGAGTGCCGGCGCCCAGTGTTGCAAGCGGTGAGAGCCCATAGACAGCCAATTGTGCTGGTGCGTACCTCCCTTGAAGACTCTGCTACGAGGAAAGCCACTCTGCCTGGGCGCGGTATGCCCTCTTGAGGTCGAGGTCGTGTACTGCATCTCGGAACCATCAAAAGCCGAAGGTGGATTGTGACTGGTGGGAGGAAGACTGTGAGTAGTAAGCATCACAAGCGTCCTCATAAGAGAGGCCCTCGGCAAGAAAGTCCTCTATGGATCGATAGCCGGGTGTGAAAGAGGATGCTATATCCTACAATTTCACGAAAAAAAGGGACCCTAATTAACATTGGATTCTAGTAAAAGTGAGATTCTTTATTGCATAAGATTCCTCCTTGCATAGGAGTCCTTTTATCTCCTATTTAAGAAATGGTTTGTGTGCTTATTTTTTTGCATCAATTTAGAGTGTGTGTGTGTGTGTGTGTGCTTCTAATTAATCTATTGTGTGTGTGCGTTAGTGTGTGGCAAAGAAATTAATCTAGTGTGTGTGTGTTGGACCTTAATCTACCGTTGGGCTTCTCAGTGAGACCATTGGGGTCTCAATCAACTTCACCGCACAGCCACATGGAGGTATGTTTTGGTATGCTAATGCTAATGGAGGTATGTTTTGGTATACTAATGCATTCCCAAGCACACACTAATGCAAGCGTTAGTGTGTGCTTGTAACTCATGCACACACAAATGCTTGCATTGTGCTTATGCACAAATTAGTGTGTGAAAACACACCAATGCATGTCTGTGTGCTTGCATTAGTGTGTGCTAGAGAGATATGCACACACTAATGCACAAATTAGTGTGTGAAAACACACCAATGCTCACAATAGTGTGTGCTTGTGCATGCATTAGTGTGTAGACACACTAATGCAAGCATTAGTGTGTGCTAGAGAGATATGCACACACTAATGCAAGCATTAGTGTGTGTGTGTGTGTGTATAATGCATGCATTGTGAAAAAAATAGTGTGTGAAAACACACTAATGCATGCACAATCACACACTAATGCAAGCATTAGTGCGTGTGTGTATAATGCATGCATTGTGCACAAAATAGTGTATGAAAACACACTAATTAGTGCACAAGCACACACTAATGCAAGCATTAGTGTGTGCTAGAGAGGTATACACACACTAACACTTGCATTAGTGTGTGCTTGGGCACAAATTAATGTGTGGAAACACACTAATGCATGCACACACTAATGCTTGCATTAGTGTGTGTGTGTATAATGCATGCATTGTGCACAAAATAGTGTGTAAAAACACACTAATTTGTGCACAATCACACACTAATGCAAGCATTAGTGTGTATAATACATACACACACTAATGCTTGCATTACTGTGTGTGAATAGTGTGTGAAAACACACTAATTTGTGCACAATCACACACTAATGCAAGCATTAGTGTGTGTGTGTATAATGCATGCATTGTGCACAAAATAGTGTGTGAAAACACACTAATTTGTGGACAATCACACACTAATGCAAGCATTAGTGTGTGCATGCATTATACACACACGCATTAGTTAGTTTTTACACACTAATTTGTGTCCAAGCACACACTAATGCAAGCATTAGTGTCTGCATTACGGGCATTAGTGTGTGAAACACACTAATTTGTACACAATCACACACTAATGCTTGCATTAGTGTGTGCTTGGGCACAAATTAGTGTGTAAAAACTAACTAATTCATGCACACACTAATGCTTGCACAAGCACACACTAATGCAAGCATTAGTGTGTGCATGCATTATACACACACACACTAATGTGTATAATGCATTAGTGTGTTTACACACTAATTCATGCAAAAGCACACCCTAAATCAAGCATTAGTGTGTGCTTGTAACGCATGCACGCACTAATGCAAGCATTAGTGTGTGTATAATGCATGCACACACTAATGCAAGCATTAGTGTGTGATTGTGCACAAAATTGTGTGTGTGTGTGCGTGTGTGTGTATGCATTGTGTGTGTGTGTGCAATTTGTATGAATTGTGTGTGTGTGCATGTGTGTGTGTGTGTGTGTGTGTGTGTATGCGTTTGTGTGTGTGTGTAGAAGAACGAGAAGAAAGAGAGAGTTCGAGCATTTACAGTCGTGACCTCGATCGCTTGGATATGGTGGGGATGGAGATGAAGAGAGTAATAGAGGTTGAAGATGGAGAGGGAGAAGGAGAGAGAGCTTGGAGATGGAGAGGAAAACAGGCCCGTGCAGAAGAGGAGCTCGTTTTTGAATTTTATGCATTCAATTTTGCGGGGGCACGCAGATGCCCCCTTTATATAAAAAAATTTGCTTGAGATTTTACCGCGTATATTACCATGCCAGTTCCGCTTGTATTACTGCCTGTATTATCGTAAAAATCTCAGATGAGACATTAAGGTTACGCCGACTGCATGACCTCTTGTACCCACCTCCACTCTATCTTTAATGAGTGTCAGTCATGTCAGTACCAACATTCTTGATTCTTCTTTTTCTTATTTAATTTTTTCTTATTTAGTGTGTGGTCGTGTGTGCAGGACGATTGGGATGACGTGGGTCCACCGGTTGGCGCAGAACGCACTCAATGGTTGAGCGAGCGATTACCATGTCCATGTACACAATGAAGAGTGTGATTGCATGGCTTCGGCATATATGCTTGGCTCACATGGATGATTATGGACTATGGGACGATCTGCGAAAACGCGCTCGAATGGAAACTAGCGATCCGAGGGTTTGGCATCCATTGATGTCGCTCCCCATTGGAGTGTGATCGGGGGTGGAGGCGGGAGGAGGACGGAAGAGAGATTGCGCCAGGAAGTTGTCATGGGAGGGGGGTCACACCCGCCCTCCGATGTGGGTGGGTCCACACGAGCGCATGCGCATCCTACATCCACCACATATGGGGATCTCCCCACCACCCTGCCCCACATGGAGGTGGAGGAAGATCATTTGCACAATATGGTTGAGGATCTTCTTGCACGAGGGATGCTCCTACTCCATATTACGAGCATCTCTTGAGATCTTGAATATTCAAGCAATGTTTGGATGGAGCAATGCAGGGGTCGATACACTATTCAGGTACGTTTAAGTGTAATAAATGTTAGTTGTGAGTTTTTTTCGTGGTTATATGCAATAACGAGTGTTCTTTAATTATGTCATAGGCTATTAGGCAAGATGATTTCTAAAGGCAATCATCTTCCAGAAAATCGAAGGAAGGCACGACAGGTGGTGACAGGGCTTGGGATGGACTATGATCGCATACATGCATGTGTCAATGATTGCATGCTATTCCGCAATGAACATGCAGGGCTTGATGCTTGCCCCGAGTGTGGAGAATCAAGGTACAAAGAGGGAATGCAAGGAACCACATTACCTCACAAGGTTCTTCGTAATTTCCCCCTCATTCCCCGCATCAAGCACATGTTCAACACCAAAGGAACAAGCGAGCTTCTTACATGGCATATGACAAATCGCTCCACCGATGGGGTTATGAGAGTGCCGGCTGACTCGCCGGCATGGCAACACATTGAGCAGACATGGCCGGAGTTTAGAGAAGAGCCTCGTCACTTGATGGGGTAAACCCATTTGGGCATCGGTCTACCTCATGGAGTACTTGGCCAGTGGTTTTTGTGAACTACAACATTTCACCATGGGAGTCAACCAAGAAGGGGAACATTTTTCTCTCTCTTCTAGTCCCAAGAAAACACAAGGTGAAGCACATGGATGTATATTTAGCGTCTTTGATTGAAGAGCCTTAAGAGCTATGGAATGGCATAGATTTTTTTTTATGTATCAAGACCACTTCGTGATTGGCACACAATGATCAAGTGCATTCTCATGTGGACCATGCATGATTACCCCGGGCTTGGAGAGATTTCTGGTAAGCTTCTACTTTGTGACTCTCTTTAATGTCTTTGCATTGGTCACTTATATGCGGTTATGTCTTTTGTTTTTGTAGGACTATCGACATCTGGACATAGGGCATGCCCAACTTGTGGACCCTCACTCGTGACAGAGAGACCCGCTCTACTTGGTAAGGTGATCTACCCCAATAACCATCGCTTATTGCGCCCACACATCAATCTTATGCTCCACCGTGCAATGGGATGGAGCCACTCCATTGGACCATGGCCGATTGGGCAAGACATTGGAACGAGCATCACAACACATTGCCTCCTCCCAATGATCCACCAAGGGGTATGTCTAGGTCCTCTATTTTCTTATCACTACCTTATTGGGCTTCATTAAAAATCCAACACCTATTCGATCCAATGCATGTGTTCAAAAATATTGGGCAAGCTATATGGAATCACATAGTAGGCAAGAAAGATTCATTGGGGGCTAGAGAGGGCATGAGGGCCATAAGGAGGCTCCCTCCTTCGGCCACACCTCGCATGGGGCCTCGGGGGAAGATGGTTCTTCCAAAGGCACCTTGGATTCTATCAAGGGTGGATCAAGAGCGGATGAAACAAGTCATTGCATCCATCTGTACTCCAACAGGTTATATGCGTTTGCTCAAGGGTTCCTTCACTAAAACTAAGAAAGGAGGATCCACACAATTGTATGGGCTCAAATCCCATAATCGGCACAAGATTCTTCAGGTAATGTGTGTATGTGTGTGTGTGTGTATGTGTGTATGTGTGTGTATATGTGAGTGTGTGTGTATGTGATTTAGGGTTCTGGATACTAATAAGTCTTTTTGTTTGTGCAATAGTTTGTGCTTCCAATTAGCATTAGTGGATTTGCGGACATGAAGGTGAAGACTGCAATATTCAAGGTGGGAGAAGT
Source organism: Adiantum capillus-veneris (assembly GCF_014529385.1). Taxonomy (NCBI): domain Eukaryota; kingdom Viridiplantae; phylum Streptophyta; class Polypodiopsida; order Polypodiales; family Pteridaceae; genus Adiantum; species Adiantum capillus-veneris. The sequence continues at coordinate 36,185,871 of NC_140938.1, read as the reverse complement.
TGTCAGGTATAGAAGATTTGATCCTCCCTCCTAAACTATACTTTGAAGACTTACTTTACTATGAAGATTATGAAGGGTTTTATGGTTACAGGTTTCTGAGTTCCAAAGAAATCGAAGTTTCAGCCATTCCAACAGCTCGACTTCTAGCGATTGAAGCAACTTGTGCTATTGAGGATGCATTCCCACGTTCTATCCTTGTTAGCCAAGTTCACCTATTGCCCCATCTTGTTGAGGAGATAGCCATTTGTGGTGTGGTTCACTCCAGGTGGATGTTCTTTCTTGAGAGGTTCCTAAAGACCTTGAAAGACTTTGTAAGGCTACGATCACAACCAGAGGTATTCATCAATCTTAAGCTTTAAACCTTATTACGATTGGATTGTATTCACAACGGTTTTTATTGGTTACTTTTGTTGGAGCTATATATGGCTCACTCTACTGAACTTGGTCTCACTTGTATATTTGTATCTTGTCCTCAATATGAGTCAGTCTTTGGGAGCGTATATGGTGTGTCTCTTGTCTCGTCTCTCTCTCTTTCTCTCTACATCTCAACATGGTATCAGCGCGGTAACGATCACGCGCCGATTCAATTCATGGTGACAACAATATGTGTATGCGATTCGCATGTAAGATTCAAAATTGTTACAAATTTTATTTTTGAGCGTTGATTCTTGTTAACTCTGGTTGTTTTCTGTTAAGAAGAATATGATTAGTGTTTTATGTGGCGTTTATTTATAATCAATCTAATCGTTGATTACGTTTTCTTGTTAATGACACCCTGAACTTCATCTCAATTTTTCTTGCTGTTCTGCTCAAAATTTGAAGAAACGCGAAAAGCGCAATGGAGCATAGCGCAATGTCACTTTTCATCCAAAACTTGTTCGTCTCCTCGAGCTCTTCGATTTGAGTTCTAGGTTTGCGTCAATCGGAGTTCGCAGCAGAAAGTTATGTTGTTTTTACTGCAATAGAGCTTGACGCAGCTTTCTTCGTCCTACTTCTTCGTGAAGCGTCCGCGATCGTTTTTCTTATTTTGGTGTTAACTTTTTCGAGAAGATTTAGCTTTTTGCTATTCGTATTGTGGCCGTCAATCTTGCGTCTCACGCCACTCTATTTTGAGGACTCGTTTATTATTAACGTCTCCTTTACCCTGTCTTTTTTGGGTGACGTCTCTCACATCTTTGGACGTTCCTTGAGCATCCTTCTTACGTTTATCGTTGACAGAACGCAGTACTCATATCTCTCTCATTCTCAATTGCGGCCTTCACCATATATGGTGTGCAGATTCTGCGATCTTATCTTATACGTCTTATCGCAACAAGATATGGATATGAATATTCTCGTCAACGGCTTTCCTTCTGGCCAGCGTTCTGTTCCTCCTTTCCAAGGTCAAGGATTTCCAGGCTGGAAAGCAAAGATGTTGTTAATTCTTGAAGGCGATGAACTCTCCGATGTTGTTCTTGGAAATCGTGTTTGTCCGCCTCAGCCTGTTGATACGGATAATGATAACGTGCTTATCACTGAAGGACCTATATTTGAAGATTGGAATGTTGCCGATACAGATTGGCAACGACGTGATAAAGCAGCTTGCGAGTATATTCTTTCTGTTCTTACTGATTCCCTTTTTCTTGATATGTATGAACTGCCTACTTCCCATGACGTATGGAAGTACCTTATTGCAAACTTTCAGAAGAAATCTGTTACAGAAATACTTTATTTGAGAGGGTTGCTTAACAAGTTACAATATGAAGTTGGTACTGCCATGACGGGACATATTGAGTCTTTCAAATCTATTATTAATCAACTTGCTGCTGTCGGTGATCCTGTTCCACAAAAAGCAACTGATTACACTTCTCCTTGATACGGTGAAGGACTCTTCTTATGATAACATTGTTACTATTCTCTCTAATAAATATGGTCTTGATTTCGACCAAGCTTGCATGTCTTTAATTGAATACTCTCAACGTCAAGAATATCGGAATGCTGGTCACGATACAGCTATGATTTCACAAGAGGAGACTGAGTCACAACAGATGGAACGTCCTTTTTATGCTCGAAGGCATCCATTTCAATGAGGAAACCGCAGAGGTGGCCGTCGCGGTAATATTTTCTCTCGTCTCAAATTTCCTAATAAGCAATGTTCTTACTGCAACAGAAATGGCCATACTGAAGATGATTGTTGGGCACGTCAATATGATGAAGAACACAGTATTACCACAAAACAACCACGTTTATCTAGAGACTCTTCTTCTTCTTGTTGTGAATATTGTGGATGATATGATCATTCCACTCATATGTGCTATAAGCGTCGATTCGACACAGATCGGAATAGAGCATATGCTACTGAACATCGAAACAACATTGTACCAAAAACAAGTTGCGTCCTATGTTCAGTTGCTCCAGACAGAATACTTCATGTACGTGATGGATCACTTTTTATTGTCGATTCTGGTGCTACAAGAAATATGACATATCAGTCTCATTGGCTCCATAACTATCATCCACTGCCAGTTCAACGTGTTGTTTATCTTGCTGATGATACTACTTGTCAAGTAAAGGGTATTGGAGACTTATATCTTGGTACCTTATCTTCTTCCACTCGAATTTTGCGAGGAGTATTACATGTACCAGATCTTCAACGTAATCTTCTTTCAGTTGCTAGACTTGTTGATCTTGGTCTGTTTGTTGGATTTGATTATACCAAATGCCGAATTGAGAAAGATGGGTAGACTATAGGCACTGCTCCTCGAAACGGTAATTTGTTTGAACTCTCTCTCAACGATGCTGTAGCAAATATTGTCACTGCTCTAGGTGATCATGATTGCAAAGTATGGCATCACCGTTTTGTTCATGCTGATTTCTCAAAACTCCTTGATCTTCAACGTCGTGATCTTGTTCATGGCATGGATCTTAAAACCCATCCCCATATATGAATTTGTGAATTTTGTGCTCTTGGGAAACACAATCGTAAATCCTTTCCTCTTTCAAATACAACTCATTCACATGCCATATTGGATCTTGTTCATACTGATATATGTGGACCTCTACCTTCTTCGAGATCACAATATCGCTAATTCATTACTTTCATTGATGATTTCTCAAGGTATACGACTGTATTTCTACTTAGACAAAAATCTGAGGCCTTATCTGTTTTCAAACAATTCCATAAGGCTGCGAAACTTCAAACTGGTCGTCGCCTTAAGAAGCTTCGTAGTGACAATGGAGGCGAATATGTTTCTCGAGAGTTTGTGAGTTACTGTGCTGACAGTGGAATTCATCATGAACATACTATTCCATATTCGCCTCAATAGAATGGTGTTGCTAAACGAAAGAATCACACTATTCTCAATGTTGTAAGATGTATGCTGATTCATTTTGGCTTATCTCGTGTTTTCTAGGCTGAAGCTACTTTGACAACAACATTTATTCAGAATCATCTTCCTACTACTGCACCCTCTGGTAAGATACCCATCACAGCATGGACAGGTGACATTCCTTCTGTATCTCATTTTCGAACCTTTGGATGTATTACTTATATTCATGTTCCCAAAGAAACACGAACAAAGCTTCATGCTCCTGGTCTTAAAGTTATTTTTATTGGATATTCTGACACTTCCAAAGGCTACAAATTCTATGACCCTTCCTCCAAGAAAGTAATTGTGAATCGTGATGCTACTTTTAACGAACAGCTTATGGGAGGCTCATGGTCCATGGATGCTTCTGATGATACTAAATCATTGCTTCAGGCTTTTCCATTTCTTTCAGAAGATGAAACTCTTCCTATAGAGCAACTTTCCTCTTCACAACCATCCATTCCAAATGTTGCCAATGATGATATTGATATTTTTGTTGATCTGCCTATTGATTTTGAACATGGCTCATGTCATGTTTATGATGACGATATTGGTGATAATTCTTTTTCTACTTCTGAAGATCCCGTTACTTATGATGAAGCTATCTCTTCACCACAAAAGGATCAATGGCAAGAGGCTATGGAAGCAGAGTACGATTCTCTTATCTCTAAAGGTACATGGATACTAACTGAATTACCTCCTGGTCGTACAACTATTAAATGTAAGTGGGTGTATAAAACAAAGGTAAAAGCAGATGGATCTTTTGACAAGTTCAAGGCGCGTTTAGTTGCAAAAGGTTACTCCCAAGTAGCTGGTGTTGATTATCAAGAGACTTTTCACTAGTTGTTCGCATTACAAGTGTTCGACTTTTATTGGCATTTGCTGTTCAATTTGATTTAGAAGCTCATCAAATGGATGTGCGAACTGCTTTTCTTAATGGTGACTTGGAAGAGGAAATTTATATGGAACAACCAGAAGGGTTTGTTATTCCAGGTAAAGAAGACCTTGTTGCTCAACTCCATAAGGCACTATATGGTCTCAAACAAGCTTCGCGAGCCTGGTATACAAAATTTGATCTTTTTCTCACCTCTAAAGGATTCATCTCTTGCTCGTCAGACCCCAACTTATACATAAAACGCCAAGGTAGCAGTTTTGTGATTCTTGCTCTTTATGTGGATGATACCATCCTTGTTTCCAATGATTTGGGATTTCTTCAGCAAGTGAAAAAGTTATTGTCTTCTGCATTCGATATGGTGGATCTTGGAGAGATTCACTCTTGTCTTAGCATTAAAATCCAACGGAACCGTACAAAAGGTATTTTATTCCTTCGACAGTCAAAGTTTATTGCAGATACTATTCAAAAATTTGGTATGGAATCTGCACATTCAGCCAACACACCTTGTCTTGCGAGCTCTACGAAGAATACTTCTGACAATGGCGGTCAACTTGTCACAAATCAACCTTATGCTAACTTGATTGGATGTCTTCAATTTGTTGGCATGAACACTCGTCCTGATATTCTGTTTGCTGCTAACTATCTTGGACAGCATCTTGCATGTCCTTCTCTTAAGCATTGGTCTGCTGCAAAGCGTGTATTGAAATACTTGAAAGGCACTACAGATTTTGGTTTAGTCTATCGACAACAACTCACATTGGATTCTGTGTAATCTCTTTCTCTTTTGGGTTACACAGATGCAGACTGGGCAAGCTCACATTTATCTATGCAATCTACGAGTGGAAATTGCTTCTTTATAAATGGTTGTCTTGTTTCTTGGACCAGCAAGAAACAACGTTGTGTTGCAGTTTCTACGACTGTGTCAGAATATGTTGCGGCATCACTTGTAGCTCGTGAGTTGATTTGGCTTCGACAAATGCTGGTTGATATTGGTCACTCTCCTCTTTCAAGCACACCCTTGCGGTGTGACAACCAAAGTGCTATTAGTCTTGCAAAAGACTATGTTCAACATAATAAGTCAAAGCACATTGCTGTCCATTATCATTATGTCAGGTATGAAGTACGCAAGGGAACCATTATGGTTGAACACTTTCCAAGTGACCAGATGATTGCAGACATTTTGACCAAAGGCCTCAATGAGTCACGTTTCATCCTCGTGCGCTCGGAGCTTGGAGTTGCTTCGGCCTCACTCTTTCTAGATTAGCTTCTTTTCTATTGTAATAGCTTTGTACATATGACATTGTAATCTTTTAGGTACCATGAACTATGCACACTCCACATTTGCACCTTGTGATATCTAAGTCACTTGAATATTTTTACATAGATGCACAATTCACTTTCACATCATCAGCGCTAGTTCATATTTCACATTGTATAGGGGCTTGGGTTTTTCCCTTGAACTCCCCAAGGGTTTTTTCATCCAAAGCTAGAGACCTTTGTTTGAGTGGGGGTGTTGGAGCTATATATGGCTCATTCTACTGAACTTGGTCTCACCTATATATTTGTATCTTGTCCTCAATATGAGTCAGTCTTTGGGAGCGTATATGGTGTGTCTCTTGTCTCGTCTCTCTCTCTTTCTCTCTACATCTCAACAAATTTAATCACTAATGGTTTCATGTACATGTGTTCAGGCAAGCATGGAAGAGGGTTGGATTGTACAAGAGGCTTTTGTGTATGTCTCTCAATATCTTTTCACAATAGACCCATCATTGCCTCGTTTAAAGACGGAGGAAGAGGATCCAAATAAACACGCAAACATTCCAAGTGGGAAAGTTTCTCTCTTGATTTTGGATAGGGAATTTCAAGCCATAGTCAACAACCATTGTCTACTCAATGCTCCCATCATGGGAAAATGGGTGGATATGTATGTGGAGGTGCGTACAACGAGAGAAAGGGAGAGAGAAGCAGGGAAGAGGTCCATGGCGGTAGGCGAGAACCTCCCTCTCCTAAAGAGCTTGCCAAATACCCTGATCTAGTTCCAGTTGGGTGGATACACAATGTCATGACCAAGGCCAAGGCACAAGGAGAACAAATAAGCCCTAAAGAATGAGAGTACGCACGAGGATGTCTACCAAGGGTAATATACTCAATGTGTTTAGTGTGTGTGTGTGTGGGTGTGTCTGTGTGTATGTGTGTCATCTCTCTCTCTCTCTCTCTCTCTCTCTCTCTCTCTCTCTCTCTCTCTCTCTCTCTCTCTCTCTCATCTATCTTGATTGGTTTTTGCAGGCCTTCACATTCAACTCTATGTGGTCCGAAGGACGTCATTTTTGAACCCGCAAGATAGATGAGCGTCGAACCACTCACGATAGCGGAGTTATGGGCAACTTTGACACGACAACACAAGAGGTGAGGGAATGTGGACCAATAGAGAGGATAATCAAAGTGGATTTCAGAACATTTCACAAATACCTCTTTGACTACCGATGGTTTGCGGGTGAGGTTAAGAGACATGAGAATGGGCTCTATATGGTAGACTTTGGAAAATTTCATCGCGGGAAGACCAACAACTTGGTGCAGCCTAGTAGTTGTGAGCAGGTAAAGTCCATGTGCAACTCACTAAAACATTATATGATACATACAAAACTACATTCATGTTGTTGTTTTCTCTATGAACTACAGGTGTTTTATGTGCCTTGTATGTATCAAATATGACTTTGGTATGTTATTCTTGTCACACCATGGAGCGGATCTATCTTTGCACATACGTGCATAGAGACTTTGGCAGATCCCACCATACCATCTCACGAAGACACCAATGACGATGATGCAGTTAAGGTCGAGGAGAACCAACCATTCCCAATAACCAACCATAGTGAGGAGGAGGACGAGGATGGAGAGGATGATGATGATTCAATAGGAGAGGCTGTAGAGAATGAATCAATAGATTTATTTGTTGATTTGGCTACCATGGGGTTGAACATGGATGTAAGCACTTGTAGAGATCTCTTGGAGGATGAAAATTAATAAATATCTTTTGGATTTTTCCTTCTTTCTCTACTTATGTTGTACAAAAGGGCTATTTGTTTATGAACGCAAGACAATACAACTTTGATTATCGTTCGCTTGCCATTTCCATATGAATGCATAGTTGACATAAGATTTTGAGGTGGAAACAAAATATTTTTGTTTATAGAATCTCATAATGAGAATGGTATTTCTTACACTCCGTGCAAAAAGGGGGTGACAATACAATTTTGATCATCGTTCGCTTGCCATTTCCATATGAATGCATAGTTGACATAAGATTTTGAGGTGGAAACAAAATATTTTTTGATGTAGAATCTCATGGAGTACAAATGAGTAGAGTAGGAGAATCATACCAATAGATGAGGCAAGCAAAGAGAAGAGAGGTACTAAAAATCCCAATGAGAATGGGATTTCTTACACTCCATGCAAAAAGGGGGTACCAATTTCTGAAAAGTAACAAAATAGAATAGGATTTATAGAAAGGGAAAAGTGGGAGAGGAATGGGCCGCGTGGATTCTTTTCTTATTGCGGTAATCTGGGTGGCTATATGTGCGGTAATAAGTGCGGTAATACTCGCGAAAAAATTGGAAAACGCGCCGGCGGGGCTGCAACATACAATCTCTCTCTTTCTTGAAGCTCTCTCTCTTCTCTTATGCGGTAATGCTGTGCGATAACATCAGCATTCTCCCATAGTGAGAATTTATCCTCGGGCATCACTATAAGCGACACTCTTTGGGGTTCTGTAGCATCGCTATATTCAAACTTATATAGTCACTATAATCATTGTTATAAGTGTCACTATATAGAGATGATTATACCAACGATCATAGTGACGGCCATAACAATGCACATAGCGACAATAGCATTGTGATCCTAATAGGGAAGTTTTTAGCGATGGCAGGGATAAAAACATCCCCATCTATTTTTGTCACTAAGGTCATCACAAGCCTTCAACGCCTCTTTCTACCTGGAATTCCTTTTAAATAAATATTTCAAGAAGTAGAGCAAAGGTCTTGTTGATGAGGACAATTGTGAGATATCCCAATTAGGTTCCTAGCCTTTCCAGCTTTCCAAGGTTCATTTTTACCAACCAAGTAGAAGAGTTCCTTAATCAGACTACACCTCCTCCCTTATCCAATCCCTTCTTGGAATCCCTTTTTCCATCCTGCTTTTCTCGTCAATATCACGCCTACCGATCTAGGCTGATTTCTAGACGCTTTCTCGAGTTTCACCTCCCACGTCGGGACACACTCCCATCCAGTCCCAGTTCTAGGGCCTTGAAAGAGCCCAAGCGCAAAACATAGACCAACAATTATAAGCACTATCCACAAAGAACCATCCCCATTGCATCCCACAAGTAAACACCTATGCCGGTCTTTTTCCAAACATGCAAGATAAGTTTCACACTTAAAAGTTCTATGTTATGCTAGGTCTATCCACGTGAGTTCCTCCAGTTATAATCCCTTAGTTTCTATTTCTTTTTTATGTCTACTCAAATAAAATCTTAAGAAATACAATGAATCTCTTGGAGTTGAAGGCTTTGTCTCAATGTAAGTTTCATGTTAGCCCCATCTTGGGTGAATCCTATTTGGTTTTCTTGCATTATTGCCATCCATGGAGAATCTCCATGGAAGCGATGGGAGTTTTATGTTTAAGAAACATGATCGTAAGCTATCCCCTTACTCCCCCATTCTTCGTAATTGCAAAATAAATTTGAAAGTAGACAAACTCGATGCATATGATATCTACAATAATCTTTTCTTTAGTGTGAACCATGAGTTGTAAACACACTTGTCGTTAAAAAAATATATATAATACTAAGATATATATCCTCAAAACTTCATCTTCTTTAAAATTGATTATGCAAGAATAGAACCCTTCAATGAATGGTAGTTCAAGAGTAAAAATGCATCATTCCTAATGGTGGACATGTTAGTGTAGTGGGAAATGTGCATGAAATAAAGTATAAATGAATAAGAAGTTTTTTTTGAGCTGGGATCTAAGCATACTCCACAACCTTGGAGAGGATTATCTCCAATTGGTAAGAGGGATGGAGGATAACCCTACTTGGAAGAAAAAATATATTTCAATGACAACTCCTTTGATTATGATAAACTTATTCTTTATGTGTGTATGGTAGAGTCTTCTCCTCGGTTTGGGAGTTATTGAAGACTCTTGATGGCGTAGTCGTCTCTCTCTCTCTCTCTCTTCACCTTCACTTGAACACCCACCAATTGTGCTACTTGGAATGAGAAAAAAAGAAGGAGATAAGGGAGGTTCGAGCTATGGAAATCTTGAGGGTTAGGAGAAAGAAGAGGGAAAGTGTAATGGAAATCTTGATTATAGTTTTGTCCATGGATTCTCTTGGAGACAGATGTGTGTCTAGGAGGTGTGTGTGTGAAGGAGCTTTAGCTATGGCTTTACCAAGCTTACTCTTAAGCTTGCATTTTACAAAATGATAAGAGAAGTGTTGAACAAGGGTCATCCCACAAAAGATGCTTCCTAGGAGGACTAGGAATGTCTAAATTCTTCGTTTTCTCACGTTTTGTAATGTACTTTATCCTTTTTGTAATCCTGCTCATCATTCCTAGCCGATGAAATTGATGAGTACAAACTCCATCTTGCTACCTTTTGTGTTATCTAACTAATGCCACCTTTTGTTATATGACTACTTTTTGGTAAATAATAGCAAGATTAGTGTTGTCCTTTAACTCTTGTGACTTGGGTTTCTATATGGAATTGCAAAATAAATATATAAATAAAGTAAGTTACGTTTGAAATTCTCTTAGGGACTTCTACAAAATAGCATACATAGGAAGTCAGGAACAAATTTATCTATGTTTGTCAAGAAAAATTAGAGAAAGAAGGACCCAAGACAAGAACCAAGATCTTAATATATGATGAACTTGTTAAGAGATACAACGAAAACTTTTTTTTTTCTACAAGTCAATTAGCCCATCCATCACATGATCACAAAAGAAACTATCACAAGCAGGGAACATAGTAGGCCTTTCATCCATAGGACGAGTTTGTTGTGAAATTGTTTCTTGAGTATGAGGTGAAAAGTTAAAGGGCCCTCTAAGAGGTAAACCAAAGTGAGGGTAGCAGGGAACATAGTAGGCCTTTCATCCATAGGACGAGTTTGTTGTGAAATTGTTTCTTGAGTATGAGGTGAAAAGTTAAAGGGCCCTCTAAGAGGTAAACCAAAGTGAGGGTAGAAATACCAAAGGATAAGGAAGTACTTGTGCAAGCAAAAAGACTCGTTCAGAAAACCCCCGATGCATTGACCTCATCATGCAGTAATATTGAAGAACCAAACCCATAGTTTCAACTACCATAGCCAAGCGGACATTGTTGTGAAAGTGACCTTGACCCCAAAGTGTCACCCTTGTTATGATATGAAATGTCCACCATTTGGTTTGTGCTACTGATGTTTTAACAAGTAAGGGAAGATCACACACTCATATCCCTCCACAAAATCTCTCCTTATAGATTCACTTGTTTGATGAAGATGAGAAATGGCCACAGATAAAACCAGCTCTTGCCACCAATCCAGAGTAAGGTAATGAGCAAAGAGCCACCCTAAAGGATTAAAAGAGAGAATCTTAAGAATATGGGAAGAAAAGAGAAAGATGAAGGTAAGAATACTTTAAGAGTTGAGGATAGTTTGCGCCTTGTATAGATCCTCAGCTCGGAACAATAAAGGAAGGTAATAAATCTTCAGCCGCAAGTTACATCTCTAACTTCTAAGTAACACTAATTTCTTCTCGTTGGAAAGTTTGTAAGGCCCTCGTCCTAGCCCTTATGCATGGACAACACATCTAAGCCACAAACTCAAAAGAAGAAAAAGAAAAAGAAAATAAATATATCTTTTTTGAATTAATTCGGGCTAAAACCAAGCTCCAAAGTTTATGCACAAGTCAGTTCCGGCTTACGCCATGGGTATATGGGCATAACCAATGCATGAGAAATTAAATTTTTCTCTTATGGAAATTACCAAAAGGAAAAAGAAAGAGAAGATAAGGATAAGGACGAGGTGAGTAAGTAGCTTGTTGAAGAAATTTTGAAAAGAAAGAAAAGCTATCAAGATATGTAAAAATAACTTTTCAAGGTAAGTTAATACCTTTATCAAATTAAGCATAAAAGGAGGCATTCTCTACTTGTTCGTCACTTCTCTTCTCATTTTTTAAGTGCAAACTTAAGAGTAAGCTTGGGAAATTCATAGCTAAAGCTCTTTCAAACAAACCTTTTACACACACCTCCTACACACATACCTCGCTCTAAGAGAAGCCATGGCCAAAATCATAATCAAGCTTGCCATTACACTCTTCCTCTCCTTTCTCCTAACCCTCAAGATTTTCATAGATTGAATATCCCTTATCTCCTTCCTTTTTTCTCATTCCAAGTACCCCAATTGGTGGGTGTTCAAGTGAAGGTGGAGAGAGAGAGAGAGAGAGAGAGAGAGAGAGAGAGAGAGAGAGAGATAACTACGCCACCAAGATTCTCCAATAATACCCAAAGTGAAGAGAAGACTCTACCATACACACATGAAGGGTAATTTTATCATAATCAAAGGAGTGAGACCCATAAAAGTGTTTGGAAATCGGCCTACTCTAGGTAGGCCCGATACCAACGAGAGAAAGAGGAAGGAAAAAGAGATTCCAAGAGGGGATTAGATAAGGGAGGAGGATGTGATTTAATTAAGGAACTCTTCTAATTGTTTTGGTAAAAATGAACCTTGGAAAGACTAGGAATCTAAATGTACTATCCCACAATTGTCCTCATCAACAGCTGGACCTTTGCTTTGCTTTGTGGAATATTTATTTTAAAAGAAATTAAGGTAGATTAATTGTAAGGATGTCCCAAATATAAAGAAAAATAAGAATTGGAAGTTGTGTAAAGAAACCACCTCTACAAGCGGTGGAGGAGACAGGATACGTGAGTCCTGGGACGAGGATAGGGATATACCTTAAGAAGTATATGTGATTTCTTGAGAGATAACTAGATGACTTTAATACTATTAAAGAAAAAATAAAGTAAAACATTCTAAAATGAAAAAAGGTGAGAGCGACCTGATAAATGCACACTTACAAGCATATACAACAATTTGCAAGCTGCTTCAAATGCTTGAAATTTATGCTGGGTTTGACATGTTTTCAATGTTTTTTTCTAGTATCATAGTACTACCTTAGAATGACACATTTACCAAAAAGTTTAGTGGGAGAGTGTATTTTGGAAGGTTAATTTGTTGGCTTGAGAGTCGGACCCAATTTTATGTTGTCCATTAAATTAAGTCAAGAACGAGAGAAGGGATTTCAATCTATGGAGTGGAGATCAAACTTTGAAAGGAGCGATTCATGGAGTTAGTAAATACACTTATCTTAGGGGAATGCATTGACGGCTATGCTTGGTCATAGTTGAGGAAAAGGCGTTAGTGACCTTGAACCAAGAGTGAATTAGAGAACTCTCACCGATTGACCGTCTAAGGTAGAGTTCAAATTTAGTATGATGGCTTTGTTTGGAAAGTTTTAAATCAATAAGAAAAGATATTTTGGGATTAAGGGTTTCATATGAGAAAAAGTGATTGTTATCACCTCCTTGAGTTGGCATCAAAGAGTAGGAGGAGTCCTCTCTTGGTGTCGCTCTCAAGCGAGAGGGATGTCATGAATTGTGGTGTATCCATTTGGAGATGGTGCAACCGGTGGTCCTTGGCATGGCCCTCACATACACAAAGAGAGTTGACCATACTAGGGAGCTGTTTTTGGTTTCTCAAAGATGGAAAGAGAAAAAGTATCGCACATGTTATTGAAGGATCTCAATCACCCTAAAGAGGAGACATACTTTTTCTGTAGATAAAGAATGAATGCTGACATATCAGAGGCTAGAGCACACTGATTTTTCTTGTGCCCATCCTCTTGCTAGCCCTAACATCTTAGCTCGTCGCCCATCCTACCCTACACTTAGCTTTGTTCATGTTGCTATTTCTTTCTGCATTTTCATCATATGCTCTTGTTGTGAGCTCATCATGCTCAATTCCCTCATCTCCCCCACTACTTCCATGCCGTTCCACCATGGCATCCATGAACACCACCTTGCAATAGTCATTTGAGTTCACATCCATCACTTTTTCAACACTACCTCTAGGTCACAAGCTCACATCACGACAACATCCCTCATATCAACTCCCACTATAAAACTTTCAAAAGGTTCATGGCCATTTACCACATTTTGTAGAGTGAGATCCCAAAATGGGGCAGCTAAGGAGGAGAGAGGGGGATGGGGAGGGTTTTTTTTCATAAGTTAAAGATTTTTGTGTGTATTTTAATGCTTTCTACCATTGTTACTACTACATAAATTAGTGCAAACATTATAAATTACTGTATGATTATTGCAAACATTATCGCCCCTCACTTTGATGCTAAAATATTCAAATTTAGGTGTTTTCTATTTTATGTAACATATTAAAGAACATGATATTCTTCATAAAACATGGACAAAAAAATGATATTGAGGTATTAAACAATTTCTATTTGGATGGATTAGCTTGCATTAGGCATGTAGTCACTACGTCATGAATGATGGCTCGCAAGTACAACAACCATTGTGGCCCTATGTGGGCAACCCTCCAAGAAATAGAAGAGATTTGTACTCTTCGCCCAAACATCACATGTATTCCACCCGAGAAACAAAATTCTTGCATTCATTGCATATTTTGAAAGGTTTTACATAGCGATGGTGGTGAACTCTCTTGTTGTAAAGAGATGTTGATCAAGGAGTACAATAAAGGAGCTCTTGTTCAATTTAATCACTCTACAATAGCACAAGCACTTTCACACTGCGGAAAACACAAAACAATGACTCCACTTGCAGCCATAACTCTTCAAGAAACTACAAAATAAAATGTGTGAAGGTGGAAGTGTAGCATCATCATGCAGCACTTTGGAGCAAAAATATTTAAATTCAAGTACTTCTTTCTATTTTGCCAAAAAATTTATAAAGCATTTGATATTTTTGATAAACAATTGAATAAACAATGTTAGATATTTGATCATTAAATTAATGCCACACATTTGATAGACATAAGTTAGCATGCTTGATAAAATTAAAGATAGAGAGACAGTGACACACACACACACACACACACACACACACACACACACACACACACACAGAGAGAGAGAGAGAGAGAGAGAGGGAGAGAGAGAGAGAGAGGGTTAAGCCACCCTTCAAGGCTTCTTACTTTTCACAACTGGCTTTTGACCTCTGATTTGGACATTTGTTTAGTGCAAGAGCACAAAGTTCATGATAAGGCTGGTACACTCACCCAATTTAAAGGGTACAATGCCTTTTATGGAGGGAAAAAGGGTGGCTACTCAAGTAATTTGACTTACATTAAGAGCTCTCTGAACCCTCAATGGATTCTAGACCACCCATCTGGAAGATGCTCTCTCTTCAGTGTTGATTCCCTCTAAGGAACACTGCAAATTTGTAATATCTATGCTTCTAATGCTACAGCTGACAGGCTCTCCCTTTGGCACTGGTTATCTGATCTGGATTGGACTCACGACTTAATTGGGGGTGATTTTAATATGGTTGTGAATGCTGCTCACACCACTTCCATGTCTACTGTCATGAATGCTACTGAGAGTGCTGGCTGGGAAAAATTCCACAACTCTGCTAAACTCATAGATTCTTGGGAGGCTGTTGTTAGACCTTCTTCTCATTTTAATTTTCACGCTATGTCCCACGAGACCTCTTTGTCTAGATTGGACAGGATCTATTACATTGGTTCACACTGGCTGCCTAATTCTGAGAAGATGTTTATTGATGTATCTACTGTAATGTCTGACCACTTTCCTCTTTCTTTGAACCTTATTGACTATGCTTTGTAAAGTATGCATCTGTATGGTCATACTAAACCTCTTATGGTCAACAATTCTTTGTTAACTTATGCATATTTTAAACAGCAAGTGAATGCTCTCATACAGTATGCAAATGCACATTACACTAACCCCCTGGCTGCATGGTTATGTATTGTATCTGGGATGCAACAATGTATTAGAACTATGGGCAAGATAGTAGCCAAGCAGGGGAATTTGAAGTTGTTGAGAGCCAAACCCAAGGCCCAGGTGCTTATTCACAAAGCTGGTCAGAATCTGGTTCTCTGTCAAGCTGAGCTTAATGAACTGGCTGAGGCTAGGGCCACCATTCTGGAATGGAAAATGGCCCAAACAGTTAAACAGAGGTTTCTATGTAGACAGTGGGTGTGTTGAAAGATAGTAAAGATGTATCCAAAGCTTTCTATAAGAAACTTAGATGTAAGAAGAGCAGACAGAATCTTGTGGTGTTACATCAAGATGATGGGCCTCCTCTGACCAAGGGATGTGATATCCTGGAAAAGGTTGCAAATTACTATAATGAGCTGTTTAATGTGCAACCTCAAAACTCAGAAAGCAGACAGACAGCTATTCACACCCTGCTTGATACAGTGAATCCATGCATTGAAAAGATCACAGCTGATATATTGGAGCAACGTTTGCAAGAAAAGGAAATTTGGTATGCATTGCAGAAATTACCTAATGAGAAATGTCCAGGCATTTGTGGATTATCAAAGGAGTTCATGATCTCCTTCTGGCCTGAACTGAAAGAAATTGTTTGTCCATTGCTCAATGCAGTTTGGATCTCTCAATGCATGGATCCTGCACTCAAGCAAGGTATCATAAAGCTGATTCATAAGAGTAATTTTTCCAAATCTCTGGCAGAATGGAGGCCTATCACCATGATGGGAATGTTGTACAAGATCCTGGCTAAAACCATAGCCATTAGAATTACACCTGAGCTTAGAAAGAGTATACACCCTGCTCAAACTGGTTTCATAGTAGGAAGATCTATCTTTGATAATATTCTTACAGTACAGATAGGTATTGAGCATGCTTTGGCTACTCAGCAAGATATGGTGATGTTTCAGATTGACTTTGTGAAAGATTTTGATACATTCCAATGGGATTTTGTATCTATTGTCTTAAATAAACTAGGGTTTGGACCCTCAATCAGTGGCTTCATCTATCTTATTGTCCAGAATGCATATTCTAGAGTCATAATCAATGGAAGATTGTTTGATAAAGTATATATTGCCAGATGTGTTAGGCAAGGCTGTCCTATAAGCCCCCTTTTTTTTTCTCTTGCCACTCATCCTTTGTATGCATATCTGGACAACTTGGCTCATAAAGTACACCTACAAACTCTGCACCTTGGCTCTAAGCAAGTCTCAGGGAAAGGTTTTCCTGATGACACCTTCCTGTTCTTGAAAGCTCATAATGTAAACATCATGAGGTGTATGAAAGTGTTAGATGTGTATGCTATAGTAGATGGTCTGCATTTAAATCTACAAAAATATTCTTTGATAGATGTATCAGCCATAGATTTTTTTGCCCTTGTGTGGCCTGGTAAGAGAGTGCATAAAGGCCAGGTGTTTAGACACCTAGGCTACCCTATAGGAGTGCAAGTGCCCCAAAACACACTACAGCAATGGGTTGTAGATAGAGTTCAGACCAAAATAGTTGGTTGGCACTGTGATGAATGGCCAATTCATGTGAGGCTCATAATAGTCCAAGCTATTCTGATCCCTAACCTGCTTTAATACCTTCCTTTGCTGGCATGGACTAATAGCATGCTTCAGAAGTGTACTTCTTTGATGGATAAATTTCTTTGGGAAATCTCCTCAGCATCTTCTTCTTTGGTGTCTTGGGGGAAAATCAATTCCCCATATCAGCTAGGTGGTTTGCATATCCTGAACTTGCAGAGTCATGCTCATGCTAGGAAGGCCTGCCTCATCAAACATATGTTAGACTCTGACACAGGGCCCTATGTATGTGGAAACTTATAGACCTGGCTGTAGTATATTTCCATGGATCCTAGCAGATTTTACTGCAGCCCCTCTAAAAATTGGTTTTGACATTTCCATAATGCTTGTTAGGTCCTGGAAGAAAATATGTTCTACTCTCATTTGGCAGGGCAGAATGAGATATACTGGAAACTCTTTAGGTGCTGAAAATCTGTTTTGGAGCTTTGTTTTTAAAATACCTCCTGCTAAATTTCTTGGAAAATCTGCATTGTCTTTGTCAAAGAAGGGAATTTCTCAAATTAGTCAAATGCTGGACTCTAACCTATAATGAAAATTTTTGCAGTGGCAAGGATGCAATATGGACTTGGGTACAGATGCAGAAGAGATTGGCACCAGCTTGGAGCTCATGTATACAGCTTGGCAGTATTCAACTCAATCAATGCAGAAGAAAGATTCAGAGACTAGACATTGCCCGGCCACTCAGCTAACTGGTGGAATTCTCATACAGAAGTGTTTTATGCTGAGCTATTACCCCCAAATAATATGTATCAAAGATGTAACAAGCAATGGGCTCTCAATATGAATGTATCATGGTGAAACAATGTACTCAGTAAAATCTGGCTTGTACCAAATCATTTTAAATTTGAATTCTTCTTGTGGAGAGGGTGTACAGGTACTTTGGCCACTGCTGCAAACTTGAACAGGAAAGGCTTCACAAATGGGAATTGTTCTAGATGTAAGAAAAGGGAAACTGTGAGACATGTTTTTTGGCATTGTAAAATTGTTGCAGAATGGTGGAAATGGGTTGAGTACATGTGGATTACATCTTGGGGGGTTCAGATAACAAAACACAAGCTCACTTTTGATAAAGTGAACACACAACAAGACTCTGCACTTCAGTTTTCTCTACAATCCTTCAGAATCTAGTTTATGTGGTTCATTTGGTCAATGAGAAATATGCAGCTTTTTGAGAAGTATACAGGGTTCAACCATACAGTTCCTATGAAAGTCATCACAGATAGGATGCTAGAGGACACCATGGTGTTGAAAGATAAAGACCTCAGAGATAGAGTATTGCATATCCTCAACAAACTCCTAGTTTGATGAGGAAGTATGCTAAATTGTAAAATGCTCTTGTAAATATAATATAGAATCTTTCCCAAAGAGAGAGAGAGAGAGAGAGAGAGAGAGAGAGGAAGGGGAGACACAAAAAAATTCTCATAGAATAAAATATACAAAATGTTAACACTAGGTTGGTAATGGGACACTTTTATGTCTTGTTAAATGACCATTTTCTTTGAATTATGTCAAGAGTTTCAAAATGGATTGTGAGGTGCTATCTGTCTAGAAAGTTGTCTCATGAGCTGAAAAAAACTCGACATTTTTGTGGAATATCAATTCCATCTTTAACCTTGTCCTTGCACAACATTTCACAACCTAAACTGTGTGAAAAAACGGGTCCTGCTTTTTTCTTTTTTCCACTTTTTGCAACTATACCACTCTAGAATTCATGTTTGTAAGATCTATAATGCTAGAGAACTATCTTTAGTAGTCCTCAACATGTCCTGATGGTTCTAGGGAGAAATAAATGTTAAAGTTGTAAGTTATGACCAAATTAAAAAAATTGTCAAATCCTGTTTGTTGCCAATTTTAGCTCTTCTATGATTTTTTGGGTGGCTTTCATGATATCCAAATGAATTTCACATAAAGCTAATATTCCTTGAGTTTTGGGGCACCTAATACCCTATTTTGCATAGTAGACAAGGATGGTTGATTTTTTCAATTATAGAAGAAAACGAAACATTCTAGTATATCAAGTATAGCTTTTTCAATATTGTTAGTTTGTTGTGACAACTACATGCATTTTGTAGGTAGTAACCATATCTAGACATAAGGATCAAATTTGGCTAGATATTGAATAGTTTCTATGGGATTCTACAACTCATAATGTTGAACCCAGTTTTTTCATGTTTGCTGTATTTAGCACTTCATCTTTGTCCCCAAGATTCACCTTGGTAAGAGATGTATTATTCTTTTGACATGCTCCATGGCTCCTTATGAACCTAAAGGACAATAGGAAACTAAGAAAACATGCATACATTAGTTGTATTGAGCGTGGCTATAGAAACTTTGATGATAGGTTTGCAGAATGGTAAAAATTCAACTTTTTTGTACCTATTTCTTTTGGCAAAACAAAAAATAGTGAGTGAGAAGCAATCATATGTTCTGATCACCAACCCATTGAAGTTAACTATGGAATTTATCTCAAGTCCTAGAAAAATCCCTAATCTTATTTTTATGCAACAAAACATAAGAAATGACTGTTTTGATGAAAATGTACTAGTCCATCAACTTTGGAGGCTTGGTGTGACCAAAATATGAGAAATTTTACAAGTTTCTTATTTTTTCCATGTGTAGTATGCCTTGAACTATAACCTCATAAAAGGATTTTACAAAATGAGTGGATCTACTATGGTTTTGGAGGTTTTTTTCAAAACCCTGAAAGGACACTTTTATGTCCTGTTAGGTTACCAACCTAGTGTTAATGGATCATCTTTAAGAAGATCTCTACAAGTGTTATCATCTGGATCTAAATCCATGGCTCCTAAATCAACAAAGAGAGAACTTGAATCATCATTTGTAGATGTGTTGGCTTCATCATCTTTGGATTTTTCATCTTCAATCTTATCCTCATCATCATGAAAATCATCCTCCTTGCTAATATTGGTGATAGGACTTGATTCATTGATATCTCTCTCTCTTTGGTCTCCTCCTCATCCAAACTAGTAGGTGGGAGAGGGTCGATGATTGTATCCCCTTCATTAGCGGAAAAAGTGGTTCTTTCTTGAAACATTATAGGAATTACGAACGGAAATTTTGCTTGGCATATTGATGGGATATAGATGACGTTGATAGACCACTTTTGGCGTGTACAATGTAGCGTTTATATGCATGGTCATATGTACAAAAATATGTAAATATATGCATTTGGGAGCTTTGTAAAGTGGTTTCAAGTTCGAAAAAGATGCAATGTGTGCACATTGTGAATAGGCAGGTTCGCGTGCTAGCAATCAGACACATGTACATGCCCAGATAGTGTATCGGGGACTTGGATATGGTTCTAGGTGGCTCATTTTGGATCTAGAGAATGTTTTTGATCTTTCTAGAATGTAAATAATGCAAGAAACAAGTATGGGTATTCTCATCCCGCTCGAGAAGTTTGGGACATGCAATAACAATCTATCTACGGTGCCTGATCTGCGATGATGCGTGCACCACCCTAGAAGTGGTCAAAAAAATAATGTGGGGATTTGTCAAAGTGATTTGGGTATCAAGGATAAAGTGTACAAAATTTGGTGAATTTTGGAGTCCGTTTGGGGTTTTTCCCATGACAAATGCCTATCGGAGGTCAAAAAGCTCAAAAAATGACAAAAAATGGTGTGAAAAGGCTTCAATTTGCCACATCAGTGATGCTTCCATGAGTGCTTTTTCTGAAGGATAATTTTGGGAGCCAATTATTGTCACTTTTACCTCTCTGTGTGGGGAAGGAAGCAGGTTCCTAAAGGTGGTCTAGTGCAATCCCGTAGCATTCGCGTCTTGTTTTCGAGTGTGTGGAGGAGTGAATGAGAGCTTTCTCCCTTCAATTTTGCACTTTGGAGAGTCAATGGAAGTTATGATATTTACATGGATGTGTGTGTGCGCAAGGAATTGTGGGAAGAACGTGTGGCTTTCTGCAAGACCATGCGACCTTGTATCGGTGCCATTAGGGTTGGCCCTACTCCAAAGAGTCCAACAGAGTGGATTTTGGTGAAGGCTTTGCTATGGTTTGAGAGTGGCCTTTTGTGGTTGGATTTTTTGACTTTGTGATGGTTTTTCTTGTATATTTTGGTCACCATCAAGTGTGATGTCAAGTGTTGATCAACTCGACTCACCTTGTAGTGTCTGCAGGCAGGCAAGGGCTTGTAGGTCGAGGCGTTTGGAGTTTGCATTGAGCTTGTGGGTAGTGTTTTTATTGAGCTCTTGAGTGGTGGTGTGTGTGGGTTTGAAGTCAAGAAAATTACTTGTGGTGTGTTGAGTTGTCTGGGTGTGTGAGTGTGCGCACGGCGTCTTTTGCTCCATCATCTTTTGGAGATCCCAATGGGGAGCGGAAATTTTCCGGTTGTGCACCGAGGTGAAGCGGTTTTGCTGTGAAGTTCGAGCTTCATTGAAGAAAAGTGGTGGTTTGGTTGAGGTGCAAGACTTCAACTTTTGTGGAGTTACTCACGCATGGGAGAAGCAACTCTAAAGAGATGGCTTATAGTCGTTCAATGTTCAGAGGGAAGGAGGATGTGAAGGACTGGATTGCGGACTTCGAGTGGCATACGCTTTGTATGCACATTGTGAATGACGAAGCAAATCTTTGTGTATTTCCTCTTGCGGTCAAAGGAGAAGCTTGGGAGTGGTTTCAAGGTTTAGAGGAAGACAAAAAGCAAACATGGGAGTAGGTGAAGCTGGCAATTTTTGATAGTCTGGGAAGAAACTAACTGCAACAGAAGCATTGACAAAATTGAGAGGTTTGCAGCAAGATGTTCATGCTAACTTTACAGAGTTCTTGCAACACTTCAAAGGACTTTGGATTCAATTAGAGGTGGCATCCCAAGCACCTCCAGGGGATTTCTTTAAAGTGCATCAGTCTATGGATTGTCTCCATCCAAGTGTAAGGGAGAAGGTCGATCAAGATGAGCCTGCTACATTCGAGAGAGCTGTGGAAATTGCCAAGGCCAAGAGCAAGAAGATCAAGAGAAGGTGGGAGCAAGGCATGACACACGCTGGGCCAATTGTGGTGCCACCAATGGTCCCTCTGGCAACGGATGATAGAGTGGAGTGAGTGGTTCAAGGTCCGGATCCTGTTATGGCCCGGGTTTTGCATGATCTTACCAGTAATTTTTTGCAAGAATTAAGAATTAACATAATGAATAAGAACCAAAGAGAAGAGCGGCCAGCTGGGAGAGGTAGGGGATGAAGGCTACAAGGTAGATGCTACAATTGTGATGAAGAGGTTCACTACGCCCGTGATTGTCCTGAACCACCAAGAGAGAGAGGAGGGATATACCCCTTATATGGACGTGGTCAAGGGAGAATAGAAGAAAATCATCAAGAGCGGGCACTAGAAGCAGCATTGCTACAAAAACAACCACAACCCGTTGCCTGGAAATGGAGAAGGTAGAGCTATTAACATCATTACCAATAAGAGAGGTAGGCATGATAGGGAGAAAGAGACAGAAGAAGAGAGGGAAACAAGAGCAAGGAAAGGAAAGGCTAAGGTAGAAGACAACCAGAAAGTAGCAAGAGGCGGCGAAGAAGGAAAATTGGTCCAAAGGACTACCTCCTTGGCCAAGGTGTTGAAGACTATGATATTGTCGACGACATACAAAATCAAAAGGCAAATATATCTTTTGGTCAGTTGGTGGCTTTGAATGCTAAATTGAGGAGGCAATGGACCAAGTGTGTGAGTACATGGCTTCCTTCCAAGAAGGAAAAGCATCAAAGCATGGTGTCATCCTTGAGGGTTGGTCACCGAGTGGATATGGTGCCAATAGTTGAAGCTATGCTGGGAAAGAAGACGGAAGTGCAAGCATATGTGGATGGTGGTGCCTAGGTGTGTGTCATGACCGAGGCTATCGTGAAGGAAGTAGGCGTTAAGATGTTAATGAATGCTTCAATTCGTATGAGGATGGCCAACCACAAAAAGGCAACGTGTCTTGGAATAGCTGAAGGTGTGAAGATAAAACTGTTGGGGATTGAGTGCTTGGTTGATTTCTACCTGATGCAAGCGGGTGAGAATGCTTATCCGATCATTTTAGGGAGGCCATGGCTTGTAACCCTTGGTGCTAAGCAGAATTGGGGCACGGGTTTGATCAGCATCCCCAACAAAGAGAAAGGAAGGACCATTGTCTACAACATGAAGACACATGAGAGCCGTACACAGCCCCTAGTGGAGATGCAAGATACGGATTCGACAGAAACCACGTCATACGATAGTGATGCTTCGTTTACATAATCATAAGAAAGTGTAGAGGAAGTCTTGATGCAATTATGTCTTGATCTTTTTGGGATAAGTGTTGAAAAGGAAGCATTGGTGCATGATGTGAAGGTCAAGGAGGAGAAGGATAGTCCAAAAGCAATCGTAGAGCGTGCCAAAGTGAACGCAAGGAGCATGCTAGGAGAGGACCTGACAAAGAAAGAGAAAAAGGAGTATGATGACATGTTCACAGAGTTTCCAAATCTATTTTCCACATTGAATATACAGAGTTTCAAGGATGTAAAGGAGTCGAGCATAGAATCAACCTAAAAGAAGGTGCCAAGCCAGAGTTTCAAAAGCTTAGAAGGTTGAGGGTCTTTCATGAGAAGGCACTTCATGAAGAGGTGACGGATCTTTTGAAAGCGGATTTCATCTTTCGAGTGGAGGAGTCTGAACGGATCTCTCCAGTTGTTATTGTGCCCAAGAAGAACAAAAGATTTAGGATATGTGTTGATTTTAAAACTTTGAATGCTGCCACAAAAAGAAATCATTATCCACTACCCTTCCTAGATGAAATCCTCAATTAGGTTTGAGGTCATGAACGTTACTCAATCATGGATGGATTTTCTGGCTACTTTTAGATCTTGATAACGATATAAGACGACCTTTATTACTCCTAGGGGTTGTTTTGCCTACAAAAGAATGCCTTTTGGGCTGGTTAATGTATATTCTACCTTCCAAGGATGGATGAATAGAGTGTTTGGTCCCAACTTGGGTAAGTTCATTCGTGTTTTCATGGATGACATTGGGTGCTATAGCTCCAGGGTCACACATTTGAAGAAGCTGAGGTTGAGTTTTGAAAGGCTTCCGCAAGAGGGTGGGCAACTCAACCCAAAGAAGTGTAAATTTTCTCATGACAGAGTCCATTTTCTAGGACATGTGGTTTCCCAAAATGGAATAGAAGATGACCCATAAAAAGTTAAGGCTTAATTGCTTATGGATCCGCTCAACAACACAAAGGATTTGGCATCATTCGTGCATAAGCTCAGGTACTTGTCACGTTTTTTTTGGATATGTCAGTATGTGTATCCTCTCCAAAAATTGAGTCAAATTAGAGTTGAAGGGTTTGAGTGGAATGAAGACATGCAGCAGGATTTTGATGGTATCAAGGAGGTATTGTGTGCTTTACCAATAGTGAGTCCTCCCGACTTGCAATCAATTTTCTATGTATCTATTAGTGTGGGGTCAATAGCTTTTGGGTCGGTTCTCTTACAAAAGCAAGGAAGGAACTTCAAGCCAGTTTATTTTGAGAGCAAGATGAGAAATGTAAGGGAGTTCTCCTACACGCAAATGGAACAATGGGTATTTGCCTTGGTTCTTGCTTGTCAAAGGTTCAAAACCTATCTATTGCCCCAAAAGTTCTATGTGCTCACCACATCGAATCTTTTGCATGATGTAGTACAACATTTGAAGCCTAGCAAGTGCATCTTAAAGTGGACTTTGGAGCTTTAAGAGTATGAGTTTGGGTTTAAAGTGGATCATTCTGTTAAAGCTCACTTGGCAGACATAGTGGTACATAAGGGGGAGGAGCTTCAATCTTACCCAAGGGTTGACAAGCATGATCATGAAGAGAAAGTAGATATTACAGATGCATATATAATGATGTTTGATGGTGAATACAAGAAATTTCTTCAAAAGGCAAGTGATGGGGTAGTCATTAAGCACCCAAAAGGTGATGTAATCTTTTCTAGAGCTTACAACTTTGATGAAGCTGAAAGCAACAATGAGGCCGAGTATCTCACGCTTTTCCTTGGGTTGAAGTAGTGTGTTGAGTTTGGATTGAATAAGGTCATTGCAAAAGGGGATGCATTGGTAGTCATGAATCAGTTGCTTGGTTTGTGGAATGTTAAGAAAGACAACTTGAAGAAGTGGTTATATGGCATCAAGAAGCTTTTACATGAGTTTGAGAAGATACAGTTTAAGCATGTTCCTTGTGAGCAGAATAAAGAGGTTGGTGAGTTGGCTAGGGACAAGTTGGATGCCCTTGGTAGCTCCTTTAAAGGTCAAGGAAGCCTTGTATGCAGGAAGGGAATCATTGCAAGATGTAGAAGTATTTCTTGGTAAAGGGCAATGTCCAGAGGGCATGTCAAAGGTTCAGCGTAAGAGAATAGTTGCAAAAGAAAGAAAATACACATTGGTAGGTAAGGATATCATGCTTTATGGCAAGGATAGCATTTTGAAAAAAAGTGCCATAGAAAGAAGAGATGGGCTTGATTTTGGAGCACTGCCATGAAGAAACAGACCATCAAGGCAAGGATCAGGTTGTCTTTTTTGTTTTGAGAGCAGGTTACTGTTGACTCTCTATGATGAGAGATGCTTATTTTTTGTGCAAGTCATGACATGAATGCCAAGTTTTTGCAAATCGGAAGCTTTTGGCTGAGCCTCAAAAAACTATAATGTATTTTTATGCATTTGCAAAATGGGGAGTAGATGCTGTAGGTCCAATGCCAAAGACCAACATTGGCAAAATGTATATCCTTGTGACTGTGGACTATTTGACAAAACGGGTGGAGGGAAGAGCAGTAAAAGATGTAACAGCAGGAAGAGTTGCCTCTTCTTCATATGAACAGGTATGTTGCAGGTTTGGAGCTCCTATGGTTATCATTTCTGATCGTGGACCAGGGTTTAGGGGAAAAAATGTTGCTGCTCTCATGGAGAAATTGAAAATTCAGCATAGGCATTCTTCTCCTTACTACCCAAAATGCAATGGGTTGGTTGAGAACTACAATGGTCAAATTGTGAAGATGCTATCAAAGTATGCTAGAGAGCATCCTAAAGAGTGGGACTTCGACTTGGAAAAGTGTTTGTGGGCTTATAGAACTACATATAGAGTGTCAACACAGTTTACACCATATGAGCTTGTTTATGAAAAAGAAGCTCTTATGTTTATACAAGTGTAGTTGGATTCCTTGAAATTGTTGTGCAGAATGCAAGGTGAGCATAATGACAAGCTGCAAGAAAGAATTATTTCTTAGAGTTGTTGCAAATGAATAGAGAGAAAGCCAGTGATTATCATCTTCAACAAGCAGAGACAAGGATGGAGAAAATGAATAAGAGGCTTCCAGAGAAAGAGATCAAAGAGGTAGATCTGGTGATGAAGTATGATTCTCGCTTGGATTTTAATTTTCAAAAGAAGTTGAGTGACAGATGGTTGGGTCCCTACAGAGTGAAGCATGTATTTTCTAATGGCACATATGAGTTGGAAAAATTTTCTGGTGAAAGTTTTCACTATAGAATAAATGGTTATAGATTGAAGAAATATTTTGCGAGGGATGTGATTCTAGATGCAAATAGTTTCTTGGTTGAGCATAAATGCTCTACCTAGAGGGTGGGCAATGATGATAGACCGCTTTTGGCGTGTACAAAGTAGCGTTTATCTGCATGGTCATATGTACAAATATATGTAAATATATGCATTTGGGAGCTTTGCAAAGTGGTTTCAAGCTCGAAAAAGATGTAACGTATACAGATTGTGAATAGGCAAGTTTGCGTGCTAGCAGTCGGACACATGTACATGCCCGGATAGTGTATCAGGGCCTTGGATATGGTTCAAGGTGTCTTATTTTGGATCCAGAGAATGTGTTTGATCTTTCTAGAATGTAAATAATGCAAGATAAAAGTATGGGTACTCTCATCCGGCTCGAGAAATTTGGGACATGCAGTAACCGTCTATTTACGGTGCCTAATCTGCGATGATGCATGCACCACCCTAGAAGTGGTCAAAAATATAATTTGGGGATGTGGCAAAGTGCTTTGGGTATCAAGGATCATGTTAAAAATTTGGTAAATTTTTGAGTCTGTTTGGGTTTTTTCCCACGAAAAATGCCCGTTAGGGGTCCACAATGGCCAAAACTGGGTCAAAAAATGACCAAAAATGGTGTGAAAAGGCTTCAATTTTCCACATCAGTGACGCTGCCGTGAGTGCTTGGGCTGAAGGAGAATTTTGGAAGCCATGTCTTGGAACTTTCACCTCTCTGTGTGGGGAAGGAAGCAGGGTTCCTACATGTGGTCTAGTGCAGTCCCGTAGCGTTCCGTCCTGTTTTTGAGTGTGTGGAGGAGTGAACGAGAGCTTTCTCTCTTCAATTTTGCACTTTAGAGAGTCTATGGAAGTTTTGAGGTTTCCATGGATGTGTGTGTGCGAGGAATTGAGGGAGAGTGGCCTTTTGTGGCTGGAGTTTTTGACTTTGTGATGGTTTTTCTTGTATATTTTGGTCACCATCAAGTGTGATTTCAAGTGTTGATCAACTCGACTCACCTTGTAGTGTCTACGGGCAGGCAAGGGCTTGTGGGTCGAGGCATTTGGAGTTTGAATCGAGCTTGTGGGTGGTGTTTTTATTGAGCTCTTGAGTGGTGGTGTGTGCTGGTTTGAATTTAAGAAAATTCCTTGTGGTGTGTTGAGTTGTCTGGGTGTGTGAGTGTGTGCATGGCGTCTTTTGCTCCATCAACGTGTAGAAAAAAAGTTCCAAGGGAGTGACATTGATATTATAGTACAAACAAATAAAGGTAAATTTGGTAAACACTCACTTGCTCACAATTGCATGGTAGAACTAAGCTGTCGTATCTTGTTTGATGCACACTAGAGTCCACCGTGTAGATTTGATTCCAACACCATTTTAGATGAAATGGGAAAATCCCACAACTTTGGGACTAATTTCAACGCCTATGGATTCCTATTTCCCATTAAATTTGGGAAATTTTCATTTAATTTGGGAATGTGACAAAGAGATAGATTCTCAAGAAAATGGTGGTGTTGAGAAACACCTTTTAAAATTTTTATTTTTATGTGGGTGTTTCAAAACACTTCATAAAAGAGAGATTTTCAAGAAAATGGTGGTGTTGAGAAACACCTTTTAAATTTTTTATTTCTATGTGGGTGTTTCAAAACACTTCATAAAAGAGATAGATTCCCAAGAAAATGGTGGTGTTGAGAAACACCTTTTAGAATTTTTATTTTTATGTGGGTATTTAAAAATACTTCATAAAATCATACATAAGCTGGGGAAATAAAACAATGAGCAAGATATGAAATGCTATTCAATTTCTCCTATTAAGCTAGCCTGTGCCTTCTCCATGACATTTGATGGGATCTTGATTGTTTCCGCAATTCTTCCACCCCTTGGAGTCCATGGCTATACAATTGTATCAACACACTCCCTGCGCTTTGGGTCAGTAAGTTTGAAGCACCAACTCTTTTTCCAAAAATCCTCATACGGTTTTTGGATTGTGGGATTTCGTTTTCGATGTTTTGGTGCCCAATACTGAATCAGAACTTTCTTGTAGTTAGGAGATGATTTGTCTACATCAACGTTTGACTCTGCCACTCCTAGCCATATCGGATATTCAGGATCTGCGGGTCTCACAAGAACAAGATCCCCTTTTCTTACATCAATTTGAGGCCTGAAGGCCTCTTGTGGCCTTGCACTTTGAGAACCAACATAGTGATCATTCAATTCTTCATATCCTTGAAACTCATCTCTGTCTTCCTCTATCTCTTGCATTCTATGACTCCCTACAGTCTTTGGCCAAAATGTTGTATATTCACCAATGTGTTTATTGGTTGTTTGTTCAAGCTCATTGATTATGTTTTGCCAATAAGTGATAACAGGCTCCATGTATTTTGTGGAGTCATGGTCCTTTCCCTTTAATAGAGAACATCTTTTCCAAAATTCAAGATATGACTTAATCCCTTGAATAACAAGCGGACTATCTCTCACATAGTCTGCTATAGGTACCACATCTGGACAGCCTGTTGGTAATTTTGGTTTTCCCTGGTCATCTTTTTTCCACAACTCAATTCCCGACTCCTTTGGCATCCAATCGGGTGATTTGGGATGAATTTTGTACTGCATTACTGGGACTTCACCTTGCATATAGAAACAAAATTGAAGTGGCTTAGAGTGTCCGACTAGAGCATCTTGTCCGTCACACATGTACCCTTGCACAAAGGATTTAAAGTCGGGAACTTGTGTCAGCAAAAATGGTGCTTGAGATGAGCTTTCACATTTTTGAAAATGTTCCATCAGATGTGGAAAATTGAATGTCATTCCTGTTCGCAATCTTTCTGAGAACCTACTAAACATTGCATCTATGTCCTCATGTGTATGACCAACCATTAAGAATCCCAAATGCACGGTTTTGAAAACTCCTTTTGCTACTAACAAGGATAAGTATGCAAACAAATATCGATTTTTATTCTCTCCTGCACAACTATCTAGCTGTAGCAAAAGATTCTCAGGCAATTTTTGAAATACAGGAGTGGATATGGTATCCACAACACATTGAGAGGAAGTTGATTAAATGTGTACAATCTCTTCATTACATCCCTGGATGGCCAACGGTGGTGTCATTGCTGATGCATTCCTCTCACGCTCTTGCTTCATTTTTTTTTGGAGGTCTAGAGCTCTCCTTGAGCTCAATGCATTGAATAACGTTACATTGCTACGTGGCATACCGTCATGGCATAAATCTCCTTGTCCATGGTTTTCTGTTCTTTCCAGATTCTGTAAGCATAATACAAGGGAACCAATTGTAGCATTGGGATCTGAAGGCCATAGACCATTAAGTGAGAAGTGACCATACATTCCATGACCATGTCCATGTGTTATCATACATGTTAATGATACTTGCAATTGATATGCATTCGCATAATCTTTTGAGTTCACACGCAACCTAGGTATTGCTGTCTTTTTTGATCCATTTCATCATGTATAATGCATAAATACTTATCCTTTTGCAACTAGGAGAACTTACGCCAAGTGTAGTACACATTCCTACAACTTTGTTGTTGCAACATGTGAATTCGACGTTCATCCTTCAAACGTGCAATCATCTCGTCATCCTTTGTTGACTCTAGTTGAGACTACACACAACACATTTGGAGAACTCACTTGTTTTTGACAATGTCACATTAGCAAACTCTATATTCCAAATCCTATTGAATGTCGTTCTAGACATTGGCTTGAGACTCATACTGTCAAGTGTTTTATTGACATCATGTAAAATGTCTACTTGCTTGTACGTGTTTGGTATTGCAAGCAAAGTTTCCCTAGTACCATCTTCCACGGTTCTACTCTTATGTGGCATTCTCTCTGAGTTTTCATCAACAAAAGAGCGCATCAATGCCCTTCCCATTTCTGTATGGTCTCTTCCTTTTCTCATGACAGCATCATTACCATGCGCTGAGCGTCTAACCCCATTCTCAAAATGTTCACGGTAACGATAAAATGAAGTTTTTGGAATGCCATGAATTTCATACCAAGCTCTACTGCAAACCTAACTTCCATTAAAAGAAAACACATAGCATGTCTTTGTAGTTGTTTTGTTCTCACGCCATGCAGTCAACATTGTATCATACACATAGTTTGTTCTATTTTTCAAACTCTGTCCCCAAAATTCATTGCGCATAGCCATGACCTTATCTCGATTGGCATATTGACAACACCTTTTGGAACAACAATCTATGGTTGAAACAAGCTGGACAGATGCTAGAGATGTGATGCATGGTTTTTAGGACCCCTTCTGAAGATGCAATAAAGGCACAGTCAGTTGTTGGGGAGATGAGGATACTCTAGTCCAAGGGATCTCGAAAGAGAAGAAAAATCTACTTCACAAGAACCAAAGAGTAAAACTGCCATGGACAGAAGATACGTGGGAACGAGCTCTTATGCATGCCTACAGCCTATATCTTACAGAATAGCCCATTCTAGGTGTGAATTTCTAGTGAAATTTACACGAGGATGTTCGTGTGGACTCACATCACAGCATACTCCGTTTTCACTTTTTTACCGACAGTAAATATTTTTTACCACAGTAAATATTGTTTTACCTACAGTAAATATTTTTCACCTACATGGTAAATACAAATCACTTTTACCTACAGTAACTTTTTTTACCCATGGTAAATATTTTTTTCTGCACCATAAGTATTTGGTAGGTAACAGTTCACCGTTACTAGAAGCAGTGATTGGGCATCAACAATGCAGTTACAGGAGGAGAAAAGGAGAAAATCTTATGGTAAAGGTGAGTCAACAGGGATAAAGACTTTTGAGTTGGAAAGAGACATGCTGATTTTTTCAAAGAACACATGTTAAAAGAAGCCATGGTTGAGGATTTTTTGAGAATTTGATATTCAGGAGGACCCCTGCAGGCCCCCCCCTGACATGTGCAGAACCTCCAGTTTCAACAGCCACCTACCTGCTCTTAAATGCTGGTCAAGGCCTTATCCCCATGTGTCACAATCAGAAAAATCAGCATTTATCCTCCCCTCTCACATCACTCTAGAGAATATCTTGATGGTGACATATCAGGTGACCTCAATCTGTTGACCACCCTAAGCAAAAGTAACCCCAATCAACGGATTTAAGCATGTTTATCCCTAATCCTAAACCCTCTCAGAAACCTATATAAGGAGGCCTTGTCTCACTCAAAACTAACACTTCACCCCCTTCACCAAGCAATGAAGCTATGACGACATTGCTCACAACGAGGAGCTATGGATGGAACTCTACTCTCTCCCCCTCTCTCTCTCTCCTTCTAGTATGCTACATTACTAGCCCTAAAACCTAAATAAGGAGTCTTCTCTCATGCTCCATGGCCACCATCCTCGCCATCATTCTCTAAGGTATTGATGTGTTGCTAGTAGGATCATACCTACTTGCTGGGTTGATTGTTTTTGACAAGGGATTATGCCATCCTTGGCTTGCTTATCTATATCCTTGTTATGTATGATCAGATGCCGTTGTATTGTTAAGCTCATGTCTTGTGTATATATATGCTACATAAGGTCCCTAAGCTTCGTTTCTATGTGTTTTGCCATATGTTTTGATGCCATCATCATGCCAGAAGTCTCACTTGCCTATGTGCACTATGTGTGAGGTCCCTAAACCTCTTAATTTAGGGTGGTGCCCCCTTTGTTTTGTTCTTTGCTTGTTTGCATGAGGCGTGGTTTGTGGAGTGTGCACGAGTACAGAGGCCACCCGATTGCACTGCTCTTTTTCCCGTTCTCATTTTGGTGCCCCCACTGAGGAGGGCTACATAGACCTTCAGTCCACAAGAAATGAAGATGTGCAATCTACAACATGTACGAATGGCGTGAGGAGTTTGCAAATTGGAGAACAGAAGAGGAGGAGGCTTTAGAGGCCTTAAAAGCTTTCATCGAGGTCTTGTTACCAGGTTGCAGTGTCATTGAAATTCAAGAAGTAAGTTCTTCTACATGCCTTGTTCGTGATCGTCGCCAACAAAGGAGAGTAAGAAGAAGAGCTTGATATACCTCTCCTCTCAACCTATGAGTGCTCCAGAAACCTCCAACGCACACGAGCTTGAAATATTCTACATCAACATACACGAAGATACTCTGACACACATTAAGGGAAGAGAAAGCATCACCAGACCTCTCTTTCCTGAGGAGCCGACTAAGAGGAGGAAGATCACCCCTACACCTAAGTGGCCCAAGTCCGCAGCGTGTGCTCAAGCGTAAGGTAACATTTGTCTTAATCTCATTAATAAGGGATTACATGACCACTACAGGCAAGAAAAAGGCTAGTGAGCAACCAACTTCAACCTCCAACTTGCAAACACGACTCTCACCCCTAAATCCTCCTGAAGCAAAGAGGCGAAGGCTTGCCTACAAGATTGCCGCCCGTCTGCGAGTGCTCCCAGTGCACTTTGTGAATCCAGACACCACCAATCCCAAGCCAACCTCCTGTCCGCGTGAAGATCACTTTGGATATTGTCCAAAGTGCTTTGGAGACCGGGTGAAAAGCCTCCCTGCCCTACCTTTGCTGCTAATTTTCAAGAAGTTATCTCAATCTAAGGAAATTATCTTAGTTGATGATGTGCTGCACATTAATGGTGTCACTTTCATTCGTCATGCTGATTATGGTAATAGCATCCAATTGTTGCTTGCTAAAAGGCTCAGCATTGTACAAAGTGTTTCCATCACGCCTTACGTCTTCACAGATGCATCAGGAAGAGTCGAAGTGATCCGAGGTGCTGACCTTCTGTGGCTGATCAGGCTCATTGGTCCCAAGGTGGTGCAACTAAGCTAGGCTCTTGTGTGTAAGTATGGATGCCAATAATGAGAATGATGATCCCCGCATGTTTCCTTTCCATTTTGTGCGTCATATCCGTGTGAATATTTGTATTGATAGAAAAATCTTTTATCAGCAAAGAATAGCCCTGTTGTTTGGAGCCGAGAGACTTGGGGAAATCTTGCGCTCTCCTCATCCTGTCATTCTACCCTTACTAGACTATTACCATTCCTTTGATGTGTCGATCTTCATCCTATTTTGAGCTAAGTTGTGCTAAAGCTCCAAATTGTAATTACCATACTCTATTTTAAAATAAATTGGAGCTGTTTGTGTAATTGTTTACTCTCTCACTTATGGCCTTCCCTAATTTTTATGGTAAGCCTCGGGAGGTTGCTCTAGACTTTTTGGATAAATTGGAAATGGCCTTTCTGGTATCGGGAAGGGATGACGAAGCTACTAAGTTAAGGGCCTTTTCTTTGGTCTTGAGGGAAGGTGCAAAATTATGGTATCTAACTTTGGCACCTGAAGAAAGAAGAGACTGGGAGTCCTTAAAGATGGCCTTCATCGAAAAATTTCGCCGCCATGAGCCTCCAGAGGAGATATGGAGACAGCTCTTAGAGTTGCGCCAAACATCACCCAATGACTATAGAAGCTATGAAGGAAAGTTTTCCAACTTGTGGGAGAAATGGTGTGCATCACTAGGTGAAGGAGAAAGGGCGCCACAATGCCTAAAGAAGGACTGTTTCCTGGCAGGGCTTTACCCCATCCTTCGAGAAAAGGTAAAAGGTAAATTCCCAGATACCTTTGATAAAGCTATGACTTATGCAAGGGAGAAGGATAGGAAGTTAAAATTCCAAGCTCAACTACAAGGGGGAATGGAGCCTCCACCGCTAGCTCAACCTACGGCAAGGGTAGTAGCAGGGATAGGAGCAACAGACCAAGAGTCCTCTCAACAAGAATTACTTCAACAAATCACCAATCAATTAGAGAGCCTGTCCATCAATATGGTTCAAGGTGTAAGGGCTCCCCAACCAGGAAATGAACGAAATAGACAAGAAGGACAAAGGCAAGCACGTGAGTACATTTGCTACAACTGTGGAGAGGTAGGTCACGGCATGTATTATTGCCCCCATCCACGACGCTATCAAGGAAATGGTAATCAAAGACGGCCTCCTCGCCAGCAAGTCACTCCTCCTCAAGCTAGGCCACTAAATGGACAAAATGCACACGTGGCTCCACCAATCCAAATATTGAGACCCCCTCCTCCACCACCACAAGCACCAGCAGAGATCCCTCCACTACCATTGGGAGGGGAGGACAGGGTTGTCTCTGTCATAAGTCTTGACAATGGTAAGGATAAAGGGAAAGAAAAAATGGAGGAAGCTGTTGCCATGCCAATAAAGAGAGTTAGGAGACAAAGAACTGATGAAATGGAAGCTTCAGAGCCGGATAAAGGGAATGAGGGTTCCTCCTAAGTGATAGGAGACAAGAAAAGGAAGAGTAGGTCAAGGAGGCACATAGGAGTAGAATACTTTCCACTTGGGGTAGGATCTATACCTTACGACCTGGTAGCAGATGTGAGTAAGCAAGGACCAAAGATTTCATGGCAGCAACTCCTCCACCTTTCCCCAAAGATGTGTAGAACCTGGTCTAAGATGGTCAGCACCAGGAGGGCTAAGGCAAAGTTAGTTGGGTCTATTAGTGCAAGAGGCATGAAGGATATCGTACCAGTCATTGATGCAGAGATTAAGAGTCAGCGAGTCTCCAATGTGTACGTAGATGGTGGAGCCGAGATTTGTGTTATGACAGAGAAATTAATGCACAGGTTGGGTTTGGAAGTAAACGAGCAAACTTCCTTACAAGCTAAGATGGAAAATAATGTAAGGGTGGCTTCAGCTTTTGGTGTGGCAATCTCAATTGATGCTTATGTGATCCCAACTAAGGGGGAGGGCTATCCGCTAATCCTTGGAAGACCTTGGCTTATGGCTATGAAAGCTAGACACGTTCCCTTGAGTTGCGACCAAATCATAAGGTAGGTGGCAAGCAACAAAGAATTGTGTATGACATGAAGCAGGGTAGACAACAAGACCTAGAGATGGAGACTTCTATGGATGAATGGAGCACAAGAAGCTGCTCTTCATCTGAGGATGAGTCATCTGAGGAGGATGCTAGCTCTTTGGAAGTCATGGGTATAATACTGCGAAACCCAGAAGGAGAAGGTTGTCAAGACTCTCTAAACAAGGAAGAAGCCACAGGCTTAGAGGAGATGCTAGCTAAGGACCTACTAGAAGAAGAGAGAGAACCCTATTTGCAGGTACTAAAGAAGCATGCTGGCCTCTTTATAGCTGATTACGAGCACATTAAAGGAGTGACGGTAACCCAACACCATATCCAATTAAAGGAAGGTGCCGTCAACCTTGTTGGTGATGAGGTATTTGCACAGGTTGAAGCTCTAGTAGGTCATGTTTCCGAGTATAAAGAGATGGTTGTGGAGACGTTTACAGAGGGTTTGGATACAGGTTTGAAAAGTGATCAGGTTTTCTTGGCTATGCAGCAAGTGGAGGCAAATGGCAGGGTCTTTCTATGTTATGTGATGCTATGGATACATGTGTTATTGGAGGTTGCTTTACATATATTTTTGTGTCAATGGCGAGTTTTTATTGAAGTGGACTATACCATGGAGGGTTCTGTAGCAGATGGTAGGATAGCTGCTTATGATTCAGGTTTCTCAAGTGATGGCAAGTATGCTTATAGTGGACACGAAGGATTATGGATGCAGGGTGACGAAGCTCCGTGCTATAAAGAGCTGGAAGGGTGGCCTGTCTACTGGCCTACAAGTGCAAAGGAAGGCTTGGATATACATGTTTTACAGGTTGATGGCAATGAGCAATGCTTTACTTTTGATCCAGGTGGATTCTACACCATGCGTGGGGGAGATTTGAGCTTTCCATTTGACCCTGGAGGGTGATGCAGTAGCAGATGCTTTTTTCTCTATCTCTATCCTATCTATATAGCCACTATACTATCATTTTTCTTATACAGTCTATAGCTCTATGTTATATAATTCTCCCTATACAGTCATCTTTTACCTAAATAATACTATGGTTGAGCATGAATGCTCAACGAGGGGTTGGGCAAATTTTTTTATTTTTTTTTTAAAAGGAAAAAAAAGAGAAGAAAAAAAGAAAAAAAGAGAATGCTACCAGTGAAAGTGGATATTGACAATGGATGGGGTATGGCTTTCAAGGGTCTAGGAGACCAGTTGTTAGTCATGGATGGATACAATTATTCATCAGAAAGGACTAAACAGGGTGCATCAGCCAAGAAAGCAGTGACATGGCAAATTCAATTGGTACCAGGTTGGTAAGTATTCAAGAGAACCCTATTGTAGCACAACCTACAGCTAGAGGCATCAAATACCTCTAGCTTAAGGGGGAGGGCTATATGATGCATGGTTTTTAGGACCCCTTCTGAAGATGCAATAAAGGCACAGTCAGTTGTTCGGGAGATGAGGATACTGTAGTCCAAGGGATCTCGAAAGAAAAGAAAAATCTACTTCACAAGCACCAAAGAGTAAAAGTGCCATGGACAGAAGATACGTGGGAACGAGCTCTTATGCATGCCTACAACCTATATCTTACAGAATAGCCCATTCTAGGTGTGAATTTCTAGTGAAATTTACACGAGGATGTTCGTGTGGACTCACAGCACAGCATACTCCGTTTTCACTTTTTTACCGACAGTAAATATTTTTTACCACAGTAAATATTTTTTACTTACAGTAAATATTTTTCACCTACATGGTAAATACAAATCACTTTTTACCTACAGTAACTTTTTTTACCCATGGTAAATATTTTTTACTGCACCATAAGTATTTGGTAGGTAACAGTTCACTGTTACTAGAAGCAGTGATTGGGCATCAACAATGTAGTTACAGGAGGAGAAAAGGAGAAAATCTTATGGTAAAGGTGAGTCAACAGGGATAAAGACTTTTGAGTTGAAAACAGACATGCTGATTTTTTCAAAGAACACATGTCAAAAGAAGCCATGGTTGAGGATTTTTTGAGAATTTGATATTCAGGAGGACCCCCGCAGGCCCCCCCCTGACATGTGCAGAACCTCCAGTTTCAACAGCCACCTACCTGCTCTTAAATGCTGGTCAAGGCCTTATCCCCATGTGTCAGAATCAGAAAAATCAGCATTTACCCTCCCCTCTCACATCACTCTAGAGAATATCTTGATGGTGACATATCAGATGACCTCAATCTGTTGACCACCCTAAGAAAAAAGTAACCCCAATCAGTGGATTTTAGCATGTTTATCCCTAATCCTAAACCCTCTCAGAAACCTATATAAGGAGGCCTTCTCTCACTCAAAACTCACACTTCACCCCCTTCACCAAGCAATGAATCTATGACGACATTGCTCACAACGAGGAGCTATGGATGGAGCTCTACTCTCTCTCCCTCTCTCTCTCTCTCCCTCTAGTATGCTACATTACTAGCCCTAAAACCTAAATAAGGAGTCTTCTCTCATGCTCCATGGCCACCATCCTCGCCATCATTCTCTAAGGTATTGATGTGTTGCTAGTAGGATCATACCTACTTGCTGGGTTGATTGTTTTTGACAAGGGATTATGCCATCCTTGGCTTGCTTCTCTATATCCTTGTTATGTATGATCAGATGCCGTTGTATTGTTAAGATAATGTCTTGTGTATGTATATGCTACATAAGGTCCCTAAGCTTCGTTTCTATGTGTTTTTCCATATGTTTTGATGCCATCATAATGCCAAAAGTCTCACTTGCTTATGTGCACTATGTGTGAGGTCCCTAAACCTCTTAATTTAGGGTGGTGCCCCCTTTGTTTTGTTCTTTGCTTGTTTGCATGAGGCGTGGTTTGTGGAGTGTGCACGAGTACAGAGGCCACCCGATTGCACTGCTCTTTTCCCCGCTCTCAAGATGCTTGATTGGATCTCTTAGAAGCTTTCATTGACATTTTTGGCTTCCTATTTACAAAGCAATATTTCCGCTTTTTTGAAATAGGCTCTACCAAATAAGCTGATTCAATGCGTATGTCTTGTAACGCATGCATAGCATGTAGATCCTCACAGCATAACAATTTTTTTCCATCCATAGTTGTCACTCTCTTGATAGGCCAACAAACTAGATTAATGCTGCATACACTAGCTTCTACAGAAATAGTAGCCTCATCTGCATAGGATGTTTTGATACCAATACCAATGTTATCTTCACCTAGCTCACCAAAGTTTACAGAGTCAAACAGACACACGTACATGACAACCCCTTCGGCTACTACATGTGTTTTGCTTTTATCCCAAAGCTGAACCCTCTTATCCTTCCAAACCTCTCTGTAGCTCATTCCATTACATTGTGCATCCAATGCTCCTTCTCCTTTGTCAGCCTCATGCATAGAAGCCCCTTTGTACTGGATCTCATTTATATGCTGCAACAACCCACTACTCCATTTCACAATACTATGAAAAGCATCTCCCACTGTCAATACATCCATTGTTGGAAAAGGGATGAGTGCTTTCTTTTCAAAACACAAATCAACTGACACCGATACATTGCCTTCCCCAATAAGCATTCCAGAACAATATGCACTTGGATTTATTTCAAATACAGTCCCAATGGCAACCTTTTGTGTCTCTACAATCATGCACACTCTATCACCATGATTGAAATTAGCGATACCTGCAAGAAGATTGCAAGAATAATTGTTAAAAAACCCGCTTGCAGAGTATATTGATTTACGTAGCATAAAGCATAACAAGTATGTATGAGAAGCACCCTGTGGCCTGAAGGTCATAGGGTTCCCTCTATGCTACTAAGAATCTCTTTGTGCTCTATGCTCTATCGTCTATGCTCTGTGATCTATATTGACTTCCTATGGCCCCTAGACCACAAGGCACCCTCATTGTTTCCAAAAAAACCTCATTGTTTTTCTATGGCCCTAGGGTCATAGCTCTCTATGCTGGTATAAAGCATATTTGCTCTATATTAGCTCCCTAAGGCCTGAAGTCCATAGGGTTTTCCTCAAGATCACCTCACGGAGTTTCATGTCAAGTATATATACATCCTATGGCACCCCATGACCCTAGGGCCATAAGATCTCCAAATGAAACATACGACAATGTATGGCCCTTGCGCTTATACATTGCAACCCCATGACCCTAGGGCCATAGGATCGGCATATGAAACATACGACAATGTATGGCCCTTGAGATTATACATTGCAACCCCATGACCCTAGGGCTGTAGTATTTCCAAATGGAACATAGGGCAACGTATGGCCCTTGAGCTTATACATTGACACACTATGGCCCTAGGGCCACAAGACTTAAAAACATACAAAAAGACAACCTATGGCCCTAAGCCCAAGGGTGTGAGCATTGACACCCTATGGCTCTAGGGCCACAAGACTTCAAAACATACAAAAAGACAACCTATGGCCCTAAGCCCAAGGGTGTGAGCATTGACACCCTATGGCCCTAGGGCCACAAGAATTCAAAACATACAAAAAGACAACCTATGGCCATGATGTCAAAGGTGGTGAAGATATCAATGCAGCCCCATGTCCCTAGCGCCACAAGATCTCACAACATACAATAAGAGAACCTAAGGCCCTTGACCTTATACATTCCAACCCCATGACCCTAGGGCCATAGGATTTCCAAATGGAACATAGGCAATGTATGGCCCTTGAGCTTATACATTGCCACCCTATGGCACTAGGGCCATAAGATCTCACAACATACAATAAGAGAACCTAAGGCCCCTAAGCTCGAGGGTGTGGGTTCAAGGGTGTCCAAGATATCAATGCAGCCCCATGGCCCTAGGGCCATAGGATCTCTATATGGGACATGTGGCCCCCCATGACCCTAGGGCCATAGGATTTCCAAATGGAACATAGGCAGTGTATGGCCCTTGAGCTTATACATTGCCACCCTATGGCCCTAGGGCCACAAGATCTCACAACATACAATAAGAGAACCTAAGGCCCCTAAGCTCAAGGGTGTGGGTTCAAGGGTGGCCAAGATATCAATGCAGCCCCATGGCCCTAGGGACATAGGATCTCTATATGGGACATGTGGCACCCCATGACCCTAGGGCCATAGGATTTCCAAATGGAACATAGGCTATGTATGGCCCTTGAGCTTATACATTGCAACCCTATGGCCCTAGGGCCACAAGATCTCACAACATACAATAAGAGAACCTAAGGCCCCTAAGCTCAAGGGTGTGGGTTCAAGGGTGGCCAAGATATCAATGCAACCCCATGGCCCTAGGGCCATAGGATCTCTATATGGGACATGTGGCACCCCATGACCCTAGGGCCATAGGATTTCCAAATGGAACATAGGCAATGTATGGCCCTTGAGCTTATGCATTGCCACCCTATGGCCCTAGGGCCACAAGATCTCACAACATACAATAAGAGAACCTAAGGCCCCTAAGCTCAAGGGTGTGGGTTCAAGGGTGGCCAAGATATCAATGCAGCCCCATGGTCCTAGGGCCATAGGATCTCTATATGGGACATGTGGCACCCCATGACCCTAGTGCCATAGGATTTCCAAATGGAACATAGGCAATGTATGGCCCTTGAGCTTATACATTGCTACCCCATTACCCTAGGGCCATAGGATTTCCGAATGGAAGATAGGCAATGTATGGCCATTGAGCTTTTACATTGCCACCCCATGGCTCTAGGGCAGTAGAATCTCCATATGGGACATGTGGCACCCTATGGCCATTGAGCTTACATATTGCCACCCCATGACCCTAGGGCCATAGGTTCTTCAACTAAAAAATAGGGCAACGTATGGCTCTTGAGCTTATACATTGTCGTGGACCTAGGGCCATAGGATCTCCAACTGGAACATAGGGCTATGTATTGGAGCTTATCTAGTGTCGCCCCTAAACCCTAGGGCCATAGGATTTCCGAATGGAATATAGGGCAACTTATGGCTCTTGAGCTTATACATTGCCACCCTATGGCCCTAGGTCCACAAGCTTTCACATTGCCACCGTAGGGCCACAAGGATCTCACAAGATAGAAGAAGAAAACCCTAGGACATAGGATTTTCAAATGGAACTGAGTGCACGCTTTGATCCTTAACCTCCAACATTGCTGTCCTATGGTGTGAGCCCAGGGGTGGCTGAGGTGTCTTCATAACAATATCGGCCATTCAAGGGATATCCGCAAGTGGCATAAATTAAAAAAATAATTAAAAAGAAATTAAAAAATAATTTTAAAAAAAATAAAAAATAATTTACGCTACAACAAACTTTGTCAGAATGGGTTTTCAAATACACTTATTGATATCGGACAAAACAATAGCGCACAATTTTCGGGATAATTTTTTAAAAAATTTAGATATTTTTAGTGTATTTTTTATTATGCAGATTTTGATTCTGAAGTCAAATTTTGCTTCATGGGTGTCGTTCCACTCGTACTACAAAGATATGGATAGTGACAAAGCCTTGCACCAACTTTTTTTTTTTTAAGCTCTTTCAATTTCGGAGCCGACGAGCTATGTCTCATTTTCGCACAAAGCTTAGAAACTCTAGTAATCTCGACTGTCCCCCCATGAGAACAACCCCTACATTCAAAATTCAAATTTTGAATTTCTAACCTAACCTAACCAACCTTATCTCTCTCTTTCTCTCTCTACCACAATTTTTTCCACGCTATCGCTCTCTTTCTCTCTCGTTTCTTGCTCGAAACCTACACAGAAACCTGCACACACAGAGCTTGTCTTTCTCTGTCTCTCCCTCCCTCTCTCCCTACGCATATAGTTCTACACCATCGTTGTGACGGGCACACAGATCTACGCGAATCCATTGCCACAACCTTCAACAGAAGGACTGCTGTCGCGACCTCCCAAACAAAAATCTATTACCATCATCGTCGCGGCCTCAACACACCTAAGTTACTGCTTGCTACTGCTGCAGCCGGTTTTCATCAAACACAGATTTACTCAGAGGTAACTTGTAGAAACCCTAATCTTTTTTCTTAATTCGGTTTTAACTGTTCTTAATCTAATTACATTTTAGCTAAGTTGTGAATCACCTCTCTCTAGAACAATAAACAAAAATCATTAATTACATCTCTAAAACTGTAAAATTGTAGACTGTAGAACTATAAAACATAAAAATATCTAATTAGAGATCTAAAACTGTAATATAGAATACTCTAGTTAGAGACCTAAAAATATAAAACAGAAGACACTAATTAGGGACCTAAATTTGTAAAACCAAAAACTCTTATTAGGGACCTAAATCTGTAAAACAGAAAACTCCTCATAAGTGACCTAATGCTGTAAAATTGTAAAACTCTAACTGCAAACATCTCTAATACAACAAAAAATTATAAACCTGCAAATGCAAAAGACAACAACTACAGAAAATGTTGAAACTATGGATACCTGTAATTGGGTTGTGGAGAGTTGGGCACACGTTGTAAGAGGACGAGTAGAGCACGTTGTTGTATGAGGATGGATTAGGGTTCAGTTGCAGGAGGATGGGAAAAAAAAAGAGGCAAGAAGGTGGGAAAGAAAGTGTACACTATATGTGCTTGTAAGATATGGTGTAATATAGTTTCTTTATATTCATTTGTAGTCACTAAAATAAAACTAGAAATTGAATCTTTAGAAGGGAAAACAGGGTGTGGCTACATAGGGTTTCACCTCATACTAAAGAGTAACATATGGCCCTAAGGCACCCTATGACCATAAGGCCATAGGGTGGTCTCACATTGTACTAAAGGGTGACCAATGTCCCATCTGGCCATAGGGTGCCAATGTACAATCTCAAGGGTCATAGGGTTCCCTATGTTCCTATTGAAGATCCTATGGCCATAGGGCCATAGGATCTCCAAAACATATATATTCCACTATGGCCATAGGATCACATGGTGCTCTATGTCCGATCTAGAGACCTTGTGGCCCAAGGGCCTTAGGGTGGCAATGTACAATCTCAAGGGCCATAGGGTTCCCTATGTTCCTTTTGGAGATAGGGTGGCACTAGGGCCATAGAATCTCCAAAAGCGACATAAAGAACCTAGGTCCATAGGATCAAAGGGTGACCTATTGGAGACCTTGTAGCCCAAGGGCCATAGTGTGGGAATGTACAATCTCGAGGGCCATAGGGTTCCCTATGTTTCTTTTGGAGATCCTATGGTCCTCGAGCCATAGGATCTCAAAAATGAACATATGGCCCTACGGACATAGGATCACAGGGTTCCCTGTGTTCCTTTTGGAGATCCTATGGTCCTCAGGCCATAGGATCTCCAAAAGGAACATAGGATCATAGGGTTCCCTATGGACATAGGATCACAGGGTGCCCTATGTCCCATCAAGATACAGTGTGGCCCAAGGGCCATAGGATGGCAATGTACAATCTCAAGGGCCATATGGTTCCTTCTATGCTACTTCTGAAGATCCTA
This sequence comes from Adiantum capillus-veneris, assembly GCF_014529385.1. Lineage (NCBI taxonomy): Eukaryota > Viridiplantae > Streptophyta > Polypodiopsida > Polypodiales > Pteridaceae > Adiantum > Adiantum capillus-veneris. Next base: position 36,142,198 of record NC_140938.1, on the reverse strand, counting down.
TGGTCCTAGCGTCATAAAATCTCCAAAAGGAACCTATGGCCATAGGATCAAAAGGTGCCCTATGTTCCATCTTGAGACCTTGTGGCCCAAGGGCCATAGGGTGTATTTGTAAAATATCAAGGGCCATAGGGTTCCATATGTTTTTTTTGGAGATCCTATGGCCCTATATCCATAGGATCACAGGGTGCCCTACATCCCATCTAGAGACCTTGTGGCCCAAGGGCCATAGGGTGACAACCTACAATCTGAAGGGCCATAGGATTCCCTATGTTCCCTAGGGTCACAAGGTGCCCTACGTTCCATCTGAAGACCCTATGGCCCAAGTGCCATAGGGTGGCAATGTACAATCCCAAGGGATATATGATTCCCTATGTTCCTTTTGGAGATCCTATGGCCCTAGAGCCCTAGGTGCATGGGGCTGCCATGGGGCCCGTTAATATGCACCATGGTGTACCCTATGTACGTAGGCCACCCTCGGGCCCTTGGATTCCCTCTTTCCCATCTAAAGACCTTGTGATCCAAGGGCCATAGGGTGACAATCTACAATCTCAAGGGCAATAGGATTCCCTATGTTCCCTAGGGTCACAAGATGCCCTAGTTTCCATCTGAAACAATGAGGGCACCTTGTGGCCTTCGGGCCATAGGATCTCTATGTAGAGCATAGAGAGCTTCTTACTACCATAGAGGGAACCCTATGGCCTTCAGGCCACAGGGTGTCAATATAGAGATAACAGAGATTCTTACTAGCATAGAGGGGACCCTATGGCCTTCAGCCCACAAGGTCTCCTCAATATAGAGAAAATAGTGTTTTTTACTGGCATAGAGAGCACCCTATGGACCTGGGTCCATAGGTTTCCAAAAAACTGTCATGAATGGTTTCTTTAAGATGTGTAGAGCATAGAGAGGTTCTTACAAGAATACAGGGGACTCTATGGCTTGAAGGCCACAGGATTCCAATATGGAGCATAGATCGGTTCTTACTAGCATAGAGAGACCAGATAGTGCTTTATACATGGGGCCTTAAGGTGTCAAAACAATGAGGGTTTTTTCAAAACAATGAGGGCACCTTGTGGCCTTGGGTCCATAGGATGCCAATTAAGAGCATAGACAATAGAGCATAGAGCATAGAGAGCTTCTTATTACCATAGAGGGAACCCTTGGCCTTCAAGCCATAGGGCCTCAATATAGAGAAAACAAAGGTTCTAGCATAGAGGGGACCCTATGGCCTTCAGCCCACAAGGTCTCATCAATATAGAGCAATAGTGTTTTTTACTGGCATATAGAGCACCCTATGGCCTTGGGTCCATAGGTTGCCAAAAAAACCCTCATGAAGGGTCTCTTTAAAACATACAAGGCACCTTGTGGCCTTAGGGTCATAAGATGTGTAGAGCATAGAGAGGTTCTTACTAGCATACATAGAACCCTATGGCCTGAACGCCATAGGGTCCCAATATAGAGCATAGATTGGTTCTTGCTAGCATAGAGAGACCAAATAGTGCTTTATGCTTGGGAGCATAATGTGCCAAAACAATGAAGGTTTTTACAAAACTATGAGGGCACCTTGTGGCCTTGGGGCCATAGGATGTCAATATAGAGCATAGAGCACAGAGAGCTTCTTACTATCATAGAGGGAACCCTATGTCCTTCAAGCCATAGGGTGTCAACATAAAGAAAATAAAGGTTCTTACTAGCATAGAGGGGACCCTATGGCCTTCAGCCCATAAGGTCTCCTCAATGGCATAGAGAGAATCCTATGGCCCTGGGTCCATGGGTTGCCAAAAAACCCTCATGAAGTGTTTCTTCAAAACATATAGGATGTGTATAACATAGAGAGTTATTTACTAGCATAGGGGGGACCCTATGGCCTTCAGGCCATAGGGTGCCAATATAGAGCATAGATTGGTTCTTACTAACATAGAGAGACCAAATAGTGCTTTATACATGGGGCTATAGGATGTCAATATAGAGCATAGAGCATAGATCATAGAGAGCTTCTTACTAGCATACAAGGAACCCTATGGCCTTCAGGCCACAGGGTGTCAACGTAGAGAAAACAGAGGTTCTCACTAGCATAGAGGGGAACCTATGGCCTTCAGCCCACAAAATCTCCAGGATATAGAGCAAATAGTGTTTTTACTAGCATAGAGAGCACCCTATGGCCCTGGGTCCATAGGTTGCCAAAAAACCATCATGAAGGGTTTCTTCAAAACATAGAGGGCACCTTGTGCCCTTGGGGTCATAGTATGTGTAGAGCATAGAGAGGTTCTTACTAACATACAGGGGACCCTATGGCCTGAATATAGAGAATAGATCGGTTCTTACTAGCACAGAGCGGACCCTATGGTCTTCAAGCCAAAGGGTGCCAATATAGAACAAAGATCAGTTCTTACTAGCATAGAGATACCAAATAGTGCTTTATACCTGGGGCCACAGGGTACCAAAACAATGAGGGTTGTTCAATGGCATAGAGATCACCCTATGGCCCTGGGTCCATAGGTTGCCAAAAAATCCTCCTGAAGGGTTTCTTCAAAACATAGAGGGAAACTTGTGACCTTAGGGTCATCGGATGTGTAGAGCATAGAGAGGTTCTTACTAGCATACAGGGGACCCTATGGCCTTCAAGCCATAGGGTACCAATATAGAGCATAGATCGGTTCTTACTAGCAAAGATCGGACCCTATGGCCTTCAGGCCAAAGGGTGCCAATATAGAGCATGGAGAGACTCTTACTAGAATATAGGGGACCATATGGCTTTCAAGTCACATGGTGCCAATATAGATAAATAGTGTTTTTACTAGCATAAAGAACATCCTGACCTAGGGGGATTGGTTGTCAAAAATCCATCATAGAAGGGTTCCTATGGCCTTTAGCCCACAAGGTCTTCTCAATATAGAGCAAATAGTATTTTTCATTGGCATACAGAGCACCCTTGGGGCCCTTGAGGCCAACCCTATGGCCTTCAAGCCTTAGGGAGCTAATATAGAGCATGGTGCTTTATATCGGCATAGAGAGCTATGGCCCTAGGGACATAGCAAAACAATGAGGTGTTTTTGAAAACGATTAGGGCACCTTGTGTTCTTGGGGCCATAGGAAGTCAATATAGATCATAGAGCATAGACGATAAAGCATAGAGCACAAAGAGATTCTTAGTAGCATACAGGGAACCCTATGACCTTCAGGCCACAGGGTGCCATTATAGAGTAAACAGAGGTTCTTACTAGCATAGAGGGGACCCTATGGACTTCATCCCACAAGGTCTCCTCAATATAGAGCAAATATTGGCTTCTACTTGCATCGAGAGCACCATATGGCCCTAGGGTCATAGGTTACCAGAAAACCCTCATGAAGTGTTTCTTTAAAACATTGTGGCCACCTTGTGGCCTTGGGGCCATAGGATGCCAATGTAGAGCATAGAGAGGTTCTTACTAGCATGCAGGGGACCCTATGGCCTTCATGCCACAGATTGCCATATGGTGTTGGTGTAGAGGCTCTAAAGGGGTATTTAGTCCATTCAAAGGATACTTCTTTGAAGGTCCTCTAATTTCATAAGGGAACATGTGATCACACTACCGTAGAGTTGCCTAGGTACACTTGTAGAACCATTTTGTTGGCACCCTTTGGACCTAGGACCACATGGTTTAACATAGAGGTGACTCTATGGCCCTAGGTCCATATGGATGTAATAATCTCAATCTTGTCTAAATATATGTCATTCTTTTTACAGAAAATGTCTCAGAAGAGAAAGTCAAAGTCAGTTGATGCAACAGGCTCAACACCAAGTTCTTGGTATCTAGATTTTCACGTTCCAAATGGTGGAAGTGATGAGAAAGTCCACTTGTTCTTTCAAGATAAAGAGAAATTGCCCTTCAAGGACCATGGTATTGTCAAGGAGATAAAGAAAGATTGTTCAGATCTTGAAATGTCTCCATGCCTTGGAGTAAAACTACTCAATGGTGACTTCTACTTGTTGGAGCCTGTGGCCTTTGCTCAAAAATTGGTGAAGGTTGATTATGAAGGAGTGACAATGACAAAATCAGGGTGGGTGGAGCTTCAAGACGACACTCCAAGTGAGAACTTTATAGACTTATATATTGAGGGCTTTAAGAAAGTCAATCAATATTTAGGTAAATTGAGCAGCACAAAGAAGAATAAGAAGCGAAAGAATGAAGACACAGGTACATCAAATCAATCTAAGACGCCCAAGGAGAGTCAGACTCCCTCACTTGGAGAAAATAGTGGAAATGTAGTCGAAGAAAATCTTGCAGTTATACCCTTACAGACTCAAGAAGCAGGAGATTCTAGTGGACTTGCAACCCTAACAGTTGGAACCCCCTCAGTGGCAGTGGTTGTGGACTCAGCATCCTTAGCTGTGTTGGACTCTATTATACAGCCCAAAGAAAAAGATCTTGATAAAGAAGTTTCCAAAACTTCTAAGAGTGGGCTAGATGGATATGTCGGAATTGACCACTATTTTAAACTTGATGTACAATTTACCCAATTGATCCCAGTTGAGCAATGCAACCTTGCACCAGAAGGCTATAGATGTAGACCATTATGAGATGTATATGTGAGATATCTCTTGAAGCAATTTGCAGGGCACTCTAGGCCAGTCTCCAGTGCAGCAGACTTGATGCCGTATAACCCAGTTACAAAAATGCCTTTACAAATAGCTGAAGTGCATGGAGACAAGCTATCAACATACCACTACTGGATTCTAGCTGGTCAGCATTCCATCATAGTGGCTATAGATTTTTTGCATAACAACAGCACTAAGTATGCTTTGAGAAAAGAGTTCTACAAGTTTAGAACTGCAAGGATAGTGGTAGACGCTCCGAAAGAGGTTGCTGTTCGAATTTCCAAAATGGATAACATGGAGAGAATAACATCAATGAACTACCAGCCTTATGTGGAGGTCTTAAAGCATGGCCGTAGTCAATGGATTGCATATTCTAAACCAACAAAACCCAAGGCAGGTGTTCCTGTCGGTCATCCAAGTCGAGCAGATTGGGATGTAAGTTCCACTTCCCTATGCTTGTTTTTGTTACAACTATGTCTTGAAATAAATTTAATTTTCTTTTCTTTATTTTGAAGGCCTTTGTAAATGTGGCGAACATCGTGTTCAACCATAAATCATTTGCCAACAAAGAAGCACACATGGTCATGTATGATGATGAAATCTATGATCACTAGATACACATCTTGGAGAAGCATCAAACATCAACTTCTCGTGGGCGACAACCAAGCATAACAACCTTTAGATGCCTAGCTGGTTTAGAAGATAATGATGTCAAGCTACTACAACAAGAGCTGGTAGATGAGAAGATTTGCTTAGTGAAGCAACCACGTCAACAAGCGGGCATGCTCGACCTCACTGCACGTGCAACGGTCTTAAAGAAGAGCAAGGTTTTTGAGCCTCAAATGTTGATGGCATTTAATGAGATAGATAGATCCATCAGCAATAGCAGTTACTTCATGGGATAAATGTAAGTCTCATTATAACATTACAGATGAGATTTACAAATCTCTCTTCACGAGTTGTACGCAATGGCTAAATCTCCTACTACAAAAAGGAAAGGAGAAAGAGCCAATTCCTGAGATCACTAGGGGATATGTGCAGTGGATCATTGCACAAAAGAATGGCACTTTTAGTTTGAAATTCATTTTACCATGGACAATCAAGTGTGTTGGAAAGAATTTGGAAGGCATTGAGTTTCTCTGCAGTGAGAATAACTCTAAAATTCGTGTTGGTATTTGCATCATAGACACAACACACAAAAGTCTTACATCTAGTGGTTGGAGTGCTGCCCAATTTGGTAAAGTAATTGATGGAGTATGTGGGGTAGCACATCAACCATCAGAGTTTTTAATTGCCGGCTTAGTCAAGTATCAGCATGCTGTTTTTCTAGAGAAGGTAATTTCTGAAAAAGCTAAATGGTATGAAATGCACGTTCTACCTTTGAGCTCCTTAATGGGATCAGAGACCATCCAAACACGTGCTCTTCGCGAAGTAGTTTTTGGGGTTTGGGCATTTTTCAGTCAAGGAGAGCAGTACACCAACTACTCTAGTGTTAAAGAGTCATTGTTGGAGCCAATGCATACTCTCTGCATCAATGACGACGAGTATGATGCTGTGACCATGGCCAAATTCTTTTTTGTACGTCGTGCAATCAAATGCATTTGTCTCAAAGAAGATGATCAAGTGATAGACATCTTCTCATTAGGCTATGGGACTAAAGAGGCACTACAACAACAGAGAAAGGTGATATCAGTTGCATGTAGTAGTGATCAAATGACGCAATTGGAATCTCTTTGCCATTCCATAGTGGAAGAAGACCTTGATCTTAGAAGGTGGGCAGGTGTGGATAACATAGAGAAAGTCAATGCCAAGGATTGAGAGGAAGAAGAAATTGAAGAACCATTGGATGCAAGTGCTGAGGCCATTCTAGAAAGTCTACAGGAAACAGGTTAAGCTAGCCACCCATGATATTACATTACTGATATTTAGATTATTATTGTTGTAATTTTATTTTATTTGTCCCATCTCAAATTTTCCCATGATGTTAAAAACATTGATGTTTGGCTTGTTATTGTTCTCAATTTATTTTCTTTGAAAAAATGTGAACTTGTGAGTTTGAGTTTTTTCACAATAAATGAACTAGACTTAAGTGTATGATATTATATTGACATGTTTTGGTAAATAGAATTCTACATTTATATATAGTCATAAGATATATATTATGTAATACTTTAAAGTTAATTGATCATATGAGGGTTGGGAAGAATACATTATGACTTGAGGATCATAGAGTTCTTTGTAGACTTGAGGATCATAGATTTCTTTGTAGACATGACACCCTATGGCCCTAGGGCCATAGAATCCCCCAAAAGAAAATGGGATACCCAACAACCTTACAGATGTAGGGTGATTACACCGAGTCTCTAAAAGGGCACATAAGCATCTGGGTTACTCTATAGCCTTAGGCCCATAGGGTGTCAGCATAGAATCCCCCAAAATCATTTGGCTACCCTACAATCTTACGGATAAAGGGTGATTACATAGAGTCTTTAAAAGGTCACATAAGCATTTGGGCTAGTCTACAGCCTTAAGGCCATAGGGTGTCAACATAGCTATCCTACAATCTTATGTATATAGAGAGATTACATAAAGTCTTTAAACGGGCACATGAGTGTTTGGGCTATTCTAGAAGGAAACATAAGTTATCCAAGAGCATTTGGGATACCCTAAGGCCTTAGGGCCATAGGGTGGTGACATAGAATCTCCACAGGGGCACTTAAATCACCCCATGGATGCAAATCACCTAGCTCTTATGGACACATCTTATAAAACATCACATGACACCCTATGGCCTTTAGACCATAGGTTGGTTATTCTAGGTCACCTAAAGACTCTTTAAGTGTTTCAAGAACATTTTTCAATGGCCTTATATCTTGTGTCCATATACATTAGGGACATATATTTCTTATCTTGTGATTAAGGTTTAATATTCTATTGAGAATGAAATAAGCTAGAAAAAACTAAAAAGTATTTAGTCCTCAAAATTCCAAAATAAGAGTTTGAACAATTGATGTATGATCATTTTTTGTTGGGTGTAAGTTCTTCTTTTGTGAATTGATGGTGTAAGTGTTTGAAATAATTATCTTTGCATTGCAACTAACTAGATTAAACATATATTCAACATTTGTTGTAAATGCCAATTATTTTCTTAGATAGTAAACATCGAGTATAAATGGTTATTGAAGCATTTATCCTTTGGATTATGTGAAGATCTAGTTCTTTGATTGTAACAAGATTTTATTCAAAGATATAAAATGCGAGTATTTTGTTCCAAACTATGATTTTGTCTTCTAGATGATGCAGAGAATTGGAATTTATATCTTGAATTTTTTCCAATAGAGAGAAGCTAGGACTAGTAGAATTTTTTAGCTTGTCATGTAGCAATCGGAACATTGTATCAAGGTTTATTGCAAAGAAATGATTGTATAATGTATAACCATTGTTTAAGTTTGTAAATTGGAAGTAGAAGGCAATGCAAGTTCCAAAACATCTGCAATGCCATAAGGAGAATCCAGCACAAATAATGATCCAGCAACAAATGTATGATGTATGATAATGATTCAATTTTGTATATCGTGTTGCATATTTATCGCATTTTTTAGCTTACACATTTTGCTAGCATAGAGGACACCCTATGGCCCTAAGACCATAGGATGCCATCATATCCCATGTACAATTTCTCTTTTACCATAGAGGACATCTTATGGATCTAGGGTCATAAGACGCCAACATAGTGCATAAATGGCTTCTTATAAGTATACACGTAAACACAGTGCATAGAGGGAATTTTACTAGCATAAAGACCACCCTATGGCCTTGGGACCTAGGGTGCCAACATAGATCATAGAGGGCTTTTTATAGCACCTTGTTGCCCTTGGGACGCCATAGTGCCATAAAGTGGTTTTTGTATAGATAGTAGAGCATTCTCACACACATGATACCTTGGTCACTATCTAGCCCTTGGAACATATGATAGTAGCGCCATAGAGGACACCCTATAGCGCTAGGGTTTCCTTCTATCCCCAGGGCCATACACTGCCAACATATAGTATACATGGTTTCTTCATAGAGAAAACCTTTTAGTCCTACACTATAGAGTGGAAACCTAGACCATATAATGTATCCTACTTGCATAGAAGGCACCCTATGACCCTGAGGCCAAAGAGTACCAATTTAGGGCATAAAGGGTCTCTTCCTAAGTTGAAGGGCACCTTGTGGCCCTAGGGAGCACCCTATGGCCCCAGGGCCATAGGGTGTCAACATAGTCAAATGGGGTGTAAACTTAGAGCATAGAGGGTTTCTTACTATCATGGAGGACACCTTGTGTCCTTGGTGCCATAGGGTGTAAACATATAGCATGGAGGGTTTCTTGCTATCATAGAGAGCACCCTATGGCCTTGGGGCCATATGATTTCAACAAAGAGCATAAACGGTTTTTTGATAGCATAGAGGATAGCTTATTTACCTTGGGCCAAATGATACAAAACTAAAAGAGTCCTAAGAAGGGAACCTAGGCCACTAAATAACCATGGGGCCATAAGGTGGTCTTTGTGGGGAATGCTCCTAAAGTGTTCCTTGGCTATCCTATGGCCTTTAGGCCATAGGCTACCAACATAGAGTTTAGATGGTTTCTTACTAACATAGAGCTCACCTTGTGGCCTATGGTCTTTAGATTCTAATATAGAGTTTCAATGGTTTTATACTAGGCGTAAGGGGCACCCTATGGCCTTGGGGCCATAGAGTGTCAATGTAGAGCGCAGAGGTTTCCTTTCTAGCACAGAGGGCACCATGTGGCCTAGGAGCCATTTGATGCACCCTATGGCCGGAGGGCTGTAGGTTGCCAATGTAGACAAGGTTTCTTAGTAGCATTATAAAGGGTACCTTGTGGCCGTCAAATCTCCATAGGCTGCCAACATAGAGCGTAGAGGGTTTTTCTTACTAGCATAGAGGACATCCTATGGCCTTGGGGCCATAGGGTTTCAATATTGAGAATAGAGTATTTCTTACTAGCATAGAGGCTACCTTGTGGCCCTAGGTCCATAAGGTGAAAACATAGAGAATAGAGGATTTCTTACTATCATACAGGGTACCTTGTGGCCCTAGGTCCATAGGGTGCAAACATAGAGCATAGAGGATTTGTTACCAGCACAGAGGGCACCCTTTGGCCCAAAGGCCATAGAGTGACAACATGTAGCATAAAGGGTTTCTTACTAGCATAAGAGGAAGACCTTGTGGCCCTCGGGTCATAGGGTGCCAACATAAAGAATATATGGTTTCTTACTAGTGCTCAGAGAGGGCACCTTGTGGCCCTATGCCAAACCATGGCCTTAGGGCCATAGGGTGACACATAAATAAAGTACCATATGGCTTTGAAGCCATATATCTATTTATATGTTAGGACCTCCCAACATTCCTAACGCTATGGCCTTGAGGCCATAAACAAACATATTTTGGATTATCTTAAAGTCATAGAGATATCTACAAAGAGAACTGTATGGCTTGAAGGCCATAACAAACTTAGTCAAGGAAATCATCCAATGCAAGAAGATCATGGCAATAGAAAATGAGACTTATGCTCTAGAGCTTAAAGGCATAAATATTTCTCCAAGTATACTTCTAGGCGCCACCATCATGGACAAAGAACTAATATAGCTAGATAAAGATTAGGAATATCTAGACAATAAGGAGCATAAAAATAAATTCATTGTAGATGTGTTGTCAGTTCGTCAATTTGCTATTTGCGATTAGTTTTTTCTAAGAGTGTGAAAAAAAAGAGTTATCAAAATGTAGATACTTTGGAATCTAAAATTAGGTGTTCTTTAAACTTGTAGTCCTTCAACAAGATATTGCGGCTGACAAAGTTTTACTCGAGATTGTTGGTATAGAGTATGCTAATGCCATTCACCCTACTGAGAAAGATTCTATCAATCTCCATGTCAACCAAAGAGTTTCTGACAAAGATGAGAAGAATCTACAACGACTGGAGATAAATTTAAAGAGTAATCCAATGGAAGAAGACAATGAAAGTTGCAAAACATGAGCAAGGGAAGAAGAAGAATCTAATGAAAATAATCTAGTAGCCCAAGAGTTGGGAATTGGATTGCATGAGACCACAATGGAAGTAGAAGTTTTTTTTCTTTTTTTTCTCAAAAGATTTTTCAATTTCGGAGTATTAACTTACACATTTTGCTAGCATAGAGGACACCCTATGGCCCTAGGACCATAGGATGCCATCATATCCCATGTACAATTTCTCTTTTACCATAGAGGACATCTTATGGATCTAGGGTCATAAGATTCCAACATAGTGCATAAATGGCTTCTTATAAGAATACACGTAAACATAGTGCATAGAGGGAATTTTACTAGCATGAAGATTGCCCTATGGCCTTGGGGCCATAGGGTGCCAACATAAAGCATACAGGGCTTTTTATTACCACCTTGTTACCCTTGGGACACACATGATACCTTGGTCACTATCTCGCCCTTGGACCATATGATAGTAGCATAGAGGACACCCTATAAGCCTAGGGTTTCCTTCTATCCCTAGGGCCATACACTGCCAACATATAGTATACATGGTTTCTTCATAGAACAAACCTTTTAGCCCTACGCAATTGAGTGGAAACCTAGACCATATAATGTATCCTACTAGCATAGAAGGCATGCTATGACCCTGAGGCCAAAGAGTACCAATTTAGGGCATAAAGGGTCTCTTCCTAAGTTGAAGGCCACCTTGTGGCCCTAGGGAGCACCCTATGGCCCCAGGGCCATAGGGTGTCAACATAGTCAAATGGGGTGTAAACTTAAAGCATAGAGGGTTTCTTATTATCATGGAGGACACCCTGTGTTCTTCGTGCCATAGGGTGTAAACATATAGCATGGAGGGTTTCTTGCTAGCATAGAGAGCACCCTATGGGCTCTCTATGGACTTGGGGCCATATGATTCCAACAAAGAGCATAAACGGTTTTTTGATAGCATATAGGATAGCTTATTTCCCTGGGGCCATATGATACAAAAATAAAAGAGTCTTAAGAAGGGCACCTAGGCCACTAAATCACCATGGGGCCATAAGGTGGTCTTTGTGGGGAATTCTCCTAAAGGGTTCCTTGGCTATCCTATGGCCTTTGGCTACCAACATAGAGTTTATATGGTTTCTTACTAACATAGAGCTCACCTTGTGGCCTACGGTCTTTAGATGCTAATATAGAGTTTCAATGGTTTCATACTAGGCGTAAGGGGCACCCTATGGCCTTGGGGACATAGAGTGTCAATGTAGAGCGCAGAGGTTTCTTCTCTAGCATAGAGGGCACCATGTGGAGTAGGAGCCATTTGATGCACCCTATGGCCCGAGGGCTATAGGTTGCCAATGTAGACAGTAGAGGTTTTCTTTCTAGCATAAAGGGAACCTTGTGGCCTAGGGGCTATTTGGTGCTCCCCTAGAGCATACAAGGTTTCTTAGTAGCATTATAAAGGGTACCCTGTGGCCCTCAAGTCTCCATAGGGTGCCAACATAGAGCGTAGAGGGTTGTTCTTACTAGCATAGATGACATCCTATGGGCTTGGGGCCATAGGGTTTCAATATTGACCATAGAGGATTTCTTACTAGCATAGAGGCTACCTTGTGGCCCTAAGTCCATAGGGTGCAAACATAGATAATAGAGGATTTCTTACTATCATAGAGGGTACCTTGTGGCCCTAGGTCCATAGGGTGCAAACATAGAGCATAGAGTATTTGTTACTAGCACATAGGGCACCCTATGGCCCAAACGCCATAGAGTGATAACATGTAGCATAAAGGGTTTCTTACTAGCATAAAAGGTAGACCTTGTGGCCCTCGGGTCATAGGGTGCCAACCTAAAGCATATATGGTTTCTTACTAGTGCTCATAGAGGGCATCTTGTGGCCCTATGACAACCCATGACCTTAGGGCCATAGGGTGACACATAAATAAAGTACCATATGGATTTGAAGCCATATATCTATTTATATGTTGAGACCCCCCAACAATCCTAACCCTATGGCCTTGAGGCCATAAAAAAAACATATTTTGGATTATCTTAAAGTCATAGAGATATCTACAAAGAGAACCGTATGGCCTGAAGGCCATAAGAAACTTAGTCAAGGAAATCATCCAATGCAAGAAGATCATGGCAATACAAAATGAGACTTCTGCTCTAGAGCTTAAAGGCATAAATGTTTCTCCAAGTATACTTCTAGGCGCCACCATCATGGACAAAGAACTGATGTAGCTAGATAAAGATTAGGAATCTCTAGACAATAAGGAGCATAAAAATAAATTCATTTTAGATGTGTTGTTTTCTATTTGCGATTAGATTTTTCTAAGAGTGTGACAAAACAGAGTTATCAAAATGTAGATACTTTGGAATCTAAAATTAGGTGTTCTTTAAACTTGCAGTCCTTCAACAAGATATTGCGGCTGACAAAGTTTTACTCGAGATTGTTGGTATAAAGGATGCTAATGCCATTGACCCTACTGAGAAAGATTCTATCAATATACATGTCAACCAAAGAGTTTCTGACGAAGATGACAAGAATCTACAAGCCTTTGAAGGTCAACTGCTACAACGTCTGGAGATAAATTTAAAGAGTAATCCAATGGAAGAAGACAGTGAAAGTTCCAGAACATGTGCAAGGGAAGAAGAAGAATCCAATGAAAATATTCTAGTAGCCCAAGAGTTGGGAATTAGATTGCATGACACCACAATGGAAGTAGAAGGCAATGGAAGTTCCAGAACATGTGCAACGCCAGAAGGAGAATCCAACACAAATATTTTAGCACCCCAGGATTTGGAAATCGAAGTGCATGGTGAGTCAGACCTTCCATCCACCAACAAACCAATGCTGACTATAATAGTGAGCTTGTGTGGATTGTTCCTGAGGAGATTCTGGCAAAAGTCCAAGAAAATGAAGAGCTTAAAGTTTGGACATGAGCATATTTTTCTTCTTCCAGGATGTATTGAGTTTTTAAAGGCTCTATTTAGCAATTTCAATGTAGGGATATGGTCAGCTGCTAATGACATGCATGTTGTGGACATCATCAAGATTTTAGAAAAGGAAGCTAAAGAAAAATTTCCATTCTTTATGATCTGGGGGCAAAGCCAATGTCAACCATGCGTAGAATCAAGGATCACTCGCTTAGATAATCCAGGAGTAGAAGCACTTTTCAAACCGATGGCTATTGCATCATCAAAATTTGGGCTTGATGCAAGAAGATTGCTTCTTGTAGATGATGAACCATTAAAGGGATGTGTGAATCCTGCATTGAATTGTATTTTTCCACCATCATTTAATGTTGATGATGAGGAGGATAATATCCTCCTTGGGGAGCTGCTACCATATATCAAAGCTCTCAATCATGTTAATGACATTCGCACAGTTACAGGGTCTCATTTATATGGACAAGCACCCATTGCTCAAGGTCATGAGCTTTATAACCGTATACACAAGGTTGTTGCAGAGTGGGAGGAGAGAAATCTAATTTTTCTAGGAAAAACCTACTCCACGGGAAGACTACCAGAAGTTTCTCCTCCTCTTCACGATGAGAAAGTTACAACATCTAGCACTAGTGGAATGTCCACTCGAAGTCAAGACAAGAAACTTTCATCACGTGATCGAGAAAAAGTAAGGGTCTTAAAGAATATCAAATCATTATCAGCCTTGAAAGGTACATAAGCAATCATGCTTGCCCAAAAATTGGGATACAAGGAGCCTATGATCAAAGTACATGAAGCCAGGAATTATATAAAGCATCTAAAAATTCAGTATGATCTCAAATAGCCCTATATCAAGAAATGATGAAGCAATGTTTTGTAACATTTTGTCATTTACAAAGATCTTGATGTACTCAAAGACTTTGTTAGAGTGCTTAGGGTTTCAAGATATATGAAGATGTAAATGATTAATAGTTTTTTAAATTGTCTTTCAATACTATAAGTAACTTCTGAGTTTCATGTGCCAAATGCTCTTTTTTTAAAAACCTTTTATAGTTGTTTTCTTTGAAATTTGAGTTCTCTATGCCATCAAGGACAATCTACATGCTCATAAGGTCAAATCTCACCCTATATGTCCTTGGGAGAATTTCACTTTATGGTCTCAACACCCTATGTGAATCTAAGGCCATAGGGTCATAGTTTGGCATGTGTTCTTGCATAGGACTTACTAAGTGTAACCAAAAATTAGCACCCTATGTCCCTAAGGTCTTCAACACAGTTAAGATCTCTATATTAAGTTTTTTTTAAAAATCATTTCAGGGCTTCTAAGAAAAAAATGTTTTGCTATTAGATTATCACAAAATAGAGGAGCTCCCTTTCATATTACATCAAATATCACATTCAAACCAAGAGCAATGGTTTCATTATCTACCAACATCTTTCAAATAGGACAAAAGAACGCTTATCTTGGATTTAGAGGGTGTTCTTCTTGCAACATTTGAGCTTCAATCAAGGCCAACTTGGACCAAGTACATGTGCATTGTAGAAGATAACAATGAGGTGTATGCGGTGCGTCCAGATGCAGAGTATTTCTTAAGATTTTTCTTTGAGCTCTTTGAGGTTTGGATTTGGAGCTGCCATCGTTTACAAAAAGCTCAACACATAATCAAGACCTATTTTCCTACACAAAGTCACAAATTCAAGATGATTATGGATAACCGGTGCTGCCAAAATTCAAATTTCATGATCGGTTACAAAAGAGCCTATCACAAAAATCTTTCGACCATATGAAAGCTATTTGATTACTTAGATGGGGGCAACACTATAATCTTTGATGATAGTCCATATCGAAAGATGTGGAATATGCAAGGAACTTATATGATTTTTCCAAAGTTTTGGAACCAACCTACTCAATTGCTTCAAAGTTTTTTAAAAGATGAAATTGTTCCATGGTTATATGGATGGTTGTATGCTAAAGACAAGAGAGACTATACCATAAGAAATTATGTAATGTTCCATCCTGATCCCGAGACTCACTATGTAATGCAATGTTATATGTCTCAAAGGACTCAAAATCTCAAGAGAAGGAGGCCATTTTAAGTGTACTAGTTAAGTATTCTAAATAGCATCTACCAAGTATATTTTGACAATGTGTACTTTTCAAAATTTAAACTTGATGGAATGTTGTGGGATATCTTGAAACATCTTTAAGCTGTTCTGCTAATTGAAAACAATTTTGCAGAAACTACTCACACAAGAGACCAGAATCGATGTGGTATACAACTTTGCAGAAGGAAGTTTTTTCAAATTGTACACCGATTTTGAGTTATCGTTCGCGGACTGCGTACATACCTGAAAAGCAACTTTTGTTTTCTGTTTTTGATTTCTTTGTTAATTCAAAACTATTTTTCAGAAACTACCCGCGAAGGAGATCGGAATCGATGTGGTCTACAACTTTGCACAGAGAAGTGTTTTCAAATTCTTCACCGATTTTGAGTTATCGTGCGCGGACTGCGTACATGCCTAAAAAGCATGTTTCATTTTTTGTTTTTGATTTTTCTGCTAATTGAAAACGATTTTGCAGAAACTACCCGCGTAGAGGGATCGGAATCGATGTGGTCTACAACTTTGCAGAAGGAAGTTTTGTCAAATTCTTCACCGATTTTGAGTTATCGTTCGCAGACTGCGTACATACCCGAAAAGAAAGTTTCGTTTTATGTTTTGATTTTTCTGCTAATTGAAAACGATTTGCAGAAACTACGCGCGTGAGGGATCGGAATCGATGTGGTCTACAACTTTGCAAAAGAAACTAGCCGCTACAGGCATCGGAATCGATGAGAAACTATTCGCTTGAGCCATCGGAATTGATGTGGTCTATAACTTTGCAGAAGAAAGTTTCTCTAAATTCTGCACCGATTTTGGATTATCGTTCGCGGACTATGAATATGTTTGAAAAGCAAAATTTTACTTTTTGCTTTTGATTTTTCTCATAATTGAAAACTTCTCAATTATATTTTTTCTTCATCAATCATATATTTGATACTGATGTAACTTTGCTGCAAGCCAGTTACATATCGTTCCGATTCAGTCGAGTAGTTGATAATCGTCCAAATTCTATCGAGCTACTGTTGGTACATGATCTTTTGTTATATGATATACTCGTTTATTGATTCTCGTATAATTATTCTTTTAGAGATATAGTTTCGTCGTTTTATTGATAATTTCTCGTTGATACCATAGTGGTTTTGATGGTACCCTGATGATGTTTTGTTAGTACTCTGGTCATGGTGATTTTTGTCGATACCATGATGATATTTCATTGATACCATGGTTATTCTCGGTGATGCCATGATGATGTTTCGTTGATACCATGGTTATTCTCGGTGATTCCATGAGGATATTTCGTTAATATCATCAGAATTCCATGGTGATTTTTGTTGATACCATGATGTTGTTTCGTTGATACCATGGTTATTCTCGGTGATACCATGATGTTGTTTCGTTGATACCATGGTTATTCTCGGTGATACCATGATGTTTTTTCGTTGATACCATGGTTATTCTCGGTGATGCCATGATGTTGTTTTGTTGATACAATGATTATTTTTGGTGATATCATGATGCTTTTTGTTGATACCATGATGATTTATTCATTTTTATTGATACAATGATGATGTTTTGTTAATACTTTGATGATATTCATTGATCACTACGTTGATAAATGTTGTTTTATGTAGTATATACACATATCATTTGCATCACGTAATCACACATCTTGTACTTTTACGTTCATACTCTATGTACCATATGTTTTCATGCGTATATATGTCGTCAAAAGAGTGGCGTCGCGAACCATCTCTTATGGCATTGTGAACGTAAATTATTTCACTAACGATGCTAATAATTTTCATGACTATGTTTTTTTTTTTTTGAGTCTATGATCTATGTAGGATTCATCAAAGAATTGATTTTATGAAGACAAACTTGGTGACAATAAAAGATTTATAAAGATATGTTTGGGGATGTCATATTGATGACAACATGAAGATATGTTTGGTGATACGATAGTGATGACAAGCTACATAGCAAATTCATGGAGACACTTCTGATTACGAGCTAATCGATAGCCTTTACACCTCTTTATTGAACCTTTGTATTCATAATTGTATTTGATAGGATAGGAGTAATGTAACTCCTCATAAAACATTCATTGTAAAAGGAGTGATGTAGCTCCTCATAAAATATTCATTGTAAAAGGAGTGATGTAGCTCCTCATGAACATTTGTATATTCAATGATTTTTATAATATAACGGTGGGTGTATATAGAGCTGTGGGTTTTTTCCTTGATCCCCCAAGGGTTTTTTCATCCACAGTTAGGGACCCTTATTTGAGCGGGGGTGTTGATCTTATATGTGAAGCTACTCAATATATGGCTTCTCTATATATGGCACCCAGGTCCCCTCTATATATACATCATCTCATGTGTGTATTCTACACACTTTGGGGTTCTATTTCTGTGCTCTCTCTTTCTCTTTCAACACTTAGATCCTGACAATGAGAGGGATACATACGTGACACCACACTTTACATTGATCTTTGTGATTTGTAAAGTAATGCATATTTGTATAACTTTGTTACATTCCTATTGATAATATCTCATACATGCGAGGTTTTTGATTCAAAAATTCATAACATATTTTTTTATGATATGAATAATCATAAATTACATCATGCATAATCTTGTGTGCGTTCTTGTATGTATTAATCATAAATTACATTCATGTGGACCTGTGGTTTAGAGTTTAAGGTGATTGCTTCATGGTTGTATTGCAAAGAATGACTAGAATTATGTGTTGTATTACATGTCGCTTATTGTTAGCAGCAAGCTAACTCGGATACCATTTTTCGGAGCTCTCACTATAAAAACACTTATTATTTTGATAAATCGATAATATTGTAACTCCTAGTTTTTTAATAAACCTTGTAAGGGATAAGCCAGGGCTACAAGGTTCTAGATTATATCAACCTATCATTACCCATATTTAGTTAGAGCTCCTAGATTATTAGTTTTGACCACCAAAAACCATGGCTAAGGTATAAAAACGATTTTTTGTAAGTTATTTGTAATTTTTGGATAATGAAATATACAACGTGAGCTAACAATGCTCACTCCTGTCCTTCTCACGCTTCCTACTCCCTCCGCAATTGTCACATTACAGTCACGTTTCTTGCATTGCAACCGCATGTAAGAGCTCTATGCATTGACATAAGCACTTCACAGTATTTTGTAGCTTTTGGCGTCTCCAATCCACAACCTTATTTCATCATAAGTAGTAATTTACACTTTAAAATAATAAAATAAGCATAGGAGAGGTATTGGGGCATCATTGCTAAGAATTTAGGTGCATTCTGGGTCAAAAACAACTAGGTCAAAAATCCATTGCTATTAATAATCCCAATTTTGGCACATGACCTAAAGTGGGATTTGACACCATAAGCATGTGTGCTTAGGTTTTATAAACACATCCTAGAAGTTCCGTTACATTTGGATGTCATTGGATGCTGTAACGGATGTGATTTGTTTGTCGATGAGCGATTGGCTTTTGGTGATTTTAGTCACTTGAGTGTAACTTAGAGTTAGATGCGAGTTGTTTGTTGTTTTTAGAGGGATTGACAACCTCTTGTAGTCTTTATGCACTAGACAATTCAGCTTCATCCCATGGATTGATAATTTAATCGTGGTTCTCGCTAAATCTGCAATAAGATAGGAGTGAGGTTAGACACCCATCCCACATTTGTGACGCCGTTGCCAGGGATCGAAGAGACCTAAACTAGCGTAAAATATCAGCATCTTGTGAAGTTATCCTTTAACTTCCTGTAGGATTTCTAGAGTAAAAATTTTCTTTTAGAAACCGTATAGCTTAAGATTGTCGTCTTTTGCTGTGTAGAGGTAGCTTGGAGGTAAGTTGAACTTGCCAAGTGCCTTTACTATTGTAGGATTGTAGAACTAGATTAGATTTTGAGGATGATTGATAGAGAAAACAAGTCTTAAGATCAATGATCATAAACCATAAAAAACAAGAAAACTAGTGTTTGTGGACATTTTTCACAACCCCATTGCATGAGAACCTAGAAATAGGGTAAGTAGGATCTGGGGTGGATAACACAGCATTGCTCTCTCCAAAAGAATCATTGTGAGTTGTTATTTGAAGTTGCAAAATTTTAGGTCTACGGCTAGAAGTAGCACATAAAAACTCCAAACCACTCAATCCGACTGGAGAGTATGCTTAAAGGTTGTATGAACCAGTGGGTAAGCTTACGAAAACAATGAGGTAAAAATTTCAAGAGTTTGCAAAAACTTTGATTATTTACTTTTTCTTGACATTTAGGCCAAATAAGTTTTGACTTGATTCATGGGCTTAAAATAGCTCATGAAAAGACTGTCCATTGAAAAATTGCAAAAAAATTGTTCATTTTGGATATGAAGTAAATAATCGTGATTATTTACTTTAAACTCAAAATTGACCAATCTTGATACCAGTGACTCATTGCATGTGTGCAAACAACTTTTGTAAGGGCACATAGGATTGAATCACCAAACTCGCAAAAAATTGGATAAAAACTAAAGGTTGTACTGACTTTTAAAAACTTGAGTGTAAATTTTAAAAAAAATTATCCAAACTTAATGAAATTTGATTCATAGACTTATATTGATATGATAGACATGTGTATATGCTCAGTTGACTAAAAAGATGCAAAAAATTGTCAGTTGTAAATAATTACGATTATTTATATCTGCCCCATTTTTCAACTTTTTTGACCAAGTTAGCATACCACTAGTTTTTACATGCTGTAATTAGCCCAAAACCCAAATTTGGTAAGATTTGGATCATTGGATTGAAAATTGTGAGCAAATTTGCAAAGTTAGTTTGCAGATAGAAAATTGATGACAATTTGATAAAAAATTATCCAAACTTGATGAAACTTGGCTAGAGACCTTAAGTTGAGGTGCTTAACAGATCTGTGTCAAGGTTGGGACAAAAACTTGCAAAAAATTAGCTAGAGTAAATAATCACGATTATTTACATTTGCTTCAAAAATTGACAATCTTCCATAATTGAGCATACCACAAGGTCAAGCATATCATGTAGACCACACAAATCAATTTTGGTGAAATTTGGATCACAAAAGTGATACTTAAGCCAGATTCTTAAAATCAGAGTCTGCAGACACAAAACAATTGATAAACGTAAACAGAATTTGTCCAAACTTGTTGAAGCTTGTCCAAGGACCTTAACTGGTTGTACGCTTGGAAAACCAAGCAGAAAGTGTAAAAATTTGATAAAAGTAAATAATCGTAATTATTTACTACTGCTAAATAGAGACACCAGTTTTGACTTTTGAACTTGTACAGTGTTAGACCAGCATAATACAAGGCCACCGGGAAAATTTGGGTTCAATCGGATCCAAATTGGTACATGTTCACTGAGTTTCCAGGTTATAGATTAATCCTTTAATTTTGTACAAAAGTCAAATCTAAAAGTCAATTGTTGACTCCCATAGCTTGAGTTGAAGTGATACACACAGACCAATCACAATAGTAAGCAAAAATCACACTGTCTTTGTGAAAGAATACCTAACTTGATCCAAATTGATACAGGAATCAGGTTCCACTGAAGAAAGCATGAATCAAGGCGAGCACTTGGACACTATCCCTGAAGAAGTCTCAGACACTTTTTCAGATTCAAAATCTGAAATGTCTTCTTACTCGACTCAATCAGAAACTGGAACAATAGTGCGCTATAAGCATATACTCTCATTTTATAAGACTAATCGCCATGGAGGTCTGGTTTATGTGGATCCTAACGAGGAGTATACTATTCGCATTTGACCATGGTATTGAGTTCTAAGAAGAAATCAGGACAAACAAACAAGGAAAAATGTACATGGATAGAAACAGAACTGAGTATTTACAAGTTGAAAACCCTGACATGATAGACAAATGGGGGTTAGAAGTAAACACCATAATCCCAAATATGGCAGCTAAAAAAGGACCACTAACCTTAGAATTTGAGGGATATGATCAAGTTGATTTCAAGCCTTTGAAATGGCTTAGTACGGATAATCCTAGGATCGAAGTCTATTGTTGGGAGGATAGAAATGTAAAAGATCTTATGTGGACTTCGCATGCAAAATAGAGACAACTAACACCCATGAAGATCATCTATATCTTCAAGATCAAGGATAAGGGATCACAAGATCTACCACTACAACAAAAAAAGGTGCCTTCGACGTAGATTTCGACGCAGTTCGTTGAAATACCTGTCCCTGTGAAAACTTCGAAATACGCATCGATATACGTGTCGAAAGGTATTGTTTTCGACATGTATTTCGACGTCTCTATCGACGCGTATTTCGACGACTATAATAGAAAAAAAAAATCTTGGACAGAGGACAGGCAACCTGGCTTGTACCCAGTGAAAAGATGGACACAGCCACAGCTAGACTGCTTGTCCTCTGCCCAAGGAAGCGAGTAGCACCAAAACCAACCGTGCTCCCACAGAAATTTTGGCAGAGTTCCCTTCGTTTTAACATAAACTTTAAAAAAAAAACATGAGATTTAAGGAAAATGAAATAAATGAAACAAACTTTGTGCAAAACCATAACCAAATTAAAAACATAACCGTCCATAACCATATTGATCAATACCATAATGATAACCATAACCATAAACAAAACAATAACCATAACCATAACCATAAAGTTAAACAAAACAATAACCATAACCATGTCTATACAAAAAAGCCATCCTTGCCATTCCATGTAGTCTTCCAATCTTGAGAAATTCTAACCTTCATAAATCTCTCATTTATGAACTTCCTAAAATGTTCCAGCATAGCGAGCTTTCGCTCTAGTATCGTAATTTTCATCCTCTCATAGATAATCCGTTGAATTACTTCTGGCAGATCCCAAGCCAACTTGAATTTTTTTTTGAATAATTTATTGGAACATCAAGAATTCATTTTGTAATATAATTGAAATTTGGGTGCTAGACTGAGTTGTTTTTCTCTCATGCATTAATCTTAAATTCAAAATTCTAGATTCCTAGGTCCAAGATTCAGAATTAAGCTCTGATACCACTTGTGAGGGCCATACCCAAACTCGACCCTACTCACCTCCCTCAATCCTCCAGACCGTTCCAGGGAATGACGTAGATCTATCTACAAGTATCCCTCCCACTTGGCACCGACACTAAGACAGGACTCCAGCCTACCTCGAACGCCATCCCAATGTGAGGGCCATACCCAGACTCCACCCTACTCATCTCCCTCAGTCCTCCAGACCGTTCTAGGGAATGACGTAGATCTATCTGCAGGTATCCCTCCCACTTGGGACCGACACTTAGATAGGACTCCGGCCTATCTCGATTGCCAACCCAAGGGGGTACATCCCTTCATTCAATGATTCTATTCATTTCTCATAATCAATCTGTCCTTGACAACTTTCCGCACCCAAAATCGTGGTCCTTAGTCTTGAATCTCTTGATCTTTAACTTGAGGATCTGCTCTTGCTTTCTTGTTCTCCCTTGGTTCATGGCGATAACCCCTTTTTCTTGACAAGCAGGCAGGGCAGTTATCACTTTCCCCTAAGAACAGGGATCTTGCAATCCTACGTGGTCTCGCTCGTCCCCGATTACCCATTTTTATCCCACGTAGTCCTAACGTTTAATATAAAAAATTTAAATCAACATTCGCCATCTGACCCTCCGGATCCGCCCACCCACCGAACCATTTCATGAAAATCCCTTCCCAAGGTAGTACTTAACTAATACAAAATCAGGAAGATTGTAGTCTATCAGACATCATCAAACAATAAGCAGCATGCAATCTGTTGCATACCCTCCTTTAGGGAAATTCATCTGGTTGTTCCCACCAGATCTTTATTTAGAAACTTTTAATTCATTTTCTTTACTTTATCTGCTATAATTAGCTTGTAACTAGTTTCCTAACTAATCATGCAACACATTTAGTTTCAACCAATTCATCTTACCTCCCCCTTCAGGCCAAGATAATCGGTTACAAGCAATCAAAATGGCAGCACCTTCATAATATTTCCCAAAATTAAGTGTTTGGGAAAGTCTCATGAAGTAATTTAATCATTCTTTCCTAAGCATTTTATTTTGAGAGTTATAGCACCATCTGGTGACAGATGCACAGGATAGCCTCTATATTCCTAGCCTTTCCAGTTCCTTTTTAAGCAACCAAGTCAAATAAATTTCCTTAATTAAATTCACATCATCCTCCCTGAGTATAACCTTTTCATCCAACTATTGGCATCAAGCCATACCCGGATTATGTCCGATTTCCAATAAGATACCGCGGGTACTTCACCCGGCCAGGCAAAAATCAAACAAACCCATTCATCCCTTATCCCTCCGGCATGAATGACCTAGGTATAACAAATTTCCGGTTACACTGCCCTAGCCGAAAAGAGTCAATCTCCGACAAGTTCCCCAAGAGAATCCTCTCAATGGGCTGGCCTTTCAATCAAATGGACCCCAAGAAGATCCTTCTTGGTTCCCGTTTATTTCCAGACAATCTTCAAAACTCCTAGTTAATTTTATGTTTTGAAATGGGCTATCCCTATCACCTCTCGAGATTCCTTTTAACACCTAGTTGGTAATTTCCAAGTTCATTCATTTATCAACCTTAATTCCTACTTTCATTAATTATCTACCACCAAGTTTATTTAGAAAATACAAGCGAGTTTTTGCCATAGGCATTTGATGGTTAATATCTCTTCGGAAATGTCAACTTTTTAAGCTCAATCCCCGTTTTTTTTTAGTCCCAGGTTTCTTTTGAAATCCTTTGCCATCCATGGGGCATCTCCATGGAAGCTTGTAGAGTTTTCGGCTCAACCAACACAGAGATCAATTCCACGAAGTTATCCCCTATCTCCCCCATCCCGTATTTGCAAACAAACTTGAAATTGAAAACTTTAGAAATACTCTTCAATACCAAAAATTGAACTACGTCTATCGATCTTAGACAACTACTCTTTTCTTATGATACCTAGCTTTCCATTTTAGAAAGCTAGAAGGTCATCCTATAATTTATGAGTTTTCAAGCTTTCCATTAACACTAGGATGGTAACCTAACAAGACATAAAAGTGTCCTTTCAGGGTTTTGAAAAAAACCTCCAAAACCATAGTAGATCCACTCATTTTGTAAAATCCTTTCATGAGGTTATAGTTCAAGGCCTACTACACATGGAAAAAATAAGAAACTTGTAAAATTTCTCATCTTTTGGTCACACCAAGCCTCCAAAGTTGATGGACCAGTACATTTTCATCAAAACAGTCATTTCTTACGTTTTGTTGCATAAAATTAAGATTAGGGATTTTTGTAGGACTTGAGATAAATTCCCTAGTTAACTTCAATGGGTTGGTGATCAGAACATATGATTGCTTCTCACTCACTATTTTTTGTTTTGCCAAAAGAAATAGGTACAAAAAATTTGAATTTTTACCATTCTGCGAACCTATCATCAAAGTTTCTATAGCGACACTCAATACAAATAATATATGCATGTTTTCTTAGTTTCGTATTGTCCTTTAGGTTCATAACGAGCCATGGAGCATGTCAAAAGAATAATACATCTCTTACCAAGGGGAATCTTGCGGACAAAGATGAAGTGCTAAATACAGCAAACATGAAAAAACTGGGTTCAACATTATGAGTTGTAGAATCCAATAGAAACTATTCAATATCTAGCCAAATTTGATCCTTATGACTAGATATGGTTACTACCTACAAAATGCATGTAGTTGTCACAAGAAACTAACAATATTGAAAAAGCTATACGTGATATACTAGAATGTTTCGTTTTCTTCTATAATTGAAAAAATCAACCATTGTTGTCTACAATGCAAAATAGGGTATAAGGTGCCCCAAAACTCAAGGAATATTAGCTTTATGTTACAATATGTGACATAGAAAATCAAAACTGCATTTGGATGTCATGAAAGCCACCAAAAAAATCATAGAAGAGCTAAAATTGGCTAAAAAACAGGATTTGACAATTTTTGTAATCTGGTCATAACACACAACTTTAACATTTATTTCTCCCTAGAAGCATCAGGACATGTTGAGGACTACTAAAGATAGTTCTCTAGCATTATAGACCTCACAAACATGAATTCTAGAGTGGTATAGTTGCAAAAAGTTGAAAAAAGCCAAAAAACAGGACTCGTTTTTTCACACAGTTTAGGTTGTGAAATGTTGTGCAAGGACAAGGTTAAAGATGGAATTGATATTCCAAAAAAATGTCGAGTTTTTTTCAGCTCATGAGACAACTTTCTAGACAGATAGCACCTCAAAATCCATTTTGAAACTCTTGACATAATTCAAGGAAAATGGTCACTTAACAGGACATAAAAGTGTCCCATTACCAACCTAGTGTTAAAGCTTAAACCTAAAATACAAGGTAGTCACTAAAGCTTACACTTAAGTGCAAAGTTACCATTAATGTTTAGCTTAAGAGTGCAAATCTACCTTTGAAACTTAACTTAATGATGTATAGATACTCTTAGCACTTAATCTAATTGCGAGGTTTCCATTAAAGCTTAAACCTAAAAATGCAAGGTAGTTACTAAAGCTTACACCTAAGTACAAAGTTACCATTAAAGCTTAGCTTACTAGTGCAAATATACCTTTGAATCTTAACTTTATGATGCGTAGATACTCTTATCACTTAACCCTAGTTGCAAGGTTTCCATTAAATCTTGAAACCTAAAAATGCAAGGTAATCAGTAAAGCTTACATCTAAGTGCAAAGTTACCATTAAAGCTTAGCTTATTAGTGCAAATCTATCTTTGAAGCTTAACTTTATAATGCGTAGATACTCTTATCACTTAACCCTAATTTCAAGGTTTCCATTAAAGCTTGAAACCTAAAAATGCAAGGTAATCACTAAAGCTTACATCTAAGTGCAAAGCTACCATTAAAGCTTAGCTTACGAGTACAAATCTACTTTTGAAGCTTAACTTTATGATACGTAGATACTCTTATCACTTAACCCTAATTGCAAGGTTTTCAGTAAAGCTTAAACCTAAAATGATGCACATAAACCTTCCTAGTATTAAAACACATGGATTAATTAATCCTACAAAAAATGAAGATTACCTCCTCTAAACAAGAAAAAAGTGGGGGTGAAGTCCTTCTTCAAGAGATGTGAGGCTCAAGGAGGAAGGAAAGGGATTTATGGTGAAGACGGAGGAGAGAGGAGCTTCTTCACAAAACCCTCAAGGGTTTGGCCTTCAAGAGAGGAAGAGAGTTGAGGGTTTGGCCTTCAAGAGAGGGAGAGAGAAAGACCAAGGTTTAATGGGAACCTTGAGTTACTTAAGCATAGTCTTGAGCATGGCAAGTATGCAAGTAGCTTAGAAATATGTGTGTGTAAAAATACAAAGGAGAGGGGGTGTTTATATAGGAAATGGTGGGTGGAATTCTCTTCTCAATTCCTATTGGACCCCAATTCTCTTCTCAATTCCTATTGGACTCCAAATTCTCTTCGCAAATGCTATTGGACCCTATTTCTCTTCTCAAATGCTATTGGACCCATAATTCTCTTCTCAAATGCTATTGGACCCTATTTCTCTTCTCAAATGCTATTGGACCCCAATTCTCTTCTTAATTACTATTGGACCCCAATTTTCTTCTAAGTTCTTATCCCTTAACTTTATCTTTCAATTAAGTTAGTTCCTTTTTTTTTCTCGTAGTTATCAATCTAGATTAGTTCCCACGTGGCTTTTGACAAAGAAGTATAAAAATAATTTTAATCTTAAAGGAAAAATATAGCGATAACGTAATTTCTTATCTGAAGTATCCTTGTCTTTTCATTCTGGAGTAAAGTTCCGTTGTCCGTATAACTTCTTTGTCGGTCTTTGTAATAGGACTAATTTTTGAAGTTCTAAAAGTCAAAAAAATGGAGTAGGGCATATCTTTTGTTTAGCACGATTTGAAAGATTGTTGAATAGTCTATTAAATAGAGCTTATATGAATGAGTTTGAGATATTAAGGG
The DNA here is from genome assembly GCF_014529385.1 of Adiantum capillus-veneris. Taxonomy (NCBI): domain Eukaryota; kingdom Viridiplantae; phylum Streptophyta; class Polypodiopsida; order Polypodiales; family Pteridaceae; genus Adiantum; species Adiantum capillus-veneris. The sequence continues at coordinate 36,114,587 of NC_140938.1, read as the reverse complement.
AGAATATATATTCTTTTTTTCAATAATACACTAAAGACGTATTTAATAAAGATTAATGCATAACACATAGTCTGTCTATGAACAGTAAAATTGAGATTTTTATTAATATCAATGTTTAATATTTATGTATTTTAGCTTAAAATGCATGGGTAGGCTTTAAATAAGTTTAAAAAGTAGTGGATATCCAAAAATAGAGCTTTTATGAGTCGTGACCTAAAAGTTGCGTTTTCAGCCAAAAAAAAGACGTTTTTCACAATTCTGTTCGCGATGCCTTGTAGACCAGATCTATTCTCATCGTTTTTTGAGTACCTGGATTGCTCCGTTTTGAGTTTTTTTGTAAAAGTTATGATGAAAACAAATAGAAGGCAGCAGCAGTGTAGTATACACAGGGACAAGCAGACATACAACATCATACTGCTCTCTCTGCTATCAACCAAGAAATGGATTTGTTTCTTCATGGTGGACTATTACAATTGAGATTATGAAGGTATACTTGGTGTGAAAATCGAGTTGATTGAACGCCTGAAAAAGCGGCTTTTGAGAAGTCGCAGGCTTTTCGAGGAAAAGAAGGATAAAAGTATGACGGTGGTGCGTTTGGGGATCATTCACAGATCTCCTCTTCTGCGAGTGCTAGTGCGAGTGCGAGTGAGACGCTGCATGCAAGCTCGGGGGTTGTCGGGAGGTTCAAGCTCCGTACAACGAAGTGCGCCCATATTCAATTGCTCCTATGTTGTATCAAAACTCTACAAGCAAGCGGTTGATTCTGGACATGGAAGGATACTTGAGAAGGATGAAGAAGCAAGAAGACCTGATTCGACAACTACGAGAAGATCTGGAATAAGAAAATCGGGAGCGTGCTGAGGCTCTGCGGGGAAAAGCAGCACGAGAGCCTGATATCTATGTGGACTTGATGGCAAACATGAAGGCGAAAACCATGCTACTCCACCATGAAACAATAATTATTGTGGCAGCGCTGGGACACCTGATGGTGGGAACAGTGGTGGTGGTCGTCAACGCAAAAAAAGAAACAATGAGGATATGGGAGAAGTGACAACCAAATCATTCTTAATGAAAGCTAAGTTTAAAGAGTTTGATGGCATAAGAAAGATTTGCAAAGATTTAGAAGCGTGGATTGAAGAACTCAAAGATTTGGATTATACTTTCAATATCGAGAACACGACCACCAGATTTTTGAATGCTCGAGCAAGGTGACCGATAAGACAATACGTACCAAGATGGCTCAATTGGAGACTTTTGGCGATGCGTACGATAAAGGTAAGTCATCTACCCCTTCTTTGTGATGTTTTATGTCTTTGATACGTCCTTTGAAAGCTTCTGTGAGATCGAATTTATGCGTAGAAGTTGAGATTAAAATTTGAATTTCTTAATTGATTTGGATAATATTCATTGCTTCTTATCGTCTAAATTGATTAAAAAATTAAATTTGAAATTAAATCGAGAAGTTAAAAGACTTGTGGACTTAACTAGTGGTAAGCATAGTTTCACGAAAGAGTTAGTAGAATTTTTTTTTTCTTCGAAGAGTCGGAAGCATAAAGATGATTTCTATATTATTCACATTAATATGCATGATGTTATCATTGGTATCAATTAGATAATTGAAAATCATGTTTTGATTGATTGTTAAGAAAGAAAAAAATATCTTTAATCATTTGATGATGATAAGTCACACTCTTAGTGGAAAGAAAGAGATTCTAAATTTAGTTTTGGCCATGGAATTGATAAGGTGACTTAGATACGAGTGTGAGACGTTTCTTGTGTTTGCTAATGAGATTAAAGAAGAATCTGGGGATAAACAGAAAGAGACAAATCCAGAATTTGTAGAGGATCTCTTACATGAATTTAAGGATGTGTTTCCGGATGATCTTCCTGGTATACCTCCACCTAGAGCTGTAGACCATGCTATAGATCTATATCCAGGAGCAACACCTGATTCAAGGGTTCCATACAGGTTCAATATTGATGAGATTAAAGAGCTCAAGATACAACTTGATGATCTTTTGAAAAAGGGTTTCATTAAACCTAGTGTATCTCCTTGGGGTAGTCCTATATTAATTCAAAAGAAAAAGAATGGTACATCTAGGTTATGCATTGACTATAGGGGATAAAACAAACAGACCATTAAGAACAAATATTCTCTTCCTCACATAGATGAATTGCTTAGCCAATTGAGTAATGCCACAATATTTTCAAAGTTGTGACCTTCGTTCTGGCTACCATCAAATCCGCATTAAGTCCGAGGACATTCCAAAGACTGCTTTTCGTACACGTTATGGGTATTATGAATTTACAGTTCTTGCTTTTGATTTGACTAATGTATCGGTAACTTTCATGTGCTTAATGAATAATATTTTTCATCCGTATCTTGATGACTTCATTCTGATATTCTTGGATTATATTTTTGTGTATTCTAAGAATGAAGAAGATCATGCATTGCATTTAAAGAAAACATTTGAGGTTTTGCGTGAACATAAATTGTATGCCAAAGCAAGTAAGTGTTCTTTTGAAAAGGATCAGATTGTGTATTTGGGAAGAGTGACTTCTAAAGAGTGGATTCACATTGATCTTGACAAAGTTAAGACTATTGTGGAGTGGCCAACACCTAAGTCATTAAGGGATGTGAGAAGCTTTATGGGTCTAGCACAATATGAGAGAGCAAACATTAAATATTTCTCTAAGATAGCAAGTCCTTTGACCGAATTGACCAAGAAAGACAAGGGTTTTGTGTGGACTTCTACCTATGAGACTGCTTTTGAGACCTTGAAGGCTAAAATAGCGGAAAATTGTGTTTTAAAAGTTCCTGAGATGGGAAACCATTTGTTGTGTCATGTGACGCTAGTGGTGAGCAATTAGGTTGTGTTTTGACACAAGAGGGAAGAGTGGTTGTATATGATTTTAGGAAATTAAGACAACATGAATTGAACTATGCAACACATGATCTAAAATTTCTTGTTGTTGTTCATGCATTGAAACATTGGAGTCATCTTTTGCTTGGTGTCAAATTTGAATTGCGTACTGATCATCAAAGTTTGAAGTATATTTTCACTCAGCCATTGTTAAACAACAGACAAAGGAGATGGATTGAATTGCTGGCTGAGTATGATTTTGATTTGAAGTATTTGTGTGGAAAAGAAAATAAAGTTGCAGATGCATTGAGTCGTAGGCCCATGTGTAATTTGTTGACTGTTGTGCGATCCAATTTGATTGATGATACATGATGCTGAAGTTGAAAATGATTATTTTTATATGTCTATTTTGAAATTATTACGTGAGAATATTGGTGAGATGTATGAGAACAGATATCACTTGTATAAGGGAAATATGTATTATTATAACCGCTTGTGTACTCCTGCAAATTCTGCTTTTAAGAGTCAAATTCTGCATGAGTGTCATAACTCACCTTTTTCTGGTCATCCTGGATTGAATAAGACATATGAAAAGATTAAGAGTTCATTCTTTTGGCCGCGTATGAAATTGGATGTTAAGAATTATGTGCGTGAATGCTTTCAATGTCAACAAGTTAAAATTGAACATAAGAGGATGCCTGGTGACCTTCAACCCTTAGACATTCCTTTACAGAAGTCGGAGTCTATATCCATGGACTTTATCATTAGACTTCCTACTACTCGTGGAGGGTATGACTCGATCTTTGTGGTGGTAGATAGACTCACAAAGCAGGCTCACTTATTTCCTATAAAAATAACTGATACTGCTTTGAGCATTGCACGCTTGTTTGTGAAAGAGATATTTCGTTTGCATGGAATTCCCAAGAGCATAGTGTCTGACAGAGATTCTAAGTTCACTTCACATTTCTGGAGAGAATCGTATTTTAGAAGATATGTTACGAATATATGTCAATGAAAACCAATCTAATTAGAATGAATATTTGCCTTTGGTTGAATTTGCATACAACAGTTCATATCATTCATCTATTAGGATGACTGCGTTTGAGGCAATATATGGCTATAACTGTCCCACACCTATTAATTTTCTTAACTCCAGGAATAAGGTAGAACTATCACGTGAGATGCTTGAGAAAATGGATAACGAGCTGGCCAAAATCAGGGGGAATATTAGAGAAGCTGAAAAGAGACATAAATTGTATTATGACAAGAAACATCGGGTTGTGGAGTATGAAACTGGTGATATGGTTTTCTTAAAGGTTATTCCCGAGAAGTCTCATTTGATTCTTGGAAAGGATAAGAGATTGTCTGCACAATTTGCTGGGCCATTTAAAATTTTGAAGCGCATTGGTTCATTAGCTTACAAATTGGAATTGCCTTCTCATGTCAAAGTGCATCCTGTATTTCATGTGAGTTTATTGAAAAAGTATGTTCCTAACGTGCATCATGTTTTACAGGACAACTCTAAGTTGAAAGATGATGGAACATTGACAGTAGAACCAGACTTAGTGCTAGATAGGCGTGTTAAACATCTAAGAAATAAAGACATTGTGGAAGTTTTGGTTAAGTGGCAGAACTATCCAGTAGAGGATGCATCATGGGTTTATCTTAGTGTTTTGCAGAGAGAATTTTCCTCTCTTTCCAACTCTGAGGACAGAGTTAATTTTGATAAGGGGAGAATGTAATGGGACTAATTTTTGAAGTTCTAAAAGTCGAAAAGAATGGAGTAGGGCATATCTTTTGTTTAGCACGATTTGAAAGATTGTTGAATAGTCTATTAAATAGAGCTTATATGAATGAGTTTGAGATATTAAGAGAGAACATATATTCTTTTTTTCAATAATACACTAAAGACGTATTTGATAAAGATTAATGAATAACAGATAGTCTGTCTATGAACAGTAAAATTGAGATTTTTATTAACATCAATGTTTTATATTTATATGTTTTAGCTTAAAATGCATGGGTAGGCTTAAAATAAGTTGAAAAAGTAGTGGAGATCCAAAAATAGAGCTTTTATGAGTCGTGACCTAAAAGTTACGTTTTCAGCCAAAGAAAGACGTTTTTCGCAATTCTGTTTGTAAAGACTTGTAGACCAGACCAATTCCCGTCGTTTTGAGTTCCTGGATTGCTCCGTTCTGAGTTTGTTTGTAAAAGTTATGATGAAAACAAACAGAAGGCAGCAGCAGTGTAGTATACACAGGGACAGGCAGACATACAACATCATACTGCTCTCTCTGCTATCAACCAAGAAGTGTATTTGTTTCTTCATGGTGGACTATTGCAATTGAGATTATGAAAGTATACTTGGTGTGAAAATCAAGTTGACTGAACGCCTAAAAAAGCGGCTTTTGAGAAGTCGCGGGCTTTTCGAGGAAAAGAAGGATGAAAGTACGACGGTGGTGCATTTGGGGATCATTCAGAAATCTCCTGTTCTGCGAATGTGAGTGCTAGTGCGAGTGAGACGCTGCATACAAGCTCGGGGGTGGTCCGAAGGTTTGAGCTCCGTACAACGGAGTGCGCCCATATTCAATTGCTCCTATGTTGTATCAAAACTCTACAAAAATCCATCAATACAAAGATCTCTTTCTCTATCTTTTGCTATCTATCTCTATTATTCCGTTCCTATGACAGTCTTACTTTTTCTAAATTATTTTCTAGGCCGAAAAAATTCTGAATGGCTCTAGGGTTTAGGGAGGGACCTTACAGATACCATAGGACCTACACATCATGATGAATCTGATGGTAGCAAAAAAAGTCAATTTGGGCTCCAAACATAGATCGTGATCCATGTACCCATATTGACAGCTTGACCTAGAACTTTCCAAATCAATAGTGCATACACAGGGAAACATATTCCCAAGACCAGTTTTGAAAATATTTGAGCAAATTTGAGTCAAAACGGAGCAAAACAAGTGACACACAGAAAACTGTTGTGCAGACCTAGGTATTAGGCATTTGAGCTGTCTAAACAAGTCCAAATTTAAAAAGATTTGAGATTTAGCTTGTGGACATAGTCAGGAACAAGCTTCCAAGAGATCAAGTCCAGATGTGGTTGAGCATGGATCGCCATCCATGTACCTCAGCATAGTTGGGGTATCCGACTTAATGATCTTGCAGATATACTTGAGTACATTGCAAATCTCAAGTTTGAGCTAAAAATACCTTTTAGAGACCAAGATACAAGCCAAAGTTCCTGTGTTCTGGTCTTGAGACTTTTTTGAGTGCTGTTTTAAGTACAGTTCACTAAAATTGCTCTAGCTTCTGATAGACACCTCCAAGTTTTGGTTTTCAAGTTGAATTTTAGCAGGTTTCCTAGGGCCAACTTTTAGGGTACCCCAAGACTAGTTTCTAGAGACGAAAAAGTCACAAATTTTTGACTTTTGAGAGACCTTACCAGGGGCAAAAAGGGATAAGTTGCTCTAATCCAAGTTGGGCTTGTCAAGTACTATGTTGAGAGATTTGAGTGAGCCTTGACCATGAGAAATCATCCACCACCAGGGTTCTCTACTCCACTCAGAGACATCAAAAAGATGCAATGCCGACAACAAGGGGATTCAGAGAATACATAGAGGAGAAGCATCCTCTCATCAACAAACCAAATGTGAGATTCATGAAATCCAACGAATCCATGAGAGTGCTTACAGATTATGATCATGATGGCTTATACAGATTCACAAACGAGGAGCCATTAATCCTCTACAGGTGTGTAGAGCCCTATGCTGGAGAGTTGACATTCCATAAGAACCTTTATGCATTCATGTATACAGATGTCCATGGAGGGCAAGTGTTAATGGTAGATAAGTATGGAAGAGAGTAAAAACTTGTAGATCCAATTAACTTAGAGCAATACACGTATAAGGTTACTCCAATCTCTACTTACTTTCAGCCAATAACGATGCCAAAGTACACTTTAGAGAGGATTCCACCAGGATTCTTTCCAAAAGAAAACAAGAGCACTACAGAATTCTTTCCAAGAGACCACAAATTGGTTAGATTAGTGGCTGAACCACAACAATTAAGACCATATCAAGTGGCTCAATGTGTTAAGACAAAGTACAATGGGTTAGAGGATCCATATGCTCATGTCTCAATCTTCAAACAAGTTTTGAGGACTAAGCAAATTGCGGATTTCCATATTTAGTATGAGGGATTTGGGTTAACATTGAAAGGAACGGCCTTGACATGGTTCCCACCAGTAAATAGAGATGAATCTCCCAACATAGCACAACTCTCACAAGACTTTGTAGAGGAGTTCTCAAAAAGAGGAATCAAACACACAACATAGTGTCCTATATAAGTCTACGCTTTCAAACTAAAAACAAATGAGAGAGTGAAGGAAGCTCTACTTTGCTTCAAAAAATGCATAGATAGATGTCATGTGAGAGAGCTACCGTAAGATGAGAGATTGTCAAATCTCTTCATAGAGGGCTTGAGGAATGAAACTCTAAAAAAGGACCTACATTTGAAAGGATGCATGGCATTTGAGCAATTCACTAGAGAATCTCTTTATCTAGTTGACAATTGCAAGGCCTACGAAGAGGTGACTGAAGATAAAGACAACGCAACTAGTAGTGCCTCATCTCTAAAGAGAAAATCAACAACAAATAGAGATGGTCAAACTCCTTGGGAACCAATCATTGACCAAGTGGTTGAGGGGGTAATTAGAATAATAAACCAAGGCTACAAACAAAACCTGATTATACAACAAACTCAATTGAGGAGATGTAATACTTGTGGAGGGGATCATCGCACTCCATGGTGTAGCACTCAACCAAAGTCACTACGTGTGCTAGGTCAACAACCACATATTTTGAATGATGGGAGAGTGACAATCAACTATTCTCAACCAATGCATGTGCCACAACCCATGAAAAAACGAGTACTCCATGGATGCGAATACGCTCATGTTCATAGCCAATTAAGAATATGGTTCGAAGAACATTCTTACCAGGCTAGAACACCCATTGGCTGGATCACTAGCTCTAAAACAAGAAGGTCCATGCTATGAGTGTGAAAGTGATCATTGGGCACGAAGTTGTCCAAACAAGGGTCTACAATTTGAATTATTTGTATTTTGTGAACATTGTGGGATAGACCATCTACGCCAACAGTGTGCTAAAAATCCAAACTACAGGGGGAAAGCAATAATGAACGTTGTAGGCATGATCCCTTTCTCAAGAGGATTAGAGGTAGAGCCTACAATTCCTTTAAAGGTGATGACTCAAGCTCAAGCTCAAGAAGCTGCCAAAAATGCAATCGTTGAGGAGGAAGCCACATTGGCTGTTCAAACAGAAATTGAAAACTTAATAGTGAGAACAGGAAGAATATCATGGAAAGCCAAATGAGACAAAATAAAAGCAAAAAGGCTATAGGAGGAGAAAGTTGCTTTGAAAGCTGAACTAAATCAAACAAAAGAATAGGTTAGAAGAGAGCAACAAGCAAGAAAAATGCAAAGGGACCTAAAGAATCAAAGACTAACTCGGGAGGTTCAGTCTTGATCGACAAAGTCTTTGAACCTTTGGATGCGATCTTGAAAGCTTATGATGCTAGGTTAAAGACCAACCAAACCCAAGAGGATAGATGGCTAACGTACCCTCACCCGGGGTATGAAAAAGAGAGGTTGCAAATGTGTAAGGAGCTCATCCAAAAGGCTCCAAAAACGGAGTTGCTAATCCACAAAAAAATCCAAGAATTGGAAAGTCGTGGTACTGTAAACAAAGAGGAAGAGCTAGTTGTTGAGACACCTTTAGATACAAGGAAAGTAGCCAATACTATAGATGGAGTGGGCTCACGAGTAGTGATTCCTTTCCCAGAGGTAGAAGAACCATGGCCACAATCCTTATGGGAATCGATTTAAAACCAATAAGATGGTAGTGCTACTTTACAGGTAGCATCTATCCCTGAGATAAATATGGATCACAAATTTTTCCCAGGAGATAAAGGACCTCTATATGGGATGTTGGGTTTGTCGCATCTGAAGAGAGAAAACCACGCTCTCTACAGACTTTTACATCTTTCATAGGAGAACTTGAAACAAAATCGGAGGTTCAAATGGTATCTTCTCAGTGGAAAGCCACACCAAAAATGATGGATACCAAGACCTTGCATGAATTGATGTCTTCTCCTATACAATGCACACTTTATATCTCAAGGCTACTAAAAACTAGACCGCATCTATGGGGCCAAATGGGCAAAAACTTGGAAAACATGGGGTTGAGAATCCCTTCACATCACCAACTTGTGGATAAAAACATGGATGACACCATGCATAAAAAGCCACAAACAAAGCCAGTACTAGTAAATAAGGTGGGTGACTACTGTGCAGGAGAAGAAGGAAACACCACCTTACCACTTGAGTACAAAGGCATAAAGACAATTGCTATATTAGATAGTGGGGCATGAATTTTTCATTGCAACCAGAGAAATATGGAAAAAATGGGAAAAGCCTACTCTTACAAAAACTCGAATGAAACTGCAATTAGCATATAGATACGTTGAGAGAACAATAGGTATATTAGAACAGATCACTGTATCCTAGTGTGGCATAGAGTATGAGCACACCTTTGTCATAATGAATTTTGACAAGAGTAGAAACTTTGACATCATATTGGGTAGACCATTCATGTGTCAACTCAAAATGGTACAAGATTGGGGATATGACTATATCTATTTGAGACACAAAGAGATCACTACAAAAATCAGTGTCAAAGATCATAGTTATAGAGGTGTAGAACAAACCCCAAGGGAAGAATTAAACTCCACGGCTAATTTGGACAGCAAAGTGCATATTGGGATGTACGGAGCTCCTGAGAGTGTAAGTTTGAGGAAGGAGGATTGTATTCTCATTCGACCTGTGGAGGACACACACTATATTCCAAAACCATTTCTAGAGGAGTTATTTGAACCCTTTGGATGGGATCAAATACTAGCGACTCTTGATCTGTGTGTGAATGAGGTGACCCTGACTAAATTTTGCGATGAAGATTGGTATGATATAACTCCCTTGTTTACGATAAAGGTGTTGGAGGAAGCTAACGAAGGTTGTCAAGGCAAAAAAGTTGAGACAAATAGCTACAACTTGGAGCATGAGGCAAAGCTGAAAATGAAGGAGGCGGAGCAACCACAAGAATATGTCATCATTGACATACCTGAATTATCGACAAAAATTGTTTCAAAGAATACGACTACAAAAAAGTGAAAATGAAAGCATACGAAGGAGCAAAGTTTCCAAGTTTAACATCAGATGTTCAACAAATGCAAGATAAAAAGGAGAACAGGGACAAGGAATAAGATGGTCTGTCTCCTACGACAATCAAATTCAGCATATACGGAGATACAGGAATCAAAATCACATGTTAAGGTATGATAGATCCAGATACGACAAAGAATATTATGTCTTATGGTACATAGGTAATGATGGGTAATCCGCCAATCACCAAGCTAGAGAAGATAGTATATACAAGTTCAAAAATACCTATTTCTAGCTTTGGCATGGTAGAAGTCATACTCAAGTTGAGTACTGGGTAGTACAAGGATACTTTCTACATAATTGAATCCCATCATATCAAAGAGAGTCTGATCCTGACAAAAAGCTGGAGGAGCATCTTCTTTCAACCACAAGGAAAATCTTCAGCAACAACACCATCAAAAATCCCAAAAGCACCTCAAGTCAATGCAAAAAAGGAGCAACCAACCATCGTGGAAAAAGGTAAAGCTAAGGTAAATTTTAAAGAAGAACAACCTTGCAAGGAGATTTTACCTTTGACGAGCCTCCATCAAACTTCCCATGAAGCCTCTAAATCAAGAGCCACACCATCGACAATATAATGGAAACCGAAACAAAAAGCTTATCAACCAAAGTTTCCATCACATCAAAGCATTAGAAAGAAGCCAAAGATAATCAACCAAGTGTTAGTATCCAAAGAGCACATCCAAGTAAAAGACCCAGTTTGGATACATGAAGCACTGGTTCAACCTTAACACCAAAAGGTGATAGGGTGGGTAGCATCACAAGAGTCAATCACTACTCACAGCTACTTCCATGAAAACACTAATGTTTGGGAAAAAAAGCCTAAACTAACAGCTTGGATTACTCACCTCAAGAAATACATTCTACAAGGAGCGAGCCAAGCTATCAAGGAAATACAGAAAACTCAGGAAAGCAAAATAACAACAACAAAAGGCAGACAAAAAGACCTTCCAAGCGGGCAACCCGAAAAGTATGGATGCTGAAATCAGACCTTAGTCAAGCTACCAAAGAAAAACAGGTAAAGCAACAGATGATTCCAGTCAAGCTACTTGAAGCTCAATGATTTTATCCAGGTTATGGTTACCAAAAATTGTAGCTCAGTCTAGGGCAACCAAGAAAAATCATGTAGCACAAGCTTCTATCCCAACGCAAGCAAAGACACCAACATCCAGAAGAAGCCAATTACAACCAAGGCTGCTGCAATCTAGAGATGGATACCTCGTCATCAACTACAAAATCAGGGATTCTACAACGTAAACAATCAATTATGGCTACCAAAGCATAAGAATCCATCAAGCCAAAGCAAAAGAGAAAATGCCAAAGATGGTCACACAAGGACCAAACACAAGATGGGTTCCAAAACCGCTTGTGGAAACTCAAACACAAAGAACCCACACATCTCAACAATTTCTTCTCTTGAGAGATAAAGCAAAGGCTCCATCAGTCCCTACAAAATTTGAAGGACTTGTTTCACAAAGCAGTGTGAACATATGACAAGCAAGTCAAGAGGAGCCAAAATTTCCCAACCTACTCGACAAAATGGTGGCATTCAATGACCAAAACCCAATGGAAGAGGCCTAAGTTTCTAGAACTTATGGAATTGTGTTTCTGGCATTAAACAGGTAAGTCCAAGTCGCCATTAAAAAAACATGGCATAAAAGTCAAAGCCAAGCAGCTAAGCCACTAAATGAGCGAGGTGTTAGTCCCAAAGCTTCATGTAATATTCTCTGTGGTCTAAGAATCTTAGTTATTATAGGTACTGCTCAAGCTGGAAGAGTTGAGCATAATTACGTTGTGTCACTCATGCTCGTATAGGTGAGCATAAGAGTCCAAGTCGCCATATCACAACAAAGGGGGGCAATATACACACTTATATTGGTGTTCAAGAATGGCTTTAAAAATCCCCTATCATCGGATTAGTATGAAAATAGGCATTGGTGTTATTTCATCAATATTGATGCTAGTATGAACATTGATATATGCACCCATATGTGTCGATGGTGATACCAACAACTAGTTTAGTGCTATTTTAATGATATTTTTAGCACTCACTTCACCACAACAAAGGGGGGCAGTATACACACTTATATTGGTGTTCAAGAATGGCTTTAAAAATCCCCTATCATCAGAATAGTATGAAAATAGGCATTGGTGTTATTTCACCAATATTGATGCTAGTATGAACATTGATATATGCACCCATATGTGTCGATGGTGATACCAACAACTAGTTTAGTGCTATTTTAATTAGCACTCATTTTTGGTGACTAAATCTATAATTCTTTTAGGTAGGATACATGTTTCTCTATTGTAGCTACTTAAGGTGGCCTTGAATGGCCATTTCTAGTAGTTTTCATTAGGGGAAGTTTGAGGTCTCAAATTTTCCTTCTAAGAGATGGCAGAGAGAGAAAACACTTTTTATGTTTGAAAAAATGAACAAGGAATTTTAAAACCCAAAATTGGGGTGAAACTCTATTTTTTTACTAGGTGTACGGGATGTCACTTTTTGGGGGCCCACATGTGGTGTTGTTTTCAAATCTCTTGGGAGTGTTTCTCTTTTCCAAAATTTCTCCCTCCCAATGTATCCTTTTTCTCTTTGGCCCAAATTTCAAATTCCCTCTACTCATTTTTCCCCTTTTCTACACCTTTCTCTACACCATATTCAACTCATCATCTTCCCCATATCATCTCCAAGAATCCTCTTAAAAGAGGTATCTATCATCTCCATGTTGAGTTGGAAGATGAATATTTCCCTCTCCAAAAAAGAAACAGGCTTTTTGAAACTTCTACTTCTGTCATATAATCATTGAGATTAGAACAAAAGAAGCACATTGATTTATGGATAAATGGTAGATTATATCCCATAGACCCCATCACCAAATGCACTCCATAATTTTTCAATTCATTAATAAGATTTTTTGGAGATGGTATGAAAGGGCTATTAGGCTATACACAAAACCTTGTAGGCAGAGAGGGACATTTTGAAGCTGGAAAACCATTTTCTACTATAGCTGAAGGATTCTCTCAATCTACAACTTCAAGAAATCAAGGAGAAGGTAAAGAATCTCCAATAATTGTTGAATACAATTAGAAATCAGTAGAAATCTAGAAAACAGTCTAAAAGTTAAACATCCTAAAAGTTTGGGCATTTTACGCACCCTTTTAGCCACTTTTTTTGAGGGCCCCGGGGGCGTTTACATGGCAAACAAATTCTTCATTTAATGCATGATTATGAGATAAAGATGTGGTGTTTGATGGACAAAAATAAAGAGTTCCCCCCCCCTGCCCCCACCCCCATTTTTCTATGTGTTCAAAGGCCTCACAAATCTTGTGCCCACGCCCTTGTGGCCCCTCTTGTTGAGGGTCCCTGGGGACTAAAACCGCAAACATAGGCTTTTTTTAATGCATGGCCATGACATAGAGGTGTAGTATTTGATGTACTCAAAGCAAGGACCCCCCCCCCCCCCCCCCCCCCCCCCCCCCCCCTCCCCCTTCCTTGCTCTATGTTCAAAGGCCGTTCAAAGGCCTCACAAACTCTATGCATTTAACATCAATCGCTAGAAATCAACCAAACAAGGAGCTAGTTTTTACTTCCTTGTGTACACCCCATGTTCTTGGAAATGTCTTGGTAAAGGCATCGCCAAAAAACTAAAATATTATTGTATTTGTCATTTTAAAGCCCTAGGGACCCTCAACAATGTTAAGTATGGAGCCTGATTTACCCTTGTAATTTTCTGTGGTAAAAGCGCACATTTGTAAGGCCCTCATTATGAGGAGAAGCCATCGTGTGTGAAGGAAAATCACTCACCGGAAACCAAAATTTTCACGGACAAGAATCAGGGGCAACTTTAGAGGCCTCGGGGGAGAAGGCCCCCAAGACTTTTTTTTCATCGGAATATTCCTTTTCGCCGGAATATTATGGCCGGCTGGCGGCCGGAAAGTCGTCGGAAAACAACCGATCGGATTGTCGGTGGTCCGAAGTCAATGGCCGGTCGCCGAATTCAAAAGCGGACTTGTCTTCTCAAGGGCGGCCACACATGGGCGGATTGGAGGGTCCGATTTGGACTTATTCGCACAAGGGCGGCTACACATGGCTGTCTCTCATAAGAGAGGGTAGCCCTTTTGGCCTATAAAAGGAGGCCATTTCTACACACATTTCATAGTGTGAATTTGATGCAACAAGGTGAGTGTGAGGTGGTGAGAGTGAAGCAAGGCGGGAGCTCTATTAAGGGTTTAATCCCTTTGTAAACTACTTCTTCTTTTGAAGTGCTAAAGCCATTGAGTGGCTGCTTTCCCGTGGACGTAGCCCACATTGGGTGAACCACGTATATCGTGTGTACTCTCTCTCTCTCTCTACTCTATAATCTCTTGTGTGTGAAATCTATCTCTCTCCATTAAGTAATCTACTCAAAAATCTATTTAGCTACGTCTTATTTTCTAACAACTGGTATCAGAGCAAGGTTTGCTCGTAGCTAAATTATCTCAAGGAAAGGATTCCTTGAATTGAGTGGGAGTTATGGCGGAGGAAGGGAAGCTCAAGATTGAGAAGTTCAATGGCAAAAACTACCAACATTGGAAGATGCATATTGAAGACTATCTCTACCAGAAGGACCTCTATTTGCCACTAGGCGGTCTTGCGAAGAAGCCCGCAACAATGGCAGATGAAGCATGGATTGTCCTTGATCGAAAGGCACTGGGGTTAAGCTTGGCGTCAACGGTTGCCTTCAATGTTTCGGAGATGAAGACCACGGAGGACTTGATGAAGTCACTTGACGACTTCTACGAGAAACCATCGGCATCCAATAAGGTATTTCTTATGAAGCGCTTGTTCAATCTAAAGATGGCAGAGAATGGTTCAGCTGCAGAACACCTAAATGACTTTAACACAAACATAAGTCAACTTCAATCAGTGAAAATAAATTTCGATGACGAAGTGCGAGCTCTCCTTATACTATCATCTCTACCGGATAGTTGGGACAGCCTTGTGATGGCTGTAAGTAATTCTATCTCTGGCACAAATACTCTTAAGTTTGATGATGTTGTGGGTGTTCTCCTAAGCGAGGAAATGCGAAGGAGAAGCACAGGAGAATCATCAAGTGCTTCACTATCAGTGGAAACAAGAGGAAGGCCTAAGGAGAGGTTCAAAAACCAAAAGGGTCGTGATCGCTCAAGGCGGAGCAAGTCACGCACAAATTTAGTTCTTGAATGCTAGAACTGCGGCAAGAAGGGCCACGTCAAGAAGGATTGCTGGTCCAAGAAGAAGAAGGAGACAAAGTCTCAAGACAACAAGCCAACATCGGAGGCCAATGTGGCAGGTAAAGTAGAGCTATATGCTCTAACTCTCTCATTAGACAATGTGTCTAATTTCTGGATAGTAGATTCCGGGGCTTCATTCCATGCGACACCACACAAGCAACATTTCCAAGACTACACCAAAGGTAATTTTGGGTATGTATACTTGGGAGATGATGAAGCTTGTGAGATTGTCGGCAAAGGTATAGTTTCTGTCAAAACTGCTAACGGAAATGAATGGAAGCTTAAAGATGTTAGGCATGTTCCTTCTCTTCACAAAAATTTGATCTCTACAGGACAATTGGACTATGAAGGTCACAACATTGCATTCGGAAACAAACGGTGGAAGATCTCAAAGGGATCTTTGGTGGTTACCAAGGGAGAAAAAGTCGGTACACTTTACTTGTGTACTGTTAGCACGCAACCTTCAGCTTGTGGAGCAACTACAGAAGTTGACAGTGCGGTGTGGCACTACCGACTTGGGCATATGAGTGCCAAAGGAATGCAAATCCTTCAAACAAAGAAGCTTCTACCAGGTTTGAAAGAAGTGGACTTAGAGTTCTGTGAAGATTGTGTTTATGGTAAACAAAAGAGGGTAAAATTTCAAAAATCAGAAAATGAAAGAAAAAATACAAAACTTGAGTTGGTTCATTCTGATGTTTGGGGTCCTGCAAGTACACCATCACTTGGTGGCTCATTGTACTATGTAACATTCATAGACGATGCGAGTAGAAAAACATGGGTTTATGTCATGAAGAATAAATCCGATATATTTTCCATATTTCAAAGGTGGAAAGCCTTTGTGGAAAATGAAACAGGTACCAAGGTTAAATGCCTCAGATCCGACAATGGAGGCGAATATTTCAGCCAAGCTTTTGAAAGCTTTTGTGCTAGCAATGGCATTCGGAGGCAAAGGACAACCCCAAGGACACCTCAACAAAATGGGATTTTGGAAAGGATGAACAGGACAATCATGGAACGAGCACGAAGCATGCGGCTACATGCAGGCCTACCGCTTGAGCTTTGGGCGGAAGCTGTAAGTACGTCTGTGTACTTAATCAATCGGTCACCCTCAACGGCATTGGATGGGGGAGTCCAGAAGAGGCATGGACAGGTAAATCGGTCAATTATGCATTTCTCAAAGTGTTTGGGTGTGAGGCTTTCATGCACATAGATAGAAGCCTAAGATCAAAGCTAGATGCAAAGTCCAAAAAGTGTTTCTTCATTGGCTATGGAGAAGGTGACTTTGGGTATCGCCTATGGAATCCTGAAGATGGTAAGATCTTAAGGAGTAGGGATGTAATTTTTAACAAACAAAATATGTACAAAGATTACTTGGAAAGAAAACAAACAAAAGAAACAGGTGATGAGTACATGGAGCTTGAGGACGGTGAAGACTCAAGGACTGTAAACGGTGACAATGTGCAACAACGCCAACCAAATGAGGAGCCTCAACCTATTCCCCGAAGATCTACAAGAGCAAGTAGACCTCCAGAAAGGTTTGTTCCTTCCTTCAACCATCTCTTGATCTCAGATTCTGGAGAGACGGAATCATACGAAGAAGCTATGCAACATGAATCCAAAGAACAATGGACGAAGAGCATGTAAGTGGAGATGGACTCACTACATCGCAACCAAACATGGGAGTTGGTTGAGTTGCCTAAAGGTAAGCGGACACTTTAAAACAAATGGGTGTACAAGCTGAAGGAAGAAGAAGGTGTGAAGAAAAGGTACAAGTCTAGGCTTGTGGTAAAAGGTTTTTCTCAAAAGAAAGGTATTGACTTCAATGAAATATTTTCTCCTGTTGTAAAAATGAACTCAATTAGACTTGTCTTAAGCCTTGTGGCTGCTCATGATCTAAATCTTGAGAAAATGGATGTAAATATGGCATTCCCTCACGGTGACTTAGAGGAGGAAACCTACATGCTTCAACCAAAGGGGTATGAAGTAAAAGGTAAGGAGAAAATGGTTTGCAGATTAAAGAAGAGCTTGTATGGTTTAAAGCAAGCATCAAGGCAATGGTACTTGAAGTTTGATCGATGGATGTTGGATCATGGATTCACAAGATGCAACTCGGATCACTGCGTCTACACGAAGAATTTGGGAGATGGGAAATTCATCATCCTAATGTTGTATGTTGATGACATGTTGATTGCAAGTGCTAACATGCAGGACATCAAAGACCTAAAAGAGGAGCTGTCCAAATCTTTTTCAATGAAATATTTAGGTGCTGCAAAGAGGATACTTGGTATGACAATATCAAGGGACGGGACGAAGAAGACAATAAAGCTATCTCAAAAAGATTACATCAAGAAGGTACTAGAAAGGTTTGCAATGCAAAATGCAAAACCAATTTCTACACCTTTGGCTGGTCATTTTAAACTAATGAAGGATATGTGTCCAAAGACACAAGAGGAGATAGCCTATATGTCTAAAGTTCCATATGCTGCAGCGGTAGCTTCTCTAATGTATGCTATGGTCTGGACAAGGCCAGACATTGCACATGCAGTGGGAGTTGTGAGTAGGTTCATGGAAAACCCAGGTAAAGAGCATTGGCAAGCTGTGAAGTGGATACTTAGGTATGTAAAAGGGACAACAACAAATGCTTTGTATTTTGGAGGAACTGATATTTTTCTAGAAGGGTATGCTGATGCAGATATGGCAGGTGACAAAGATACTCAAAGGAGCACTACTGGCTATGTGTTCACGATTGGAGGCACAGTAGTAATCTGGGCTTAAAAGCTCCAGAAAGTGGTTTCACTTTGTACCACGGAAGCAGAGTATGTAGCAATGACGAAGGCAAGCAAAGAAATTTTGTGGCTTCACAGATTCTTAGAAGAGCTTGGATTCAAACAAGACAATTGTGTCTTGTACAGTGATAGCCAAAGCGCTATCCATCTTGCAAAGAACTCAGCCTTTCATTCAAGGACAAAGCACATTGAGGTGAGATATCACTTCATACGCACTCTTTTGGAAGAGGGACAGCTAAAGCTAGGAAAGGTGCATACAAGTGAAAATCCTACAGACATGTTTATAAAGGTGGTCAACAAGGAGAAGTTGAGTTTTTGCTCATCTTCAATCGACATTCAAGGATAAGAAGCTAGAATGGAAAGCAGTCACAAGTTTGGTTTGGAGACCAGTCTCCAAGTGGGAGACTGTCAAGTATGGAGCGTGATTTACCCTTGTAATTTTCTATGGTAAAAGCGCACATTTGTAAGGCCCCCATTATGAGGAGAAGCCATCGTGCGTGAAGGAAAATCACTCACCGGAAACCAAAATTTTCACGGACAAGAATCAGGGGCAACTTTAGAGGCCTCGGGGGCGGAGGCCCCCGAGACTTTTTTTTCGCCGGAATATTATGGCCGGACGGCGGCCGAAAAGTGGTCGGAAAACAGCCGATCCGATGGTCGGTGGTCCGAAGTCAATGGCCGGTGGCCGGTGGCCGAATTCAAAAGCGGACTTGTCTTCTCAAGGGCGGCCACACATGGGCGGATTGGAGGGTCCGATTTGGACTTATTCGCACAAGGGCGGCTACACATGGCTGTCTCTCATAAGAGAGGGCAGCCCTTTTGGCCTATAAAAGGAGGCCATTTCTACACACATTTCATAGTGTGATGTCATAATAATCAATATCTAATTCTCCTAAATGATTTTCTCATATTAAACTGATCATTTAATGTGGGGAAGTGCCAAGGGAGAAAAAGCTAGAATATTGGTTAAGCTAGCAGACCGGCCACAGTTAGGGATCCAAAGGAGGGAAAATAGGGATCCAAAGGGGGGGCCATCTGCAAAAGAGCCATGTGAAACAATGGGCCAAAAAGACCCTAAGGTTCAGCCCATTAAGACTTCCAAAATGCTAAGGTTCCAAAATTCAAAGGTTGTGTCCAAAGGTCAACCCTAGGAAAAATTGGATGCTTTGTGTGTGCCCTAAAAGTCTTTCCACATCCCTACATGGGAGGGGGCGAGCCCCAAAGCTAGGGGATGAGAGAGAAAGCCACACACACACACACAGGCTCCCTTTACACAAAGGGAATGAGGGACACATGTCAGCTCCCTAGGCCAGATGCCCACAAGGTGTGCCCAATTCCTATTGGAAGACCCTTGAAGTGGACCAATGAGAATTAAGCTAGAGTAAATCTAGTTTAATTAATTTAAAAACATTTAATAAAAGAAACCAATGAGAATTAAGTCTCCTAGAAGACTATTGGGCAGTCTCCCAAAGGGTCCAATGAGCATTCAGGAGCCCCATGGCTTGCCTGATTCCTATTGGCCAGGAGACAAAGGGGTCCAATGAGAGTTTTGTTTAATTATTTAATTATCTAAAGCTCTCACAAAAGGGGAAAGGGGGACACATGTCTAAAGGCTATCACTTATGCTGCTTAATTCCTATTGGCTTGACCTGGGGAGGTCCAATGAGGCAAAAGCCAGACCTATTTAGCAGCTAGGGCTCGCCCAAGAGAGGGGGGGGGCTGATTTTTGCTTGGCATTGACACACACACACTCACACTTGACCATGTGTGAATGGAAAATACTCTATCTCCTCCCAAGCTTTAATGGAGAGCTCATCACCTACTCCAAGCTTGTGAGATAGAAGCCTACATCAACACTCTCTTGGCATGTGGATGCAAATCCAACCAAGAGCCAAGCTTCAATGCATGCTCATCTTCTCTACCAAGCTAATTACTAAGCTAAGCTATGCTAATATGAGTGATTATGTGAGGAGATGTACATCTTTCTCGTAAGATACTTCTTTTTCCTCTCAATCTACTCTCATACCCTGCTAGCTCTCACCATCTTCGAAGGTGTGTGAGGTCTTGGGTCTGAGAACGGGGATAATTCAAGTTGTGTTTGATTAAGTGTTTTGCTTGGTGTATGAAGCTTCCATCTTCATTGCACTAGCCAGTCTTGAAGGAACACAAAGAATTGTATTGTACAATGTCTCTCTTGATGGGAGAAACCATAATACAAAGCCTTTTGGAGGGGGGACCGGCTCCATGCAAATCCGGTCCTCAACTGTTGTCAATAACATTTAATTGCTCTCTCTTTTGAAAGTATTGTCGATGCTATCTAACTAGGTGTTATGCTTTTTGTTGCTCTCTCCACCCAAGCACTCTTGTAATTCTCATTAGGAATTTATTCTAATGAAATGCCCACTATGTTCATGCTAATTTCCGCTACACATAAGATTTTAGGCCATTAAATGTTACATTGGTATCAGAGCTCAAGGTTTCTCTTTTCTTGCTCAAGAAGGGAGGTCCTCAAGCTAGCTACAAATGGTTGGTATTATTAATTGCCTGTGAGTAAGTAGAATAGGGATTTTTCAGCCTTGCAGTGCGCCTGCCTTTGTGCAGTTAACGGGGCATCACCGTCGAGAGCTATGGTCTTAATAGTGGAGTCCTACGGGGCTTGCCTACGGCTTAACCACTATTGAGCTATTAGAAGCTTGACAGGAGCCGGTGCTGTTTTGGTGTCGAAAGACCCTCTCTTCTATTCCTTGCAATTAATGGTATTCGAGCCGCGGGTACAGTAGCTTGAGTGCTTTTTCTAAAGGGGTAAAGAGGAGTAGCAACTAGGGCTTGAAGTGCCAAAGTACACTTAAAAAGTTTACACCTAAAAGTTGTTAGAATGGCTGACAATAGTAAAGAGAGTGAAATTAATGTTGATAACTTTGATTTTGCTCATGAGCAAGCTACTAATGATGCTTCAATGCTTGTTAACTATCTTGTTTCTAGGCTTCAACAAGCCATGGGCAATCCATCTCTCCAAAGTGAAGTGCAACAGCAGCTCCGTGCTCACGGGATTCTCCAAGCTCATCACCATGACGAGAGAACACCTAGGAAGCCTCCTTGTGAGACTACCAAAAGAGGTCTCTCTCCGATTCGGGAAGAAGAAGAGAATCCATATGAAGGGCTCAAGAACTTACTTCTTGATGATGCATCTCCTTCCCAAAGGAGAACTCAAGAGCCTCCACCGAAGGAACGAGAAAGAAGCGAGTCTCCCGCCACCTCGGCGGAGATGGCTCCATGAAGACGGCGGGCTAAACGCTCTCCATCACCACCAAAGCGGAGAAGACCATCACACTCTTCTCCACGCCATAATTCAAAGAGGGATGATAAAAAGCAAGAGAAGAAAAAGGCGAGAAAGAGGACACCCTCTTCTCCATCTTCTTCATCCTCTTCCTCTTATGAAAGCTATGGTGAAGACAACAAAGATCAAGACAAGAAAAAGGCGAGAAAGAGGTCACCCTCTTCTCCACCTTCTTCAAATTCTTCATCTTCTGAAGAAAGTGATGGTGCAACTTTTGAACCATCAAAAAGAAGAGGCCATAGGAAATCCTATGCCGCATGGAAGAGGTCGTCCAAGCTGAAGAAATTCAAAGAGGGAGGGAAGAGTATCTCTTTCCTTACCTATGATGGCACCTTCGGTGCTACAGACAAAGTTTTGGCCTTTATCCAACAATTCGATGCGGCGTTTGGAGATGAGGGCTTCACGGAGTCCTCTAAGCTACGCCATGTATCTATGCACTTTCAAAAGTCCGCCAGACAATGGTGGTCTAGCCTACGAGCCAACGGTGAAGCTCCACGAACATGGAAGGCTTTAAGAGCTTCCATTATGAAGCAGTTTTTGGCCACCGATGCCAAAGACAAAGTACACACTGAATGGCGAAGCTTAAATCTCTCTCCCAATGAATCCATCCACAAATATGTAGACAAGTTTTGGGACCTACAACTCAAAGCCACTGTCTTCAAAAAGTTGGATTTTGGAGAGCAAAAGCAACAATTTTGTGCGGGCTTAACCGAAGAAATGGCGGAGTATGTCAACTCCCAAAGGCCACGTACCATATCGGCGGTAATACACCATACTATGGTGGCCTTGCGAATCAATTTCCAAATGGGGGGTAAAAGAAATAATAAGCCCCCGGAAAACAAGGGTTCCAATGAGCCTAAGGGGAAGGACAATGTCCAAAAGTCTCCTAAGGGCAATTCTAACAAAGCTAAAGAGAAGGGAGTTTACAAAGGAAAGAATAAACTCTCTCCTGAAGAGCTTGAGCGTTATCGTAAAGATAACCGGTGTTTCAAGTGCGGCGAACAAGGGCATGCGTACCGCGCTTGTCCCCAAAAGAACAACCGCCAAGATCCTCCTAGAGCTTCTCTGGTTGAAATCCAAGAGGAGGAGATTCATCAAACTCACCACAAAGGATCTCCTCTATGCCATGCTTGGGGAAAGGTAAGAGAACATGATGCTTTTATTCTCTTTGACCCTGGTTCTACTCACAATTTCATATCTATGGAGTTAGCCACCAAGCTAGGCATACAATCCTACGAGATGGGAGATATCCTACCCGCAGACAGTGCCTTCAAGGGGCAAGAAGCTTCAGTCACTCCCTTAATCGGGAAATTGAGGCTTCATGTCCAAGGCTATGTGGACAAAGAGGACTTCTTTATCTCTCCTCTCAAGCATGAGGATGTAATCCTAGGGGCACCATGGTTTGACCGCCTGGCTGCCCATGTTAAATTTCCTGAAAGGAGAATCTCCTTTAAGTTCAGGGAAAAGGACATGTATATAGATGCTAAGGAGATGGGTAACACCATCCCCATTGTACATACACCAGCTTTCAACAAGTCAATAAAGAGCTCTGATACCAATGTAACATTTAATGGCCTAAAATCCTATGTTCATGCTAATTTCCGCTACACATAAGATTTTAGGCCATTAAATGTTACATTGGCCTACCATGAGAGTGAACATACACGAGTATGTTTCCAAATGTGTGGTATATCAAAAGACAAAATTTGATAGAGGGAAGCAACTTGGATTGCTTCAACCCTTGCCAATCCCTAATTCACCTTGGGAGAGCATATCCATGGATTTTATCTTTGGATTGCCTAAGTCTATCCATGGGAATACGGGAATATGGACGATAGTAGACAGGTTCAGTAAACAAGCTCATTTTATACCTGTCAAAAAGACTATCAAAGCCCATCAAATGGCAACCCTCTTTATTTCACAAATTTTCAAGTACCATGGCTTGCCAATGTCCATAGTGTCGGATAGAGATCCTAGAATAACCAGTAATTTCTGGAAGGGTCTCTTTGAGAATTTAGGAACAAGGCTAAACTTCTCTTCGGCCTATCATCCACAAACTGATGGCCAAAGTGAAATAGCTAACCTAACCATTCTCGATCTACTAAAAGCCTATGTAACGGAAGTAGATCAAAGATCCCAATGGGAGAAGTACTTACCTTTAGTAGAGTATGCTTACAATAACACTGTACATACTTCCACAGGAAAAGCACCTTTCGAGGTAATTGAGGGAAGATCAAAAAGTCCCTTTCTACTTAAGGTACATGGGAAGATCTTCGCTGCAGATGAGTATAGCCGAGACCTACAAGAATCTTTCCAAAAGATTAAGGATGCTATCTCTATCTCACAGCAAAGGCAAAAGGCTGCTGCTGACAAGCACAGAAGAGCCCAAACCTTTAAAGAAAACGATTGGGTCTTGTTAAAGTTTCCCAAGGCTCGATTAAGGCACACGACGGGCAAGAATCCTACGGGCCACCAAAAGTACTATGCTAAACTAGCAAAAAGGTACTATGGTCCCTTCCAGATTCTTAGGCCAATCAATGAGATGGCCTATCAACTTAAGTTGCCCAATCATTGGCTCATACACAATGCTTTTCATGTGAGCCTATTAAAGCCTTACAAAGGAGAGCCACCTCAAGAACCAACTATTGAAGACCCACCGGAGATCGAGGACCACGAGGAGGTGCTGCAGCCCGAGTCCATTCTCCGACATGAAGACAAGGTATTAAGAGGCGGTAAGACTATCCGACGATATCTTATTAAGTTTAAGAATTATCCTTTTGAAGATGCTAGATGGATGCAAGGCATACAATTAAAGGATAACCTAAACCTTGTCAATGCTTACAATGCTTCCCAAGAGTAAGCAAATGTACAAAATGTTAAAAATGAACAAAATTTTTGTCTTATAAGACTCTCTTTTTCTTTATTAGTGCACAAAAATGAAGTAGTATGCATGCTTAGATCAAGTTTGCGGAGACGACGTCTCCCAAACACCAAGTAGAGCTTGTCACTCTACTATGGAAGACTGATAGGACTAATGTGCGGACATGCTTGCGGCAGCCTCAGGCTCTCAAGCGCCAAATGGACTAGTCATCCATTATGGAATGATGTCGTAGGGTAACATAGGGATCCTCTACCCGCTAAGAAAAGGACTCATGCATATGCTTTATCTTCCCTACACCATAGTCGAGGACGACTATGATTTCAAGAGAGAGGTAATGTCATAATAATCAATATCTAATTCTCCTAAATGATTTTCTCATATTAAACTGATCATTTAATGTGGGGAAGTGCCAAGGGAGAAAAAGATAGAATATTGGTTAAGCTAGCAGACCGGCCACAGTTAGGGATCCAAAGGAGGGAAAATAGGGATCCAAAGGGGGGGCCATCTGCAAAAGAGCCATGTGAAACAATGGGCCAAAAAGACCCTAAGGTTCAGCCCATTAAGACTTCCAAAATGCTAAGGTTCCAAAATTCAAAGGTTGTGTCCAAAGGTCAACCCTAGGAAAAATTGGATGCTTTGTGTGTGCCCTAAAAGTCTTTCCACATCCCTACATGGGAGGGGGCGAGCCCCAAAGCTAGGGGATGAGAGAGAAAGCCACACACACACACACAGGCTCCCTTTACACAAAGGGAATGAGGGACACATGTCAGCTCCCTAGGCCAGATGCCCACAAGGTGTGCCCAATTCCTATTGGAAGACCCTTGAAGTGGACCAATGAGAATTAAGCTAGAGTAAATCTAGTTTAATTAATTTAAAAACATTTAATAAAAGAAACCAATGAGAATTAAGTCTCCTAGAAGACTATTGGGCGGTCTCCCAAAGGGTCCAATGAGCATTCAGGAGCCCCATGGCTTGCCTGATTCCTATTGGCCAGGAGACAAAGGGGTCCAATGAGAGTTTTGTTTAATTATTTAATTATCTAAAGCTCTCACAAAAGGGGAAAGGGGGACACATGTCTAAAGGCTATCACTTATGCTGCTTAATTCCTATTGGCTTGACCTGGGGAGGTCCAATGAGGCAAAAGCCAGACCTATTTAGCAGCTAGGGCTCGCCCAAGAGAGGGGGGGGGCTGATTTTTGCTTGGCATTGACACACACACACTCACACTTGACCATGTGTGAAGGGAAAATACTCTATCTCCTCCCAAGCTTTAATGGAGAGCTCATCACCTACTCCAAGCTTGTGAGATAGAAGCCTACATCAACACTCTCTTGGCATGTGGATGCAAATCCAACCAAGAGCCAAGCTTCAATGCATGCTCATCTTCTCTAACAAGCTAATTACTAAGCTAAGCTATGCTAATATGAGTGATTATGTGAGGAGATGTACATCTTTCTCGTAAGATACTTCTTTTTCCTCTCAATCTACTCTCATACCCTGCTAGCTCTCACCATCTTCGAAGGTGTGTGAGGTCTTGGGTCTGAGAACGGGGATAATTCAAGTTGTGTTTGATTAAGTGTTTTGCTTGGTGTATGAAGCTTCCATCTTCATTGCACTAGCTAGTCTTGAAGGAACACAAAGAATTGTATTGTACAATGTCTCTCTTGATGGGAGAAACCATAATACAAAGCCTTTTGGAGGGGGGACCGGCTCCATGCAAATCCGGTCCTCAACTGTTGTCAATAACATTTAATTGCTCTCTCTTTTGAAAGTATTGTCGATGCTATCTAACTAGGTGTTATGCTTTTTGTTGCTCTCTCCACCCAAGCACTCTTGTAATTCTCATTAGGAATTTATTCTAATGAAATGCCCACTATGTTCATGCTAATTTCCGCTACACATAAGATTTTAGGCCATTAAATGTTACAGTGAAGTTGATGCAACAAGGTGAGTGTGAGGTGGTGAGAGTGAAGCAAGGTGGGAGCTCTATTAAGGGTTTAATCGTTTTGTAAACTACTTCTTCTTTTGAAGTGCTAAAGCCATTGAGTGGCTGCTTTCCCGTGGACGTAGCCCACATTGGGTGAACCACGTATATCGTGTGTACTCTCTCTCTCTCTACTCTATAATCTCTTGTGTGTGAAATCTATCTCTCTCCATTAAGTAATCTACTCAAAAATCTATTTAGCTACGTCTTATTTCCTAACAAACAAGAGCGGCCACAAGGGCGTACAAAATGGCCAAACAGGGCCATTTGGTGTTCCCTTGTGGCCCCTCTTGTTGAGGGTCCCTAGGAATTTAAAATGACAAATAGATCTTGTTTTCAATGTATGTCCATGAGATAGAGGTGTAGCATTTGATGTACTTAGAGAACACCCCCCCCCCCCCCCCCCCCCCCTTTTTCTTTGTGTTCAAAGGCCCCGAGCATTCACTATGTAAAATTTTCCTATATCACGTGTGTTCGCGATAAGGGATTAAAAGTAGCCCTTATAGGCCTTATCTATACATGTTTATGTAGCTTTACAAGAATATAAAATCCCTTCTATTGAACACATTTTCTATGCTACACATACTTTAGTGAGCTCCCCGGGTCAAAGGCCTCACAAATCCTGTGCACTAAAATTTACAACACTAGAAATTGACCGAACAAGGAGCCAATTTTAACTTCCCTGTGTCCACCTCGTGTTCTTGGGAATGTTTTGGTAAAGCCATTTCTTTTGTATTTGAAACCACATGTGATCCCTATTGTTATAGCATCCAACAAAAAGTTAATTGATTAGTAGTTTACATAGGCTGGAGTGGTACATATCTTCTATGTTAACAATGAATGTATTGATAGCCGTTTTTCGGCTCTTTGTAATTGTCACAGTGAGTTACCTCACCCTACCAAAATCACCCAAACACTGTGGCTATCCCTACCATTTCACTGTACATAGGCGTGCGTGAGTCACGGGACTTTTCCCATATCTTCTTAAAAAACCCTCAATTAGCCTAGTCATTGGGCTAGTTGAGCCAAAAAAATAAAAAAATAAAAAAAAATAAGTATATTATGGCCCATGCGTATGTAAATATTTCTTTGTATATAGGGCCTAAATAAAAGATTTTTTCATAATTATTTTGGTATTTATTTAAATATTTCTACCTAGGTGTGTGTTATTTATGCTCTGTACATTGCCTCACCATTACCAAAATTTTTTCTTACCATTTTTCATACTCTTTATTCCATATAGAATTATTTTCATGTAAGGTTCTCTTATATTTGGTGTAACTCCACCCCAACAAAAATCCAAAAAAACTAGTTTTATTTATGTGTATATTTTTTCACTATTGTGATTTTTCCCTTCCTACATCTATTTTGTTTTTTTTTCTAAAAAATTAGAACACCAAAAATATTTATCTTTTTATGGTAGCCTCATAATGAGAGAGATTTCTTTTGACCCCTTTATATTTTTTTTCACCTATATTATTTATATTTGATATGTACATATTTTTTAGACCCCTCAATATTTGATTTTCTTAGTTGTACTATTCACTTATATCATAATCTCAACAATATCTTCAATTATAGACCTACCAAATAAGGTCAAGGGTAGGTGGCATGCATACATGCACTATGGAGGGCTTACTCTTGGAGTTATTCAAAAGAATCATCCAAAGAAGGACCCCACAAGGACCTTGTGCAGTGGAAAAAAACGGTCAGTTTTGCTAAATTTTTAAAGTTCACTTGCTCTCCGAATCTGAAAAGGTGATACAAACAAAAGTTGTAGCTCGTGGGCTGAACTTTTGCCTCAAATTTTTTCATATTTTTTTGAGCTACGAGCTGTGAGCTATGATTTTATTAGTGGACCCCAGTTTTCCCATGCTATGCAGCCACACTCTCTCTTCCACTTTATCATTTTCCCCTTTCACACACACTTCTCCACTCATCATCCCCACCTCTCTCACCACTCCTCTCTGCACCCTACTCACCTTCTCCTCAACCTTGAAGAATAAGAGAAACCATGGTGAACTCATACCTCCCACACACAATTCCATTCCAAAATTGACCACCTAGTCTCATTTTTCCTCCTCCAAATTACCCATATCTATAAAAAAACCACAAAATTCAGCCTCTTCTCTTAAAAGACAGCATCATGGTGGTTGATTACTCAGCTTCAATTACCTTGTCTCTCAAGGAAGGTCAAGAGTGGAGAAAAAATGTACGGTCAAAGCTAGTGGACCGTCAACAAGCGTCAAAAATTGGCCCTACTCAAGACACTTGGAGCATCAACCTTGTAAGAAATCCACCTTTTCTTACCTCTTAAGAGTTTTTCTTCCTTATTTGTATCCTACATGGATACTCCCATTGTAAATATCCAATTCCATTTGTAAATTAATACTAACTCTCTAACACTAACCCACTATGAAAAGTCCTATCACCTCCATTTCTCTCCTCTCTCTTTTTCCACCAACTTCTTGATAATTCCAAGCAAAAGAAATTAGATAAATTGTGGAAAATCTAACCCAACCATGGTTAGAGGAGTAACCCTAGCCTTCAAAATTGCTATAAAAGGAGGGTGTAGCTAGCACAAAAAAGGGGGAGCCATAAGCAAGAGCACTATGCTATAGCTTGAGAAGCCAAGCTCAACCTCTCTAGAAGGAGCTCTTGAGTGGAAGCTCATTGTCTTATGCATGTGCATGTGTTGTAATAGGGGATTAGCAAGGGAACTCTATGCCATTGTAAGAGAGAGAGTGATCATTCAATTGAGAGTAGGAAATCTATCATTTCTCCTACTAGTGTAAGCCCAACATTTGCTGAATCAAGGAGGGTGGATTTGGACTAAGCTTGGATACTTCGTCTCCCTTCCAACGTGAAGTAATGGACAACAATGATGTGTAAGTGTCTTGGTGTTTTTTGTTAAGTTCTTGATAGCTTGTCTCTGGTGTTGTCATCAATCTAGCCATAAATCCCACATATTGTAAGAGGGCGATAGGGTGGAGAGGACTCCCCTGGCTTTAAGACAGTGATTGGGGTGGCTTTTCTTGTGATGTGTTGTGGTGAAATTTACGCAAGCTATGTTGAACAAATACTAATTTCACTTTGATTTGTCATGAGAGATTTGTAAGAAGGTATTAATGCAACAAGCACCCCCTCCCCCTTTCTCTCTCTTTCTTACATATATATATTTATGTTTGCTTGATCATTAACGATACACTTCAAAGCAGCCCGAGCACCATCTCTCTCTCTCTCTCTCTCTCTCTCTCTCATGTTTTAGTGTGTGAGAGTGTTCCATTGGTGTTAGGGTTAGTGTAAATTCCTTGCTTGTTTGTGGGTTGCTCTAACGATTCTCCTCTTTTGCGTCCTAGTTCGCTCTTAAACTAGGTGGTGCCCCTTGTGTAGTTGGGATTTGGCTCTGGGTTTGTTGTTTTGGTTTGTGTTGTGTTGTGCCCCAGCCCCATTGAGCAGCACGGGAGCCTTGAAGGGTGTCTAGAGGTTGCTCTTTTTGTTGCCCGTCCCGGACCGCCTCAAATTGGTGCCCCCAAGGAGGACGGCTTGTGTATTTTTGTGTAGAATCAACCTTTAGCATATTCAAGTAGTTTGCATGAATCACGAAAATTTGTATGATCCCTTCATTCCCATTGCAAGACAAAAGGTACACATAATTGTTAGTACTAAGTTGCAATTTCAACGTGTCATTCGTAGAATTTTAGGTCCTCTTAGGTTGGCCGAGATAAACGCTTCAGTAAATCCTTTTATTTTTCCCCTCATTAGGTACGACCTTAGTTTGGACGTCTATATTTTTGTTTTGTTTTAAGCATTAGGTCATGCATAGACCATGGATAATGGCCCAGGAATAGAGGTTTTCCCCTTCCATTTCACTCCACACATTAGAATAAACATTGCAATTAGTAGGAAAATCCATTTTCAACAACGTATGGTGTTCATGTTTGGTGCCCAAAGAGTAGGAGAAATTCTCGCATCACCAAACCCTGTCATTCTACCTCTTATTGATTATCATAGGTCGTTTGATGTGAATATCTTTATTTTGTTGTAGAATAGATTGCAAGCTAGAAAACATTATTGTGTAAATCTTTTTAAGAAAGAAAAACAAAAACGCGTCACTTTGAAATCAATTCAATGGAGAGCCAACGCCAAATGTCTGGATATCCTCTTTTCTTTGGAGAGCCTGGAGAGGATGCAGAATTATTTCTAGCAAATTTCAAGATGTCTTGCCGTATCAAGAGGATAGTAACTGATCAAGAACGTGTAGAAATGTTTGAGGTGGTCCTTAGGAAAGATGCTAGCACTTGGTTTGACTTTTTGCCTGAGGAAGTTAAAGGGAATTACACGGAAGTTTTGAATCGTTTCAAGAAATACTTCTTTGATCCCCAAAACACTCAGAAATTATGGCAAGACATTGTTTCTCATAAGCAAAAAGACTTAGATAACTACTACTTGTACAAGCAAGAGTTCCTACGTCTTTGGGCTCTATGGATACGAAATGTTGCTAACCCTGGTGATGGTGTAGAATTTCTAAAGAAGGAGAGGTTCATAGCCGGACTCTTTCCTGAACTTAAGGTAAAAGTTGAGGCGGGTGCACCTGCTACTTTTGATGCAGCTAAAACTAGGGCTGCTAAGAAGTATAGGAAACTCAAGTGCTTAAGGGGAGAGGTTCCAATAGAAGGTCTTAGACCCAAAGGTAAGTCACAAGCATCAACATCTAGGGAGCTTCCTGAGGTAGCGGCTGAAGTTATTGAGAAGTTAAATGAATCTTTAAGCAGCTTGTCAATTCACCTTGCACAAGCTGTAGGTCCAAAGGGACAAGCAAAGAAGTCTGAAGAGCGAGATCCACGACCTAGGAGAGTCTTGCAATGTTGGAATTGCGGAGAGTTTGGACATGGGATGTATAATTGTCCTTGGCCCCGTGGAGAGCCAGGGAGACCTAACTTGAATTACCCAGTGATGAATGCAGGAGAAGGAGCTGGTCAACAACCAAGGCTTCTACAAAGGCCAAATGGACCAAGACCACCTCCACAAGGGGTAGAAGGAGTTCCACCTTTGCCATATCCAAATGTGCATGTGGTAGAGGTGACAAATTCAAATGAGGTTGACATGGAAGCCAATGGCATTAAGCGCGGCCGAGGGAAAGGTAAAGAGAAAGAAGCAATCACATCACAGAGTGACCATGGACAAGGCAAAAAGGCAAAGGAGACCAAGGAAACCAAGAGGACTCGACGTCGTATCAACCTCCAAGACTTCCCTCTTGGACATGGTATGGCTCCGTACAACTTGTTGGAAGACATGAGAGGTAAGGGTCCTGATATTTCATGGCCTCAATTTCTTGCATTATGTCCACAAGTAAGGAGAGATTTAACAAGGGCAGTTAGCACTAGGAGAAAGGTAAAAGAGAGTGTGCCTGTTGTAAAAATTGCACAAGCTGAAATGAATGAGGACATTACACCGGTGCTAGACTGTTACATCAAAGGAAGATTGGTTAGGAAAGGTCTAGTGGATGGGGGTGCACAAATTTGCATCATGACAGAGGGACTCATGCAAAGACTAGGAATGCACATCCATGAGACACCTGAAATCAAATTCAAGATGGCAAACAATAGCAAGGCTAGGTGTGTAGGCATTTGTAAAAATGTCTTTGTAGAGGCCTTTGGCATTAAGAAAGCGGTGAATTTTTATGTTATGTCGACCAAGGGAAGTGGTTATCCATTTATCCTAGGAAGACCATGGCTAATGAAAATGCGAGCTTTGCAGGATTGGGAGAGTGGGAAATTAATTTGCAGGAACGACAATCATAAGAAGGTTGTCTTTGACATGAAGGAGCAACACCAAGAGGAGCTCCATGAGGAATCATCTCAAAGTGAGACGGAAGAAGGTTGGACCGATAGCACTTCAGAAGAAGAAAGTAGCGGCAGCATTACTGAAGAGGAGTCCTCCATTGAAGTCATGGGGGTAAGGTTTAAGCCAAACAACCAGGAGACCTCTTCTCGAGGTTTGGAAGAGGTAGGTTCCCAAGAGAACCAAAAGGTGGAAGATGAAGGAATGTTAGAAGGTATGTTGTCTATAACACTTACAAAGGATGAAAGAGAGGAGTTCAAATGTGTGCTAAGGAAATTTCCGAGGCTTTTTGCTAAAGACTACACCAATGTGCGTGGAGTAGATGTTGTTCAACACAAGATTGAGTTGAAGCCAGAGGCCACACCTAAAGCTCAGAAGCTACGAAGGCTAGGAGTTATAAAGGAACAGGCTCTACTCAAGGAGGTAAGAAAGCTTCTAGTAGTAGGTTTCATTTATCCAGTGGAGAATTCAGAGTGGGTCTCTCCTGTTGTTGTCACTCCTAAGAAATATGGCAAGTGGAGGGTGTGTGTGGATTACCGTACCCTCAATGAGGCAACAAAAAGAGATCACTTTCCCCTCCCATTCCAGGATGAGATACTAAATGAGGTAGCTGGTCATGAGAAGTACACTGTGTGCGATGGTTACTCAGGTTACTTTCAAATAGGGATTGCATTGGAGGATCAATTGAAAACAACCTTTATCACTCCTTGGGATTGTTATGCTTTTAGAGTCATGCCATTTGGTCTGACAAATGCTCCTGCAACATTCCAACGTTTCATGAACATGGTGTTTCAAGCATTCTTTGGAAAGTCAATTAGGGTGTTGATTGATGATTTCTACATTTATAGCTCAAAATCATTGCATCTACAAAGGGTAGAAGAAGGTTTAAAGAAGCTCTACGACATGGGAGGTCAACTCAACCCCGACAAGTGCCACATAGGTGAGGATGAAGTGATCTTGCTCGGTCACAAGGTTTCCTATAAAGGCATTGAGGTGGATCCTTCAAAGGCAAAGGCTCTTATTGAGCTCCCATCACCGAAGAGTCTTAAGGAGGTCATCTCTTTCATTCAGAAGGTGAAGTATATGTCACGCTTCATTCACTTAGCCTCGGAGTTGCTTCATCCTTTGCAAAAGTTGACACAACAAGTAGAATTTGCATGGTCTGATGAGCTTGAAGAGTATTTTTGTAACATTAAAATCATTTTGTCAGAGCTACCAACACTCATGCCTCCTTGTTGGGAGTACACATTCTTTGTTAGCTCTAGTGTTGGAAGGGAAACAATTGGTGCTGTGTTGCTACAACAAGATCCCCACAGTACAAGGATGCGACCCATCTACTTTGCTAGTAGGGTCATGAATGCTTCGGAGAGAGACTACACAGAAGCAGAACTCATGATGCTTTCTCTCATGTTTGCGGTGAGAAAGTTTAGATCCTACCTGCTACCAAAACCTTTTGTAATTCTCACTGCAGAAAATTTGTTCCCTTGGGTGTCATCTCAAATGAATCTTAGTACTAGGATCTCAAAGTGGATTATGGAGTTGCAAGAGTTTCAATAATCTTTCAAGGTAGAAGATAGTGTGCGTGCACAATTGGCAGGGATTCTCACTTATAGGGTGCATGAAAAGGAGATTAAGGTGCCTGAAGTAAAGACCCTACCATTGTCACCACCAAAAAGTATTCCTAATGCTTTTACCTTGTTCTTTGATGGAGCTTTTCGTCGAGCCACAGGAAAAGCAGGGGGAGGGCTAGTGTTGCTCAACCCAAGTGGAGAGGTGGTCATGAAAGAGAAGTTCAATCTACCAAGTTCAGCTAGCAACAATGAAGTAGAATATGACACTCTACTTCATGGTTTGAAGATGTGCATTGGCCAAGGGATACAACATCTCATGGTAAAAGGAGATGCACTTCTCATTGTTAAACAGATTTTAGGCATTTGGGCATGCAAGAATGAAATCTTAAGGACAAAAGTTCATGCCATTCGTAGGATGTTTAATCAGTTTGAAGAAGTGCAACTATATCATATTCTGAGGAAACAAAATGAAGATGCCGATTTACTTGCACAACAAGCAGTTACATGTGTTGAGAGAGAAGTGCAGGTCATCATGGTGGCAGCAGCTGTCAAGCAACCGAGATACCAGGGATTGGAGTCATTGACTCCCATTATTAGCTACATTTTGGAGGGCGAGTTTCCACAAGACTTCACAAAGGCTCAGAAGAGGAGACTCATGAAGAAGGCAAGTTTCTATCTCTTCCTAGAAGGCTCCCTCTATCAAAGAGGGAAGGATCAAGTGTGCAGAAGAGTACCAACTATCGAGGAAATTCCAGCCATTCTAAAAGGTTTGCATGAAGAGGCATGTGGTGGTCATTTTGCCCAAGAATCAACTGTGAAGAAGATTTTGCTTGCAGGGTATGTTTGGCCAAGCTTGCATGTGGATGTTCAACATTGGTGTAAAAGCTGTCACAATTGTCAGATAAATGGAAATCGAAGGTTGGTGCATGGCCCGAGGCAAATAGTGCTTGCAAATGGACCGTTTGAAAAGTGGGGCATTGATGCTATGGGTCCTCTACCTAGGACAAAAAATGGTAAACTCTACATTCTAGTGGCTGTAGACTATATGACTAGGTGGGTGGAAGCACAAAGTGTGGCAAAGGTAAATGAGAAGACAGTGAGCAAATTCGTCTACACTCACATTTGTTGTAGATTTGGCACACCTTTGGAGATTGTTTCTGATAATGGTCCAGGGTTTAGAAAGGGATTGCTCACAGAAGTCTGTGAAGAACTTCACATTCTACATCGTCACAGTACACCCTACTATCCCCAATCAAATGGTTTGGTAGGAAAAGCTAATGGTGTCATTGCAGGCATCATTAGAAAGATGGTGAAAAACAAGACAAAGTTGTGGGATGACTTCTTGGATGGTGCCTTGTGGGCGTATCGAACCACATATAGGGAAGCCACGAAGTTCACACCATTTCACTTGGTCTATGGTCAAGAGGCTTTACAGCCAATTGAGCTAAACATTCCAACAATGCGAGTTCATGGCAAATCAGCACAAGATGATCAAGAGGTATGGATGGATCGACTGCTTACATTAGCTGAGCTTGAGTGGAAAAGAGAAGCAGCATACGAGTGCTATAAGAGGAAAGCCACACAGACAAAGGAGAAGCTTGACAAGAAACTGAAGGACAAAGGCATCAATGAAGGAGATCTTGTGCTAAGGTATGACAATCGACTCGATAATCGTTTTGATGCCAAATTTGAAACAAGATGGCAAGGGCCATACATAGTCAAGAAGGCTTTCAATTCAAGTTACTATCAGCTTATGGACTTGAATGGTAAAGAGCACTCCAGGAAAGTAAACGGGTATCGCTTGAAGCCCTATTTGAGTCGCCTTCTACCAAAGGATCTACCAAAGATCTGTCAAAAGGCCACTGTCTCATGTAAGTATTGTTACATGAAGCATGAGTGTAACTCTAGCCAAAATTCTGAGGGGCCAAACAATAAAGATCTCGTCAAGGACTCTGAAGCACTCTCTTTGGAAAAGATGCTCTATGATGGTACATGAAAATACCATCATCCAGGGGGAGGGCTAATGATAGCCGTTTTTCGGCTCTTTGTAATTGTCACAGTGAGTTACCTCACCCTACCAAAATCACCCAAACACTGTGGCTATCCCTACCATTTCACTGTACATAGGCGTGCGTGAGTCACGGGACTTTTCCCATATCTTCTTAAAAAACCCTCAATTAGCCTAGTCATTGGGCTAGTTGAGCCAAAAAATAAAAAATAAAAAATAAAAATAAGTATATTATGGCCCATGCGTATGTAAATATTTCTTTGTATGTCGGCTTGTGTATTTTTGTGTAGAATCAACCTTTAGCATATTCAAGTAGTTTGCATGAATCACGAAAATTTGTATGATCCCTTCATTCCCATTGCAAGACAAAAGGTACACATAATTGTTAGTACTAAGTTGCAATTTCAACGTGTCATTCGTAGAATTTTAGGTCCTCTTAGGTTGGCCGAGATAAACGCTTCAGTAAATCCTTTTATTTTGCCCCTCATTAGGTACGACCTTAGTTTGGATGTCTATATTTTTGTTTTGTTTTAAGCATTAGGTCATGCATAGACCATGGATAATGGCCCAGGAATAGAGGTTTTCCCCTTCCATTTCACTCCACACATTAGAATAAACATTGCAATTAGTAGGAAAATCCATTTTCAACAACGTATGGTGTTCATGTTTGGTGCCCAAAGAGTAGGAGAAATTCTCGCATCACCAAACCCTGTCATCCTACCTCTTATTGATTATCATAGGTCGTTTGATGTGAATATCTTTATTTTGTTGTAGAATAGATTGCAAGCTAGAAAACATTATTGTGTAAATCTTTTTAAGAAAGAAAAAAAAAAACGCGTCACTTTGAAATCAATTCAATGGAGAGCCAACACCAAATGTCTGGATATCCTCTTTTCTTTGGAGAGCCTGGAGAGGATGCAGAATTATTTCTAGCAAATTTTAAGATGTCTTGCCGTATCAAGAGAATAGTAACTGATCAAGAATGTGTAGAAATGTTTGAGGTGGTCCTTAGGAAAGATGCTAGCACTTGGTTTGACTCTTTGCCTGAGGAAGTTAAAGGGAATTACACGGAAGTTTTGAATCGTTTCAAGAAATACTTCTTTGATCCCCAAAACACTCAGAAATTATGGCAAGACATTGTTTCTCATAAGCAAAAAGACTTAGATGACTACTACTTGTACAAGCAAGAGTTCCTACGTCTTTGGGCTCTATGGATACGAAATGTTGCTAACCCTGGTGATGGTGCAGAATTTCTAAAGAAGGAGAGGTTCATAGCCGGAGTCTTTCCTGACCTTAAGGTAAAAGTTGAGGCGGGTGCACCTGCTACTTTTGATGCAGCTGAAACTAGGGCTGCTGAGAAGTATAGGAAACTCAAGTGCTTAAGGGGAGAGGTTCCAATAGAAGGTCTTAGACCCAAAGGTAAGTCACAAGCATCAACATCTAGGGAGCTTCCTGAGGTGACGGCTGAATCTTTAGCAATACCAAAGAAATAGATACCATTAGCTAATGAATAGGGATATTTATGAAGATTTGATAGCAAAACCTTTTCAACACTACTCAAAAAGGTGGAAACTCAAAGGCTTTACAATATATGTATGCTGAAACACGCATCAATAATATGTCACCGCTATACATCAACACCTCCATCTCAAGTTGTCATTTATCTACGTCAAGTTGTCTAATAATTTAGCTTTCTTAACTTGTGAAACGTTGCTAATTGTCTATATTCAACATCCCCAAATGAGGACATGTTGACAAAGGTTATGATCCACTTTAATAAGAATAACCATTAGTGATTAAACTAAAATCAAAATATTTCTTGAATTTCTTCGTGGTGGAGTGATTAAGACTTGATACTTGAAACGTCTTACATGCAAATCAAAATATCCATAAAGGACAACAATTTTTCTCAAATCTGTATGAAACTCCACTAATCTAAATTAGACACGCTCACTCAATATGAGACACCATTTAACAAAAAAACATATTTATATTGCATTTATAGAGGAGTCCAACCTTATGAAAATACCTATAAACGGAGACAATGTTGTTGATGTTAGGTTTCTCTTACAAGTATTTGTCTTCCTCATCTAGAGATTCATATACACTTGAGTATTTGTGTCTCTATGACACTGAGAAAGATAGTAGTACTTTATGGATGGCTTTTCTAAGAGCTCCTAGAGAGTACCTATCGGTTCAAGGTTCTACACAAATCCTACTATTCTTATCAAAATAGTTTAACATGGTAAACAAAGCTTTCTCATGGACCAAAAATAGAGTGATTTCCATCTTTGCACATGGTTGCTTGCTCATGTCCTCTCCAAACAAATTTACTCTGTAAGTAAACAACAGATTTTGTGAGCACAAAGTTATAAAGTACAAAATGATATTATTCTAATAATCTAGTGACTATTATACAAAGAAGAAATTAGAAGGAGAATCTCTGATGACTCTCCGTAGAAACACAGCTTACTTGCATTGTGAGACTCAATCACATGCTATACAACTATAGATGGCGCACCAAAGCCATCAACAAAATAGCACACCCAATGTTATGAGGTGTAAAGCGTAAATATTGTAATCCACAAAGAGGTTAATTATTTCCAGCATGATAAACTTAAAGATAGAGATGCTGTTAAGATCTGAATGTAAGCTACAAGGATAATTTTCTTACCATTCTATCTTTATGTTGGACATGAACCCTTGCAATGCCCACACACTATTCACACCTCTTGTCGTTGTGGTATGCAAGTTATGTGAGCTCATACTTTTTCCACGTTTGGGAGTAGAGGTTTCCACATAGTGTGAGAGAATGAAAGTAGGAGTAGAATCTTGTTTCATGCTGTAATGGAGGTGAGACAAGAGAGAGCGGGAGCTAGCTTGGTGTGAAACTATGTGGTGGGCAAGGGGAAGAGATGGGGGAGGAGCTTTCTTGGCGCTACAATGAAGGTGGGAGAGAGCTAAGAGAGAGATAATGTTGGACTATAGGGGCTGCATGTGGTTGTTGCAGCAATGGGGAGCTTGGAAAAGGGTTTGTAGAGAGACAAAATCACTTTTCAGCTATAGAATAGGTTTGAAAAGACTTTGGAGGGTGAAAAATGATATTTTGTTTTTTTTGAAAAAAAATCTTTTACTTTTGAAGGTCAAAAATACTTTTTTGACCCATGAAATAGGTTTGGGGATCTTTTAAGGAGAGAAAACTTGATACAAATGGGAGCGCGAAAGCCTTGCAAAATACGTAAAGTGACATGCTACAAACAATAAAACGATACATCTGCATACCTAACGCATCCATGAGCACATAATTGACAATAAACATGAACAGAGAGAGATAGAGAGAAAGGGAGAGAGCGAAAGAACACGTGCATGTGCACCTCCTAGAGCGGAGTGCTACGTCGACACGGCGAGAGAGAAGAGAGGAGAGGAGAGAAGAATACAAAAACACTGGGTACAATCTCCTCCCGTGCAAGAGTGCATATTTCCCTCTTGCACGTATTTATTTATATATTTCTTGAATGCTAAAAAATGAGTACAAACTGGCCGGCCGGTCATAAATGGCCAAAGCTCATAAAAGAGCAGTTGAATAAAATGTACATAAAATATAATATTCTTTTGCAATAGCCTAGCTTGGTCAAGCCTTTTCCACCTGTCAGCTACAATAAATAGTAAAATATCAATTCCATAACATACCTCTCCATTGAAAAGCAATCGTCCTCAGTTGCGAAGATACAAAAAATACGCAAACCATACTTGTAAGAAATAGTGATTAGTATTC
This sequence comes from Adiantum capillus-veneris, assembly GCF_014529385.1. Classification (NCBI taxonomy): domain Eukaryota; kingdom Viridiplantae; phylum Streptophyta; class Polypodiopsida; order Polypodiales; family Pteridaceae; genus Adiantum; species Adiantum capillus-veneris. Next base: position 36,074,972 of record NC_140938.1, on the reverse strand, counting down.
TATGTGAGAAATAGCACGTTGAAAAATGAAAAAAGTATGAAACGAGATAACACTGCTTATGCCTACCGTCATCCACATACTATATATTCTAGTGTCCCATACCACTAGAATAAGAAGTATATGTCATACCCTGATGAATCAAGATATCATTGGTCACACTCATCATCAATCTCATAATGTCAAGTCTCATCACATAAACACTGCCGTAATAATCACTAGATACCAAATCCCAATCCAATTCCAATCCCACAATATAATTCCAAATCCAAATAACTTTCATTATGTACCCGAGTAACAAAATCATACCAGTTACAGTGGTGGCCAGTCACTGCAGCATGGTTTTGTGATCAGTGTTGCCTAAATTGGCGAATCTACACTCAAGGTGCTACCTAAAATCGGAGAATCTGCACTAATGCTGCCTAATTGATAAATCTGCATTTGATATAAGTTCAAAAGCGTGAATCTATAGTTTGTTGTTGTGCTGCCTAAATTGGTGAATCTACACTAGATGAGCATTGACACACTGCCTAAATCGGCGAATCTGCGTGCATGTGACCAATGGACCAAGCAAGACGTAAAAAGAAAACATTTGCCACCTATTTGACAAATTAGAGTATGTTTCACTAACAAGGCACTTAGGCACTTACAAACTGTGGCTCGATATCCGAGAGCACCCTAGCTCAAATGAGGAGATGCATAGCTACTAAATAATCATGTCAATAAAATTTCATACCGTGCAAGTAGTAAGCGGAGAATATAACAATGAGCCCGTTAAAGAGGGAAACTCGAATAAAAAATCCCCAGAAGTTTATACTTTATGCAGTTTTCAACTATGTATATATGTGTATAACAATTAATAACCACAATTGATCAAAGAATATTAATTTATGAAGGAGTCGTACGTAGATTCTAGAGGTTAAATGACAATAGACCCTTATGTACCTTGTTGATTAATTAAAATGCCAACAATGATGAATATTAACATGGAAATAAAATGCAAATACCTGTGGAACAACAATGCCAAGGTCATTTAAAGTATGCTCTCAAAGGTAGTTACGTCAAAGAGGTCCAACATAAATGTAAGCTGAGTATGCTCTCAAAGGTAGTTACGTCAAAGAGGTCCAGCATAAATGTAAGCTGAGTATGTTGGTTGAAAAACTACTTAAAAATTGATTCTAATTAATGTGAGTAGATTTGTACATATTATAATTATACTTGACTTAGAGTAGGGTTTGAGCACAAAAAAAAGAGCTTTTGTCTATGGCAGCACATCCTCATGGAATCTCTTATGAAAGACCAAAGCCTATATATTGATTACATGCTTGATCAACACTATTCATACCTTCCATATTTTTTTTATATATAAGGAAAGGCTCTTTTATTTACATGAATTATCTTCTAAGTTACTAAATCAACACTTTCTAATGTTGTGACCATACATAAATTAAATGAAATTTCCATTGAGATCATCTCACATTAATCTATGTAGCTGCTCACATGACCCAAGATACCTTGAGTTAATAAACAACAATTTGTAAGAACTGAGTTACTTAACCTTACTCCAATGCGGTATCAAACAGGTATTCAAAATTTTAATTTTAATTTTTCTCTTTTATGTCTTCTAGTCCATTGGTCATAAGCACACAGATTTACCGATTTAGGCAGTGTGTAGATACTCATCTTGGTGCAGATTTGCCGATTTAGGCAGCACATGGATAAATTGTAGATTCATGATTTTTAAACAATAGCCAACAAAGATTTTCCAATTTAGGCAACACTAGTGCAGATTTGCCAATTTAGGCAGCACGTCTTATTGGTGTAGATTCACTTGATTTAGGAAACACCGATCAGGAAATCATGCTGTAGTGATTGGCCACCACTGTAACCGATATGATTTTGTTACCCGGGTACACAAATTAAAGGATATTTGAATTTGGATTTGAATTAGGTACATGTTGACAGATGTTTGGGTTTGGATTTGGAATGGATATATGTTGATTTTCGATCATGATAGTATTGAACTTGAGACTCGTGAGAATGGACTATTGAATTATGAGCGTAACCAATGATATCCTGATTAATGAGGGTATGACATATACTGCTTATTCTAGTGGTATGGGACACTAGAATAGATAGTATGTGGATGACAACAGGCATAAGAAATTTTTTTCGTTTCACTATTTTTATTATATGCTATTTTTTTGACACAAATTTCTAATCATTATTTTTTGACATGTGTTGTTTGCAGATTCTTATCTCTGCAACTGAGGACAGTTGCTTCCCAAAGGAGAAGTATGTTATGGAATTGATATCTTACTATTTATTGTAGCTGACAGGTGGAAAATGCTTGATCGAGCTAGGCTACTGCAAAAGGATATATTTTATGCACATTTGATTATTCAAGTGCTTTTTATGATATTTGGCCATTTATGATCAGCCGGCCAGTTTGTACTCACATTGACCATTCAAGAAATCTATAAATGAAATACGTGCAAGAGGGAAAGGGTCACCCTTGCTCGGGGGAGATTGCACCCAGTGATTGTGTCTTATTTTCTCCTCTCCTCTCTTCTCTCTCGCCGTGCCGGCATAGCACTCTGCTCTAGGAGGTGCATCTACATGTGCTCTTTCGTTCTCTCCCCCTCTCTGTCTCTCTCTGTTCGTGTTGTACTCGAATATGGATTTATGTGAGTTAGTAGGTACGTATATTATTCGTGTATGTCTTGCTATGTGCTATTTTGAATATTTTGCAGGGCTCTCTACACTCTCGTTTATAGCAATATCTTTTTTTGTCTGTAGCGTGTTATTTTACGTATTTTGTGGCTTCCGTGCTCCTGTTGTAGTAGTGGTATCAGAGCCAAGGATACGCTCTTGGTGACAACAAAAACAGTCCATGCAAGATTTATTTTCTAACAGCATAGCTCTTCACGATTGTGTAACATAGATAAGTACAATTGTATACTCCTATTGTTTTATATAATTTTGTTTTAAAAAAATATCCTAATGTTGTATATCTCTGGGGAAATTTTACACTACAATTCATTGTAACTCTTGTTAACTTTGTGATGATAGCGAGCAAACATTGATAGGACAACAAGAATAATGATATTCTCAATACTTTGGAAAGTAAGACCATATTAGGTAAAGTGGGAAAATCCCAATTCCCAGGTTGGACAACTTTCAATATATCATGTACAAAATATAGAGATTTTGTCAAAAATTTGAGTTTTCTTAAGGTCTCATTCCACTTTATGCACATACAATACACAATGAAAACAGCTAAAGTACCATGGTTTCAATCAATTGGATTATTAGGAGACGAGTATATTGCATCCATTATCGTTGTCTATGTCCTACTGTCCTACCTACAACTTATCTCAACATGGAGAGCTTGGTTTCTAGGTCCACCACTTGTCCAAGTTAATGTAAAAGTGACTCAAGGTTCACAACTTGTGAAAGCAAGGATCCATTGAGGAATACAATCCACTTGGCTATTTTTCCTTAATTTATTGCATGTGACATTCAAGCAAGGTCCACTTCTAATCTATAACTTCTTAATTTGAGGCATGGGGCATACATAAAATATGTAGCATATGCTCTATTGCCTCATAGGAAGGTTGGTTTCAAGGTGCACTTATCCATGCTAGCCTATCTTGGAGAAATGATGGAGCTTGCTTCTCTCCTTGTTTCAATGGAGACTAGCTTGGACAAGTGGTGGACCTTTGCTTCTGTCTATGTTTCAATAGAGTTAGCTTGGACAAGTGGTGATCTTGGAATAATACCCCCATGTAAAACATATCATGGGTATTCCAAGTGATTAGAAAGATTACCATTTAAGATATAACCTTATAGGTTGGACAAATGGAGCTTGGCTTGGAGAAATGGTGGAACTTTGATTCTCTCCATGTTTCAATGGAGCCTATCTTGGATAAATGGTGGAGCTTGCTTTTGTCCATGTTTCGATGGAGCCTAGCTTGAACAGTTGGTGGACCTTTGCTTCTCTCTATGTTTCAATAGAGTTAGCTTAGACACGTGGTGGATCTTCAAACTAAGCCAACTATTATCAATGTTTCCTAGCTTGGACAAGTGGTGGAGTGTTTCTCTACTCCATGTTTCAATGGATCTTAGCTTGGACAAGTGTTGGACCTTAAAACAAAAACCCCATGTACAACATAGAATGGATTTTCTAGATTTCAATGGAGTCTAGATTTAACAAATGGTGGAGCTTGTCTTCATCCATGTTTCAATGAAACTAGCTTGGACAAGTGGTGGACCTTGTAACAAACCCCCCCATGTACAACATATCATTGGTTTTCTAAGTGATGGGAAGGAATACCATTCAAGATATAAACTTATAGCTTGGATAAGTAGTTGACTTTAAAACCAAATTCATCATAATACAATGAAATACAGGTTAGCCAGTTCCCAAATCTTGAGAACAAACCTCCCATGCTATTACAGATAATATATTGGATAAGTGGTGGACCTTCTATTATTTTCCCATGCCTAGTTTAGACTACCGGTACACTTTGCAGCTATAAAGGTTGGACGAGTTGTGGAGCCTTGTTTCTATCCATGTTTTAATGGATCCTAGCTTGGACAAGTTGTGGAACTTGGAAAAAAGCTTCCATGTACAACATATATGAGGTTTTCCATGTTTTAATGGAACCTATCTTGGACAAATGGTGAATCTTTCTTCTCTCCATGTTGATTTTGGAACTACCTTGACAAGTGGTGGAGCTTTGCTTTTCTACTCTTCATAATACAATGAAGTATATGTTGGTTACATGGTGAATCTTAAGGCCAAACCTCCCATTTTACTAGAGATGATAGGTTGGACAAGTGGATCAACCTTCTATCATTTCTCCATGACTATATTGGACAATTAGTAGACCTAACATCTCTCTATGTTGTCTAGAGATAAGCTTGGACAAGTGATGGACCGTGCTTCTCTCTTCCCTTGGTTTACTAGTTTGAAGACTCAGTATATATACTTTCTTAGATCTAACTTGAACAAGTGGTGGACCTTGTATCCACAATCTTAATTCATTACAAAAAAGTATATGAAAAAATAACATAGGAATCTTGGTTTGAAGGTCAAGCAATTAGGTTCCAAATGCACATAATAATATATTTTCCACCCATAATAAAAGAAAGTTAAATATGTTATTACCAAATTGACAAAGGTAACGTCCAAGAATTCTAGCTTTGCATCTTGTCAGATCTAAATCTTCATCAAGACGACATGCATGTAAACATCAACTTTCAAGCCATTCAAGAATACATGCACTTAGATTCCATAGTTTTGTTTTCAAAGTCTTTTAGGTTCTAAAACTCTTTCACGTAAAGTATGTAATGACAAAGTTCTTGAAGCAAACATTTGTGCCCAAGAAAAAGATCCCTCTCACATATTTAAAGTCCATGAATTCTCTGATCCATACTTACAAGTTTTATTTTGACATCAAACATCAATTCTCTCATAGTTACAAATAAATGCAACCTTGATATGAATTGACAAAAAATGAATTTCTTTTACCATATGACCCAACATAGGCCCCGATCAAATAAAAAATGAGTCTCCAAAAATTTGGGTGCACTCTAGCAATACATCAGAGTCCCCTTACAATAGGATGCACTCCAATAGTACATTGAAGTCCCCTTAGAGTAGGGTGCACTCCATTCAAGTGTTCATAAAATTGACACACCTTTGTTTTTTTATAAAAAAGACTATATCAAATTATACAAATGTTGAAAGATACACACTAGAATAAAAAAAGCATCTTATGGCCATATTTATTCAATTCTTTCGTGTTGACAAGTACACACCAAGGACATAATTTGTCTCAGAATCACTATACTGATTTACAATTGTGTTGTATGTATAGACTCTCTTATCTCTTGTATACAACCATCCTACCAACCATGGAATTATGGTTCTCTGCAAGAAGTTTTGAAGTTGCTCGGAAGTTTGCCTCCACATCTTTGGAAATATAAGATATGTCCCTGGCATGTTCTACATCACCCTATATGGAGTGTCATAAAAAATTAAGGTATTGTTTGCATCCAAACCTCAAATATCTTCCAAATATCACTCAAATTTTTGTGATAAACCCTTGTAAATCCTAACATAATATTTGGATTTTGGCAATTTTTGTTACTCATAAACACCTTGAACTTGGTATACTACTCAGGAAAACATTTTTGTGTGATGCGTTGCACCCTTGTTAAGTTATAGCAACTCCATATCCATAGCTCAGAGTATTCAGCACAAAAATCCAAAAAAAATTGTGTGTCTGGTCGCACCACATGATAAACTTCATCTTTATCCTCCACAAGTCGCATGTGTTGAGCCCAAGATGGCATAGAATCTCCATGTTTCATTTCAATTGTCTTGAGAAGTAACCCCTCTAGATCCAAGATAAGTACTCTTTTGATGTCCTTGAAAAAAAGTGGTAGGTGATAAGGAGGTGATTCATTCCTTGGACAAGGTCTTGGAGGAGGTTGGATGGGTAATTCAATAGTTTTCTTCAATTTATGCCAGCATAAAGCCAATCCATTTTTCTGTAATGGTTCTGAAATTAAATAACAAGAACACTTAATGCAAACACAACAATAGACATGAGTTTTACATTGTCTACCCTAAGGTTTTATTAGATACCAAAATCCATCTATGATCTACTCATTAATAGAAAGAAAGTCAAATTAAAATCCTGACTCTTTTTTATGCTACACTCTCTCTTAGTCTCAATACCATGGAGGTCAACTAGACTTAAGTCAACTAATAACTACTACTTGTTGTTAAAGGTATGCTTGAAGTGCATAAGGCTTTACCAATGCTCTAGTGTAGAATGGGTATTTAGGTCTCAAGGTCTACCACTTATCCAAGCAAAGATCCATTTAGATATGGAAACCCAATTTTTCTTAATATAATGATATAGAGTGGACAAGTGGTGAATCCTGAGACCAAACCACTCATGCTACTAGGGATAATAGGTTGGACAAGTGGTGGACCTTGAATGTAAACCCCCCATGTACAAAGTTTCAGGGGTTTTGGGTATTTCAATCGACTCTAGCATCTTCGAGACATGGTGGAGCTTACTTCTCTCCATGTTTCAATGGAGTCTATCTTGGATAAATGGTGGAGCATCATTCTCTCCATGTTTCAATGGAGCCTAGCTTGGACAAGTGGTGGACGTTTGTTTCTCTCTATGTTTGAACAGATTTAGCTTGGACAAGTGGCGGACCTTGGAACAAAATCCCCATGTAAAACATATCATGGACATTACAAGTGGTGAGAAAAAATACCATTCAATATATAACCTTATAGGTTGGACAAGTGGTGGACCTTAACACCCAATTATTATTAATATAATGACATAGAGTGGACAAGTGGTGAATCTTGCGACCAAACCTACTAGGAAACATAGGTTGGACAAGTGGTGGACCTTGAATGCAAACCCCCCATGAACAAAATATCACTCATGCTACTACGAATAATTTGTTATTAAGGTCCATGTTTCAATGGAGCCTAGCTTGGAAAAGTCGTGGACCTTTGTTTCTCTCTATGTTTCAATAGAATTAGCTTGGACAAGTGGTGAACCTTGGAACAAAACCCCCATGTAAAGCATGTCATGGGCATTACAAGTGGTGAGAAAAAATACCATTCAAGGTATAACCTTATAGGTTGGACAAGTGGTGGACCTTAGCACCCAATTCCTCTTATTATAATGACATAGAGTGGAAAAGTGGTGAATTGTGAGACCAAACCTACCAGGGATAATAGGGTGGACAAATGGTTGACCTTGAATGTAAATCACCCATGTACAAAATATCATGGGTTTTGCATATTTCAATGGAGCCTAGCATATAGGAGACATGGTGGAACTTACTTATGTCCATGTTTTAATGGAGCCTATCTAGGAGAAATGGTGGAGGTTCCTTCTCTCCATGTTTCAATGGAGCCTAGCTTGGACAAGTTGTGGACCTTTGTTTCTCTCTATGTTTAAATATGGTTAGCTTGGACAAGTGGTGGATCTTGGAATGAAACTCCCATGTAAAACATATCATGGGCATTTCAAGTGGCGAGAAAGGATACCATTTAAGATATAACCTTATAGGTTGGACAAGTGGTGGACCTTAACACAATATAATGACATAGAGTGTACAAGTGGTGAATCTTTAAACCAAACCACTCATGCTACTAGGGATAATAGGTTAAACAAGTGGTGGGCCTTGAAATAAAACCCCCTAGAGTGTTTCAATGGAGCCTAGCTTGGAAACATGGTAAAGCTTGCTTCTCTCCATGTTTCAATGCAGCCTATCTTGGATAAATGGTGGAGCATCATTCTCTCCATGTTTCAATGGAGCCTAGCTTGGATAAGTGGTGGACCTTTATTTCTCTTTATGTTCGAATAGAGTTATCTTGGAAAAGTGGTGGACCTTGGAACAAAACCCCCATGTAAAACATATCATGGGCATTACAAGTGGTGAGAAAAAATACCATTTAATATATAACCTTATAGGTTGGACAAGTGGTGGACCTTAACACCCAATTATTCTTAATATAATGACAGAGAGTGGATAAGTGGTGAACTTGGGACCAAACCTACTAGGGAAATAGGTTCGACAAGTGGTGGACCTTGAATGTAAACCCCCCATGTACAAAATATCACTCATGCTACTAGAAATAACTTGTTATTAAGGTCCATGGTTCAATGCAGCCTAGCTTGGAAAAGTGGTGGACCTTTGTTTCTCTCTATGTTTCAATAGATTTAGCTTGGACAAGTGGTGGACCTTGGAACAAAACCCCCATGTAAATCATGTCATGGGCATTACAAGTGGTGAGAAAAAATACCATTCAAGCTATAACATTATAGGTTGGACAAGTAGTGGACCTTAACACCCAATTCCTCTTAATATAATGACATAGAGTGGACAAGTGGTGAATCATGAGACCAAACCTACTAGGGATAATAGGTTGGACAAGTGGTGAACCTTGAATGTAAACCCCCCATGTACAAAATATTATGGGTATTGGGTATTTCAATGGAGCCTAGCAACTTGGAGACATGGTGGAGCTTATTTCTCTCCATGTTTCAATGGAGCCTATCTAGGAGAAACAGTGGAGGTTCCTTCTCCCCATGTTTCAATGAGCATAGCTTGGACAAGTGGTGGACCTTTCTTTCTCTATATGTTTTAATAGAGTTAGCTTGGACAAGTGGTGGACCTTGGAATGAAACCCCCATGTAAAACATATCATGGGCATTTCAAGATGTGAGAAAGGATACCATTTAAAATATAACCTTATAGGTTGGACAAGTGGTGGACCTTAACACATAGTTCTTCTTAATATAATGACATAGAGTGTACAAGTGGTGAATCTTGAGACCAAACCACTCGTGCTAGTAGGGATAATAGGTTGGACAAGTGGTGGACCTTGAATGTAAACCCCTCATGTACAAAATTATGGGTTTAGGGTATTTCAATGGAGCCTAGCTTGGAGACATGGTGGAGATTGCTTCTCTCAATTGTTCAATGGAACCTATCTTGGAGAAATGGTGGATCATCCTTCTCTCCATGTTTCAATGGAGCCTACCTTGGACAAGTGGTGGACCTTTGCTTCTCTCTATGTTTCAATAGAGTTAGCTTGGACAAGTGGTGGGTCTTGGAACAAAACCCCTTTGTAAAACATAGCATGGATATTACAAGTGATAAGGAAAAATATCATTCAAGATATAACCTTACAGGTTGGAAAAGTGGTGATGGACCTTGATAAGTGGTGAAGGATACCATTTAAGATATACCCTTATAGGTTGGACAAGTGGTGGACCTTAACACCCAGTTATTCTTAATATAATGACATAGAGTGGATAAGTGGTGAATCTTAAGACCAAACCACTCATGCTACTAGGTATAATACGTTAGAGAAGTGGTAGACCTTGAATGTAAACACCCCATGTACAAAATATCATGGTTTTAGGGTGTTTCAATCGAGCCTAGAATCTTGGAGACATGGTAGATCTTGATTCTTTCCATGTTTGAATGGCACCTATCTTGGAAAAATGATGGAGGTTACTTCTCTCCATGCTTCAATGGAGCCTAGCTTTGACAAGTGGTGAACCTTTGCTTCTCTCTATGTTTGAATAGAGTTAGCTTGGACAAGTGGTGGACCTTTGCTTCTCTCTATGTTTGAATAGAGTTAGCTTGGACAAGTGGTGGACCTTGGAATGAAACCCCCATGTAAAACATATCATGGGCATTTCAAGTGGTGAGAAAGGATACCATTTAAGATATAACCTTATAGGTTGGACAAGTGGTGGACCTTAATACATAGTTCTTCCCAATATAAGGACATAGAGTGTACAAGTGGTGTATCTTGAGACCAAACCACTCGTGCTACTAGGGATAATAGGTTAGACAAGTGGTGGGCCTTGAAATAAAACCCCCCATGTACAAAATAAAATGGGTTTAGGGCATTTAAATGGATCCTAGCTTGGAGACATGGTGGAGCTTTCTTCTCTCCATGTTTCAATGAAGCCTATCTTGGAGAAATGGTGGAGCATCCTTCTCTCCATGTTTCAATATAGCTTAGCTTGGACAAGTGGTGGATATTTGGTTCTCTCTATGTTTCAATAGAGTTAGCTTGGACAAGTGGTGGACATTGAAACAAAACTCCCATGTAAAACATATCATGGGTAGTTCAAGTTGTGAGAAAAAAAACCATTTAAAATATAACCGTATAGGTTGGACAAGTGGTGGACCTTAACACCCAATCCTTTTTAATACAATGACATAGAGTGGACAAGTGGTGAATCTTGAGACCAAAGCTATCAAGCTACTAGGGATACTAGGTTGGACAAGTGGTGGATCTTGAATGTACATCCCCTATGTACAAAATATCATGGGTCTAGTGTGTTTCAATGGAGTGTAGCATATTGGAGACATGGTGGAGCTTGCTTCGCTCCATGTTTCAAGTGGTGGACCTTCAATTATTTTCCCATACCTAGTTTAGACAACCCATACACTTTGCAACTAGAAAGGTTGGACGAGTGGTGGAGCTTTGTTTATTTCCATGTTTTAATGGATTCTAGTTTGGACAAGTGGTGGAACTTGGAAAAAAGTCCCCCCTGTACAACATAGCTGAGTTTTTTCATGTTTTAATGGAAGAGAGATTTGACAAATGGTGGAGCTTGCTTATCTCCATGTGGATTTTAGAACTAGCTTGGACAAGTGGTGGAGCTTTGATTTTCTACTCTTCATAATACAATGATGTATAGGTTGGTTACATGGTGAATCTTAAGGCCAAACCTCCCATCTTACTAGAGATGATAGGTTGGACAAGTGTTCAACCTTCTATCATTTCTCCATGCGTATAATTAGACAATTAATAGAACTAGCGTCTTTCTATGTTGTCTAGAGCTGAGCTTGGACAAGTAGTGGACCTTGCTACTCTCTTTCCTTGGTTTATTAGTTTGAAGACTCATTATATATACTTGCTTAGATCTATATAATTACTCATTAGTTAGGTTACAAGTAGGTATGTAATTTGTTAGCCCCAAGGGACTTTGAATATTGAATAGTAAGAAAGTCAAGTGCTGGTTTGAAGATCTTTTGCTTATCTAAACTAGACTCTAACTCAATAATAAGTCTCTTAAGTTCCACGAATTGTCCCATCTAGGCTCCAAAAGAGTCTTAATTGGTTTGTGCTAGATTCTAACTTCCTTGATGGGGTAGAATCCTAGAAAAATGAGGCACTATAAGTTTTACCTTAGCTCAAATGGATTTTCACTTAAACTAGACTGCAATTTGGCACTCTAGTATCTTTGTCTTGATGGAGTTTAACACTAGATACATAGTAGTGATATTTAAGCTTCATGTCTCTTCACTTGATCGAGATATGAGACCATACTTTCAAGGTCACCCCTTGTCTTACCTAAAGACCAATGTGAGACATGGGAGCAAGAAATCCATCCGATATTGTTTTAAGGACTATTACATAGACAATCAATAACTTAAGTAAAGCAAAAAGACTTGGATCTTTCACAATTAATAACTTAAGTAAAGCCAAAAAGAATTGGATCTTTGACAGTTTTTTTCAAACTAAAAAAGCACAATCTCATGCTAACAAAACTATAAATCACAATTGAAAGTTTTGAGCGAGAAAAAGATCAGCAATCTTATAAGAAGGATACTTTTCATTTCATTTGATGATTACAAACTAAAAGAAAGTCTCTCAAGAAATTGATAAGCAAAAAATGTAGGTGACTGCTTCATTATTTTGAGCAAACATATCAAAATCTCTATTGATTGAGCTCCATCTAGTAGTATCCTTTGTAAGATCCTGCAGGAAGGAATAAAAAGAAATATTTGTTAGATACCATGCACATGAGTGTTCAAGTATGTGTATCAAGAATATATGACATGCCACTAGTACCTTAGGGTTTCTTTCTATCCAGCCTTAGAAGATTGTTCTCAGCTTTCACCTTATTTATATAAGCGTTTGCTGTGGTTGCCTTCAAAACTCCTTTTGTGTTACAACCCAATTGCCTAGCTAAAGTGGTCAATTATGACGCCTTCATGCTTTCAATGGGTGTACGCTCCTTTGCTAAGATCTCTTGTATTTGGGCTCTTCTCATTTCATTGCGGTGGCTTGTGTCACTTGCATTTTCAATGATAGTTTCATCCCTGTCACCTTTTGCAGGTGGTATTCTTCTTGTAAAGAACACCTTAGCTGACCAAACATCATTTTTTTGCTTCCAATACTCCATGATTTGTTTGTATTCACTATCATTTGTCACTATAGGTTGTCCATAACGATTAGAAGCAATTAAATCACGCACATCCCTTCTCTCATCAAGCTGAATCAAGTATGACAGTAGCTCCTCCAAGAGCATATTGTCAACCATCTTCTCAACATCAAATTGTGGTGGAAAAATGCAATTGTTTGCTGGTGAAATACATCCCTTGTAAGGAGAGTCATCAATAAGCATTGTTCTTTGTGGATCACATTCAAACCCCATGGCAATTTTGGCTAGAGGCTTGAACATTGCCTCAACGTTTGGATTGTCGGGTCTAAACAATTTTTGAGTTTGAGCGGTGTAGCAAACATCTTGCGACCAAATTGCAAAGAAAGGCAATGTATCCTCAGCTAAGTTGTTTAGTGCTGCAAGGATTTGATACACATTATTCCTAGTAGTTGTTGACCAAATTGCAACATTAAACCTCTGTAAAATAGTCTTCAAGAATTGGATGCAACCTGGCCTGAGTATAATATATCTTTTTAAATCCATTTGCACTGAGTTGTGGTGTGTGGATGGTTGAGGGGAACGTTTCAACAATAGACCATTTAAATCCAATATAATTGTAAGCATGGATTTCTCAACATCTACGCTACATGACGTAGTACCAATTGGCAATAGCTCGTGAGTGGACTTTTCAGTCTCTTTTGATGTATGTTGCATTTTTGAAGCATCGATTTCTTGGTTCTCATTATTGGAAGCTTGCTCAAGTTGCACAACACTAGACTCTAGTATAGAAATATCATCCATCTTGGGCACTTTAGAAACCATAGAATCTATGGATTCTATAGTTGTTGTCTGAACCATAGGAGCATTATCCATCCCAGTTTGTGAATCTAAGAAAACACACACACAAATGGTATCTCAAAACCACTAGAATTTTATTCACCATATTTATATGTAGAACTCCTAGTAAGAAATTTATTTAAGGTAAAGTCGTTGTTAGAATCCTTGCAACCATTTTCAGCATTCGTACACCAAACACCACTTGTCTAAAATACAATCTACTAACTCAACATTTTCCATCCTACACTTTATTAAAGATGAGTACTTAAAGTGAAAACTAAAAGCCACCCTTGTTGAGGAAACATGGATACAAGGTCCACCAAATGTCCAACCTAGACTACAAGCAAACAATTAGAGATTTGGCTTAGATTTGGATTCAAAGGCCACCACTTATTCAAGTAAGATAACTCCACTTGTTTAAGACAGTAATGTTTGAAGCCCCACCACTTGTCCAACCTAGACATTGATTAAATTTTGGTAAGATTTATCACAAATCTAGAGTAGAATCAAGATTCTATGGCCAAGGTAGTCAAATAAGTTAGACAACACACAAAGCATAAGAGCACTTTAGATTCTCGTTGAGCATAAACTAAACAATAATCAAATGTTATATTCACTTGAGATTTCATCCATGAAAAATGAAAATGATGCATGTACTTGAGATTTCCATCCATGTACAATACTTTACAATGTCAAGTAAAGTTATAGTCAGCAAACAACTCTTCTCCTGCTTCAACTTGACAAATAGTCTCAATGCATACATGGCCATATTCTTCTGACTTGATGTGTGAAGAGGTGCATTTATGCCAAGGTGGAAAATTTGGATCAAATGTATAGCGTACGTTGGGACAGACATTTGTACTGTGAGAACTATTTATATAGCCCGACACGTTTCCTTCTTCTACACAACCAATAATGTATGATTGATCTTCCTCTTCTTCTATGTTTGGATCCTCTAGAAGAGAATATTTATAAGCTCTTGGAAAAATTTTGCATATCTTTTTCCAGTCTTGAAATCTATACTTATGCCCTCCATAGTTTAGAATAGTCAAACCACTTTCCAGGGTAGTATGCACAAATAACCCATAACCAGCTCCTTCAATACATGAAAGTCGCACTTCAAAATCCACACCATTAATATGGAAAATTACATCTTTGGGAATAGTAAAAGTTGTGTCCCAAAAGGATCTTCATGCCAATCATAGTGTGAAATACATCTAGTTTTTATATCACTTAACTCCTTTGTGTCTGCAAAAAGAAGAAAATATTATGCATAAAATAATGACAATATCAAAGAAAGATATCATTATTTTATAGTCCAATAGGTCTATTGTATGGAATACTTACAGTGCCTCTTACATGCTGCCTCCAAGGTTTCCAAAAATAAAATCATTGGAAAAAAAAGGCCACTGTGTCTCCAATCTATTGCCCATTTGAAGCATAGAGAGAACCAAGGTCCACCACTTGTCCAAGCTAGACATGGAGCATTGACACAAGATCCAACACTTATCCAAGAACCCTATAGTATATGTGGTAACATGGGATGCATTGATGCAACAAAAGTAGTCTAGCCTCCTCATCCATCTCTTTTTTCTTGTAGCCTAGAGGGATTAGTTTCAAGGTCTATCACTAGTCAAAAACTACACATAGAACATTGATACAAGGTTCCACCACATGTGAAACCTATCATCTCTAGTAGCATGGATGGTTTGATATCAAGGTTCACTGCGTGTCCTACCTATACTCTATTGTAGCATAGAGATTCTGGTTTGGTGGTACTACACTTGTCCAAACTTGGCTTGTTGTTGATATCTGGAGGTAATCAAGGGTCCTCCACTTGTCCAAGTTAGGCATATAAAACAATTGCAAGGTCCACCATGTGTACAACATATGATTGATTATAGCATGCATGGTCTTATTTCATGGGCAACCATCTTCTCTCCAACATGTGTCCAACCTCGGCTCCATTGAAGCATGGAGAGAAGCAAGGTCCACCACTTATCAAAGCTATTATTTTCTCCCAGTGCTTTCAAAACCCATAATACGTTGTACATGGGGGGGGGGGATTCTTGTTTCAAGGTCCACCACTTGGCTAAGATTGGATCCATTGAAACATAAAGAGAAGCAAGCTCTACCATTTTCCAAGCTAGGTGCCATTGAAACATGAAAACCCATAATATGTTGTATACGGGGGGTTTTTTCAAGGTCTACCACTTGTCTAAGCTATGGTCCATTGGAACATGGAGAGAAGCAAAGCTCCACCACTTTTCTAAGCTAGGATCCATTGAAACATGGAGAGAAGCAAGCTCCATTGTTTGTCTAAGCTAGGCTCCATTGGAACATGGAGAAAACAAGCTCCACCACTTGCCTATTATTGCATAGAGATTCTGGTTTGAAGGTCCACCACTTGTCCAACCTTGCCTTCATGTATGGAGATAATAAAGAGTGCAATGCTTCTCTAAGCTAGGGACATAAAAGAGTTTCAAGGTCCACTACATATACGATCTATGATGGGTTGTAGCATGGGAGGTTTCATTTTAAGGTTGACCACTTCTCCAGCTCCGCTTGTCCAACCTCAGATCCATTGAAGAATGGAGAATAAAGGTGTACCAACTCTCCAAAATAGGCAAGAAAATCTCTATAAAACCCATGAATTGTTAATATATGCTATGCTGTGGAGTTTTGTTTGAAGTTCCACTCCTTATCCAAGCTACAATCCATTGAAGCATGGAAATAAGTAAGATATATCTATAGTCCAAGATAGGATCCATTGAAACATAGAGAGAATCAAGGTCCACCACTTGTCCAAGCTATGCATGGGTAATTGATATAAGGACCACTACGTTTTCACCTATACTATGCTCTATCATGGATGGTTTCATATACCACCAATTTTCCAACCTATTTAGTAGGTTGTATTATGGGGGTTTGGTTTCAAGGTACTTCACTTGTCTAAGGTGGGTTCCATTGAACCATGGAGAGAAACAATGTCTACCACTTGTCCAAATATGCTCCTTTAAAACATAAAAGCAAGGTCCACCACTTGTCCAAGCTAATGTTTCTCTCCATTGAAGCATGGAGAGAAACAAGGTCTACCACCTGTCCAAAATATGCTCCATTGAAACATAAAAGCAAGGTCCACCACTTGTCCAAGCTAATATAACAAATGGGTGTTGGTTACAAGGTGTACCACACTTGTCTAAACTAGTTCATGCAAGGTCACCACATGTCCAAGCTATATGATCTTGGTTTGAAGGTCTACCACACCTCTTGAAATTAGGATCCATGTAAGGTCCACCTTTTGTCAAGCTATGCCTTTAGTGAGTACTAAAACTAAGTAAATTGCAGTACTTAAATACCTTTCCAAGCTCATTAAGATTTTGGTCTCTAAGGCCACCACCACATGTCTAATCTATGCTCTAATTGATTACTTATGCTAGTTCTCAAAGTCCAAACATAAGCTCCCTTCTAGCAAGGTTAGTTTAAATTTAGGCTCCAACACCTGTCTAAGCTAGGTTCAATTTATGAAGCATCACCATTTAACCATGCTACGATCTAATGTATCATATCAAGGGGGTATTGATAAAAGGTCCAAAACTTATTGAGTTCAAGCTCTTAAGTAATTAAGTCTTTGTGAGTATTAAATGTTATAGTTTTAGTCTAAAGATCCACCATTCAAAAACTCAAGTAATTTACTATTTACATTCAAACCTTGAATGCTTGAGATAAAAAATACAAACTCAATCAATACTATATAAAGCAAAATCTAACATTAAGAGTATCAAATCAGTAACAAGAAACACTAACATGCACAAGAAACTCAAAACATACGTGTCTCCATTTCCAAAAAGTCCTCCATTGACAGAGGATGGTTGTTGTTGTTGTTCTTCTCCTCTTTGTGGAGAGCACTCCTCTGTAACAGGCACAATGTCATCTGATTGCGAAGTGGATTGTTGAAGTCCAGCCCATTTTTCTATATCTTCATGAGACTTAGCAAAGTCTAGCAGCATGGTCTCCACGTTTTTTGCCTCCTCCACACTATCAATTAAGCATATAACTTCTTTTTTCTGTTGTATTCCTTCTTGTGCAACCAAGGAGCCATCACCAAAAAATCAACAAGCTTGCGGTCTTCAAAACAATATGTACGAATGTAGTGCTTGACCAAAGCTCTTTTTTTGGCCTCAAAATATTGCAAATCTGACATATCGTTATCTGCTACTTGAAGAAGAGAACAATCAATTGGCATGGGATGTTCCTCTGATCTTCTTCTCAGGTCTTCAAATGCATTGCCTTGTCCCAAGAAGGCAATAACTGTTAGGAATTGAATTGCTCCTTTGCAAGGAGCTGATGGAAAGTGATGCAATGCACCACAACAATGGTAGCTCAGATTATCTCCCATGGCGTGAAAGGCACATTGCAATTTTGTGAAGTTAGTGAAATCCACAAATGCAAGAAAGACAAATCCAGGATCTGTTGACCCTCCAGCAATAGCCAAGATCCCATCCAAAGCATTGTTAAATGTCTCCTCACTCCACTTCAAATTGCCTCCAACGTTTTTTGTCATATCTAAAAACACATAAGCCAATAGGCACTTTATTATTGAAGTGGCGCATCAAGTAGAGATTGCCTTCCATTTGTAGGCTCACCACATAGATTGACCATGGCAAATCTCTAGGCTCAGTTTTCTCTTTTTGAAGGTGAATTGCCCATTGCATGTATTTTATTGCTCCATCTGGAAAAGCCATTTTCTTTGTTCCACGCGTCAAACTAGATTTGATCCATTCCTCGCATAGCATTAAAATTGTTTTATAAACAACATCATTGATGTTATACATTTTGACCACCTCCTCCCAGTCTTTACATGGTGAAGACTCATTCAAATTGTTGAAGCCTTCAAGAAGTGCATCTTGAATCAATTTGTCTTGCTTCAACTGCTTGATTCGATCATACATGTCAGTTGCATCACCATCCTTTGCACTCTTTGACAGTAAAATCTTCTCATCTCTAATCTCTTCTTGAATAGTCTTTACCTCTGATTCCTCAAGGCCACAAAGGTATCTAAATACAGTTGTTGGGGGTTTCTTATTCTCCTCTTCTAGATTTTCAATGATTTCTATCCAGCAATCATAAACTAAATCAGAGTACGTGACCATGTGTGCCTGTTTAGTCAAACTTGCTGCTGCACTCATTCTTGCCAATCGAAGAAAAGCCTAAAAAGAAATAGAGAAATAATTAAACTATTGAGCAAGATTTGTTAATTAAACACTATCAAAAAGACAAAGAAAATAACTTACATCCCATCCGGCACGAGATGCATGTCCCTCTGCAATTCCACTTGCTGCCTTTGGTGGTCGTCCTGAGAAGATCCATTGACTCCGTAAATGTCTCAATATTTGGCTGTAAGGTTGCTTGACATACAATGCCTGAGCCTCCTCATTTGCAATGGCAGATATAGCAGTTGCAACAAATGGAGGAGCATTCACAACAATGCGAGCCTTTCTAAATTTATACACGCTAATCAGTCTTTCAAAGATCTCTTTGTTGTTTTGTTCATTGTGAAGCAAAACTTTTGCAGCATAGATTGAATGCTGCCCATCAAGAATCCAATAATGATAATCTTTAATTTTTTGCTCCTCTACCTCTTCTACTGCCAAAGGAGTCCCCTTCTTTGATTTTGCATTTCGAACAGGCATCAAATATGCACATGCTGCAGGCTTGGTCGTACTCCGTGAAAATCCAAATAACACACTTTCAGCGTGTTTTTTATCCATAATACGTGCATTATAGTGATCAGGAGCAAGCCAACAATTTTGAATAGGGATATCAAATTCCCTATATTGGAAAGGAAAATAATTTATGTACTTATTCATTCCACCTGTATCTTTTTCTTGTCCTTTCATGGCCTCAGCTTCTAAAACATCTGGATCCACAATTCTCATCTTTGACATTGAACCCTCTGTTGATGAGGATGCCAAAGATGCCTTGTCTACATCCAAAATGGAACTAGTTCGCTTAGCTTCTACTTTCTGCACTTTTGCTTGCTTCTTTGTGGATGGTGGTCGTGAAGCTTTCACCTTTTTTCGTTGTAGTGTGGCAATGATGGAGCTTTGAAGTTGATCTGCTGTGATATTTGGATTTGATTCTGCAAACTTCCATCCTCGAGAAAACATTGTCTCTTCTTTGTTTCTAGACATGCGCTCCAATGCATATGCTCCTGGAGATAGTTGAAATTCTAGATTCATTGGAACTAGAATGTCAATGCATTCCACCTCTGGATGACTATCAACTACAGAGACAGATGCTTCCACAACTTGTCCAACATCTTCAAACAAGCTGTCATTCTCCTTTTTGGCAATAAATAGATGCACCTTATGAAATTGTTGCCTCTATACCATGTATGTCCAAATACCATTTCCTAAGATCATTGCAAGTATAGTCAACTGAGACAGCAACCCTTGCAACTGTTTTTTGGAACCATCTTTCTTTGAAACAAAAAAAACCAAATGTTATTTTAGCATATACTTTTTTGTAATGAATTAAGTTTGTGTGAATACAAGGTCCACCACTTGTTCAAGTTAGATCTAAGCAAGTATACATAGTAATCTTTTAAGCTAGTAAACTAAGGGAAGGAGAAGTAAGGTCCACCACTTGTCCAAGCTCAGCTCTAGACAACATGGAGAGATTCGAGGTCTACTAATTGTCTAATATAGGCTAACTATATTGAAACATAGAGAGAAGAAAAGGTCCACCACTTGTCCAATCTAGGGTCCATTGAAACAATGGAGAGAAGGATGCTCCACCATTTGTCCAAAATAGGCTCCATTGAAACATGAAGAGAAGCAATATGCACCATGTCTTCGAGATGCTAGGCTCCATTGAAATACCTTAAACCCACGATATTTTGTATATGTGGGGTTTAAATTCAAGGTCCACCACTTGTCCAACCTATTCTCCCTAGTAGCATGAGTGGTTTGGTCTCAAGATTCACCACTTTTCCACTCTATGTCATTATATTAAGAAGATCTGGGTGTTAAGGTCCACCACTTGTCCAACCTATAAGGCTATATCTAAAATGGTATTATTTACCACCACTTGGAATGCACATGATAGGTTTTACATAGGGGTCTGGTTCCAAGGTCCACCACTTGTCCAAGCTAACTCTATTGAAACATAGAGAGAATCAAAGGTCCACCACTTGTCCAAGCTAGGCTCCATTGAAACATGGAGAGAAGGATGCTCCACCATTTGTCCAAGCCAGGTTCGATTGAAACATGAAGAGAAGCAAGCTGCACCATGTCTCCAAAATGCTAGGCTCCATTGAAATATCTTAAACCCATGATATTTCGTACATGGGGGGTTTACATTCAAGGTCCACCACTTGTCCAACCTATTATCACTAGTAGCATGAGTGGTTTGGTCTCAAGATTCACCACTTTTCCACTCTATGTCATTATATTAAGAGAGATCTGGGTGTTAAGGTCCACCACTTGTCCAACCTATAAGGCTATATCTTAAAGGGTATTCTTTCTGACCACTTGGAATGACCATGATAGGTTTTACATGGGGGTTTGGTTCCAAGGTCCACCACTTGTCCAAGATAACTCTATTGAAACATAGAGAGAAGCAAAGGTCCACCACTTGTCCAAGCTAGGGTCCATTGAAACATGGAGAGAAGGATGCTCCACCATTTGTCCAAGATAGGCTCCATTGAAACATGAAGAGAAGCAAGCTGCACCATGTCTCCAAGATGCTAAGATCCATTGAAATACCTTACACCCACGATATTTTGTACATGGGGAGTTTACATTCAAGGTCCACCACTTGTCCAACCTATTATCTCTAGTAGCATGAGTGGTTTGGTCTCAAGATTCACCACTTTTCCACTCTATGTCATTACGTTAAGAAGATCTGTGTGTTAAGGTCGACCACTTGTCCAACCTATAAGGGTATATCTTAAAGGGTATTATTTCTCACCACTTGAAATGTCCATGATATGTTTTACATGGGGGTTTGGTTCCAAGGTCCACCACTTGTCCAAGCTAACTCTATTGAAACATAGAGAGAAACAAAGGTCCACCACTTGTCCAAGCTAGGCTCCATTGAAACATGGAGAGAAGGATGCTCTATCATTTGTCGAAGCTAACTCTATTGAAACATGGGGGTTTACATTCAAGGTCCACCACTTGTCCAACCTATTAACGCTAGTAGCATGAGTGGTTTGGTCTCAAGATTCACCACTTTTTCACTCTATGTCATTATATTAAGAATATCTGGGTGTTAAGGTCCACCACTTGTCCAACCTATAAGGCTATATCTTAAGGGTTATTCTTTTCACCACTTGGAGTG